>NC_140590.1:1703059998-1703759582 GCF_964204655.1 Triturus cristatus | reverse complement strand
GAGATTGATGTCTATGCTGTTGATGCCTCTGATATTGTTGGTGTTGAATTTCAGGCCATTTAAAGGTTTGAACCCTCTGGGGTTAATATCGGTGGTTGTAGGGTTTTAAGAAATGGGTCCTGCATTTCTTTCTCTTTACCAATCCAACTGCACATAAAGTGTCTAGTTCTGTTTTTATGTGAGACATCATGTAGTCACAATGTAATGCAAATAATGTGTTCTCCAAAAAGGGGAGATCCAAAACCTGTGTTTTGTCTCTGGTTTAAGTCCTGTGAGTCTGAAAGAAGTGTAATGACTAAAAGCCAAACCGTGACAGTATCCATGGGCTGCTATAAGGGATGTATCAGCTGCAGCACTTCTGACTTGGTTGGAAACTATCATTGCTTTATTTATGATCTCTTTGAAGCCTTCATGTCTGTCTCTTGGAATGTCATCTATGAAGAATTGTGGTAAGTCCAGAGTGACCTATCACATCTCTCTAGAAGTGCTGAAGTGCTCACTGCTTTCATAGTAGCGGCAGATGTGCCATATTCTTCCCTTCCTACTGAACCAGGTTTTTACTCTCATTGTCTGATGGTGCTGTGGGGGTGATGCTTGAGAGCAACTAACACTATCACAGAGTCAGGTTGAGGATCAAACAAAGGATGCTGCTCAGGTGGTCTGTATTACTTCTGTAGACAAGAAGAAGCCACCTTGACAGAGCCCAGTGTCAAGAAAAGATCCATGGCCAATTCAATGAGGCCTGGGACCAGAGGAAGTCATGACCTAGAGACGGTATGTTTGTTTATTGTCTCAAACATTACAGATGAAGACAACTTCTTGGCATCTCTTATAAGGACCTCCTGGAAGGTATTGATGTCATCCATAGCAGATATCCTCACTGGAGAAGAACCTGCATGTGTAGGTGAGTAATGGCCAGTGGATGTGGTATTGTGAAGACCACATGGGAGACCTGGAATGGAATGTTTCCCTTTACATCGAATGCGCTACAACGCATTCCATCACAACGCGGTTGTTACATCGCAAGTTGTTACAACGACTTGCTGTAGGGGGTGCGCAGGACTTAGGAATAGTATAATTTACTATTCCTACTTCAGTTTGTGCAACAGCAGGGAAGGTATTGGATTTTAAATCCAACACCTTCTGCACCTACAGCAAGTCGGTGTAAAGACTTGCAATGTAATGGTTCATGTTGTAACAATGCGGTCGTTACATCGCAAGTTGTTACAACGACTTGCTGTAGGGGGTGCGCAGGACATAGGAATAGTATAATTTACTATTCCTACTTCAGTTTGTGCAACAGCAGGGAAGATATTGGATTTTGAATCCAACACCTTCTGCCCCTACAGCAAGTCGGTGTAAAGACTTGCAATGTAATGGTTGATGTTGTAACAACACGGTCGTTGTAACAACCGCTTTGTAATAGAATGCATTGTAGTGCATTCAATGTAAACGATGTCTCCCCCTGGAATGGTATTGGTGACAGTGATACCCCAAATTTGACCCATGGTCAAGTTTTTACTTTCTGATTTAGTCACTTTTTTAAAGCTTTTTCTCTCGACGTCGCACGATGGGGGTGTCTATATTGTGCTGCACAGATGATGTCTTGGGTGAGGAGGAGTATTTTTTGCATGACACACAGTGACAGTAGGGTAGTCCAAGGGCACACTTTCCTTTTAAGAGACCCAGCATTCCCCGGAAGCTGGGACATCATAAGCCCAACGGTGACACAGACAGGGCCCTTTAACTCACCTCTTCCAAAACACTCTTTCACCCAGCCTCTATAACTTCACTTCCATGCTGTGACCCCTCTCTTTGGCTGATTTCAATAAGAGACTTAAGAGGCGGGACATTTCCTCAGGGTGTGAAACTAGGCTTGTAACGCATGCTTGTGTAACTGTCTCACAACCCATCCCAGGGGTTGGCGACAGTAAACCCTACCACGCTGTGGAGGGCGGAGTTTTTACTGCACTCCAAACAGAGCGCAAAGTAGCAAAACTCTGCAAACTCTGTCAGTGGAACAGAGTTCACCGCCCACCCCTAGTCACCTTATAGAGTTTTTTGACAAAAATTCTCCGGACCCTCTCAAAATTGTGGATCTTTTTTTCAAAAGGTCCTTTTGGGGTTTCAAAGTGTCCTCCTTGGGATTCTGGGACAATGTCATCCACAATGCATCTGACCAAATCCTTTAAAGTCCAATTGAAGGTGGTTATTTGGTTTCTTCTTGCTGGAGATAATGCAGGTGGAGTTTTAACCTGTTGCTTTTATGGAGTCCACTCCTTCACTTTTCAAAGCCAGGCAAAGTCCTTAGGGCTGTAATTCCACTGTGTGCAGCAAGAGAAGTCATTCAGAGTGCAATCCTCTTGGTGCTGGTGAAGGTTACAGCAGGACAGTCCTTTTTGTAGTTTCAGGCAGTGATCTGAGTTGCTGGACAGCTCTCCAATATGTTTCCAGTGTTCTTGGGTGATGAGCAGGGGGCACCCCTGACAAATGGGGTACAGGGTGCCACCTTGAAGTATGCCATCTTCCTCCAAAGTGTGGCATATTCTTGTCCCAGAAAACACTGTTCTTTTAAATACCAACATGGAGAAACCTTCTTCTGGAGGTTAATATCTGGCAAAGACAACCCACTGGCATGGCTAAGTTACCCTAACATTCTCCTTCCAGCCCCTCTGTCAATTACTGGGGATCCTGCCTGACTGGGGGTGCAGGATGTAGGGGTGAGCCTGTGTCCTGTCTTAACTGTTATTCCCTCTTTGAAGACTAGTGTGGCTACCACACCCCCAGCATCCCTTTTGCTCTGCAGCTGCAGATCTCCTTTCACCAGATGTCCTTTGTCTCTATGCAGGTCACTTCACACCTCATCAAAGCAGTTTGGCTCAACCTGTCAAAGGCTGGCCAATCGGGAGCAGCTGCTGGAAGGCTGGGTTTGGTTTCATCTGAAAAGCAAGTTCTATACCTTCTTTTCTGTGATAGTTATAATAAATCTAACCTTGGCAAGTTGTTGGATTTAATCTATCTTTTTAATATTTTGAAGTATACTTTAAGCTCACTCCTATCAATAGTTATACTTTATGTAAGTATTCCTATGTTAGCCTATACAGCCAATGTTCTACAACGGTAAAAAGCGAAATATGTAGTTTTTCTATCACTACGGCATATAAAATATATTTTATAATGTCCCTGCTTATAGTTACATGGCACCTTATCCCTGGGGCACCTAGGGGAGTCCTTAGGGTTGACATATATGTACAAGTAAAATAGTTAAAGACTTTGGAAGTCCCTTTAATTCCAAAGTCAATTTTGCATATAATGTAATTTTAAAAGCTGGCATGCAAAGCAGGACTGCCTTTAAAATGACAGCAGGTAGCACAGCAGTGCGTACTTCAGTGCATTAAGTCTGTCGGGTCTCTAAACCTACATGCCCTACCATATACTAGGGGTTTACTGCTAGGTTGCCATACCAATTGTAATTACAACTAATTACCATATTCCTTTTACCCAGGGCACTGGGTCTGGTTAACTTAGCGCAGAGTACAATGAGATTCAGAAAACCAGCTTTTAGTAGTCAAAATGGGGGCAACAAGTGGGGAGACACTGCAAAAAGCCCTGGTTTCTCACATCTTAGTAGATGTGTCAGTGGAGTCATTGGAGCACAGGTCCATTAGGCATGGCTGGAGGAAATTTCACAGGAATTACCAGTGGAGGCAGAGAAGGAAACTGTGCAGGTGGCTGATGAGGTGGAGGAGTTCGTTATAGTGACTATTGGAAAGTGAGTAACGCCTGGAATACTCTGAGTCAGATTCAGATGGAACCTGTGCACTTCATCCTCGAAAGATACTCTGCTGTCTCTTTTCTGCAGCATTGGAATGTCTTGACAACTTTGATCACAGCCGGTAGTGGCAAACTGCTACATCTGTTCGATGTGTCAAATTTGTCTTTAGATCTTCTTCATGTGCTCCTGTCATATAATGCATACTGAAACAGGAAAATGTTAATAGAGAGCAGTAAAAAAAAGAACATCTCCTCATCAAACCATGTCTTGAAGTTGACAAACCCCTTGACATTGATGGTCTCTTTCTCCAGGACGCCCTGGACGTCAACTCTGCTCTCGATGGCAAGAAAGTTTGTGCTGCTATACCTATTCTCAACATTGATGTTCCCAATGTTGAACTGGGATGCCATTTCTCATTTTGCCTTGTCGTTTTAGATCTCAAAGTACGGGAGTTCCCCGAGGTAAGGTGGGAGCACTGAGAGAGGGACTTGACTCTCCTTGCCCTTTGGATGTCTTTCCAGCCAGGGATTTATGGCTTTTTCTAATTTCTTATTGACCGTGTCAGCTAATCTTCTCACGCTCTCTCAGGGTGTACCTGAAGGAGTAGCAGTGACTACATCTTCTGGGGGTCATAAGAATCTGGTAACATAGGCTGGAGATCAGGTGAGGATGTGTTTTGGACATATTCTGAATTGAGAAAAGAAGGGTGCCCCTGCAACAAAATCACTTGCTTAGAGCAGGGATAATAACAATGAGTTTCAAAAGGTAACTTAAGCAAATACATTTAAAAATCCTAATTGAGGGCACAAAAAATGACACAGCAAAAATATCTATTGATAGCAAAAATTAAGAAATCTATTTAATCAATGAAAAACAGTATCGCTGTGTTTATAAGCTCAATAATTAACAATACAAATATAAAAATAATATAAATGACCTACATTGCAATCAACAGACATACTCATGTTCAGACGTACATGCATCCATTCCCCACCCTTCTAATTAATAATATATAGTGAAAATGCACAATATTTAATTGTCCTTAGTACGCAATGGAACAGAAAGTATACAATATATTGATAATTACAAATAGCGTACATTATTGTGGACAGAAATAGAAAATGTTATGATGTTCTATTCACGTTTCGGCCTGTTGCCTTCATCAGGAAGCCACAGGATTAATCAAAGTAATGTCAAGGGTTAATGGTATCTCCTGTGGACCATTGTAGAATCTGGGGTCAAGGAAATGGCGGGTTGCATTGAATGTCCATCTTGGGGATATATTTAGGGAGTCGAGTTATGGCAAGTCCATAGATTTAAGGCATATACGTAATCAAAATACGAGGTCTGTCCCCTGATGTAAAACGTGTGTCATATGTGCTGCGCACACGCACTGAATTGTTGTCTCGTGATAAGCAGAAAGCCCGACTGTAGATAGAGAGGTTATCGCAGTGGCCTAGTCAAACGATTACTTTCTGGCTAATAAGAGGTCAACGTGGAAGCAATTGTGCTGACTCTTTGGCCATTTTCTGCCAAAATCTTGGCAGTTTGTTAAAAGAGATGGCATTTTGAGCAAACAAAAAAATATTTCCACTCAAGAAATTGCAGAAAAATACTCTATGCCATAAAAGATGTAGAGTGTTCCGTGAACCACTTTTAAAAAGGTTCTAAAGTGATTTTAAGAGGAAAATAGCCCTAAAAAGGCTTAAAAAGGGCAAGCTCAGTGCTCCAAGATCCTGTCAGCGGGAAATGGAAAAAAGAGCTAAGCCAACTGCCCTCTAAGCACAATGTTCTAGTGTCTTTTTTACATTGCAGCAGCCTATACAGTCACATTGCCATATCTTTCCCTATCATTCACTTTCCAAGAAAACTAAAATGCTTTGTGAAGATTTTTTTTTAAATCTCACTTTTCTTTCAGTGACCGTTTTATGTTTTTCTGACATTTCTTATAGCAAATTAATGAAATTGACAATATAGCCTGTATTTAGTTTCCAAAATTATAATTTTGTATCACATGTATATCTTGGTCTTTCCAAAGTAAGGCAAAGATACTACACAAATTGTGACTTTGGAAAAAGTGCTCTGGGATTCCCGCACGTGAGTGGGACTATTCACGTATGGTTATCAATGAGGATTCCCTGAAGCAGAACTAGTATTTCAATTTTGTTGAAAACCCCACTTTGAGCCCAGTTAGGATTAAAACAGGATTTAGAATGAGGTCCTCTGTAGGGAAAGCCACACCAGAGTGACGCAAGTGTCAAGATGGCAATGTGTGCTTTTCAAATATGGTCGGTAGTCAAATCATACCCATGTCAAGGACTCAATAGACATGTAGGAACACTACACTTTCTGCCCTACAACTGAGCCCTCCAGGAAGAATGCTATTGGGACAATTTGTATTCAGCAGTGAAAATAGACATGGAAGATATATAAATAAATGACATTCTAAAACTGAAGCTGCCACTGCCTCTAAACGGCAAATTGTTGGTGTGTAATTTCCAAAATTATCATAGAAGTGCTTACCCAGCACTGCCACCTCAGCTCGGGCAGAACCCGCGATCACGTTTAGAGGGAGCAAGAGAGGGAAACCAGAAGAAACAGAAGAACCTGAAAAACAGAAAAAAGATAAAAGAAGAAATCATCGGACTTAATCACATTGTAATGGCAAAAGATTAAGCGTTTGTGGATATATGTGGGTGCAATTGAGGTTTAACCAACACTAAGAAGGGAGAACATTCATTCAGTTCCTGAGTGCATGTGTTGTCTATTCAAAACCTACAGAGGATCTATAAGAAATTAGAGGATTAGGGGCGGGTGGAGAGCCCACCTCAATTGGTAATCACAATCTTTGTCAGGGTGAATCACAAAAGTCACTAAATAAACCCGTGCTAGACCCCCTGGTAATGATGGTACAGAAAAGCCAGGCTTAAGTTAGTGGCAATAAGTAAAGTATTTATGCAGTACTCAAATAGTAATGAAGTAAAACAAACCAATTTAGATAAACATTGAATATTTGAATAAATAAAATGCCAGCAAAACAACAAATATCCGAAGGGTAAAATCACATGTATGAATTTTTAAAGTGTGTATTTAAAAGTAGCTCCAAAAAGCACAAAGCGCCAACCACAGGCAACTGGTCTTGCAGGTTGGGGACAAGGGTAAGGTTTAAGGCAGACTGAGAGGGAGCTTGGGACAGATAGAAGGACAAGATTCATCCTAGTCACAAAGTTACCTTTAATCCTAGAAACTTTTATGGCATTAGAAAGTCTTCAGTGGGGCCATGAAGCCGACTGGATCTGAGGAAGCCTTACAACAAACAAATGATGGACGGAATGCTGACAATGCAGACATTCTCCCCCAGTCAAGAGATCTGGGTTAAATCCATCGTTCTTTTGCCCACTACACCACCCCAGTTTAGACATGGCCATATGCAAATCAGTCTTGACCCTGTGCCTCATGGGAACAGTCCAGCCCGAACTGCCAAGCCATGTCTTCCCTGGACCGGAATCAAGCATCCTAGGACCGGTTTCTGGCTATCAGCCGTCATCAGCCAGGATAGCTTGACTCCAGTGGCGTAGTGAGCACGGGTCCCACGTCTGGGAATACCCATCCCACTTAGGGCGAAAAGCCTTACAACAAACAAATGATGGACGGAATGCTGACAATGCAGACATTCTCCCCCAGTCAAGAGATCTGGGTTAAATCCATCGTTCTTTTGCCCACTACACCACCCCAGTTTAGACATGGCCATATGCAAATCAGTCTTGACCCTGTGCCTCATGGGAACAGTCCAGCCCGAACTGCCAAGCCATGTCTTCCCTGGACCGGAATCAAGCATCCTAGGACCGGTTTCTGGCTATCAGCCGTCATCAGCCAGGATAGCTTGACTCCAGTGGCGTAGTGAGCCACTGGAGTCAAGCTATCCTGGCTGATGACGGCTGATAGCCAGAAACCGGTCCTAGGATGCTTGATTCCGGTCCAGGGAAGACATGGCTTGGCAGTTCGGGCTGGACTGTTCCCATGAGGCACAGGGTCAAGACTGATTTGCATATGGCCATGTCTAAACTGGGGTGGTGTAGTGGGCAAAAGAAAGATGGATTTAACCCAGATCTCTTGACTGGGGGAGAATGTATGCATTGTCAGCATTCCGTCCATCATTTGTTTGTTGTAATGGATCTGAGGAAGGGCACAACGATGACGGGAAGCTGCTCCAGTCTTGTATATTAGTTAGACCCATGAAGGAACGCTGCCATTTTTCACCATGTGCACATTTCTTACATTGCTTTTTCATTTCACACAATAACCTTTTACACACATTTGCATTTGTGACAACACTGGATTAGTTTCTCTGAAACTGCATCACTTACAGATTCCACTTCGAGAGGCCTTTTTGCGACTCCTTGGACACTATGTTCAAGGTCTCAACACGCACTGTGCAAATGTCGTTCTATTTTTTATCAACGAGGCAACATGGCTATCTATAGATCATAACAATGCTGACTTGACAAGTATTTCCGGGGTTAGTCAGAGGACTGCTCTTCTGACATTGGCGAGGTCTCTACACGCTGAAGCTTTGGCCCAGTAGCTTGCTGATATCTTTGTGAAGGGTGTCCAGCTTGTGACCACGATGAGGACTTACATTCTTTCTTTCAGGTAACCAGGGTTGGATCATCCAGAATCGCGATTCTTGGCAGAACACATATACATTCCCTAGACACCTAGGTTAGAGACTGCATAGTAGAAGAATGCCAGATTTCTATATTGTGTTATAATGCCTGCATATATACATTTACTTAGCATGATGGCGGAACCTTTTATTCTGTTCACTGTCTTGGTACTTCTAATCACTTTCATTTGCTTCTGTCTATTGCTCATTGCAGCATATATATTTTATGCAAGAATCACTTTCGTTCAATAAACATTGAAAATGTCCCACTGTGTATTCCTTGTATATTTCTCTGAAAAGAAGAAGAGGGCACAAGTGACTGGGCAAATGGGTTCTAAACCTGTTACCACGATCTCTGGGGTTTCAGACTTTAGTGGTTTAGGGGTACTCGTGGCGCTGTGAGCTAGCTCGGCTATCGGACAACATATCCTGAGGGGTGCATAGAATCTGTATGGTACCATCACAACAGTTATGCTGTCCACAAACGCGCCATTGCAACCATAGGGTGGAAATTACATGACACTAAGCAAAGTCTCAAGTTGTTTGGAGGCTGCTTGGCACTGAGCCCATTGAAGCTGTCTATCAGGTGGTGCCCAGTGTAAAATCTAGTGAAGCTGTCAACAACGGTTGTTGGCATTGATACTCAGCTTTGAGTCTTGTCATGCTTTCAGTTAGGCAGGGAGGAGTACACTCTGACCAAAGCCAAGGGTCCAGGACCTTGGGAACAGTACTTCAGGGTCAGGCCTCACTCCCTTAGAGGCCAGCAGATGGAACCAGGTCAGGTCTAGGTGTGACCAGTTAGTTGGAAACCATAAAAGGCCTCTGGAAGCTTGTTGTCGCCTGTAGCTCAAACAGGAATTTATATATCCAAATGATATCATCTGTGTGGAGGGACTACATACCTGTCTGGGATTTCAAATGTAACAAAGCCCTTAACACCACCGTTGCACCAAAACTCGCCCTGTGCCTACCTCGAAGGAACTGGAGCAAGATCAAAGAAGAACACCTCAACACCACCCTCCTCCTAGACCCCCCTTGCGCCAAGACCGACGCCAAATCGGCAGCCAAGGAACTGCACCGCTGGATCTCCAGTTGCGCCGACAAGATCGCACCCCTTCGACACCCCACCAAACAACGCCCCCTAAAGGCCGCCTGGTCCACCACCGAACTCCAAGAAGCCAAGCGCTCCTGCAGACGACTCGAGAAAACCGGGCGAAACCAGAAAACCACAGAAGATCTGAACAGCTACAGGAACGCCCTTGATGAATACCACCAGCTCATAAGAGACACCAAGCGGACTTTCATCAAGAACAAAATCCACACCAATGCAACCAACGCCTCTTCAACGTCATACAGCAATTCAACAAACCCCCCAGCGAGGCCACGGACGTCACACCATCCCAGGAACTCTGCAACAAGCTCAGCTCCTACTTCCATATGAAAATCAAGGCCCTCTACGACAACTTCAGCGAAGAAACACCAGACACAACCCCCCCCCCCCTTCCACCGAAGAGTCGACCATCACAACCTGGAACCTTGCCACGGTCAAACACACCACCGCGACCATGAAGAACACCCACTCAGGAGCCCCCACGGATCCCTGCCCGCCGCACATCTACAACAGGGCTGCCGCCGCCATTGCATCTGAACTAGGACGGACAATCAACACCTCCTTCGAATCTGGCATCTTCTCAGATGTGTGGAAGCAGGCCGAAGTCAAGCCAATCCTCAAGAAGCCGACCCGACGGACCTGAAAAACTTCCGCTCGATCTCTCTCCTCCCCTTCGCTGCCAAAGTCAACGAAAGACTCGTAAACGCTCAGCTGACCACCTTCATCAGAGAGAACCCCATTCTAGACTCCTCCCAGTCTGGATTCCGCAGCAACCAAGCACTGAGACCGCACTCCTCGCCGCGACCGATGACATCTGCATGCTACTCGACCTGGGCCACACTGCGGCCCTGTTCCTACTAGACCTCTCCGCAGCTTTTGACACTTCTCACATCGCACCCTCACAGCCAGACTTCACGACGCTGGGATACAAGGATCCGCCCTCAACTGGATCCGATCCGGCATACGACTGCCGGCAGCAGATTATTCTCCCACCTCGCCGCCAAGACTTGGAACACCCTCCCCACCTGCCTGCGACAGAATCAGGACCTGCTGACCTTCAGGAGACTTCTCAAGACCTGGCTATTCGAGCAGTAGCAGCACCCCCCCAGCGCCTTGAGACCCTCACGGGTGAGTAGCGCATTCTACAAATGATTGATTGATTGATTGATTGATACTTTCTTGCCGGAAGAACCCAGAGGATCAGACTCCCTCCCTTCCTCTCCGAACCTACAGAGATCAACTGCGGAGTACCCCAGGGATCGTCTCTCAGCCCCACTCTCTTCAACATCTACATGGCCCCCCTCGCCACTATCGTCAGACAGCATGGGCTCAGCATAGTATCTTACGCCGACAACACCCAGCTCATCCTCTCCCTCACCAAGAACCCCAAAGACACCAGACTCTGTTTCCAGGAAGGAATGAAGGACGTTGCAACCTGAATGAAAAACAGCTGCCTGAAACTCAACTCGGAGAAGACTGAGGTCCTCATCCTCGGACCACCCACCTCCTCTTGGGACAATACCTGGTGGCCCTCCGCCCTCGGGAGTTCACCCACACCTACAAACCATGCACGGAACCTCGGCATCATCCTTGACTCCTCCCTCAGCATGACCCGCGAGATCAACTTCATCGCCTCCACCAGTTTCAACTGCCTTTGCATCCTCCGTAAGACCTTGAAATGGATACCCCTGAATGCAGAAAAACCGTCACCCACGCACTCGTAACCAGTAGACTGGACTACGGCAACGCCGTCTATGCCGGAATCAACAGAACTCTCCTACACCAGCTCCAGACCATCCAGAACACCGCAGTCAGGCTCGTCCTCGGCACCACATGGCACGAACACATGACCCAACACCTACGCAATCTCCACTGGCTCCCCATTGAGAAGAAAGTTACCTTCAAGCTGCTCACCCACGCCTACAAAACCATCCAACATCGGACCCAAATACCTCAACGACAGTCTCCTTCCACGTACCCACAAGGAACCTCCGCTCCGACCTCACCTTGGCAGAGACCCATGCATTCGCAGAACCAGAGCAGGCGGAAGAGCCTTCTCCTACGTTGCAGCCAAAGCCGGAACGAGCTCCCAATCAGCATCAGACGCGCCCCCACCCTGCACACCTTCAGGAAGAACCTCAAGACCTGGCTTTTTGACTGAACCGGAGCTGCAGCCCCCCCTCTCCCCCAGCGCCTAGAGACCCTCATGGGTAAGTAGCGCGCTTTATAAATTCCTGATTGATTGATTGGTCAGTTGCTATTGCTTCCAGAAACTCCTGTAGATTCCGGTACACTATAGTGACCTCTACCGTGCTGTCGAGGAGAGTCACCGCCCACCTCCTGTTCAGCAGGAGAGTTCTCAGTGTTTGTGGGATATTGTGTGGTTATAGCCCCAACCTTCTTTTTCTGAAATTGGGGCTTAAATTGAGAAGGTTTTTCCCCCTTTTCTATCTTCATGTCGGATGAATGTTGTGAGTGCCTTGTGTTTTTTTTTAACTTATGTTTATTGAAGATATCAGTCAGTACAATCAGGAAAATACAGCAAAGCATCATCATTTTAGTATTATGAGAAGAGTCTGAGCTCCATACAGCCTTCAAACAGCATCTTCTAGTATAAGAGCACAATATCACCATGTCACTCGTGTATAAGTCAAACTTAGGGTTCATAACAAAGAAAACAGCCAAAAAGGGCAAGAGGGGGGAGTGGACTGAGCTCCTCAGTTTACTCTGTGCAAGCAATGCATTGCCAACTTCCATCAGTCTGCTCCATTGTCATCAGGTCTGCTTGCCAGCGGGGGAACTGGGGAGGAGACCAGCTATCATCCTGCGTTCGCAGCCGCAGGTAGGTCTGCAAAGGGCATCAAATATCTCAGGGTCATGCCTGGGCAAGCCTAATGTCCCAGTAAGCTGTCAGTTGGCCCTGGCAGAACACTGCATCCCAAAGCCAAACCTCTAACCGAGGAGCTTGAGGCCAACCCTAGCACATCGCTATGCGTTGTTTACCAAGCAGCAGGAGCAGTGAAATGAATTTCCTTTTGTCTACAGGGAAGCTCCCACTTATGCCAGCAGTGCAGTCAAAGGGAAGTGCTCCAAATGCAAATCTACCATTTCTTCTATAGCATCAACGATAGTCCCCGAGTAACAGCTAATGTCGGGGCAGTCCCAAGAAAGGTACAGGAAGGTCACGCAGGGAGCCATGTACCTGATGCATCGCGCATCCTCAGTTAGACCAACCTTGTGCAGCCATTCCGGCATCCTATATAATCTATGCAAAAATGTTAAATGAATCAAGCGCAGCTTGTAGTTAGGGAACAGTTCTTTAGCCTGAGCAAACCAGAATCACCACTGTTCCTCCGATACAGTTGAACCCAGCTGGATCTCCCATTCCTGTCACGCCCTAGGAACACACACCGGCACTGTACGTTACATTTCAGTATATAGCAGTAGTAATTATCAATTTGCTAGGAGAGGAATTCTTTAAGAATCTTCCCAGTACCCGAAGTCTGGGTGGCGCTATTGGATATGAAGCAAAGCCGGCACTCAGGGTAGCCCAGAGCTGATAATGGATAAATCTGCCCAACACACTGAGTTCTGTTCTCTCCAGAGCTTGTTGGGGTGCAATAAATATTCCCTCTGGGAATTCATCTCCCATTGTGGGAAGCTGAAGTCTCCTCAATCTATCACAGGCTCCTGCATCCCGAGAAAAAGAATGTCTAATTAGAGGTACAGAGGGGGCGAATAAAACCTTCAACTCTGCTTTCCAGCACAGTTCACACCAGGCGCATACAGTGCAGCCGACCGTGTCCACACTGGTCCGCCGCCTAGATTGGGCCCTGTAAAGGACCGTATGTAATGGATATGGTGCCACTTGGTCATGTTCTGGTGCAGTGTGTGCCATGAATTGCGTGGGGTACACCCGGTGGAATCTAAATTGGGACTGTGTGCAGCTATAATAAATATCCATATCTAGCGCGCCGAGTCCACCCTGCTTGAAGGGAAACGTCAATGTCTCCCAAGAGGCCCTGGGTTGTTTCCCCGTCTATGTCAATGTGATCATGTCCGAGGGTAGTCTATGCCTGAAATTGCTGTTAAGAGGGTGTGGGAGATTAATGAATAGATAAAAACATTTGAGAAGAATAATAATTTTAGCAATGGCCAGACAGCCCACCAAGGACAGTGGTATTCCTGTCCACTGCTTCAGATGACTCTCCAGCCAGTCTATCAGCCAGCCATAGTTGGATTACCATAGTAACTCAACATCTCGGTTTAGCCATATTCCCAGGTATTTCACTGGATCCCCCCCATAGCAAAGGGGGAACTCGGATCGAAACTGCACAGTGGTCTCTGTTAACTAGAAAATAACCAACTTTGCCCAGTTAATGAATATGCCTGATAACCCTCTGAATCTAATGAATTCTCTAATCAAACGATCAAGGGTCTCAGCCGGACGTTTCACATATAGAGTAACATCATCCGCACACAAGGAGACAATTATCACTTGGGGTATGAAAGCTAGACCTCGGTGTGCATGGTGCTATCTGAGGCGGGCCGGCAAATGTTCCATGGCGAAGTGGATTGGGGAGAGCGGGCACCCCTGCCTCATCCCCTGAGAGACCCGGAACGGGGGAGTTATCACCCCATTAATCCAAAGCCTTGCGGTGGGTCTTGAATATAGGAGGGCAACCATCTGAATGAATTTAGGTCTGATCCCCAGGCAGGCCAAGAGCGCAAATAGATGCGGCCATTCAAGGGAGTCAAACGCCTCGGTGGCGTCTAAGAAGATAGCAGCCACTTGCAGCATTTGATCAATCTCTTGCTTTGTGGCAAAGAAGGTGCGTAAGTTATACATTCAACCCTACCCGGAACAAAGCCCAACTGATCTGGCTGCATTATGAGAGGCAGCAAAGGGAGGAGTCACGAGGCAATAAGTTTGGCCAGAATGTTGTTGTCCAGATTGATCATGGACAGCAGTCTGTAGGATTCACAGCTCTGTGGATCCTTATCAGGTTTTAGGACCATGATGATGAGCACTTCTCTAAATGATGGGGGCAGCTCCCCCCTTTCCAGTGACTTCCTATACATATTTATGAGATGCAGGCTTAGTAGTGCCGCAAAGTTTTTTAAAGAATGCAGCCAAAAGCTCATCCAGGCTGGGAGCTTTATCTCCCGGAAGAGGTCTGATAGCCTGGATCACATCCTCCTCCATAAACGACGCATCTAGAGCACGTCGGTGCCAATCCCCAAGACAGAGCAGCTATATTGAATCAAAAAAGTATCACGATCAGGAGGGGCCAGCAGTTGTTTGTCCTCATACAGAGAGGAATGAGATCATTTCGGCCTGTACTGCTTCCTGACCTGCAACCGTCACATTTTCGGATGTGTGAAGTTCCGCAATGTAATAACTCGCCCAGGGTTTCCTGAGAATGCCGGCCAAAGTCTTGGGCCCGAATCAGCGTTGAGTGGTGTCGAGGTGGTGGTTGTCATTGAGGTGGGTGGTTATGCATTTGTTTGTTATGTTTTCCACAATAGGGTGGCAGGGAAATAGGTCATTAGTTAGCTAATATCTTTGGGTCTGCTTAGGGTTTCTTGAGGAGGGAGTTCTGTGGTGTGTTTCTAGGCATCTGGGTAGGTGGCTGTAATGATTGAATCATTCAAGATTGAGGTGAGGGCTGTGCTGATGATTTCCAGTCCTTTAATGAAGATGTAGTGAGGACAGGGGTCCAAGGGTGCTCCAGAGTGTATGGACTTCATGGTTGTTGCAGTTTCTTGTGATGATGGTGGGACAGGTGGTCAGGGTGGTCCCTGGTTGTTGATTGAGATAAGCACGAGAGCTGCAAGGGTCGAAGGTTCTCGTTGGGCTAGAAGTTGACATAGATTTTGTTGGTCATGTTGCTGAAGAATAGGGACAGCTGGTTGCAGAGGTCCTAGAAGAGGTTACGCTGGTGGAGCTGGCTGCCAGAGAGGTGAAATCTTTCACTATGGAGAAGAGTTCCGTGGTGTTGTTGGTGCTTCTTTCAATGCAGTGCTTTAGATGCCGTCAATGAGCGTAGAGCATTTGATGCCTCTAATTTGCTGATGGTAGAGTCTGAGAGCAGATTTGTAGGTGTTCTTGTTGATGTCATTCTGACTTTGTCTCTATCTGCTTTCAAGTACTTGCAGTAAAATTTGGTGAGACCGAGCTCATTTGTGTACCGGATTGCTTGCAGTCTGTTTCTCATTGCTTTATTTACTTTGAGAGGAGCCAGGGTATCCGTGCAGGCAGTGATCCAGGTGCTGAAGGTGGGATGGATTTGTGGAGGTTGTTGTTTTCTTGAGGCTGGTGGTATAGGAGTTGGGAGGACAAGTATGATTCTGATTTCTTGTTCTAGTCCTGTGGTGAAGATTTGTGTATGGTGTTTAAGCAGTGATGTGCAATGGGCATGCTGAAATTGATGGGGATGTGGTCGGACTAGGTGATTGGTGTGGGTATGGTTTACTATGATGTTGCTGAAGCCGTTGAAGATGGGTTTCAGTAGCAGTACTGTGGCTTGTGTGCGGCCTTCCACTTGCCAGTTTAGTCCGAGGTTGGACAGGTCCTTGAGGAGATTCATCAGGCTGGTCAGTGAGGTCCTCAGATGGTAGTAAAGGTCACTGAGGAGCATAAAGGTGCTGTAGATGAGGATTAGGAGGGGTGACAAAGTCTGAGATGATGAAGCTGAAGTTGGTTCGTGGTCCCGGAAAGCGGAAGACAAAGGTACTGCTAAGGGTGTAGTTGGGGGTGATGATCTAAAAGGTCATGTTTCATGTTGTAGGTGGTGCTGTCCTAGGTGTGGAGCACCAGATGAATCATAGTGATTCCACTGGCAGGGTCGGTTGGTCCCGACCTGCTTTGAGATCTTATATCTGGGACGAGTGGCTGTTGTGATGACTGGGGCCGACGAAGGAGTTGGCCAGCTTTCAGTCAGGAAAAGCTGGTCCGTCGAGCGGTCATGTAGCAAATCTCAAATATCAGTGGCATGTTTACTGAGAGAGCTACTGTAGAGAAGTATGCAAGACAGGAAGTGTGGTGGTGTAGTGATGGTCAGGTGTGTGTTGAGTTGCTTTCTGTGCTGATGGATGATGGAAAATCCAGCTATGTCACGTCCTGTCAGATGGATAATGGCAAGTGAGTTGTCCTGCTTGGCTTCCTCTTTTGAAGATAGTTTGGGTTGGAATTCAGTGATATCACTTCCTGTGCAGATGGTTAATGGGACATCCACTGATGTGCCTTCCTGTGCAGATAAAAGGAAGGAAATCCAATGATGCCATTTCTTGTGCCGATGATAGGAAAAGAGTCCTCAAGCTTGCATTTCTTTTTACGTTTTGAGGGAAATAATTATAAATGATTCTGTGCCCATTTCAGCACCCATTTGTCTCTGTGCTTTATTACCAGCTTATTGCTGGTGGTGAATTGAGAATTAAAAGTAGGCATATATTATATGTACTATGCTCACAACAGGTGCAAATCCTAAACTCAAAGAATCACAACAATAGGACATGGAGTATATCTATGATTGCATATTCTGCAGCCCTCATTTCTGAATAAAAACAGCACGGCATGAAGTATTTTACTGTTGAGCAAGTTACTTACCTTTGGTAATGCCTTATTGCTTGAGACTCTATCTCACCACAGATTTCTTACCTTAGAATATTCCCCAGGCACCAGACTGCATCTGGAGATTTTTTAACAATCCTCTTGCGTGCCGATAGCTGGCGCCGTTCAGCTCCTCCTGGCCTCATTGGCGTTGTCCATGCCAGAAGTGGCACGAGTGGCATCCAATATAGGTGTCAACTCAGTTCTTAACTGTTTTTCTACACCAGCACCACAGAGCCAAGCTGAGAAGGAATGACTAGTGTGGCAAAGTAGGGTCCTGAATAATCTCTTTCATATGTCAAGACAAGGGGCAAATTGGGGAGAATGGGAGGGTCAGTAAGGAATCTATAGTTAGTTAAAATCTCTACCAAATAAGGCGTTACTGAAGGTAAGTAACTAATTCATCTTCTAGAGACCAAATCGCAAAGCAATCTGTCCCTGGAGGTGGGTCTGTGAACTGTTTTAAACTAAGAAGTCCTAGAGAACCAAACTGGCAAAATGCCCATCTCACTGGATCTGACAATGGAGGCTGTAGGGTTTCATGAATGTGTGCAGTTATGCCCATGTACCATCCTGGCAGATGTCCCAGACTAGGACCCCTCTAGCTAATGCAGTGGTCGCAGCTTCAGCTCAGGTGGAATGACCTCTCACGCCCTCAGGTGGCTGTTTCTTGGCCACTGCATAGCAGATTTGAATGCAGAGGATGATCCATCAAGAGAGGATTTTCTTCTGATTTGCCTTCCTTTTCTTTGCCCGTGCAAAGCCAACAAAGAGTTGATTGTCCACCGGTAAATCTTTGGTACGATCAATGTAGAACAATAATACTCTTTTTGGATCCAGGCAATGGAGTCTCTCCTCTTCTTTATTTAAATTGGTAAGGGGAGAAAGGTAGGCAGGGTGGCGTTCTGCCAGATGTGGAAAGGTGTGACTATCTTTGGAGAAAAGGATGCTCTGCTCTACGAATCAACTTGCCTGGGAAGACTGAAAGTGCTTGTCATTTACTAACACTCCAAACAGATGTTATTTCCACAAGGAAGTAAACACCTGTGGGGCACTGGTAAGGCCAACAGGGAGCACAGCAAACTGTTAATGCTAGTGGCCCACACTGAACCACAGGTAATGCCTGTGGACAGGCAGAATGGGAATGTGAAAATAGATGTCCTGCAAGTCCAACACTACCACCCAGTCTCTAGGCCGAGGGCAGAGAAAACCTGAGCCAGGATGAGCATACTGAAATTTTCTTTTTTTTTTAAGTAATAAAGAAGGGGCAGGTTTAGGATAGAGCGGAGTACTCAATTCTCCTTTGGCACCAAAAAGTAGCAGGAATAGCAACCACAACTTAATGCTGGCAGCCTCTCGATGGCTCCTTTGGCAAAAAAAGGCCAATTCTTCCTGCCGCAAGAGCGCAAGGTGATTCTCCATCAGCCACTCGGGAGACGGGGTAGTAGCATTAGGGTCTATTTAAAGGGGAGGGCATAACCATGTTGCACAATCTGGGGCAACCATTTGTCTGTAGTGATCTTCCACCATTGGGGAGATGGTGTCACACCCTGCCACCTAGTGGATGCCTATGCTGGTCTGGATCAAGGGAAAACTAAAGAGGCTTTGACTGTGTGGCCGCCGGGGAAGGGGGGGGGGGGAACATTGGGTGGACCTCTGGCTTTGGGCCCCATGAGACTTGTGGGAGCCATCACCCCAGCAATGGACTGAGACTGCTGGCCGAGCTGGCTAAGGGGAAATTGATGCAGTTGATAGCCCCTACCGTAACCACAGAAGGGGCAGAATGCATCTGTTGTAGAGCCACAGACTACCTAGTGGTGGTCTTGCTGTCCTTGAATCTCAGAATCTCAGAATCTGTTTTGTCACAGGTGCATCCCATCAAAGGGCATGTCCATAAGGGATGCCTGGATATTCCCTGAAATTCTCAACCAGGTGTGAAGTTGGAGTGCCACCAAAGAAGCAATAGTTCTACCAAGGAAGTTGGACTGCTCAACCTGGATCTGATTGTGAACTTCGCTGCATCCTGTCCACTAACAGTAGCTTGGGAGCGTATGGTCAGGCCTCATCTGGAACCATAGCCAACACTTGTGCAACTGTATTCCTCACAGTATGGGAATAACGGCCTAATAAGCACACAGTGTTCATGGACCGCAGTGCCAGGCTGGTTGAAGAGAAAATCCTCTTACCAAAGGTATCCAGCCTCTTGGATTCCCTATTCATTGATGTGGTAGAAAATACCCCGGGATTGATCTGGGTGGGTTGAGATCTGGACTAGCAGGCCTACAGGGGTGGGGTGCTGGGTGAGGCTGCAGAAGGATTGAACCCAGAAGATTTTTTATGGGACATCCTTGCCTCAAGAAAATGGAAAAAAGGCACACTAGTCGAAAGAATCCAGTTAAAAAGTGACTGGGGGGAGCTCATTCGGATAGATGCTAATGGCACGGATAAAAGGGAACGGAGCGCGCTGGGGTGGTGCTGGTTGTCACTTCCGGCACTGAGGATGCCAATGATGCCACACACCACCACAAGATGCCACCTACCAGCACACAAGGGGATTGCTCAAAAGTTTCTCCATCCAGTCTGACCCCGGGGATATATTCTAAGGTAAGGAAACTGCTGCTAGAAGTCTCCATCAGATGTAGCCTTACAATTCCATTAAGCAGTCCATGACTGATTCTCTGTGACATTTGCAAGCCTTACCTTTTGGGCAGAGAAGAGTGCTCTGTGTCTTTTCCACAGGGATGCCCTCAGGCTGTGGAGAAGGAGATAGTCAAATTATAGGAAAGACAAATGTATACTACAGAAAATGTAACACCAATAATTCATTTCTGCTGAGCTTAAGATTTCATTGAGTAAGGTGAAATCCAATATTTTGCTTTTAATTACCATTGGAATGTGTATCTGCAGGTATAACTCAGTGAACGTCCTCTTCACAATATCAGGAAAAGATGACATTTAGAAGCTGGAAGATGCAGTAAAATAAAAAACAGGCATATTTTCCACTTTTCCTGCCCAACTTCTCCTCTACCATCAAGAAATCACCCTGTTTTAATAGCCTGTGATAAGAAGTACTTATTTGTAATGTAAATAATTGTTTTTGTAATCTTTTATGCAGCAAATTAAGTTTGTAAAGAAATGTTACAAATACAGATTCTGGGCCACATGTTCGACCATTTTTGTGGTCGCAAACGGAAAATTGGGCTGTTTGCGACCACTAAAAAGGATTGTAGCATGAACGAAACCTATTTTGCGAGTCTGTATCCTATTACTGGCTCATAAAATAGGTTTTACGAGTTGCTTTAGGAAGAGGAATGCCAAGGACGTCCCTTTCTAAATAGCGAGTTGCAGAGGGATGTAAGATTGATTTGCAACCACAAGTGCAGTTGTAAAACAATCGCATTTACCACCAGTTTCAAACTGGTGGTAAGTCAGTGGCAAACGGAAAGGGGTCTCGATGGGACCCCTTCAACTTTGTGATTAGAAGCAAAATGTTTTTTTAAGAGCAGGCAGTAGTCACTGCCTCTCTTAAAAAATGAAACTGAAACATTTCATTTTTATTTTTGAAATGCATCCCATTTTCCTGTAAGGCCAGGGCCGGACTGGGAACCGAAAACGGCCCCCATGGGCCCAAAACCGACCCCTATCCGGGGATTGCCCGGTGCCCGCTACGGCTAGTACGGCCCTGTGTAAGGCTGCATTAAAAAAAATAAAAGTTGCTTTATTGAAAAAGCAAACACATACATGGGGTCTGCTGTCCCCAGCAGGCCACCATCCCTGCGTTATTGCCCATTCCCAATGGGTCGCAAATTGCAATCTGCCTCATGAATATTGATGAGGCAGATAATTTGCGACCCAATTGGGAATCGCTAATGTGTCTGAAACACATTAGTGCATTCCCTTTTGCGACTTGCAAATTGCAATTCGCTGAAATTGTGAGTCGCAAAAGGAAATTGCCGTACCTTAATTAGAAAAGTATGATGTAGAACATTTAGCTACTCTTCCTAAATGGTTTACAAAGTTCCTGAACTGTGACAAATGCATGCTATGAGATTTTCTTGGAGAAAACAATGTAATACCTTTTTGTGCACAACAGTGATATAATTGTGCACAGCAATGTGTGTGAGTAATTGACAATCTCCCAGCCTACATTAATCTGTTTTTCTGTAATTGGTCACTATCAGATCAATATTTACAACCTTAAGGGGTTTGGCTTATGGTCAGATAATATAGAAACATCTAAGAATGGAGGTAAAATTCTGCTGAATATAGCAACAGCACAGCAATGTATAGTCAAATCCTCAGCCTCCATCAGTGTGAAAATAGCATAGCAAAAATCTATGGGTATCAGGTTAGCAGAGAAAATCCTGAGACAGGGAACAAACCACAAAGTTCATTGACTTCGAGAAAGCACATTAATTTCTGAAACAATGGGACAGGCCCTGATAGTTCATTCATGTGGGATTAACACAGTATATCCTGAGGCTATGACCCTCATAACAAGTAAAGAGCTAAATTCCAATCCTTGCGCAAACTCTTATTTGCACAAGGATCAGAATTACAAGAGGCATGATAACTATTACAACCTTGATCAAACCTAATCACATTAATTGGTGTGAAAAGTCCAGAAAAGGTCAACACATGCAGAATTTGTTGTGTCAAAAAACAGTTCTGCATGTTATGCCTCATTTGCCTCCTTTACAAATTCAGAATTGCAGGTATATTCCACCCTATTCCCCAAACTTGTAATGAGGGCCTAAGGGCCATATTCTGAGAACTCAGAACTTTGGAGACAACACAGTAACTCTGGAGAGAGGAGTTTAGAGAGTTGCTGATAAAGGTATATGATATCAGGTAAACTTTCAAATTATACTTTAAAATGCAAAGGTTTGAGATGTAACATTTGAAAAAACAATAGTTGGAAAGTAAATGTTCTGCAAAATGTTTTCACAAAAGCTTGAAAATATAAAAAGGGGTAACCAATGCGTAAGGATAAGTGTAAAAATCAGAGTTAGATTTAGGACATGGATTAGTGTGTCACTAAGGGCAATAGTAAGATTTGGTGATAGGTGATTGGGTTAGCGTTACATCTACAGATGTTTGCAAAGGAAAGAGCCTTTTACAGTTATAGGGTTAGCATTTATGTTAGGGGGTGAGGTTAGGATGACTGTACAGCACTGATAAGTACCAAAACAAAATAATGTATTATTAAAAAAATAGTCAAAAAAATATTTAGGACATAAAACTATCTCACAAACTGCATTCACTTTCAAACTATGTGTTTTTCACTTGCTTTTTTGACATTTCAAACTTTTCAATTTGAAATTTCAACTTAGATTGCAGCAGATATCCCAGTAATTGAATCTCACAAATTAGATAGATAAGGGTTTTCAGGCAAGGAACCAGCAAAGCATGCCCAAGAAAGAAATGCCTAAGATCAGAGACCAGTGTACTAACCTGGACAAGAAGTGGCTTTTTTAGGGAGTCGGTCATTCCTGTCGTAGGTAGAGGAGTGTTTGCGCCACCACATATCTTGTCAGCAGTGGTAGTCACTAGAAAATTCACCAAACCTGATGAAAAAGCACAGTGGTGTATAAGATTAAGACCCAGTATTTCTGTGTCTCTAAAACCTTCTGAACAATCACCAACCCCTGCCTGTTCAACCATCATACCCTTACCGAGTGTTGTAGCGGTGATACTCCAGGTGAAGGTGAAGGCCACGTTGGTGCAGATACAGCTGCTGTACTTACAGTTGCTGCATTGGCTTATCTGAAAATCAGTGGATGGCGCCAGTGTAATTTGGACCTAGAGGTGAATAAAAAACAAATAGGATATCAGATTTGAAGGAATAATGAAAAGGGATTGTATTCCTGCATTATACAATAACCCTACATATTCTTTGTTATCATAAAAGAGAAGGCAAAACCTACTGCACTTCAATTTGCAAGTGAAGAAGAGACCACGTTATATTTATTCTTAAAGCTCCTAAAGTTGCTATGGTGATAGATGCATCCACTATTACTGAATCACTATTTGGAAGGGGCATGTTTAGGGTGTCCCTCTAAACATGGATTAATTAATATATGTATCAATGTCTGACATTCTTAAATTGAAATTGCAAAACATTTACATTTGACCAATAGCTCAAAGGAGGTAGTAACCCATTGACAAAGAGGAAGGGGTCCCATTGGGACCTCTTTGCTTTGGTAAAGGTTAATAAAAAGGTTTGTTGGGAAGTATGCAGTGGTCCGTTGGACCACTTTCTGTTTAAATGCAGCCCCGTTTTCAGGATGTACAGGATGTATTTTTAAAAAGTTGACTTTATTTAAAACACAATCACAGATATGACCCCAGCAGGCCACCATCCCTTGATGACATTCAACTTGAGTGTGTCACAATTTGTGACCTACCTCATGAATCTTGGATTATGTCCCAATACAATTTAGAATTTTATGAACCAACCACTAGTACTTAAGATGATTTGCAAAATTTCATTCCATTTGCAAAAAGTCAGTGCGCCATTGATCCACACGAGGCCCCATCTCAACTCTCTATTCAAGGAAAGTGGCAAATATCTTCACTTTACCCTTAATCTGGATATCTAATTCCCCCACTTAAAAACATCAAGAGTAAGTGACTTCGTTCTTGATCCAGTTCTCTCTTTCAGGGAGAAAAAAATTATGTAACAGAAATGCTACCTTAGTATCATCAGCATAATTTTGAAAATTAACATAAAGATTGACTAAAAGCTAGCGAAGAGGCCAGATATTAATAATGAAAAGGAAAAGCACACACAATGGTCTTTGCAAATTACCACTCTGATGTTCCTACCAGCTACAAAAGAATTCATACAAAATTATTGCACCTGATCACCCCCCCCCCATCTCCCAATGATCCAACAACTTAAAATGGTCAAAGGTGTTGAAAGCTGTTGGAAGGTCACGAAGTATCAAAAAATGGTATTTTGAGCATCAGTTAGTTTGGTCTCCATTAGTCTGAGGGGACATAAGCCAAAACCTCAATCACCCACAGTAGTGTTTGACTCAACTTGGTCTTTTAGTTGCAAGTGTAAGTCAGTCTACTTTTACAAATGATGCTGCATTGTCTTCACTTTACTCCATCGCATTGTTGCAAGAACACTCACATTTTGTGATTCTGCCTCTGACGTGTGCTTCACAACTCTTGCCTCAACATAGATGGATGTTGTTGGAGAGCAAATGGTTTATTTATTTATAGTTATTGTCAACCACAGACCAAGCAAATTTAGGCATCAGTTTATTACCCGTTGGATAAGAATGGAATGTTACAGTAGAAGACCAGAACTAGTTGAAAAAGCAAATTGTTTGAAAACAGTTAAAAGTATTCTTAAAGTGACAAAATGTCTTCAAATAACACATATCCAAGAATAATTGAAAATTATAAATATTTTAGGATGATAAACAAGATGAGAAGAATAACACAACCCCGAGCCAAGCATAAGAATATAAAAATAGCTAAATGCGATTAACAATATGCAACATACATAGTGAAATAAAAAACATAGGGAAACCATTAAAAATATAAGATTATCTCAACAATAAAAAGTGCAATATTGAACGTGGAAAATAAATAGAAATATACATTAGTAATGCAAATACTGCAAGATAGTAATTATATAGTAAATATATGCAGACCATTAATTATTACAAAATATTGAAGTCATAGAAAATTATAGACAATGCAGACTTGAGACTAGAGAAAGATATATGCATCGATGATCAAAGCAAATATACTAAAACAATAAAGATTTGGAAACAATGATCAACAGCTATAAAAAATAAAAAGAACACAAATTACAAAACTTGCACATAAAGTTATCAAACTAACTGAAAAAAGTTACATACAAACCATAGCAAAGTCCATTTAAGCATTATTTACAAAAATGTAATAGATTATTCAAAATACGTAAATGAGTAAAACAAATCTTAAGAAAGATTATTTACAGAAAGTTTACAAACCAATTCATGTGCCATATTAGTATATGAAAACATGGAGAATATTTAATAGCTGAAAATAAATGAAAATGAAAAATGATGTAGAAATTTTAAATCTTATATATTGTTATTCTATAAAATGGTGTGCAAAAATAGAACAAAATCCCCATACCGTAATGCATTGCTTCAGGTAGTTGAAAACTGTGGCCTTGAGGGTAAAGCTCTCCCCTCGTACCACAGAGTAGGGTAGCGTGAGGTCCACAAAGAAAGGCTTAAAGCCAGTGACTGAGACTGTAGTGGAGAGGCCAAAACCAATGCTGGCAGTGCAGAATGTCATGGAGTCCCACCGGGTAATGGTGTCAGGCAGCGTTACCGCCACGCTCGTCATTCCTGATTGGCTGGATGAAATCAGCAGAGGCACACAATTAGAAAAAAAGACCATGAAGCAAAGGAGAAGCACTAGAGAGTCAAATAAGACTTCTTTAGATAAGACAATGTTTTTTTGCATATCGTAAGAGTTAAAACTGGTAGAGGTAAGACAGAACTATTAAAAAATGCTTTGATTGCTCTCTGACATTTTTTGAAAGGTTTTAAGTTTATTCAGCATGAGAATGTCATGGTAATTCACCCCAGCAATAATGTCTTTACTGAATTGCCCAAATGTGTTTGAGTTACTTGCACTGGGACACCCCCTTTCTGTGACCATGAACAGCTGGTTTTCTCTGTTCCTTTCCAGCTTTGTTCATGTTCTATTTTAGTAAGCATCATTTGTTCTGGAGACAAGGGAGCTGCAGAGAGCCTTACTCTATATCTTTTAAGCATCCATCCAGGGGAGACCCTTGGAATGTTATATTCAATCAAAGTAGATGATCCCTTGAAATCTGATCTAAATTTAGTCTTATCTACATCCAATCTTTTATCAGTTTGGACTTTTGTGCACAAAATGTTTGTTTTTACCAATTTTATATTTCTGCAGGCTTTTCACGTGCTATCCAGCCAGGACAGTTATACAAGTAAGAGGATAGTCATATGTAAGAGAGAAGGATGGTTGGGAAGAGAAAAGTAGGGCTCAGGTTAGGAAAACTGGCCAGGAAAGTGAAGAAAGGTCCTAGGATACTCATTAGGAAACAGGGGTGCAAGATTGTCCACCAGAGTGAAAGACAGTACTAAAAACAGAAAGCCATAGACTATTATAGAAATGCAGTACAGAAGGGAGAGAAAGGAGAACAGCTCAGGATAGAGGAGGTCATACATAAGAAATAGGGATGGCCATAGTGAAAGGACAGTCTAATAGACAGAAAAAAGGCCCAGGTTACAGAGACCATACATTAGTATAGAAGAAAGCCCCAGGAGAGACAGAAACTAGCAGGACTTTCCAGGAAAGAATCAAAGCCCATGTGAGTGAATGATGGCACACCAAAGAAAGGCAGTGAAAGTTAGTAAAGGCAAGTTCAGGAGAGAATACAAGCCAGGAGAGATGGAAGGATCAAGAAAGATGAGAGTACAGGACAGAGAAGAATGGATTAAGAATGAAAATGTTTATGTAGGACAAAAGGAAAATGACAAAAGGAAGAGAAGGATGGGTTGAGGTAGAGGAAGATGTTCCAGGTGAGAGAAATATACTGGACAGAGAAGAATTGTACAGAAGAGTAATGGTTATTGCAAGAGAGCAAAGTTCAGCAGAAACAATGATCCAGGAAAGGGAGGATCTGTGTACAAGAGTAATAATCAGTGCCCACAGAGAGAAGAGAGTGTAAAGGAGAGAGAAGAAGGCCTAAAAGAGAGAAAGAAATACAAGGAGAGGGACGGATAGACAATTTGAGTAAGCCAGCTGAGATGGTGAGTGCCGAGAAGAAAGATTTATATGAACAAAGATGGCAGTGAAGAAGGTAAAAAGAGTGTATTCTGCTTCTAATGCTGAAAGACTTGAGAGGAATTATATTTCACTGCAAAATGAGGTTGCATATAGGAGGCAGTGATATAGAGAACCTGTGAAGGCAACTAGTAGTGAAACACCAACAGTAATTATCCATTTTGGATACTATATTTTGAAATTACTTTTTTCATAAAACACAGAGGTATTGAATTTACATGATGAGGCATATGGGTGAGTCAGGGAATTATTATTACTGACAGATGCAGGATATCCTCTAAAAACTGGTGACTGTCCTGTCCACCCTCTTTATGGGGGAGTGTATACAGCGGTAAACACTATAAATGGGGAGGGACGCAACCTTTTTACTGCCTAAAGTTGTGTCAGACTTCCATGTGCGAGGCTCTAGACACCTTTTTCGTCAAGAAGGTTGAGGACATCTAAAAAACCTCCATCCCCTCCCCCCCCCCCCACTACCAGTAATGAAGGCCCGGAGGACTTGTTTAGCCTCTCTGGCACCATCTTTCTTGCCTTCCCGGCACTATCCCATAAAGTATTGAGTATCCTTTGTAACAAAATTAAATCAGGATCACCAGCAGACCCACTTAAACAGGATCAGTTCCAGAACTTTCTACCCCAGCTTCTACCTATTTTCTGTGAGCTGATAAATCTGTCTCTGGCATCAGCAGAAGTACCCTTGTAAATAAAGGGACCCCCTCTAAGAGTATGTAAGGTCTAGGAGTAAGAGGGGAACACAACAACCACAATAAAGAAAATCTCCTCGTAGACCTATATTTCTTTTACCCCAGAATTAATCTAAGCATGGGTTGATCACTCCTTATAATGCATAGTCATTGTATTTTTTATAAAAATCTTCCTTTTATTTTGTTGAACAATTTTTCAACTGTAATTCTTGTATGACCATTATGCATCAGTCTACATTATTTTCTAAGACAATACAAATCATTTGCTATTTGAAAACACATTTTTTTTAAAACAATTTTGGGCAAATCTATACATAAAACAACACCCTACTCAACACAACACAATCTAATCCCAGACACACTTGTAACTCTGGCTCACTCTCATTGATACATAACACATATACTTAATGGGTACAGGGAGCATCAGAACATAACGGCATCTCCAATATTTGGTTATAGATGACAACGAGCTAAGTAGGTCAGGGCGCACGTGGTCTACGTGCGTTTCGGTGGATTAACACAAAACATGGACCACCTTCATCAGGACCTCGCCCAGCTAGGGTATAGTGTCATCAGATTTGTACAGAGTAGGGGTACTATTTGGCGTCGAATACAATGCTCATTAGCCAGGTATCAACAAAGCCTTTTGAGCACACTGTTTCCGTTATATGAAGGTGCGGATACAAATTCTAGTATGTAAAAAAGCTTGAGTTCACTTCTATGGCACTAGTTTCAAGAAAGATGGCGGTTATCTGTCCATCTGTGCATTGATTATTTAGATGTAATGTGAGTCAACGTACATGCAGTCCGATATTCTGCCCCTTATTCGGATTTATAGATGAGAAATGGGGGGTTGAATCTCTATATGTGTTCATAGGCCATGTCCTCCTCTTTTATGGGCAATCTATTTTTCTCGTAAATCCAACAGCGTCTCCAGCTGCGTCTCAGAGCGTACTGCTTCATGGAAACACGCAAAGGTCATTCCATAGTTAAAAAAGTTGACCCTTGATGACTCTAAGCCAGAAAATTTCCGCCCTATGTCATTACTTCCCTTTGTGGCTAAACTCACCGAGTCTTACATCAACACTACTGCAACTGAATTTGTTGAATCCAATGAAATTTTGGACCACTTGCAGATTGGCTTTAGACCCAGTCACAGCACCGAATCCGCCCTGCAGGCAGATAACGAACACCTGCGGAGCTCCTTGGATGAGGGCAATACCTTGGCTCTGATCCTTATCGACCTTAGCGCGGCATTCAACACTGTATCGCATAAGATTTTGCTGCGACGCCTACAGGAGATAGGCACTGGAGGTGCTGCTCTAAATTGGTTCGCATCATTTCTATCAAAAAGATCCTTTCAAGCTATCTCCCCTCCCTATGGCTCTCAGGTACACACCATACATTTTGGGATCCTGTAGGGTTTAGCTTTGAACCCTATGCTATTTAATATATACATACAACCCCTAGCGGGGGGTTGCAAAAAGTAGAGGCCTCTCCTGGTTAATTTTGCTGATGATACTAAGCTTGTGATCTCTTAGTCTAACAACTCGGACCAAAACATGGTTAAGTTCCAGGATGATATGATGGCCATCGTAGACTGGATGGTGGACAACTGCTTGCAGTTGAATGCTAACAAATCCAACATTCTTCTGGGAAGAGACACACATTTACGAAAGGATCGCTGGTGGCCCGCTGCGTTGGGAGTCCCACCGTCTAAGGAGAATGTAAAAAAATCTGGGTTTCTGGGTTGACTGCACTCTAACCTTTCAGGCAGAGACGACATCAGTGGCTGGTGTATGTTTCGTGCTCATACTTAAGCCACTACTTGGGTTCTTTGATGCTCAAACACACCAGACCATCATCTAGTCTACCATACTCTCCAGACTGGATTAATTGTAATTCCCTGTACTTGGTGCCAATAAAGCCAGGATTAGTTATCTTCAGAGGGAGCAGAATGCCATGGCCTGCACTTTATTCACCCTCCCTAAATTCTGCTCAGTCTCTAACTATAAACGTAAGCTGCATTGGGTTCTGGTAGAGAAGAGAATCTGTTTTAAAACATTGTGTATTTCTCACAAAATTCTTTATGCTCAAGCCACCCCCATTCTAGCCAATCTTCTTATCCCTTACGTTCCTAGCCATGCGCTCCTCTGAACAACATCTGGCACCTGTTCCCCGTGTCTGAAAAGAACAGGGGGAGGTCTGTCATTCCATGTCTTAGCTTCTTCCCTCTGGAACGCCCTTCCAGGTACTATTAGGAGCATTCAGAATCATGGGGCAGTCCGGAAGGCAGTAAAGACCTGGCTCTTTCCTGAATAATCCACCTGTCCTGATCTCCTCCATTGTCTGGTAAATTCGGAACCGGCACTGGAACGCCCTGTTGCTGGGGCAGCCATGCGCTTTACGAATCTGATAACATAACATGTAAATCAAGCTATTTCTCTCCATCTCTTCTTTTCTAATCATCCTCCCGCAGCAGAGAGATCTCTTAATTCTCTACATATGGAGTCCTAAACTTTTATTTAGACAAAACTCAATCCATTATAAAGACAACACATCTATTTGTTATGTGCTACTCTCTGAACAGGATAAGCATGGAGGATGCTTTGGATAGTAACCTGCCTTACCTGTTGCTATCAGTTGGCAAATACATTTTTAATTGTAAGCCAGGAGCACAAGCCGCTAGAGTAAAAGTGACATCAGCCACATGGATCAACAAAGGCCCCTGTTGCAAAAATATGTAAAGCAGCTACTTCAAAATTAGTTCATACTATCTCTAGCCGTTATTGTCTAGATGAAGAGTCTCAAGCCGATACTCTGGTGGGTCAGGCAATACTCCGATGTATTCAATTAACCCACTCAATACTCTTGTCTTTTCGCAAGTCTTATCTGTATATAATTTAACTGCTGCTTAGTAGGGATATACTTTATGTTCATGACTATCAGTGATAATCCTATGATGCAGAATGCAGTATTACTTACTTCTAATCCTTCTTACTGAAATCATGACCAGCCCAGCCTCCTGCCTGGCTGTGAATATAATCCAATTCTGTACAAATATGACCTTTGGGATGTCATAGTCTCCCTTTCAAAATGAATTGAGCCAGTGAGGCGAATTGCCAGTACAGTGCATGCAGGGTAATGGAAGCTGCTGGCTCTCTTAAAGGTACAGTGTATGCAATGTCCAGCTGATACACTTTTGACCTGATAGATCCCATCGCTTAATTTTTTTTTACCACAGTTATAGTGGGGGTATAATCTAGGCTATTTTATTAAATACCACATTTCTACAATATAGCTGGTAATATATTATAATTATACATCTGCATTTTTATCAACAGAAAAAAAATGCAGTTACAGCTGACCTGTCACAGACATATGGAGGTTTCACCGGACTGATCAACACTGAGGTGGCTGAACTACTTCTGCGTTTATGAGAATCTTACGATGCAGAAAAGTAATTAAACTGTAACCACAGCAAAGCTACAGTGGTGGGCGCAACACATGCACAGACCAGATTTAAACCTGAAACAAGGCATCATCCTCTCCGACACAATATAAAATAACTCACTATGGCCTTGATTATCAATGAGGTATAGTGGTAATTACTGCATGCCGGGTAATTAGTGCATGAATTTATCGACTTGTCTGATCATGAGTTAAAGACGGCATGTGATATTTATCACGTGTTAAAAACCGCAGGTATGTGGTCCACATGTGCTATTTAACGCAAGTGCTATTTACTGCATGTGATATTTGCCACATGTGAAAAATAATGCATGTTGTAATAACACCCAATTACAAATATGAGAAGCCATTGAAAACCAGTGAAAATATCACCTTAAAATATCACCAGCCAAAAGGAGGTGGTAAAAAATCTTGAAAGTGTCAGGAATGGGGTTGACAGAATCATAGTGTAACTATGCCATGTCTAACCGTACCTGGATTATTACTAATGTATGCCACTGAATATCCTTTATTGAATTGTAAATCTGTCGATGTGTATCAATATTCAATAACCCCCCCCCCCCCCCAAAAAAAAAGCAGAAAGTGTCAGGAATGAAAGAGAAGCTGTAAAACAATATAGAAAAATATAACCTGCGCAATAATGCAAATCAAAAACACCCTACACATACCCTGAACAAAGGGCCAGACCTACATAAACAGCCCTAGATATGTGAAGCTCACAGAGGTAACAGCAGCATCTCACACTTCCACTCCACAGGACACCACCATGAAAGCAGCACTGCTAGGCCACTCTATCATTCTGTGCCAGCTCAATCCTGCTACAATGAATCATTCAGCACGAGGATCGAAACTAGGCCACCAGGAGTGTCAGAATAAGGCTGGAAGCTATACACTTGAGTCGGCTCGAGATCCAGAGGACATACACGCTTGATTTGGGAAACATACAAAGCATATTTTCATCATTATGGATACCCTGAAGCCCAAAGTAGGGATGAACTGCCAGACGCCCCCTTCCTGAAAATGTTAGCAGCACTAGAATTCTTTCCAACGGGCACCACATAGCAGACAGTAGGATTGGTGCAAGGCATTTCTGAGTCAACCTTCAGCAAAATACTCTGCTAAGTATTGGATGCTTTGCAGAGAATGAGTAGGCAGCATGGTTCCCCTTGGACACCCACATAGCCAGTGCCAACAAAACAAACATCTATGCTACACAGCACAATTTCCTGACACCCTAGGGTCAATGAACTGCTCTAATATACACTTGGTGGCCTCACATAGACAGGAGCACGTATGCTGCAACCGTAAAGTCAAGAACAGCAAATGCTGGGTGATATAGACATGTATACTGAACTGCTGTGTTACTGAATCAACATTAGTTGTGCTGTGGTGACACACAAGGGCGTAGCCATAAAACTAAAATAGCCCCCACTTTGAACCAAACCTGCAAGTGCTGCCAAGCAAGTGAGCCCTTTCAAGAATACTTCTCATCACCCTTAAATTCACACATCTATCCATTCATCCTGCTACCCTTTCACCCTTTCATCATCCTTTTTGTCTTTCCATCCTTTTGTTATTATAACCATCTATTGGGATTCCATTGGTCCATCTGTTCACACATTATTCCATCATTCACCTTTCCATGTTTCTATCTGTCTATCCACCAGCCGTTCATATATTGACAATTTTCTTCACACATAGATGGATTCATATTTTCACTCTTCTAACCCCTAATCCTTTCACTTTTCTGTCCATCCTTCCATCTGTCTTTACATTACTCCATCAATTCTTTACCCCTTCCTTTAACCAATTGATCCTTTCACCCTTCCATCTTTCCATCCTTTCAACCATCAGTCCTTGCATTCATCCTCCTTTGTTTTTTCTTTTCACCCACCCTTCTTTCCATTTCACCCTTCTCCTTTCCTTCCTTCTTTTCATTTTGCCTTCCTCCCATCTTTCCTTACTTTCACCTTTTCCTCCTCCAACTCTTGCCCCGATCTCGTTTCTACTACAATTATATATTTGTTGCCATTTTTTCGTATTTCCTGCTTGCCTTTCTCCCACTATTTGCTGCTCCTTCTATCTGTTTTGTCCACATTTGCATAAATTCTTTCTGTTTCTGCTTTAATGAACTTAGCCCACATTCCAGCTCCTGATCCGGAACTATCAGTCCTGCCCTACTATTCCAAGAGATCATTTTTGTCTGCAGCCATGCAGACTGAAGAAACAAATGTATAAATGAACAACTTTTAATGAGACTTTTAGTGGTATCCCCCACTTAAACTGCTAAAGCGGAGATTTCATGATGCCACTGGTGGCACAACACCTTCAAAGTACTGGTAAGACATATCAACCCTTCCTTATCAAGAGTACAATGCATTATAATTGTTGTAATCCAAACTCAATATATGTCAGCAGGGTCATTAGAGAGACGTTAGCCCCTGTGGCAGCATATAAATGGATCAATGTGAAGATGTCACTCTTCACAATAACATTGATTCTCGGCCAAATCAAGTTTTTTTAACAACCATGTACACTTCCATTACAACTCGTATGGTACTTACCTTGGTTTCCTCTGACCTCAATACCTTCTATCATGTCTTCTACTCCAGACATATTGAGAATGGTCATAATTATTTCTTCCTACGGCTTGAGGTACAGCTCAAGTGGGGAGCTACCATCAGTTGCCATGCTTTGGTGTTTGTGCTTGGAAACTCATATAGGTACCTAGCATTTGAAGGTTTGGAACCTGATTTTAATGTTCTTAACATCATGTGGATGTGTTGATACTGTATTGGTTTTGTCCATTTTCTCCTTCCACAGGCATGTCTTTGTGCCTTTTTGTTGGTATCTGCAGCATGAGATGGCACATTAGATGGTCATGAGGTCTTACCACCTCCTTTGCCAGGATCTCAGCTCTGGCTCTGCAAAAGTCTACTGCTTCTCCCTGTTGGGCCCATGATTGAAGATGTGAAAAGTTTCTGGTTGTAATGGCTCAGTGATATCAGAGTATGACAATAGCTTTTGGGGCATATTTACTCAAAACTGGCGGGCGCTGTGTTAAGCCAAAATTGGTAATGCCACGCTTCGCCAGTTTCAAAACGCAGGGATGCTCCATATTTACAAGAATGAGGCTCACCCCTGTGATTCCCTTGGCGCTGGCACTAAAGAAGCTGCCTAGTGCCAGGGCAGGCCCTTTACACCATATTGCAATGTTCCTTCCTGCACATAAACAATCTTTTTAGGCGGCTTGCTGTTTCTATGTGTGCTGAAGAATGAAGCACATGGAAAGAGAAAAACATGAGGAGCAATGAAAAATTTCTTCTTGCACTCCTGCTTAAGACCAGATATTCCCAGATGATATTTTTGGCACTGCCACATACCTTGTAAATATGGGGCAGCATCAAAAAGCAATGGGTGTTGCAGCTGAACACCAACACATTGCACACCCCTTTCCAGTTAAGTGCTGCGTAAATAGGGGCATTATTTACAAGGCGTTGTTAAGCCACATTAAGTCGCTTAATGTCACCATGTAAATAAGGCGAAAGACTTAACACCACCAGAACGTCAGAAAAAGTGATTCTCTGAAGGCATTTACTCCTTGTTAATATGCCCCTTCGTTTGTCTTGTTTTAAAGTGCTACGCGCATGCATAATGAATGCCTTCAGATTCCCTCACGGGAAAGAGTTGTTAGTGTAATTTGGGGGTGTCCTGAGGTCCTCTGTGTGTTGCTCTGGTTGCTTCTTCGCTCTCTGGATTCATATTCTCATTCCACGAACTTCCAGTGCCTGAAAATGGGCACTTCCTGACACTTTGTGCATGTGGTATTTATTGGGTGTGGTATTTACCACATGCGGTAAGTAGTGCACATCAGAATTTAACAAATGCAGTAAATACAGGTTCTGTGGTACATGGTAAAACCTTGTAATCTGTGGTAATTAATACATGTAGGGGCTAATTTACAAGCCCCTTGCTCCGCTTTTGCATCATTAGTAACATAGGAAAAGTGACGTACGGGTGGCGCAAGGGGCTTGTAAATGAGGCCCGTAGCATTTATTGAACCCCTCGGAATCGGTATTAGCCGATTGTGCACGTGTGGCATTTCTTTCAACCAAAATAGTAATCAAGGCCAGAACAATCAGACTGGCAAGGCACATTTTTGTATGCAAAGTCTAGATTGTTTGTGATTCTATATAGCACTTCTTTGAACTTCTCAAAAAGCGTTAACCCCGGTAAACAGCTTGGAATGGAAGCAATTTGGAGAGAAACTTTAATATGATCTGAAAATATGTCTTTCATATCCTATTTTGCCACTTCCACTCTTAAAGCAGTCTTGCATAGGTCTTGTCACTGTGTCACACAGAAACTGATCACATGGTATATAGACCTAAAAATGTATAAGGCAAACAATATTAAGTTATAGGAGCCAATAGTAGACAAATTCCCATTGCTGCTGCAGAGCACGTGGTTGTGATCTAACCTGAGTAAAGACAATTTCAGTTTTTAAAGTCCGCAAAGCCTCTCACAACCCACAACTGAGTGGCCCATTGATTTTCAGTGTCCATATTATTCTCCTTGCTTTCCTTTCTGGAAGGGTAAATAATAAAATGAATGCTTTAACCAGATGAATGCCTCATGTTTTGGAACATGAAATTATGCTGGAAAAGGTTCTGGCTTTGCCATGTCATAGACTCCTTAGTTAGAGAATCAGTAACATTCAGTCAGGCATTCCCACAACCTTGTCAGGGTGCTCTATTCCACATCTAAGGAACCTTGGAGATGTATACTTATGTAGTGAAAATAAATGTGTACAATAACATAGGTTATATATAACAATTCTACTAATAAACGCACATTCACAAATTTATTACAACATTGACATGAAAAAAACACCTTCTCTGTCACACAGATTGCATGCAGCAATTACTTTACACTGGAAAACTACTCTCCTAGTAGTCATGTGGTTTTATTTTACTACACAAACTTCTTGCATCCTGCTTTGGGCTAAACATTTTTCGTTAAAACAAATACACATAAAAAAAGCTCATATTATTACCATTGTTGAGGGAGCAGAGGGAGTGGTGTAACGAACCTTGAGGGGGTCCTCCTGCAAAGTACATGGAGACGCTCCCCCATTCTCCAGACCCAGTTAGGAGCTCTCAGGCCAGCGGCCCACAGTGCCTGAGGGGCTCCCCTGGAGGTAGGGCACCACCCCCTACACCACAGGGGCTAATGTTACGCCACTGAGCAGAGGAGCGTCACTACTTGAAGTTGTGCTCTCGTGAATCCTGCTCCAGAGGGCATACCTTTAAGGCAGTGCCGGGAAAGTGTATCGAGATGCTGCATCTTGTCATCATCCTTCTCTTGCTGTTGACGTCGCACTTCCACTTGCGTAGTCTGTTCTCCTTCTGCCTCTTGACTCCTCTCCACCTTATTATGAGCTATGTTGTTTGGATGCACAGCTGTCCGATGTTTCCACATCCCACTCATTCCCATGGAATACTCGTCAAAATTAAAACATGGCATCTGGAGGAGAGGAGAGGGCAGCTGGTGAGCCTCTGGTGCAGGAGGCACATCTGAGGACTGCACCAGAATCCTTCACCTTCTATGCAAGACGTGGGTGAGGGAGTCAAAGCCAGACCTAATAGGGGCCCGCAGGAAACTCCTACCGGCAGCCGGAACACCAGAAGCACTGCGGGTAAAAGCCTGCTAAAAGAGATGCGCGATGATTGGGCGCTCCTTTTGAAATCATAAACTGCCCAACAGAGGAAGGAGGGCGTGGAGGCCAAGGAGGCCAAAAAAGGGCAGGAGCCCCCTCTTGGTCACAGCTGACCATCACCTCATCGCCTTGAAATCCACCCACCCACACCAAAGGAGTACGGTTGTCGCAGCTGTAAATACAGTGGAAAAGGGCGAAGCAGAGGCAGCACAGAAAGAGACCCAGAGAAAAGAGTAACCTGGGTAGAACAGCTGCTCAAACAGTGCCCTTGGGATGCCTCATGGCAGGGACAAAGGGGAGCAGGTGACAGCACACAATAACAGCCAGAATAGATGAGGTGCTCAGACTTTGTCCTTGGCACTTCTGGCATAATGAAGCACTTAAATACATGGCACAGTCAGAAGTTACATTTCAGAAAGAGTAGTATGAAAGAGGAAGAGGAGGCTTTGACATCTTCTGTTGCATCACTTAAGCTGGTGACTCTGTATCATGACAAGTAATTGCTTCATCCACGCATTCCTGGGGAGTCCTGTCCTTGGCAGCATCAAGGCAGGAGGAGGAGCCCTGCAATGTCGATCACCTGCAGCTAATGGGCCCTTAAGTGCCACAAAAGTGCCTCTCAAGTCTTGCACCATGGAATGTGTGAGGGAGTGCCCAGGCCGTACCTGGGAAAAGCCCGGGCCAAGGGCGGGCCTGGGTGCGGGCCTGTCTATGGCCGGCAGAGGCTGGGCTGGGCCACTGCTATTGATCTCACAGACTGGACTCAGTACTTTGTTCTCTGGCAAGATCTTCTGACTTTGTGTTTAACACTCACTTTGCGGTGCCTTTGATGGTGTGTATTTGCCACACGAAGAGCTGGTGGAGGCCCCAATTCAAGTCATTCTCTCTGGGTCTTACTTTTTTCATCTTTGTGACAAGTTGGGCAAATTGAAAACTATCCCCACAGATGCAGGGAATTTACAATCAGGGGAAGCTTTAAAGGATCCTGCCACATATGGATTTTCTAAATCATCAATGCTTTCTTACCTAGGTGGCGGGGCAATCAACGATGAAATCAGTACTTGTGAGGAGAGGTTTGGTGTTCATCCTGCACCCACTGATCTAAGAGCAACCCTTATAGCTACTCCTGCTGATATTCCTATGTTGGGCCATAACACAGTGAGCCAGGATGTAGCAGGAGGTTTCAACACATTTGAAACAACTGCTACTTTGATTGCTACTGCAGATGTTCGTCAACCAGTGGCAACTGTCTAGTCCAGGAAATTCCCTGTGGACTGTGGTCCCCCAGCATCAAAATGCAAAAAAGGCAAAAAGGAAGAAACAGAGATTGAACGGTCTGGGACTAAAACAAAGGGCAGAGTGGTACTGCAGACCCCTGTGATGGGTAACAGCCAGAGACCATCTAGTGACTGCATTACTAACTTTAATGTTAGTGAGGAGTTTGCTCCCATGCTGCAGAGTATGATTGAGGCTGTGGTTATTAAATGTTTAGATGAATGCTTGGGGTAACTTTCATCAATTGAGACTATTTTAAAAAGTTTAATACAGTTTTGTAAAAAGCAATTTGTCTTCATTGTGGCATACTGTGAACACTGTGAGTTCTGTCCCAAAGACTCAAAGAATGAAAGGGAGCTTCTAATACGCCCCATTTTCACACACAGTCCACCTAAAGGCAGCCCCTTAATGCTTTCTACTAACTGGGCGGGCTGTCGGGATCCCTTAGTTAATCAAACCACGAGCTGTGGCAGTCACAGGTACTCTGAGATATCGGCTCTCCAGAAGGGCCCCAGAGGTATGAATGCTGAGAGTCCCCTTCCAAGAGGGGGGCCTGGTAAACAGTAACAATGGCCCACTTACCCTGTATGTTTCCCTTAATCTTCCACCTGCCTCAGCTCTCTATGTTTTGGTACTCACAACGGTCCCCGTATTAAAACACGGTACTTGGAAAGATTATTATACCCTAAGGAACAGAGTGACCCACTGTGTGTCCCTCTGGGACACTGAAGGCCACAACCTGGCTAATAGGCTCATTATGGCTAGGAGGGTCGAATGAGGTGGGGTTCTCTCCTAAAACTTCTGTTGGGTATTGTGTTGTTATCAACTTTGACCTTCAGAGTGCTGTCCTCACAGCTTTGAACATTGCTAGCTTGATAGCCAGTGCATCTATCATACAGTCCCTACCCTTGGTCTATTTTTATTATGTTGCCCCTTGCCCAATATGATCATGGTCTAGAGTATGTTCCAAACATCATTATAATAGGAATATAAGGCAGCCTGAGGCTAATACATTCACTATGAAAACATCAAATAGGTTTGAAGCCCTGGGTGCGGATGCATAGGACTGACTCCCTTGCCCCACAGATGTGATGAACCCAAGCATGGCATGGTCAGAGTTTGTTTTCAAATGGTATGTTATCTGAGCTGTCAAATTCTGGGGTTTTGTTGTCTGGTACCCCAGAATCTGGGTCCAATATGATGCCCAATGATATTTCTGTTGGGTTGGATGCCCTTGGAGGGAATGAGATCATTTTTCCCACTGCCATTACAGGAAGCCATATACCATTGAATAATAGTACTGTTTCTAGTGATCTCAGATTGGCACCTTGGAATGTGGCTGGAGTAAATGGTAAAAGATTCCATCTAGGCTGGCTCGCATACCTCAAAATGTTCACCATAATCTGTCTCCGGGAGAATTGGGAGACAGAGGGATCCTTTTTCCTGGATGGAGATAAGCCGTTTTTCAACCCTGCATGCCCTCACTGAGGGGACGCCCTTAAGACGGTTTGTTAACCTTAGTCTCTCTCTCATTAGACTGGATGATGGAGAATGTGGTCACAATTTCCCCTAATTTGCAAATCAATGTAGTTTTCCTCAACAGTGGTATGGTGGTTTTATGTTGCTGAATTTTTATAATTCAACTAATGGTCCCACTTTTTGTGACACATTTTTGGCTAAATGATGATTGAAGAGGAGGTCTTATTTTAGCGGGAGTCTTTAAAATACTTCCAGGCCCATGTTCTTTTACCTCATGTGATGATAGGTATAGTAAAGACATCTTGAGCAAAGTCAAGCGGGAGCCTGCTTGAATAATAGTTTGGTGGAGATCAATTTGGAATGTGTCATCACTAAATCATTTCAAAATTTGGATGGTAGTTTTTCCTCTACTTTCCATTGGGCATGGAGTGAATTCAACATTAGATTTTATGTTTGTTTCTGAGCCGTTACGCAACTTGTTTGGTCCCTTTGATGCAAGCATCACTGGTTTTAGCCATCATTATTGCTTTTTTGTCGACATTAGTAGATTGTCCGTTCAAGTCCCCATACAAAGTACATATCCCAGCTGGATGTGACTGATTAGGTAAGAAGATTAAAATGGTCTTAAATTATCCCTGAAGATTTCTTGAAGAGCCTAGTAGTTGCTAAGGGTAAGGAATTTGACTCCTGCTTGGGGGACACATTTGATGAGGTTGCTTTTCTGTTAATGCCTACCATGAGATCCAAGATATTAACCCAATTATTTTATCTGGGCATACATACAGGGTTACTACATTCAGAGTGCCAGTCTATTAATATTACAATCTATAAAAAGGGCCCTAAGGATCTTCCCTATTTATACAGGCCCATTTCCCTGATAGACTCGGTTGTTAAGATAATGGGCAGGGTGATCCTAGGAAGGGCCATGTTATGGGCTGAGGAAGGTCCGTTTTATCTGATTTGCAGTATGGCTTCCGACCGGGCTTGGACACCTGTGACCAGTGTTTACATTTTTACATGCTCATCAGCAAGAACACAGTGGCAAAATCAGTATCATTATTCATTGCATATGTAGATTTACCCTCCGCCTTTGATAAGGTGAATAGATCTAAACTGTGGCAGAGGTTGCAGGACATGAACTTGGACACAGCCATCATCGGTTTTCTCAGTGGATTACATAGAGACATGAGGGTGGTTTTTCAATATAATACGGATAGGTCTTGCACTAGCTTCTTTAGTGAGAGGAGTAGAGTTAGACAGGGATGTAAAATGGATCCTTTGTTGTTCACATTGTATGTGAATGACTTGGGGGCTAGGTTGCTTGATAAGCCGATGATCTGCCCGCGAATTGCCTCCTGCCAAATCCCTGCATTGCTATATGCAGATGATACTGTTTTATTGGCAAGAACAACCCTGGGTCTCAGACATGACATTACTTGATGGCTTTGAATAGTTTAGATCTCTTTATCAATAACAGTAAACACAGGTAATGGGGCTGGGTCCCAAAAAAAACAAGCTGAGATCTTTTTATGTTCAGAGCAACAGGCTGTCCAGATTTATACCTATTTCGGGGTTGTTTTTAATGACCGGTCTACATGGGGCCTCCAGATAAAAGAGATTAGCTCTTTCAAGAACTATAGGAGCACTCTTTTCTTTTTCTACTAGAATCAGTAGCAAGCCACTTGGTGCCCTGATTGAGATTTACCAGGCCAAATCTGCCTCAGTAGCAACCTATGGTAGTGACGTCTGGAGTTATGTCAACATAAGGGAGCTCCAAGTGTTTGAAATGGATTCTGTAGGCGCTTATTAGCGGGCCCTGCTTCTTTGGTTCATGAGGAATTAGGGTTGTCGTATCTGTCGGATCTCATCACCCTCCACCCCTTGATAGGTGGCTTACTATGTGGGAGCAATCGGAAAACCACCTAGGTAGAGAGATAAGCAAAAATTGCCTGGAGCTTTCTGGGTGGAGGTCACTTTGATGGCTGACGTATATCAGGAACACCTTTGTCAAACTAGATAGGCCTTCTTTGTTTGAGTTGCCCTAATATATAATAACAGCTGATATTGCATGGACCCAGGATAACTTCTTATTATGAAGGAAAACAGGAGGCAATTGAGTTGGAGAAACCCCTGGTCTAAGGACATGCATCAACTGTAACAGGGTGCGCGATCGATCCTTATCTGCTTAGCACTTTTAATGTCCACCATTGTTTCCTCCTCACCAGAATAAGATTCAATCAGTATCACATGTTGTTGGCATTCCCTAAACCTGGCACATGGAGCATGAAATTATGTCCCTGCACTTGTGATAATTTTTCTCTGCGGGATCTCCTGCATATTATTTTCTTCTGTAGTTTTTATAAGACCCCTTGAGGATTGTTTTTATTGCCATTGTTGAAATCCTTGCATTTGCCCAGGTTAAGCTCGCCTTAATGGTTTTACAGTTACCTCCGGGCGTACGTTCAACATATGCTGTTGCTTGCTTTCTTGACTCGTCATTGAGGCTGAAAAAGTCATTTGACAGTATTAATGTACTTTTGAGTGAAGCCTTTAATTATTATGAGTATATAAAATTAAAATACAATTATTTTTCTGAATTTTATATTAAAAAATAAATTCCGAGCTAAAGTACAAAAGATATTTTTTATTATGCATCAATAGTTAATAAAAGTGGTGTACAGAATTAATTAAAAGTAATGTAATTATATTTCATTAAAACGTAATGTTACTTTAATCTTTAAATTTAAAAAGGTTTGTTAGAATATTTTATAATTAAATAATAAATGTTTTATTTGATATATTTCTCAACATTAAAAATTATATGTATTTATAATTTTGACTATTTTAAATATTTTAATTCAACATTATTTGCTATGGAGTTTAACTTTAGGTTCCTACCTCCATTATGTTTTCATGGGAGATCATCGCAGTATCAGTGGTTGGACATTTGTGTTGCTGGACTCGTAAATTTTGCTCCACTGTCATTTAGGGGGTGGAGACATACAAGTCTGCACTTTTGAGTAACTTTACAGTCAGATTTTGATAGTAGCCCAAAGTAGTAAAGTTATTAAAAATGTGAACACATGTAATTTACTCCCAAGTGTAAGTTACCTTTGCAAATAGCCCGTGGGTGTCTAACCCTACACTACCTTCCTTTCCCTGACATGGCTAAAGAGAGGTTCTTGGCCAACCTGATTTGAATCCAATGGTACTGTTGTCTCAGGGTGCCAGAGTTAAACAGCTCTAAGTGTCATAATGGGAGCCCAGTAACCCCTGATTGCCCTGGCACCCAGAAGACAGTTCTCACATCATCTTTACTGAATGGGGTTTTAAAATCAATTACAAGTTCACTACTAACTGTGACTGACCATCAATCAGGTTCTATCACTAGAGTACCCTAATTATGCGTCAATGTTTAAAATGCTTTACCATGTTGCAATAATAATACTCGTATCATTAAAGTGCATTAAGAGGAAGTATTGAAACTTGATGGGAGGGAATGTGGGGGGTAAAAGACTGAGTCTTAAGACTTTTTAATACTGCATCCTGAACTGAGGCTCTGGGGATAGGAAGGAGCAGGTATGTGCAAGAAGGAGTTTTTCTGCCTGATCTAATAAAGGTAAAATAATTCTGGTTTTTACTATAGGTAGCTTCCTTTCCTTCTCCATATCAACATATCTGCCGTCATTTCTGACCTTATCATTACTCATGACCTGGATCTCCTACTTCTCACCTAAACATGGCTTAATGACTCCTCATGCCCCATTTTGGACCTGCTAGTCCCAACCAGCTATGACATTATCCGTATGGATAATTCAGGCCATATGGGCAGGGGTACTGCCTGAATTCACTGGAACAATCTCCTGATAAAACAAACTCACACTCAAGCTTTGTCCTCATGCGAATATCTGGGGATCAATATTTCAACCAATGACAACACACTGTATATGCTGCACATGTTCTACCACCCCCTGGTAATAAACACACATTTTTAGAACAAATCATGGAGATTATATCTACCAACAGCTCACACATCATACAGATTTTTCTAAGTGACTTCAATATCCACTGGAACGCCACAAACGACCCTCTGGTGAATCTATCCTACCTTGTGACTGGACAGACCACAACTGCATTATCTTCCACATATCTGAAAGGATAGTTACCACTGAAGAAAACATCAACCCACTCACACTAGCTACTCTCAGTTTGCTTTCTATTTGCCTTCTCGATATACAGCGCTCTGATACCCATAAGGTTCATGATTGTGCTATTAAAAACTCACTAAATAAATAAATACAAAAATCACATGTACTGTATTTCATGGCTTGTTTAACCCCTTAGGGCAAACCAGACTAGAGGTTTCAATTTGAATCTGAACATGATCCGCTGCAGCCTCTTTCAGAAGTGTGGTACGAAAGTGTTTGTAATATGGAATTGACAGGGAAAACTAATGGAATTATTACTGTTATTGCAATGAACAAGAAAGTGATAGAAAGAATGCCTGAATCAATTGCAACCATTGGTGATCGCTTGGGCCACGTTCCAGTCCATTACTTTCCGACCACTCTGGACAGAGGATATCCTTTTGCAAATCAGTCTTGGTTCTGCTCCAACAGAAATAGTCCCATCTGATGAACCAGGCCATGTGACCTTGAGACAGGTGAACAAACAACCCTGGACTGGTATCCGTCTATCAGTGAGGGCCTCATCAGTGAGATGCAGCTGTTATTCTGTGGCACAGCACCTACAAGACCTACTTCTGGGCATACTTGTTGCACTTAGGGAATCGCTGAAAAAAAAGAGCAAAGTGATAAAAGGAATGCCTGAAATAAAGTCAGCCAATGATGATCACTCGGAAAACTTTGAGTCCATCATTTTATCTCACTCCTGCTTTTGCTGTTTTTTTATAACTTTACATAAGGCATACTAATTTTAAGGAACATTTGGGGTGATAAATCTACTCCAAATACATTGGCACATACATGTCAACTTGCTAAAATATCTCCAAATATAGGATTATAAACATATTAGGCTTTTCTGCAGTAGACATTTATTAGGCCTGGCCGAGATCTCAATTAAACCGGCATAATTTCAAGAATTTTGCATTACACTTGTTACGTGAAATTCCCATATTTATGACATCATGCACCTTTGCGTAATTTCATGTCACTCGCTGTAAAATTTACAGCGAATGCCACGGTTTCCAATAAACATTTACAGTGAACGCACGGGAACAACAAAACGAAAGCAGCTGTTCTTCGAGGTGGTCTTGTCTAAATGAATCGTCATGCCAAAAATTGACGCAACTGTTAGAATCCGGGGTCTCTGGTTGGCGCAGCTATGCACTTGCGACAAGCAGGGACCCTTTTCATCTAAGTCAGGGCAAAGGATCACCTCTTTAAAAATAACCCCTGCTCACCCTCTAGGTAACGTGGCGCGAGCAGTCAGGCTAAATTTCCAGAGGGCATATAGGTTAAGCGTTCAAGTTGTCCCACACAATAATCACCTCCCCATCACACAAAGACACAAGGCTGTATTTATCAAAAATATAAGTCTTTATATATAAGCTCTCTTGCAGGTAGGTTGCACAAATACAGTTCTCTTGGTAAATTCAAGTTCCAGTTACTTTCAAATACTTAAGGGTAGTCCACAGGTTTTAAAATGGCACAGTTTTAGTTAAAATCAGTTTCTTAGGGTTTCTGCGCACTTCGTAGCGCCTTTGTCATGCTCTGGGCAAGGTTTTTAAAGTGCCTTACCGTTTCTCACGCTTCTCGCGTGAGCCCGACTACGCTTGCCGAGTCTCACGCTTCCCGCGTGAGCACCGGCAATAGGTTTCAATGAGGTTTGGCTAAACGTAGGTACGGTTCGAACCTGGTTGCTCCCAGTGTAAGTACGGTTCGAACCAAGGCTGTTACGGTTCGAACTCAGCCAAAAGGACGTACGCTTCAAAGCACAATGACTTCAGCTGGCAGTACAGTTCAAACCAAGGCTTAGTAGGGTTCGAACTTAGCCAAAGGAAAGTACGGTTCAAACTGGCAAGGCAGTACGCTTCAAACTAACGAACCAGATCTCAACACTGTAACTATAGGTACGGTCCGTACGAAGGCAAGTACGGGCCGTACTTTTCACGGGCTGGCACAATACCTTGCAGATTTCACGGGGAAGGTTCGTGGCGGCCTCACGGTCCAGTCCAGGGGTGTCCCACGTCGCGCTGGCGTCCCAAGTGTCCAGGGGACGGCGCAGCTTCGTGGGGCGCTCGGGCAGGATGCAGGTGGCCACGAAGGGGGGTCAGAAGCAGAAGAGCAGCCTCGGGGGGTGATTTCCAAGCGCAGCGCGCTGTCAGCTTCCCGGTACGGCGAACCAGGGCACGTTTCAGGTCCTCACAAAAGCCTCCACAACCCGGCGGGGTCACAGGGGCTTGGCGCTCAGACGCAGGACTCTCCTCCTTACTTTGCGAGCTACGGCTCGAGGGGGCAGCTGTTCACGGTGCTCGGGCTATCAGGCCTTTACTTTGTTTGCAGCCACGCCAGCAGCAGAAGTCGCGTTGCTCAGTGAGGTCAGGGGATGCACAGGTTCACAGGGGTCAGCTTGCGGAATTATCCACGGCACTTCTCCTCTTCTTTCAGGGTGGTAGCGCCCACTGTTCCTGGGGCGCAGGTCAGGGGGCAAGTTCACACGCAAGCCCTTGGAGATTGTTTGTAAAAGCACAAGTTGAATTCAAGTCTTTTTCTTCAGGCTTTCCCTCTCCTTCCAGCAGACAGGCACCCACTGCAGGCCAGTCTCTCAGGCAGAGAGACAGTATTCCTCCTTCAGCTTCTCCAGGTCCTTCTCCTTCAGGCAGAGTTTCTTCTTGGCGCAAACAGGATCTAATTTCATAGGAGCCAGACTCCTACTTTTATACAGTGATTCTTTTGTTCTTTAGCGCCAGGGGGCCTGGGCCTGGCTCAGTCCAGTTCTGGAGCACTTTGTTATGGTGACTCTGCTCTTTCCTTTCAGCAGCAGGGCAGAGACATCAGCCGCTCCACAGGGGGCGGAGCCGGCTTTGTGGTGGCAGAGCACAGGTCTATTCAAGAATCAAGGTGTACTCCTCCCACCCATTCTGGTGTAATCTCTCTACCCACCACCTGGCAGCCAGCCTGTCTCTTGGAATTCCCCAGCCCTGCTCCTTACTGTTGCTAGGCAGAACACACACACACAGCGCAGAGGCGGACTGAATGGCCAGATCAGTAAATACTAGCTTTCTAAAAGTAGTATTTACAAACGCAGGATATTAAAATAAACTTTACTAAAAGAAGTATTTTATTATTCTGAGTTCAGGCATACTAAACATGACTTTCTACCATGCTCTATGAGTCCACTGGGATTACAGGGTGTAGTAATTCCAGCAGCCCATTCTGGCCTATGGAGAGCAGGTAGCCTTCAATAGTGAAAAACGAAAATGGCTGTAATTCACTATTAGGACATGCCACACACTCAGGGCTTGTCCTACCTTATGCCTACAATGCACCCTGCCCTTGGGCCTACCAGAGGGGTGACTAATATGTAGATAAGGGAAGGTTTAGGGACTGGCAAGTGGGTGCACTTGCGCAATCAGCGCGACAGTACCAGACCGTGCGCAGGTTCTGCAGTGGCAGACCCTAGACACATTTTACTAGGCCGCTTCTGTGGGTGGCACAACCAGTGCTGCAAGCCCACCAGCAGCATTTGTATTTACAAGCTCTGGCACTCCTGGTGCACTTTACTAGGGGCTGATAGTAAACCAAATAAGCCAAACATGGACACCAATCAATGTATACATTTTACCATAGGGAGAGCATATGCACCTTAGCACTGGTCAGCAGTGGTAAGGTGCCCAGAGTCATAAAACAGCCAACACCAGGTCAGAAAAAATACAGGAGGAAGGCAAAAAGTTTAGGGATGACCCTGCAAAAAGGGCCAAGTCCAACAGCAACCATGCATTTCGTGTTAAAGTATAGCACAAAATGATGGACTTGCATTTCGGATATTTATGAATAATTTTGACATAATTACAAATTATGGCAATTTCACACTCCCTTAGTATTTATTGATGAAGGTGGGGGCCCTTCCTATAATCAGCCCTCCACAATACCGTGCTCACCCAAGAACAGACCTTTAAAGGTTATTTGTGACCTAGCATGGACTCTCAAAAATGAATTAACTCACCAGACATATTTCACCAGCAAGGTGTAATAAGAGGTGTGAACACATATGCGAGCAGGACTGCTTGTGGGTGTTTTAGGTTGAGGTCGAGGTTGCCTGCCCAAGTTAGTGACCACTCCAAAATGTACAAATCTCTGGGTATTGACAAACCTTCTAAAAGCACATGCTAACTATGGATTCGTTCAAGGAGTTACTTCTGTGCAGTTCAAGGGCAAACGTCTGTGAGTAGGATGGAAATACCCCCAAAATTTGTGGCATTAAGTAAAATAAGTGGACAAAGTATTGATTGTATGTCAGTATATCGTTATAAAAAAATAATGTCTGACAGAAATATTGTGTATTAAATATAATTTATAAAATATGTTCCTATTGAGTGAAGAATTTCTTTTATTAACTGCATTGGAGCAATGTTCTGTTAGAGAATATGTAGAACACAATGGGGCACATGCATCAAGCCTTTTTCCTGCTGCAAACGGGCCAATTTGCAGAATCTCCCGTTTGCGAATGGAATAAGGCATTTTCCAATGCCAGTACATTTTGTCATTCTCAATGTAGGTAATCGCACTTTTTTTAGATTACCCAAGTTGCGAATGCATTTAGGGCATCACAATTTGCGATTCCCTAATGACGATGCATGTAGCCTTTCCTAAATGCAAACTGTGCATTTAGGAAACGATAATTACCATCAATTTCAAGTTGATGGTAATTTGAGCATGCTTTGAAAAATGCACAAAAATGCACATTTTTGGGGTGGTGCTTCAGGGTGGCCGTAGGACCCCGGGCACCCTTGGAATTGCATTCGCATTTGTGAATACATTACCATTCATACCTATGGGCCTGAAGGAATAGAGTCACATTACCTAATAGCTATTCACAATTTCTGAATCGCTATTGGGTAATGTTAAGGAATCGCAAATTATTAAATGCGGCTCCAAGCTGATAAGTTCATTTATATTACTCCTACTGTCATTCTGTAATATTGCTTATTTATTGCCTAAAACTGTATCCTACCGCTTTTTATTCCATTTATCTGTTATTGGTATTGTACTTTACTGCTCTTCTTTATCCCCACTTTTATTTTTCTCCATTTGGGCCTTCACCCCCCTCTGCCTTTCTCCTATCGTTTCACACAATCTCCAATTTCTGGAGATTGCCTCTCTCCCCCGTTACTCATTCTCCCTTCGCGTTTTCCTCAATATTAAAACTAGGGGGGAGAGCCCTGCCTCCGATCGGCAGCTCTCCCCCTCCCCTCCGCCCCTACGCGGCTTCACTCACCCGCCCCCTCTCCTGTATCGGATTTAGGGTCTGGTATATTTTTGATGTGGTATTCTTTTCCGCTTCCTCCCTGATTCACGCAGGCTTCCCAACACCTCCGTCCTTTCGGAGAGCGCCGCTTTAGAGGAGCACACCTAAGCAACGCGGTCGTAGCGTCCCCGCATTGCCAAGGTGCTTTCCTCTCTTCTTCTACGGCGAGATCTAGCTGAATCGGGCACTCGATCACTTTGACAGTTGCTCGACCGCCGATCAGCTGATTTCGCCTGTTCTTCGCCAAATTTTAAAGCGCTTTGATAGCCCTCTATAAGATCTCAAAACACACAGTAGGTTGTACCCCATAACAATTTTTATTGACTGTGGCTATATATATATTTTACCGGCTGTCTAAAGCTAAAGCCCACCCCACCCATTAAGCCCTTCTTTTTACAATCCTTAAAACTTTTTAAAAAAAGAGGAGCATAACATTTCTACTTAAATATTTCCTAAAATATAAATAAAAAAATAAAAAAATAAAAGAAATAATAATAAAGTCTGACAGACATTTCACTATGTCTGACATTGATTCTGATGAGGCTAGCGCCCCTATACCTAATATGGATAACGAGGCATTTAAAGGTTTGATACATAAAGAAATGAGATCCTGTATGTTGGAGACATTGTCCAAAGTTGCTGCTTCTAAAAGATCACTTTCCTCTGAACAGGATGAGGTTATTGAAAACCAACATAACCCAGATAATGACGATCTCATTGAAATAAGGGGGAAAAGACTTTTAAAAAAAAAAGAATATTGTTAAAACAACCCCCAAGAGCACGAGAAGTCCTAGCACCTCAACTTTTATGGGAGGTCATTGCACCTCAAACACACTGGGTGTCCTTGGCGGCACGACTCTTAATGGTGTCCTCAGCGGCACAAACTATCAGGGTATCCCTTGCGGCACAAAATATCGAAGTGCTCATGATTTTGATCTCCAGTTTGGAGAAGACGATTTTCAAGATGATAGTGCCTCTGATCTTCCAGATGAATATATCCTGATCTGGACGAAGATGACCAGGAGTTTTATTCTCAACCTTATGAAAGTGAGCTCCCTTCTTCTTCTAAAGATAATATCGTAGATCCCCTAGGTGAGGAGATGTTTTCACCCCTCAATATAAAACATCCTTGGAGTTCAGAGTGGTTTCCACACAAACACATCAGCAAATTCATAAAAAATGGATAAGCTACCCTCTGGAGAGAGATACTCGAAACCTACTAAGAGCTGAATGCTCCAGACCTTCTATAGATGAGAAGGTCTGCCAAACTCCAAACCACAACCCTGAACTTATTAAATCTCTCTTTAAACTCAGGAGAGACCCGAGAAAAGGGATTGAGAAGTCACTTAAGAGCTGCCAAGTCCGGGTCCTTGATATCCTGGACCCACTGGCCAGGATCATTGATACAGCCGAGCATAGCTATATAAGAGGAACACCCCTCAACACTGAAGGTATTAGGAGTCTCAGTCAGAGAGCCTTGATTCTTTTGGGCCATGCCAATGCAAGCCTCAATTGGGAAAGGAGAAGAGTAGTTCTTACTAAAATCACTCCAAAATTGAGCGATTTTGCTGACAAAGAGCCCTCTTTCAACGCCAAAGGACTCCTCTTTGGTGAGGATCTTATCAAGACACTTGGCAAATATATGTCTACTTTTACTGCTTTGGACAAAGCCCATCAAAACATGAAAAGGGTTTTCAACACAAAGAATCTTTTTGGTAGGGCCGGAAGAAGGGGCCTTTCTTCCGGCCGCTTCAATCACAGGCCCTACTCCAGGTCCAGACGATACGGCGGAAGAGGTTACCAACCCTCTAATACCCCTGAGTTCTACCCCCAAAGAGGAAGAGTATTTCGCTCACGAAGCTTCAGATCACGTGGAGCATCCAATGTCACCATCCCTCAAAGTGAGTACAATTTCACCTTGTCCCCCCCTTTCTTTTTCCTCGAAAGTAGGAGGCAGACTCAAATAATTTTTTCACAATTGGAAATTGATTACTCAAGACCCTTGGGTTCTGAACACAGTAAGGGGATTTATGAAAGGCTTTATAGACACCCCTTCTCAAACTTCTTTCCCCACAGATATTCCTCTCACTAATAATAGAGGAAGAGAGATCCTCCATGCTTCAGAAAGGGGCAATTATACAGGTTCCCATGGAGACTCTAAGGTTTATAAGCACGCTCTTCCTCGTCGAGAAAAAAGACAAAGGTTGGAGACCCATCATGGAGTTAAGGGATCTCAACAAATATCTTGTTTAGAGGCACTTCAAGATGGAGGGCATCCATCTTCTGAGAGATTTACTACTAGAAAGAGACTGGCTAGTCAAACTAGACCTAAAGGACGCCTATTTTACCATCCCTATGGCCAAAGCTCACCAACCCTTTCCTCAATTTATGTGGAAAAATCACCTTTTCCAATTCCAAGCTTTCCCCTTCGGCCTCTCCTCAGCACCATGGTGTTTCACCAAACTAATGAGATCAGTCGCATCTTCCCTGAGGGGAAAAAGGTATCCGCATGATCATTTATCTAGACGACATCCTTATTCTATTACAAGACCACTCTCAGATCATCCAAGACCTGGAGACTGTAATAAACTTCCTAGAGAAACTAGGCTTCATCATAAACAGAGAGAAGTCCATACTATCCCCCTCCAGAACCATGAAATTATTGGGATTTACCGTAGATACGACGAAATGTCTTCTTCTGCTCCCTCAATAGAAAATATCCAAAATCAGGAAAGAGATAAGACACGTCTTGAAACAAGAGAACTTATCCTTGAGGGAACTAGCAAGGTTACTAGGCCTACTTTCTTCCTCCATCCAAGCTATCTTTTCGGGCCACCTAAATTATCGTGCTCTTAAGAGAATAAAAGCAAGAGCCCTTTGTTCGGGCCTTTGGAACGGGGATCGCATTTCCCTGGACCCGGAGGCAAGACTAGAACTGACCTGGTGGTTGGAGAATTTAGATGCTTGGAACGGAAAAGCAATTTTTGGTTCAGCACCAGAGTTTGTGTTAGAATCCGATGCGAGCCTTCATGGATGGGGAGCCTGTCTCCTAGATCAGAACACAGGTGGTGTTTGGTCTCAAGAGGAGTCCTCACACCACATAAACTTCTTAGAACTGACCGCCAGGCTGTATGCTCTGATGAGCTTCAAACACTCCCTTCAAAGCAGATCTGTCATTCTGAAAATGGACAATATGTCCGCAGTTGCCTATATAAATCGGCTGGGTGGAACAAAATCTGCAGACCTCTCGAATCCAGCCAGAAAACTTTGGATGTTCTGTCTGGAACACAAGATATCCCTAAAAGCCAAATATCTTCCAGGGAAAACAAACATTTCAGCCGATTGGAACTCAAGGTTCCTCTTGGACCACAGCGATTGGAAGCTCAACGTATCTGTCTTCAATTCTCTCAAAATGTTTGGGGTCCCCTGGAAATAGATCTCTTTGCCAGCAGACTAACTTTCCAACTCTAAAATTATTACAGATGGATGCCAGACCCGGGTGCTCTAGCAGTAAACGCCTTTCTTCAGTGCTCGATGGGGAGCAACGCTTATGCCTCCCTGCCCCCTTTGCAATGATTCAGAGGGTTCTTCAGAAAGTGAGACATCAACGTTGCTCAATTGTCCTAGTCACTTCCTTCTGGCCATCTCAGGCTTGATTCCCCACCACCCTAGAACTGGCTTATGACCTCCCCTTCCTGATTCCTTCCCTAGTAGATTTTCTTACAGACGTAGACGGACAAATTCACCCCCTACTTCATTCAGGGAATTTGAACCTTCTTGCCTGGAGAGTGTCAGGAGATCCAATGATCTCGCAGGCCTTTCGTCAACAGCTTCAACTCTCCTCAGAGAATCTTGGGCTCCAGGTACACACTACCGATATAACAACATTTTGGAAATGATGGGTGCGTTGGTGCTTGGAAAGGAAGATGGATTCCGTGGAGGCACCTATCGTTGACATAGTTAATTTCCTTGTAGAACAATTCGAAAGGGGTCTTAGCTATAGATCGATCAATTCTAATAGATCAGCTATCTCCGCAGGACATTCTCTCGTCAATGGTAAGTCACAAAGATAGCCTCAATAATTACAGATTCATACATGTGGAAATATAATTTTCGGCTTCCCGTCTGCTGGATGAATTGAGAACGGGGCTGAATGAAAACTGTGGTTTGCTTTTGACTCTATTATAATCTAGGCCCTATTTAAAGGTCAAGATGCAAATTAAAACTGAGTACAACATGCCTGTCAAAAATGATATGCAAAGTAGAGGCTTGAAACAGGGATGTATGCTTACATCCCTGTTGTTTGACCTCTAAATTGAAGACATAGGTGCCGATTCCGATCCTGGAAAACCCGGGTCCGAATCGTCGGATGGAGCGTTTTCTCCGTCCGACTCGAACCCTTGAAAAACACCATACAAACATGCAGGTACGATTCGTACGGAAACACCATTTTCGTACGATTCGTAAAAACCACCGACCGTCTAAAAAATACCCACAATTCTGATCTGGGACACCGCGGACGTGACGTCTGGACGGAGTCATGCAGCGTTCCACGAACCAGCAAGTACGATTCGTGAAAACCACCGACCGTCTAAAAAATACCCACAATTCTGATCTGGGACACCGCGGACGTGACGTCCGGACGGAGTCATGCAGCGTTCCACGAACCAGCAAGTACGATTCGTGTCCACGTCACTCCGCACGGACAATATTTTACGGCAGCCAAAAACTGCCGGGAAATCAGGACGACGCGCAGAAGGAGCACCTGGACGCGACGGACAGCCATGGACCCCAACCTACGTGTCATCCCGGCCCTCATAGCAGTCCACCTGGTGTACAGGAACCGACGCAGACGCCGCAGAAGGTCAGAACAACACCCAGGGGCAAGGGGGGGGGCAGGGCCAGGAAAAATAACCCCCACCCTAGTTCAAAATCATACATGCCCTGTACATACCTGACCCCCAGGGCCTGGTCACCTCGGGGGTGGGGGCGTGTCCACCAAGGCCTGCGTCCGCCACAACGGAAGTCGACATGGACGCGAACCGGCAACACAAAAATTGTGGTACGCACCGTACCCACGCCTTAAGAGCGTGGGTACGGGTCGTACCACGCCCACCCCTACGTCACCCCAACAATGGCGGTACGGCCCGTACCCATGCCATTAGGACGTGGGTACGGGTTGTACCGCCATTGTTGGGGTGCCGTAGGGGTAGGCGTGGTACGACCCGTACCCACGTCCTAATGGCATGGGTACAGTACGTACCCCTACGGCACCCCAACAATGGCGATACGGCCCGTACCCACGTCCTAATGGCATGGGTACGGTATGTACCCCCACGGCACCCCAACAATGGCGGTACGGCCCGTACCCAGGCCTTTGGGACGTGGGTACGGGCCGTACCGCCATTGTTGGGGTGACGTAGGGGTGGGCGTGGTACGACCCGTACCCACGTCCTAATGGCATGGGTACGGTACGTACCCCTATGTCACCACAACAATGGCGGTATGGCCCGTACCCACGTCCCAAAGGCCTGGGTACGGGCCGTACCGCCATTGTTGGGGTGCCATAGGGGTAGGCGTGGTACGACCCGTACCCACGTCCTAATGGCATGGGTACGGTACGTACCCCTAAGTCACCACTACCATGGCGGTATGTCCTGTACCCACGTCCCAAAGGCCTGGGTACGGGCCGTACCGCCATTGTTGGGGTGCCGTAGGGGTATGTACCGTACCCATGCCATTAGGACGTGGGTACGGGTCGTACCACGCCAGTGGACAGACACATAGGGGTGTGTGGCCATCAGCCCCAGCAGTGCCAAGACATAGGATGGGTGGGTGCCTATCACTCCCAGCAGTGCCCAGACATATGAGGGGTGGGTGCAGAGTCCTCCCAGCAGTGCCCAGACATAGGAGGGATGGGTGCAGAGTCCTCCCAGCAGTGCCCAGACATAGGAGGGGTGGGTGCCTATCACTCCCAGCAGTGCCCAGACATAGGAGGGGTGGGTGCCTAACACTCCCAGCAGTGCCCAGACCTAGGAGGGGTGGGTGCAGAGTCCTCCCAGCAGTGCCCAGACATAGGAGGGGTGGGTGCAGAGTCCTCCCAGCAGTGCCCAGACACATGAGGGGTGGGTGCCTAACACTCCCAGCAGTGCCCAGACATATGAGGAGTGGGTGCAGAGTCCTCCCAGCAGTGCCCAGACATAGGAGGGGTGGGTGCCTAACACTCCCAGCAGTGCCCAGACATATGAGGAGTGGGTGCAGAGTCCTCCCAGCAGTCCCCAGACATAGGAGGGGTGGGTGCAGAGTCCTCCCAGCAGTGCCCAGACATAGGAGGGGTGGGTGCCTAACACTCCCAGAAGTGCCCAGACATATGAGGGGTGGGTGCAGAGTCCACCCAGCAGTGCCCAGACATAGGAGGGGTGGGTGCCTAACACTCCCAGCAGTGCCCAGACATATGAGGGGTGGGTGCAGAGTCCTCCCAGCAGTGCCCAGACATAGGAGGGGTGGGTGCCTAACACTCCCAGCAGTGCCCAGACATATGAGGGGTGGGTGCAGAGTCCTCCCAGCAGTTGCCAGACATAGGAGGGGTGGGTGCCTAACACTCCCAGCAGTGCCCAGACATAGGACAATGTACTCCATACACAAGTACAGTGACCACCAAGGATGCCAAAAATGATGCAGGTGGAGACATTGCTGAGCCTGCATGGCCAAAGTAGAAGGGATCCCTCACACACCCAGGAAATGTAGACACAGCTCAGCACAACAATTGGGAAACACCCTGCAGGGAAGATGCCAGGGTCCACAGAGTTAGGAACACACCTTGGGACAATGTCACCATACAGTAAGACCTTACATGACCAAAGACTATTTGCAGAGACCTTGTGATGGCACGCAGATAGCAGGGTCCACCCCATGATCAGCACACTACAACATTTCCCAGACACCTAACACATCATCACTACCCCAACTCAGGGAGCAGCAGCACCAACATCAATACCAGAAAAGCATTTGTGTGCAAATGAAAAACAAAATGCTTTATTCAGCATAAAAAAAGATTGGATTAGAAATGTCCACTATGTACAAGGCCCATAGGCCAGTCCATATTTGAATTCCGGGGGGGGGGGGGACACTGGGACGCGGGGGGCATCATGTGGGGGGGAAGGACCAGGCACCGCAGGGACAGGAGGGGCAAGGGTAGGTGTTGTGGGTGCAGGGACGGACGACTTCACCACAGGGGGTGGGGCAGCTCCAAAGGTGGTGGTCAGGATGGCGCTGCACATGGACGCAAGCTCTCCCAGCGTCTCCCCTGCACCAGAAGGAACCACAGGCTCCAAGCGGGGGGGGGGGGGTCGGAGGGATGGGTTGCAGCGCTACTGGGGAGGGTGTGGACAGGGGGGGGACCCAACTACCCTGGCCGGGTACTGCCTCCACCGCTTGCGGGGTGGTGTCACCCTGGGGCTGAGGGACACACTGGCAGTGACGGATTCCTTCTCTGACTGTTGGGCAGGAGAGCTAAGGGGAGTGGGTTTGGAGGAAGTGGGTCGTGAGGACTGCGGACTCCCACTGTGGCTGTGTGTCTTCCGTCTGCCCCCCGACCCAGTGGGTGTGCCTACTTCCCCCTGTGTGTGCGTGACAGGAGGTGTGCGCTTGCCCTTCCCTGGTGGTGTGCTGCCTGTGTCTGGTGGGGTGCGTGCATGGGGACGTCTGGGTGTGCTTGGGACAGGCATGGGAGTGGGAAGTATGGATGGTGCAGGGGTAGGGGGGGACAGAGCGCTGCAGGAGACCCACCGCTGCAGTCAGTGACGAGTCTATGGACCTCAGCAACCTCCATTGGTCAGACATCGCTGCTGACATGCCCTCCATGAACGACACCATCTGTGTCAGCTGTTTTGTGTGGCCATGGAGGATATTCAGCTGCGATCTCTGACCAACCTGCAACTGCCGCAGAATGTCCACAGACTCGGCATTGACGGCAGCAGGGGAGACAGGGGCAGGGGGTGCGGTGCCTGGCACTTAGGAGACATGTGGGCACCTAGCACGAACGGAAGGGACCCGAGCAAGTGGGAGGCCGGTGATGTCAATGGAGGGGGCGGCGAGAGATGGAGTGCTGCTTTCAGCTCTGGGAGCAGCCTCCGCCCCCTCTGGGAGCTCCGCCTCGGACCAGTCAGCGTCATAGTCGGTGGTGTGACCGGACAGGTCCTCCGCCTCACTCCCCTCGGCCTCCGTGCCACTCGCTGCGCCAGACTCGGCAGCACTGGTGGCACCGGTGCTGGATACCTCCTCAAGGTCCGTGCCCGTGTCTCCCTCGGTTTCCCCCGACGATGCTGTGGGCAAGGTGAAGAGACAGGAAAAATCACATATGACACATGATTCAAATCTACATAGGTCACAGTGCATAGCATGAAAAACAACATTAGTGACATCTACAATACTACGCACATATGTGGGCCCTGCACCACACAGTTGGTTGACCCACCATGCCACTGGGAAACAATGGAGAGCATGACACAACAGCAAATAACTTGATATCAAATTAGACAGAGGAGCCAGTCCCTGGGGACAGTCGAGCACAGCATCTGGACAGCACACCGTAGCAAAAAAAAGGATGAGCAGGAACCATGTCTCCTAACTTTTGGCACATGCTGCTTAGCAAATACATTAAACCATGCCCAACATGACTGGGTCACTGCATGTTGAGTGTATGTTCAGACAATCATCACACACAGGCCAGACCTGGCAAGGAGACATAAGGTTTGGACTGTAGGCCTTTCCCGCACAAACCCCTCCCTACCTGAGACAATGTGATTGAGACAGAGCAAGTACTTACACCTCGTAATCGGGGATTACAAACATGCCCTTCAATGAATCCTGAGTGTACACAAAGTACCCCTCGTGCGCCTGTCCACACATATAATTGACGAGCAACCATCACCAGATAGTTGTACCAAGACACACAGGCACTGGCCACTGTGAGTATGCACAAGCCAAATTGGGTCACCCTGTACAGTGGACACATGTAGCACACTTTACGTAAATACAAATTAGGCCAGGGTACAATGCCACAGAGCCCAACCTATGCTGAAGACACAGAGAATGTCCACATTGTTGGATGACACACATGATACCTAGGAAAAGGTGCCCCAGGGGACTGTAGTTGCCACACTCCTCCATGGTCCTGTATGGATATGACTGCAACAGAAGTGACCGTCCCTGCACTATGCACATCTCCCACTCATGCACATCATGTCTGAGGGCACAACATTGGTCATGCATGCTGTAAGGCAGTACACATGTAAGACACACTCCCATGTCGGGACTCAGCATCAGTGGCAACTAACATGGACCCCACAATGACTGAACTGGCCAGGGCACAGGCAAGGTCCCCACACATGTTACACACCACCCCCACACATGATGCTACAAGCATTGGGCACTTGGATGAACTGGCAGCCTAGATAACCTTGTGCAAGAGTGACTACACACAGACCAGGGTACACATGTCAAGGAGGGGAAGGGAGGATGAACAGCACGGGTTGACTTGGGGGAACAGGATATGCACTGCACATAGAAACCCTGGCAGTGTATCCATACGACTGGGCACTTACAATAGCTGGGGACACACAACAAACACACATGTACCTACCCCCTTCCTGCTGCTGCTTCTCTAGTAAGCGCCTATCCATCTCTGGGAAGACCACCGCCAGGACACGCTTCATGATGTGGGTGAGGCGGCGGCGCCCATGGTTCTTATGGCCCTCTGGTGAGTCCCCCAGCAGGACCCGGGCGATCCTTCTGGTCCAGCACCGGATATCCTGCCAGCGTTTCCTCACCTGGGCCAGGCTCCGCTTTCGCCCCTCCACCGACCTCACGGCCCTGACGGCATCCTGCCAGATCTCCCCCTTGGCATAGGCGCCTACCTGTGAGGATGACAAAGTGAGACAACATCAATACACCTGCTACATGTCACAGAGACACACATTAGAACAATTTTGCTGCTGTGAACAGGGCATAGTATGCAGCCAACTCATTGCACCTTTGTCATAGGGACATTATCCTCTGGGGAAGGCCAAATGCACTACGTGGCATTGAAAGTACACAGGTGGAATGAGGGGTGCCACACAATCAATCATCCTGGCTCACCCTGTGCATCACAAGCTACACCAGGATAATGTGCCTCACCTCAAAGCAGTCACATGCCCCAGGCCACTGACGCAACATCAACAGAGTACACAGACACACACAGGCACAGGACAATCACCTGCCATTGGCAACTGCGGGTACAAACCGCACTCTGCACATGTGCCACTTGACTGGGGGGTGTCACAGGTGTTGGGCTAGCCCAGCCCGTCAGACACACAGCACTACTCCCTGCTCACATCAGATGGGTACATGTACGCCACAGTGATACGGACCCTACACACACGTGTACGGACCGTATCACTGTGGCGTATGCGTATGGCTACACTACCACAGTGGTACGGACCCTACACACGCGTGTACGGACCGTATCACTGTGGCGTACGTGTACGGCTACAATACCATAGTGGTACGGACCCTACACACACGTGTACGGACCGTATCACTGTGGCGTACGCGTACGGCTACACTACCATAGTGGTACGGACCCTACACACGCGTGTACGGACCGTATCACTGTGGCGTACGCGTACGGCTACACTACCACAGTGGTACGGACCCTACACACGCGTGTTCGGACCGTAGCACTGTGGCGTACGCGTACGGCTACAGTACCATAGTGGTACGGACCCTACACACGCCCACAGAGCGTGTGTACATTGCGTTTCACAGCTTACACTGGTGACAGGCGGCACACAGAAAGGAATTGAGCTGTCATACTTGGCCAAGGCTGGACATCAAGTCATTGTCAGTGCAGTCCTACATGTCTCGGGACTAGGTGTGTCAGGCTGTGATGTGTCACATATCGCCTCATGTTTGAACCCAATAGATGTGTGATGAGCTGTGTACACATGTCATGTGTGATGGTGCACTATGTGCCACACATCCCCTTCACACCTTTGACATGCGTGCATGTAGTACAGACTTGTTGAGCAACGCATCACTGGCATGGCACAGTCAACAACACCCGCAACTGTCCCCTGATGCCATGTACACGGATAATTACACCTGACATGTAACTACCGGCGTGGCACGATGTGACTATGTCATGTGTGTGTCATGTGTTCCCATAAGCTTGCTGTTGGTGTTCCGTCAAATGCATCTGCAGTTGCTGCATCCAAGATGTGTCTGTGTGTAGATGGGCATGGCACACCATTATGCACACCAGGACACATGTGGACGTAACGTGTGTATGTATACATCCAACATGGACTTGCGAGACAAGGGCATATCTGCGTAGTCTCAATGTATGTGTGATCTGTCTTGACATGTACCCCGTCATGGCAAGGTGTGTGTTCTGTCCTTTTTTCACGGACAAGTAACCTGTGCCTCTAGTGTTCTGCAACCTGTCTGTATGATGAACATACTTATTCTGCACATATGCGGATGTCTGTCACTCCTGTAATGCGTCTGCCTGTTCACTTACACTGGCCTTACACTGGCCCACAGCTAGTTTCATGCCATGTCATGTTGAGCTTGTGAATCCACGTTTGTAGCTGGCTCTTGGTAGGAGTGTCACCTGCCTGGCATACGTGTCCAGGATATGTTGCACAGACCTGACTCTGTATGTAGCATATGTCTATTGGCTGTTTAACATGTGCTCAGTACATTGACATTGTTGTTGTACTGTTCTCACTCTTCGTTGTCCCTTCCAAATTACTGCAGGGCTCCGCCTCTCCCCCGACCAATGCCAGACTTGGCTGCCCTGAGGGAACGTGACTGTATACGCCGCTACCGCTTCACCCAACGGTTGATTGAGAACTTGACCGCCCGGCTGGAACCACACCTCCAACCGCGACACAGGTATCCTACTGCACTAACACCCATGATGAAGGTGATGGCAGCCCTACATTTCTTTGCCACGGGTACGTTTCAACATACCATAGCTCATGTTGGTGGCATGTCCCAGACCATCTTCAGCTGTGTCCTGCATGATTTTATAGAGGCCATGTTGGTTCACCTGGATTAGTTTATTCATTTCCCAACTCCTGAGCAGTTGACAGTTGTCAAGGGTGACTTCTATGCCCTGGGAGGGACGCCCCATGTCATTGGGTCTATTGATGGGACACATGTGGCTTTGGTACCTCCACAGGCACAGGAGGTAGCCTTTCGCAACCAGAAACATTACCACTCCATTAATGCCCTTGTGGTGTGTCTTGCTAACATGGTGATTTCCCATGTCTGTGCTCGTTTTCCAGGATCAGCACACAATGCCTACATCATGAGGCGTAGCAGGGTGCCTGAAATGATGCTGCAGCTGCGCAACAAACGAGCATGTCTTGTTGGTGGGTATACTCTGTTACTCCTGTATTTAGCGTCATCTTTCTGTCTTACTGCTTCTCCTGACCCACTTCTGTCCATGATGTTTCCATGTAGGGTACTCTGGCTATCCCAACATGCCATGGCTGATCACGCCTCTCCGCAACCCCAGAACCGGTACAACAACGCCCATGGGCAGACCAGGCGAGTGATAGAGAGGACCTTTGGCCTCCTGAAGAGCCGATTCCGGTGCCTCCACAAGACCGGCAGTGCACTCCCATATGCACCGGTGAAGGTCTGCAAAATCGTCCTCGTGTGCTGCATGCTGCACAACATGGCAGTGGAGAAAGCTGTGCCACTCATCCTGGATCTGGATGAGCAGGAAGATCCACCCGTGGAGGATGAGGGGCTTGGTCACGAGGCTAGTGATGTTGTGGAGGAGGAGGAAGAGGACATCTGGAGTCGGCTCATACGCAACTTCTTTGCTTAGTGGTGAGTTGCAGTGTCTGAGTGTGCACGCATTGAGCCTTGTGTGGCATGTGTTGCAATGTGTGGGTCCATCTGCATGTATGGCAAGTGAGTCAGAGGTGTGTTTGGATGTGTCACTCGAGTGATGGTGTAATGAAAGAATGTCTTTCATGAGACACTATTTTCACCTAGCATGTTGACAACCTTATACGTGTCGAGTACATGGCCATGCATGCGGTTGTGCTTCTTTTGGCTCACTTCTTGTGTGTCTCTCATCCACAGGTATTTGTGCATGCTGTCTGCTGGTGGCATTCTTGTGCTCCTGCTATTCCTCATGAATACAGCAACGTGTGCTGAAGCAGTGTAACATGCACGGACATGTTGAAAAATCGCCTTAGGGTAAGGGATGCAGCAAGGCTTTTTGGGTGTGCTATTTGTTTGGAATGTGTGTGCACTGCTCCTGTTCATGTTTGGTTACTTTGCATACATGTAGAATCACCATGGGGCACATGACATTGAGCTTGATTCACCTGAAGTGATAGTCACACTTGGTGACAGTCATCTGTAATGTGATTGTGGATTGTGATGAAGGCATCAATGTGTGTAACACTGACCTCGGAAACATACGGGATGCACCGGGTTGACATAGTGTGGGACATCCCCATTAGAGGCTCAATGGTGAATAGCAGCCTCTCCGTGAGCAGCACGGGGTGTTTGCCTCAAACCCATTACTTGTGTGCCAGTTCAATGGATTTCCTGCATCTGTGGTGCAAAGGGGGGTGCCAGTGTAGGTCCCACATGTTCATCCACATGACCTGTGCATCTGTTAATATAGATGCATTTGCCTTCCGGCAAGCATGACTAATAAAGGTGTCCCTCAGCCTCCAAGGTGCCTCGTCTCTGTCAATGCAGGTCTCTTGCCACTGTGCATGCTGCATGTCTGGCATAGTTATCACAGATTGTGCATATGAGTCTATGTGTAGAGTAGCAAGATGCAAGCTGTTTGTCAGGGATTATGATAGGTATTGTGCATGATGTACATAGTTGTGTAGGTAGTTTGGCATCTCAGTCCCCACAACAGCCACTTTTCTGCATGTGCATCCATTGTCTGTGTGTGTGCCATGTTGAACCAGACACTCCTTCCTTATCATACACCTTTTGCAGTGGTCCTTTCTGACATGCTTGTGTGCAACTTGTGGCATGGTTTTCAGGACATGGCGCATGCTGCTGCAGGCCCTGCAGCAAGGGCACACAGAGTTTCTATATTTGCCCTCACACACACGCCTCTACGATGCACCCCCCTTCCTCCCTCCACCCATTCATTTTGGTGTAATCTGCTTGTGTGTGACACAGTATGCGGTGGCAAAGGCTGGACTGTCTGCACATGCTACGTGCACATTGCACGTGCCTCATGTCCTTGCATGTGCCACATCACACTACACCATGATGTTGAGGCCACCCACCAAGCAATGTCCATCCAATACATCTGTTGCATGCACTCAGGCATGCACTCATCGCCCACACAACCCCTTTGCATAATGAGTGTGCAACTCCAACTGCCTACACATCGCTGGCACGCCTTCCAGGCCCTGTCACACCAACCAGGTCATGTCCCTCCTACTCCCCACCGGCTCTGTGCCCCAACAAGGCCATGGGAGTGGTGTCGTTGTGGGACACATGGCACAGGTATCATGTCTCAGCGTGTCAGTCTACAATGTGTCCAGGATCCCCCTCTACACCATGACATGCGCACTGCATCTCATCATCATCTGGTGTCCCATTGCCAGCCAGGTGCTCCTCACCCTCCCCAAAGACGCAGTCCTTGCCAGTTCTCATATTGAATAATGCATGGTATCCATTGGCAGATGGCTGAACATCGGCCACCTGATGCTGGACTTGTACACGACTGAGGTGTTCATCTGCGGATTGTCCCCTTACAGCTGGGTCAACTGCTTGTGTCCCACCCGCAAGGGCCCTGCACAGGCAGACAGTGTCCACGCACACAAGCTGGTGTGCATCATGGATTGCTTGCTCACATGTGCTATGCTGATCTCCAGCATCTGTACCTCAGGCTTCAGCACACTCTGCATCATGCACAAGATCCACAGTTCGATCCACCTCAAGGCAAGACAGACCATCCCCAAGGTCAACTACAACATCCGTGTCTAACCCTACCCTGCACTCTACGGAGAAGTACGTTACAACTCCCATGATACTTTTCCACATCCAGGGTGCATCTGCACAGCTCTGCTTCAACATCCGCCGACCCAGCCACATCGCCGTCCAACAGAGATAGCTGCAATGGATCACTGTCAGCTGCAGGATGACCTTCACAATCCACGCCCACACTCAGGATGCAGGCCGCCACCACGACCCCAACACAACCTTGTGGCACTGTCATCCAAGACCCCATTGTGCCATCTCCATGCATCCAACCTTGGCCTGGCCACCATTCTCCACATCCACCTGAATCCAGATTGCAGGACATAGTTCTCCCACCTGGCTACACATACCTGGGACTCCCACCCCAGGACACTCCACATGATCCCTGACCTCTGCGCATGACTGTTGCTCTTCGAAATAGGTCTGTCCGCACAGTTGTGCAGGCACCCCCTCAACTGGTTGGGCCCATCATGGGTGAGTATGGTGCGCCATGTCTGTATTGGATGATACCTTGTGACCCATGTGTGTCCTGTACCATACTCTGATCCCAGGGTATGGATGGCTGGAGTTAGTTCAACACTCAGGCATAGTTTGACATTTCCACACACATATGTTGTTGAATAATGCAAAATGACAGCAACGTCTCATGACCAAAAAAGATATATTTATTTGCGGTGGGGTACGTGTCTTGGTAGGTGAAATTAGGTGCTCTACCGGGGGAATAGAATCCAAAGCTCACAGGGGGAGATGGGATCCTTGCCATTGGAAGTCATCAGAGTCCATGCCACAGTCTTTGTCAACATTGGTCAGACTGTGACCAGCAACTCCATGTGGCAGACAATGTCATTGTCCGAGGTACTGCTGTTGCGCCAGAGGGCCAGGTGCCAGGCCAGGTGACCTGGGAGATGGTGATGGTCCGCTGACTCTCACGGTCTTTTGCGTGGACGACCCACCTTCCTCTGGGGACCCTTAGAAGCAGGCCGTGACGATGTCTGTGATGCTCCGTCGGACGAATTCTCCTCCTCCTGATCCCTCCCTGTGGCTGCTGCTGATCTTCGCCTGGTGTCACAGGGAGGGTTGCCCATGTTGTCGGCAATCCGACGGAGTGAACGGTTCAGGTCCGTTAGCACCGCCACGAGCTCAGCCTGTCTTGCCTCCATCCGTCCTTGGTGTTGCTGTTGACTGGCATATTGCTCGGCCTGCATGTTCTTGATCTCATTGAGGGTCTCCACTACCTGGCTGATGCCCCTGGTGTCACGCCGGTATGTGTCCAGGATGTTGCGGACCTGTGTCATAACCGGTTCCTCAGCTGTCTGGTCAGGTTCACGCCTCCGCCGCCCTCCACTCCCGCCACCACTGCCCACTTGAGCCTGGCCTGCCGTTGTGGGCACATCGGGTCTCCGGGACCCCTGAGGGATGGCATTTGCGGGGAAGCCTGCCTCCTCCTGGGTGCCTGGAGTACCTTGTCCCTCCTGGGCAGACTGGCTGCGTTGTGTGCCAGCAGGGCTCCTGTGTGTTTCCTGGGATGTGGCAGGAATGGGGGTGGTGGTTGGCACAGTTGTACCTGACGCAGGTGCTGGAGGTTCTTGGGCACCAGAGGGGCCAGGTTGGTCGGGGTTGTCCACGGGGTGGTGAGAGTCGTCGCTGCCGGTGGGATCATCGTCACGCCGAGCCTGGTCCTTTGACTCTTCCCCCGCAGTGTTGGGGGGAGATCGACAACGTTGCCCTGTGTGTGAGAGAGAGAGACAATGTTAATGATGTTTCATGCGACATCCATGTTTCATACATATTCAAGTTGGCACAGTTCCTCTGGGTAGTTGGATATGTCTAGCATTCCTCTCACAGTGCACTTGTGGATGGGTATGTTGCGGGGGACAGATTGATATGTACTCCTGGTTATTTGGCCTGTCTAATGAGTGTTGGGATGCTTATTTGGCAATGGATTGGTCTTGTTGTGTCACATATCCATTGTGGGAGTGCCAATTTGGGTTGGCTGCCCCGGGCGTGTGTGCTTGTGTGAGGAGGGGGGGTGACCGGGCATGCTGTTGGGTGTGGTGTGATTTGTCATTGCGCCTACCAGGTGATGTGTCTATCCCCTCCTGGTGCATGCTGGCATGACAGTGAATGTGAGTTACTGTGGTAGGTAGGTGGCATGTGGAGTGGGTGTTTGAGTGTACAGTGGTCACAGGATTGCCTTGTGCTGTCTACAGCAGGGCCAAGTGTCATGTACCTTGTCTGTACTTGGCAAGTCCCTGTGCATTGTGCATGGTGCATGGGTATGTCCCTTGGCCACAGCTATCAACACTTTTCCTTTGTGTGACACACTCTTTGTTGTTGCATCATTTTTTAACGCAGTGAGCAGTGTAGCGAGCGTGCGTAGCGAGCGATGCAGAACAGGCTTACGTGTTGCACTGTACGTGGCCAAATGGTGCTTTTTTATTTCTATTGGAGAATGCAGGTAGGTAAGTTATGCATTTGTGACTGGGTTCTAACAAACACAGTGAGTAGGTATACTGGGTGTAGGGTTAGGTTTGTGCCTGCAGCAAGGATCTACTCGTGCACAGTTTGACACATGGCCCAGTGATTTCCAAAAGTAAAAGGGGTGTTTCACGCACTGCCAGACCTTGTCAACATGCACACAGTCCACCTGCTGATGAGCGGACATGGCCACACCACCCAAGGGTGATTTTGTCTCCCTCTGTCTCCCTCTCTCCCTCCCTCTGTCACCATCCTCCCTCTGTCTGTCTCCCTCTGTCCCTCCCTCTGTCACCCTCCTCCCTCTGTCTGTCTCCCTCTGTCGCTCTCCCTCTCTCTCCCTCTCCCTCCGTCTGTCTGTCACCCTCTGTCACCTCAGCCCAGCTTCCTGGGCACACACACTTTGCAGGTCTTTCAAAGACCATTGGCTTGTTCATGTGGCTTTGTTTAGTATCTCCCGGCCCCCATTGGGCACAGTGTCTCTGAGTCTGGCGCTGGTGCGGCGGTGTGTGCTGACACTCTTTCACAGTGATGCCTCTTCATTAGCTGCTGTTATGTGCAAATTGGGCCTTCATTCCCATGTCATCCTGCGACGCGGCCACCATGTTCAGGCGACACTGTACAGTGTCGGGACACACTGTTTGTATAGCTGTGCCCTAGGCCATATGGGCTGAGGGCATTGGTGTCTGCTCCTGAGTTGCACAATGTATTTTTGGAGGCCCACCCTCCCGGCATCACGTACATCCTGTCTTGTGTTGATGTTTTGTGTGGCCTGTGACTTGGCATGGCCTTGCTTGGTGCATGGGGCATGGAGCCGCTAGTGGCATGTGCATGTTTTTGGAGTATGGTTGTGTCCGGTGATGGCTTTGGGGTAGTTGTGTGCATTATTGGCAGTTGGGTTGTTGATGCGGTTCCCCCATGTGAGGTGAGTTGTTTGTGTACTCACCAGGCTCGGCGACTCCTACTACTCCGTGTACTCCCACCGGCGGCAGCGTGCGCATCACCTTCTCCTCCCAGGGATGGTAGTGTACCGGTCTGCGGGGCGGACCACCTCCAGTGATGTTCCCCTGGTTATGTTCATCTGTCATTTTTCTCTTGACCGTCCTCTGCAGATCGTACCACCTGGCTTGGCATTCATGCCTGGTCCTTCTGATGGGCGCAACAGCATTCACCCTCTCGACGATCCTCTGCCACATGGCTGATTTTGCTGATACGCTGGTCTGTCTGACCAATGTTCCAAAGAGCTGTGGCTCGACTCTGATGATTTTGTCGACAAGGATCGTCAGCTCCACTGTTGTGAACTTTGGATTCTTGTCTGTGGGCATGGTGTGGGGTGTGGGTGTGGGTGTGTGGTTGTGAAGGTGTGTGTGTGAATGTGATGAGGGGGTGTTTGTGAAGGTGGTTGTGTGAAGGTGTGCAAGTGTAAGGTGTAGTCAGGGTCAAGTATGGTGCTGTGGGTTGTCTGTGGGGTCTGGCAGCAGTGGGTCTGTTGCAAAGGCTCATGGTTTGTGTGTGTGGGCCCTTTTTTTTGGTCCATTTGTGGTTGTGGCTGTGTTTGAACTTTGGGTGGGTGTGTTATAAGGAGTGGTTGTGTTTGGGCCTCTGTTTACCTTTTTGGCTGTTGCAGGTCAGTGTATTGGATGTCTTTAGGCTTGACGGATGTGTTTTGTGGTGTTGTGCGATTCGAATGGACTCTCCTTGTGGTGTTTTGCAGTGTCCTGGTTCAGTACGTGTGTTTGTCGCGTCTGTAAGGTGCGTACATCGGCCATGTTGTTGTACAGTGCTCACATTTGCTATGGCTTGGTACGACTCGTACATGCGCAATGCTGGGTGAGGGTGCTGGTGTAGGGGCCTGGGGTAGGGTGCGTACAGGCATGGGCAGGGTGTAGGGGCCTGGGGGTACATGCCGTACATACAGGAAACGAGGGTACGGCGCAGCGTACCAACACCCCCGTAGGTACGGAGCATACCCCCACCCCACCCCGTAGGTATGGAGCGTACCCCCACTCCACCCCGTAGGTACGGAGCGTACCCACACCCCGTATGTACGGTGCGAAACCCAAGCCCGTAGCGCTGGGGGTCCGCACCGTACCTACGGGGGTGGGGGTACGCTCCACACCAACGGGGTGGGGGTCCGCACCGTACCTATGGGGTGGGGGTACGCTCCGTACCTACGGGGTGGGGTGGGGGTATGCTCCGTACTTACGGGGTGGAGTGGGGGTACGCTCCGTACCTACGGGGTGGGGTGGGGGACGCTCCATACCTACACGGGGTGGGGGTTCGCTCCGTACCTACGGGGTGGGGTGGGGGCACGCTCCGTACCTACGGGGGTGTGGGTACGCTCTGTACCTCCGGGGTGGGGTGGGGGTACGCTCTGTACCTACGGGGGTGTGGGTACGCTCCGTACCTACACGGGGTGGGGGTACGCTCCGTGCCTACAGGGGTGGGGTGGGGGTACGGTGCGGACATGGGGGGCATGGGGGTACGGTGCGGACATGGGGGGGTGGGCTGGGGAGTGTTCGGCGCATATGCGGGCACATGTTTGGACGTCTCCATGGTTGGTATGGGAGTTCGGTCCGTACGGTGTTTTTTCCATACGGTTGTGAATTCGGACGGACAGGACGGATCGTACTTGCGCGCTCGACTTCAGTTTCCCGATTCGTTCGTAAAACCGTCCGGGGACGCGTCGGACACTGTTTCCGACCCGAGGACGTGTTGGGGAATTTTCCCAATGCGATTCAAATGGATTTTTGACATACGAATCGTACTTGCCAGTTTGTACGGGACTTGTACGATTCGTACGGTAAAAAATCCGGATATGAGTCGTACGGGGAATATTTTTCACGGATCTGAATCGGCACCATAGTGTCTGCCCTAGAAACCCAAAGTTTTAAGAAAAACAAGGGTACCCCAATACGTGAACCTGGGGTGAAATATGCGGTAAAAAAACAATGGTTCGGGTGTGGCCAAAAGGTCCAATAATAAAGTGATCCTAAGGAGAGCACTTATGGTTAGAGAGCTGAAGATTAATGATTTTAAAGGAGCAAAAAAATTAATACTGTACATATGTGCCGTATTAATTTTTTTGCTCCTTTAAAATAATTAGGTGCCGATCACGATCCGTTAAAAACCGCGTACGAACCGTCGGTCGGAGCGAATTCCCCGTCCGACTCGTACCCGGTTGTAAAACTTTACAAACATGGAATTACGATTCGCACGGAAACACCATTTCCGTACGAATCGTAAAAAACACCGACCGACGAAAATATACATACGAATGTGATCCGGGAATGCTGCGACGTGACCTCGGGACGCTTTCAGGCAGCGTTTCACGAACCAGGAATTACGATTCGAACCGACAGCAGTCCGGACGGCAATATTTTCACGGCACCCAAAAAGTGCCGCAAAAGCGAAGTACGGCGCGAATCGACCAGAGTAGGTGGCCCGGTACGCGCCGCCCCCCCCCCCCAGCCCCCATAGGTACGCGCCGACCCCCCCCAGCCCCCGTAGGTACGCGCAGACCCCCCCCCAGCCCCCGTAGGTTTGCGCCGACCCCCCCTGTGTGTACACCCGTGTACGGTGCATACCCCCCGTGTACGCTCGAGTCGAACCCCCCCCGTGTACGCTCGAGTCGAACCCCCCCCGTGTACGCTCGAGTCGTACCCCCCCGTGTACGCTCGAGTCGAACCCCCCCCGTGTACGCTCGAGTCGTACCCCCCCGTGTACGCTCGAGTCGAACCCCCCCGTGTACGCTCGAGTCGAACCCCCCCGTGTACGCTCGAGTCGAACCCCCCCGTGTACGCTCGAGTCGAACCCCCCCGTGTACGCTCGAGTCGTACCCCCCCGTGTACGCTCGAGTCGAACCCCCCCCGTGTACGCTCGAGTCGTACCCCCCCGTGTACGCTCGAGTCGAACCCCCCGTGTACGCTCGAGTCGAACCCCCCCCGTGTATGTACGGTGCGTACCCCCCCGTGTACGCTCGAGTCGAACCCCCCCGTGTATGTACGGTGCGTACCCCCCGTGTACGCTCGAGTCGAACCCCCCCGTGTACGCTCGAGTCGTACCCCCACCCGTGTATGTACGGTGCGTACCCCCAGCGCTACGCGCTGGGGGTACGCACCGTACATACACGGGTGGGGGTACGACTCGAGCGTACACGGGGGGGTACGCACCGTACATACACGGGGGGGGTTCGACTCGAGCGTACACGGGGGGGTTCGACTCGAGCGTACACGGGGGGGTTCGACTCGAGCGTACACGGGGGGGTACGACTCGAGCGTACACGGGGGGGTACGCACCGTACACGGGTGTACACACAGGGGGGGTCGGCGCGTACCTACGGGGGCTGGGGGGGGGTCGGCGCGTACCTACGGGGGCTGGGGGGGGGTCGGCGCGTACCTACGGGGGCTGGGGGGGGGTCTGCGCGTACCTACGGGGGCTGGGGGGGGGTCGGCGCGTACCTACGGGGGCTGGGGGGGGTCTGCGCGTACCTACGGGGGCTGGGGGGGGGTCGGCGCGTACCTACGGGGGCTGGGGGGGGGGGGTCGGCGCGTACCTACGGGGGCTGGGGGGGTACGGCACGTACCGGGCACCTGTTTGGACGTCTCCATGGTTGTTATGGGAGTTCGGTGCGGACGGTCTTTTCACCATATGGTTGTACATTCGGACGCCCGGGATGGATCGTGATTCCCCGGTCGGAGTTCACCTTTCACGTTTGTACGGTGAATCGTCCGAGGACGTGTCGGACACGTTTTCCGACCCGGGGACGTATGGGGAAATATTCCCAGTGCGGTTCGTATGGACTTTTTACCATGCGAATCGTGATTGCCAGTTCGTACGGCACTTGTACGATTCGTACGGTAAAAAGACCCGATACGAGTCGTACGGGGACATTTTTTACCGGATCGTGATCGGCACCTTAATCTTCACTACAAGGATAGCTTCAATTGAGCAAAAACATGCTTTCTAAAAAAGAAAGTACTGGTCAGCCAAGTTAACAAGAAGAAACAAACTAAACTAATGCGTGAACTCCTACCATTCAAAGTAAGACTCTTTACTAACAACCCAAGAAATTATGGAAAAAGTAAAAAACAACTTTGGGTAATAATCAAGTCTTTTTCCTTGAACAGATAATTATAACACATCCAGGTTAAAAAATAAACACTGTAGGGAAAAACAAAATAAACCCACCCAAAAACACTTACATACCCAGGACAAACCAAAGCACAGTAAAGAAATAATTAAATCAATCGTAACACATAGAACACATATACTGAATACAAATAAACATTATTTTATACTATAAGGTGTATAGCAGTAGCGTAAACAAACACACGTTTAGTAAATAAAAATACATTAAAATGACATCCAATCACAAATACTAGCCAAACTAACTCTGAACAACTCCCACTGCCACTAAATTCTTAGAAAATGAGTTTAAAATAGTCTAACTGGAATTAAACACCAGCAATAGGAAACCACGACCACCAGAGTCCTAACTACGAGTCTGGTGGTCCTCAGACCACCAGGCTCGTGGTGGGGTGGCGGCCACATTATGACCCTAGTGGTGAGGCCACATTGGGAGTGCTGACTCCGCCAGGGAACCGCCGTTCCTTGGCGGTGGCGTGGTGGTCCAGAGGCATCCATATGCTTGGCAGGACTGCCAAGCATATTATGAGTTTCCTCTCTGCCAGGTTTTTCATGGCGTTTCTTCCTCCATGAAAACCCTGGCAGAGAAGAAACAAAGGGGGGCCTACAGTGCACCCTTGTGCCTCACACCCTGAGGACGCACACAGGGGGTCACAACAAGTGCCCCCCTGTGTGCATGCACAGAAGTTCCAACACAGCATGAACTTTTAAGTCTATGCCGTGGTGGAACTGTTTTTTGACGTTCCCATTGTAGTGCCTATTTTATAGGCACCACAGTGGGAACGCCAAAGGAATTGCCTGCCAATGACAAGGAAAGTCATTATTTGGCAGGTGGTTTTTACGCAGGTTTTGCGGTGCTGTTGTCCCGCTGCCGCACCGTCAAACTCGTACTCGGTCCCTTAGGGCCTGATTTAGATCTTGGTGAATGGGTTTCTCGGTCACAATGGCAACTGATATCCTGTCCGCCAAAATATAAATTCCATTATATCCTGTGGGATTTATATTTTGGTGGACAGGATATCCGTCACCGTAGTGACAGAGTAACCCATCCGCCAAGATCTAAATCAGGCCCTAATTCAAAGGAAGTGTAAATAAAATGGTGAAAAAATAAAAATATAAATATTTTACTGTCGAAGCAAAATAATCTTAGTTTTTATTTATTAATGTTTATATATTACTGAATAGCATTTAAATATGTCATAACATTTCCTATGTTTAAAAAAACTAACAAAACTGTTTTATGTAAAATGTACATCCAAACAACTTGTGGTAGTTATTAAAATGGAATATATCAAAAGAGGTGTTTCAAAAATGTATATAACACTGTAATGTTAACCTGATTAGGGAACATGTTGGATTTTGATGGGTTCAGATTTACTGAACTGACTCCAAAATTTAACCACATTGGGAAAAATGTTTGACTTTGGGGAAATACAATTTACTATTCTACCTCTAGACCTTTGGGGGTGGGGTTCAGATGTAATATCCCTACTCCAGGTTTAACCACACTGAGGGACTTTGTGAGGATCAGATTTACTATTCCCAAACTTTACCACACTACAAACCTAACCATGGGGGGAAGTGTTGGACTTTGGATGGTTTCAGATTTACTATTCCCACTCCAAATGTAACCACAATGTTGGAATTTGCAGGGGGGTCAAATTTACTATGCGCACACCAAAATTAATCATATTGGGAAAAGTGTTGGCCTTTGAGTTATTCAAATGTACTACTCTCACTATAAATGTAACCACATTGGGGAAAGTGTTGGACTTTGAGTAGTTCAGATGGGCTTTTCTCACTTAAAACCTAACCATATTGAGGAAAGTGTTGGACATTAAGGGCTTCGGATTGACTATTCACACTCCAAATATAACCACTATCTTCACATGCAAATAATGTTGTTTCTACTGTCATGCATCCTCAGATTGCATGCTATCTCAATAAATGTCCTCTATTTTCCTCAAATCCAAAATGAAAAACTGATATCCACTTAAAACGTAGGATGATCACCTCTCCTCTTTCCCTATAGATGTCTCTCGCCTTCATTTCCATCGTCTGTTTAGAAACCCTTCTCGAAGTGACATGCATGTTTGCCTTGATCTTGATTAATGTATTTCTACAAATTGCCAACAAATCATTTCAAACATCATAACCTCTCTTTTTTTTGGGAAAGCGATACTCTGGCAACCTAACATGACCTAACCTCCTCTAGCTCATGTATTAGCCCCACCAAACATCTGTATGAACTCAGATAACCTACTTTACCTACTAATATTCATGCCTAACTCCTATTACTTTAATCTACCTCAAAGAAATTGCAGTGAATGCATGAAATGGTTTGCTTGAGTGCACAAGCCTAATCCCAATAACGAAAAATAACTAATAGCAGTGGCCTAATCACTATCTTAAGTCCCAGAGCAGCATCCTGCTTGGCATAAGCACCACATCAATGATATTACAATTGCATTAAGGAAATTATTGAACTTTTGGAGGAGTTCAGAGTTACTATTGCCACTCCGAAATTAACCACTTTGGGGAAAGTGTTGGACCTTAGGGAGTGCAGATTTTCTATCTCCACTCCAGTCTGCGCCACACTGGGGAAAGTGTTGGAGATACGAGTTAATATTTGCACCACAAAGTTAACCACATTGTGGAAAATGTTGAACTTTGGTGAATTAAGATTTACGATTCCCACTCCAAACTGAACCACATTGTAGAAAATGTTTGATTTGGGGAGATACAATTTACTATTCTGGCACTAAATCTAAACTAAACATATTAGAGAAAGTATTGGTTGTTGGGGGTCCCAGATTTACTACTCCCACTCCACACTTAACTCCTGTGGGGAAAGTGTTGGGCTTTGGGTGGTTCCAATTAATTATTGCAACTCCAAATGTAACCATATTGAAGAATATGTTTGGCTCAGGATGCTCAAAATTACTAGTCTGACTCCAAACCTAACCACATTAGGAAAAGTGCTGAACTTTGGAGAGGGGTAGGGATGAGGGAGGTCAGAATCTACCATTCCCACTCCAAACTTAACCACACTGGGGAAAGTGTTGGACTTCAGCAGCTTCAATTTACTATTCCCTCTCCAAACATAAAGACATTAAGGAAAATGCTCTACTTAATTTAAAAATTCCCTAAAACCACAAATTTCTAATGGACACTACTTTAAAAAAAAGAAGAAATACATATATTTGAGTTATTCCAAATAATAACACACTAAACAAAATGACATTTGGCTAACTACCAAAATAGATACCAAAGATTTACTACATACATAAGATTAATAACCACAGTACGTTAAACATTTTTGAATAAAAAAGTTAAATATTAAATTAAATATAAAGAAATTAAAAAACTGAAAAGCAATCCTTCTATGAAGATTAATTACATTCAAAATATTTAATAAAAATATAGGATAAATTGCAAAAAACAAAAACAGTTTGATCTAATTACAAACCAAAAATTAGATTAGAAATCTTAGAAAATCACATTCTACGTAATTGTGCATGCTTTGTCCTCTTCTCCGCCGCCCCCCACTACCACCTCCTGTCAAGAGTTATTCTAGATAATGTGGATCTTCCCCCGTCCTGGGGAGCGCACGCTGCTATTTCGGACTCTCATTGCCTTGTTTGTGTGTTATTGTTGGTTTTTTTTCCTTTTTTTTTTAGAAAATATGAAACCGTCCTTTTCGATTGCTCTTGGACTATGGCCGCGGCCTGTTATATGTGCTTTCGAACTTTCGGGAGCTCTTGCTTCTGATTCATTTGAATGTATGGAGTTGCCTTGCTGGCTCCCGAGCTTTCTAGCGGCCGGCCCTTGTGGTTGTAGGCCCTTGTTTGTAACTCTTTAATGTGTAATAAAGGTTTCTTCTTGAAAAAAAAAAAAAATCTTAGAAAATATTGCGATACTAAACAAAATTAAATAATATTAATTATTTTAATACTTTATACATACAACAAATAACATTTTCAATTATAAATAAATAAAAAAAGTATAACTAAAAAAGTATAACAAATATAAATAAATTCATTAACATTTTTATTAACAGTTTATAAATTAAAAACAAATCAACACAAGAATTTGAAACATAACCAACTTTGGAAATTACTATTTTTTATTTACTCCCTGCCCTACGAACACATCTCCCTTTTCAAAATATTGCACCAAAATACAAACAATTTAAAAGCAAACACAATATATTAAAACAAAAAATACACTAAAAAAGTAACTTACATTACAACAATAAACACAATAACATATTTAACCACAATATTAAAAAATTATAATCTTACCTATGATATGCTGAACCATGATATTGTTTCACATCATGATATTTAAGGCACATCATTTGTGTCTCACAATATTTTTTTGACTTTATTTTGTCAGAACACCAGAAAAGTAACACCCGTTTTAATAGTACTGATGACCTCTTTTAGGCAGTATTGTTAAATTCATAATGCTGACTGCATAGAAAATCAAAGCCAGTGGAAGCTGATTTTTAAAACTGATTTTGTAGCAAAAATATGAAGCCATGAATTATTGTTCACCAAACTGTGTTTGCTGAAATGCTATTATATGGTCATGTTTATAAAGGATTTTGTTCATGAGAATGGTTGCATTTGTAGAACTGATTTAGAAGCAAGCACAAAGAAAATGATAACTAAAGCTGTAAAAACTTGATAATCGTGTGAAAAAGCCCAGCACTAACTTTCTTTTGGATTATGTGGCTGAGGTCCGCCTATGTTTTTCTAAAATTAATGGTTTTAGTTCACTTTCAATAAACAATCTTAAGTTTAAAAGTCAAGTATTCCACTTTTATACAATAAATCACAGGAGAAGTTGTGACCCCCCCTTCTCAGGTCATTATCAAGATTCCCTATTCCAGAGACATCATGCAAATGACCAAGCACCTATAGTATTTTGAGCATTTAGCTGCTAATTTAACCATATTTTCAATCCCGATAGCCAGGATTGGAGCAAAAGTGGACAGGCTCAGACAATTTGATCCTGTCCAATTCTAGTCCAATCTGTGCTTTAGTGTTTTCACTCAACTTAATACTGTTCACTTTGGGGCATATTAACAAGGGCTTTATCTCCACTTTTTTGGCTTTGAAGGCCAAAGAAGCGGAGATAAAAATATCGCCTTGGCAAAAACAGGGTGCTAACATGCAAAATCGCATGTTAGCACCCTTTTTCACTACGCTTCCCTTTGCATCTCTAATGAGATGCAAAGTGGGCACTACAGAGCAAAATAATAGGAGAAATGTCGCTAAGCGACATTTCTCCTATTATCAAGCTTCACGCTAACCCTGTTCGAGACAAAAAAAGCAACGCTAACCACGGTTAACGCTGCTTTTTTACATCTGCTATTTTCAGATTTAGCCATGTAATCCAATGGAAGGTGGATTACATGGCTAAATCCACCATGGGCTATCAACAAGGATATCCCTATCCTTGTAGTTTTATCGCTGCATTACCAGCGATAACCTCCCAAAATGCCGCTATCGCTGGATTTTTTATTGCCTAGGCGGTTAGCGTAGTTAATAACGAGAAAACCAGGTGATATTATCCAGCGATAGCGGGCACTAAAAAATTAACGCTAAGTGCCGCTTTTACTTGCATATTTTTCTGTTTCAACTATCCCTCTTTCATTGTCATACATTTTTGATAAAATATGTTTTTGAGACAGTGGGGGTGTAAAATGATTTGAATCTTGTTTTGTGCAAAGTAGCTGTCTGAATACTCTCTGTCTTTTCTCTAGGCTCTTCATTAGAAGTCTTCATTGGCTTTGGTGGACGTAGTCAGGCCAGTATGTTTCTCTCCTTTTTTGACTTAGTAAAGATCCAATTTCAGCACCATTTGCCCAGTTTGCTCTAACAGATGTTCGATATCCATTTCCAACTGCAAATAATTTGGATAATTTTGTCACCATGCCTTACTGGACAATTCTTTTAGAGTATTTTCAGGTTTTACTCAATAGAGCCTTATTAAGTCACTAAAACCCACTGCTTAGGAAAGAGATACTTTTAGTGGGCAAACAACACATATGGTCTTTAAAAATGAAAGAATTTTTAAAGATTGCTATTATGAATAGTGGTGTAAGATTGGTATTCTCTTTCTGAGTGAGATGTAGCCAGAATCTCCCACTGATATGATGTAGCAAATATCACACATGCATCAAACATGCTGGTAAATAATATGCCATAACCTCTGAAGTGTATTCATGAAGAAAATCATTCTGCAAAACTCCACTTTTGAAATAAAGATAGTAGATTTCATAGCTAAAATTGATAATGTATTATTATCTGTGAATGGAATGCTCACAGTGAACTCTTTAGTTGATGTCTTTCCATAGACGTTGTGAGACTACACACATTTCTTGATTCATAATCTCAGATCATCACTTTGAGTTTTTTTGTTGTTTCTTAGCTGTCTATCTAGAATGCGAAATGTAGATTAGGGCTTATATTAGGGCTAAATTATAAATGTGACGCTTTAGTGGGTCTTCTTACAATAAGGCTTATCATGCACACTTTGGGCCCAAACATGCTGTCTTTCACACAATAAAGTGCTTTGTGATAAATGTTGCTTCTGTGTTGCATGAGAGGCAGAAAATACTGCGACACCAGAATTAGTAAGAGTCACCTGCGCATAAAATTATTGGTGGTGCCTGCACAATGAGCCTTATTTTGATGTTGGGCGGACTTTTGTATGCCCAACACCGTTGTGGATACAGGACTGAATTGTGATGCGACTGAACATGCTGTGGTCTCAGGCTCCCTTTTATGTATGGGAGCTTGTGTTGCAGTTGGAAACCAGCCACAGCACAAGCTCCCATACACAAAAAAGTAGTTTGTGTTCATACCTGCACGGCGTTGCATATGGATTACGTGCCAGTTCTGACTGGCAGAAAGGATCCTTAAGACCGTCAGAAGCCACACGGAATGTCCGTCTGGTTTTAAAACTGACAGCTTCCATTGTAATGAGGCTGCTGGTTTTGAAACCGCAATGCGTTCAGAGGCTTTCCGAGCCTCATTGTAAGGAGGCCCTAAATCTAGATGTGATCAGCGATGCAGTGCCTTGCGCTAGGTGAGCCAACAGTATCTTGCTTAAGATTTGCACTGGAGATACACCCCTGCAAAGAGGACAGACATGTATGAAGTGTGCTTTGGAGTAAAGCACACATCTACATGTAGGTATATAAGCCAATATAAAGCTTGACCTCTTGCGTACACTTGCTTTCACTTGACGTTAAGATTTGGAGCAAAGCTAAATAGTGAGCAGATCTGACTTGAGGCAAAACCCATGTTTTTTGTACGCTGGCCCGCTCTACACATACTCCCTTACATACAATAACTGTGGGATGGTGTAAAGGGGTTTGGACTTAGCTTGATCGTCAACTTTCAGCATAAATTGGTTTTGCACGTGAAATTTGGTCTGCAGATACCTGCATTACGCTTTTATCCATAGCTATGTGACAAAGTATTTCCAAATAGGATAGATCTTTGGTTTTCTTTCTTGGTCTTGAAGGAATTCCAGAGCAAAGCAAGTAGCTGAAATAGTGAACAAGGTCCTGACTTGGGAATTTGCAGAAAAGAATTTGAGATATTTTCAAGCGTCAGTTCACCAAACTCACAACGGGGCACAGAAAAAAGCCGCAGACGCAACTAATATGGGAGATTTGTAGTGTAAGAAAAAGTAGTAGAAACATTAATACAATGGTACTCCTTAAACCATTGATACCAGTTTATCAGTATTACTACCAGCATATTTTTAGATATCATGCTTGCTATTATATTATATTAAAAACAAATACAATATTTTAAAAAAGCAGTTCAAGACTCTAAAGTTTATTCTTAGATATTTGGCTCAGGCGAATCCAAATCAGTCCCAGGGTCTACACATTTTGTGATTGCCTCTGTGTGGCACACAAATTACCAATTACATTGTTCACTGACATCTTGGGTGGAAAGTGTACAAAACTGAAAGAACTCACTGCATGACTAATAAAAATCACACAATGGGAACAGTTATTCATCAGTCACTAAGATAATTGAGTAAACATTAGAGAGCACAGAGATCATTTATTATTTAGAGCTCCAATAGCAGTGTTGGGTTTTTTGACTCCAGCTATGCATTGACCTTTTGTCCCGAAGGGCTTCAAAGCCACCAATATATAGTATACTAAGATTCAATTGATAGTTCAGGGGCACTGGGGATCTGACATAGACCGATCCGAAGAGAAGAATGGTTGCGGAGAGAGAAGGACAGTGCAGTAGTGAGAAGATTAGCTCTGGAGATAGAAGAACGGTACAAGATACAGAAGAAAAGTTCAAAAGTGGAAGGACAAGAAAAGAGAGATGAACAGCTGATCAGTGAGGTGGACTGTTCAGTAGAGGAAAAGGAGGTAAGGTCAAAGCAAGATGGCCCATTATTGATGAAGGTAGGTCAAGGAGAAAGATGAATGATTCAGGATCCAAGATGATGGGGTCTTGGGGAGACGGCTATCCATGATTTCATTTCATTTTCTTTTGAATATGCAATCCAGAAGTAATAGTTACAGTCCAGAAGTGAGATGAATAGTTCTTGGAAAGAATAATTAGCCCAGGAGCAAAGGACATTGCAGGATAGATAAGAGTAGTCAGGAGAGAGACCGAAAGTGAACAGAAGCAAACACAGGTCCACCAGAGTAGTAGTTAAGGAGCATAGCAGATAATCCAGCAAGGAAAAGGGCAAGTTAGAAGATAGTGGAACAGGATGGGAGAACGAATCTTTATAATGAAAGGTGGTTGTGGTGATATCAACTCGAAATCATGAAAAGAGCAGCAGTGGAATCCAAAGTTATTAAAAGTTTTTTAAACCCAACATTACAAGACACATCCAGGACAGCCACGGCAGAGCGACAACTTACTCCCCGTAGAACACTATATCTGACCTTTTCGTTAGAACAATCCAATAGAACCTCTAGACGCCTACATTCCCACAGCCATGCAAAAACCTAGTAGAATACATTAGCCATGTTATGCTAATAACAGAATGTAATACATCATCCTCCATTACAAAACAAAAATCATTGTTTACAAAAATACATATGATTAGCAAGACATTTTTGCAGCATAAGCAACTATCACATAGAATTGTGCATCAACCACATATCTTCTGGGTATATTTCTTTGTCTTTGGCCCATGCAGGTCATTCCTCTGACAGAGCCTCCATTGCTCATGTCTCCTTCTCTTCTTTCTTGCATCCTACAACTCCTCTTTCAACTTACACATGAATGCTCTTTTCACATTCAATACTTTTGCTCCACCTACGACTACCGAATTGCCATACACTCAAACTACTCTCTTCTGGATGGAAAAAATCTTTTCCTCAAACCCATTCACCAGTTTTGAAGTAACAAGATTTTGCTGCCCTTCTCAGTTGATACCCTTCTCTTACCCATCCACAGTGGACAAATCTAAGAGCATGGCATATGATCTCTCAACAAACAAAAAGGGCATTTCACTGTAGAAGAATATGGCATATGCCTGTTGCTCTACAATAAAGTAATGAGTTGCTTCATTCCATCAAAATGAGTGTACTACTAGCTGTAGCATTTCATTCGTTTTATGTTTCAATCAACCCATTATTCCTTGATGATAAAAGACAGTGCTTGATGTTTGATACAATGATCTTAAAAAAATTCTTCAATCTCATTAGGCATGACTTGTGGTCCATTTTCAGACACTAATTCCTCAGGATATTTCTACCCTCATGAACACTTCTACGAGAAATGTAGTCTCTTCTGTTGCTTGCACCTCGATCACTAGTTGAATAGCAACAGACTGACACGAGTGTGCATATTCCTCTTACACGCAGACAGGTATATAGGCCGATAATATCCACACAAATTATTTGCCATGATTGTTGAACAACTGGAGTTTCACTAACAACTGGCGCTTCGTCACTCATAGTACACGTAATGCACACTCACAAACATTTGACTGTCTCTATCCATCCCTGGTCACCAAAAATTCAATTTAGCCCTTATATTCATCCCAGACCTGCATCTGTGACCTTTATGCAACAACAGTACTAACTTCCTTCTGAATGAAGCTGAGACCACCGGTTTATGTGATCTTTTCGCAATACCCAAGAATCTGACAACTGCAACCATGCTGAATTGTAATTCCTGATGCTACTACATTTGTCTGCAGTCTTCAGCCATCCTTTTGAAATGTACTTTCTCATTTACTGTAGTTCCTCATCTTCATCTGCTTTCATCAACCATTTCTCATTGCTCAGCACTTCTCCACAACTCAATTTCATACTAGCCACATCCCATTTATCCTCCATTGACTCCTGTGTGTCCTGGATTAGCAATCTAGATAAGTAATTAGCATTAATGTTGTCGGAACCCAGGTACATACCGGACTCTCAGGTTTTTTCCCTTGTAAATGATAAATTCACTTCGCTAAGCATGGAGTCGCTTTACTAGCTTCTTCAGTTGATAAAATCCAAATGATGGCTTGTGGTCAGTATGAATTTCAAATGCTGTTCCCCATAAATAAGTGCAGAAGTGTCAACCCTGCCTCGACTAACACACATGCCTCATTCTCATTGAGTAAATAATTTATTTTTGCATCTCTGAGTATTCTAGATGAAATGGCTTCAGTGCCATGGTTCTCACAATAGCATGTTTGATGTCACCAAACCCATGATCACACTCCTGAGTCTACTCAAAATATTCACCCAACTTCTGTGTCCACATTACTTGCATACGCTCCTAAAAGTGGTCCACAAATTCTGAATAATATTCTGTAACGAGGGCAGGACTAGCTGTAGCGGGCACCAGGTGTTTTCCTGGTGGGCCGGGAGGGTGGGGGCTGGTTTGGAACCAGTGGGAGCCATTTTTGGTACAGGGGGGCGGTTTTGCAGCAGTGCTGGAATACCAGCCCCCTGTACCAAAAGCAGCTGCAGTGTTTCTCAGGCCCCTCCCCTCCCCACCCCCGCGGCTGGTCCAACTCAATTGCCAGAGCCAGTTTGAATTCCCTGTCCATCTCTGTCTGTGACCCCTGGGAACAATCTTAATTATTCCTTGTCCCTCAAGGATTGAGGCCCTACTGAGTATATGTTTTGAGGTCTGGTAATGTCGGTAGAAGGAGATCCCCTGATGGACTGAGATCATCCAATATAAGTCATGCCCAATGTATTAATGTTAGGATAGAGGAGGAAACTGGGTCCCAACACTGCCCAACAGTATTTTTGAAAGGAAAATTAGGCCAAATAAGTGGAAAGTTAGAGATGCCCTGACATAACTGTTCTTGCATACCGGCTGGATATAGGGCTCCATGGTGTGCTGCAGCACCCTCAAAATAACCATGCTGCAGTTCCTAACGTGAATGAGCATTAAAGATGGTTCAAAATCTTGTTTTTTTCCGGTCACATGTCGCACAGGTGTCCAATGTTAGGGTAGTCTTCTGACATATTGCTGCTTATTCTTTTACAAAAGGGATTGGTGCTTACCTTTCCTTCTCTGACTGCAAAGTGAGAAGATTTTTTAAACTGATCTCTAAGGCAATCTTGCTGGCGTGAAAAGAAAGACTGTAGGATGTTGCATTTTCTAACACGCAACAAAGCAGGAAAGCACAAATGAAGTGGTTTTTTGTAATTCTGAAGTGGGATGATGGAAACAAACATTTTAGTAGGATCAAATAAAATCAAGACACTTTCCTTGATGATGTCCAAATGACAAATATTCATCAAAACCCAATTTCCTCTAATTATTGTTTGTGCTCTATATAGATTTATCAGTAACACTGAACATCTGTGCAGATATAGTGGTGAATTCCAATGGAAAATGTAGCATTGATTGCAGCACCCCTACTTAGAAAAGTGTGCCAACACCACTGTTTTCATGCCAGTGAGAAATTAAATAGCAAAAGATCAGAAAGCTAGGTCTTACCCCACTGGCACCAAACTCCAGAGCCATGTCTCTGGGAAGAATGAGCGGACACTTTGTGGAGCTGCGCCACTGTCCATCACGATTTCCACGGGTCCACCTGGGGCATTTAAACCCTTGACTAAAATGGAGATATAGAAAACAAACCCACTTGTCAAGGATCCTTATATAATAATTACGCTAAACCGTTACAACGACCACAAGTGCTTAATATTGACAAAATGACAGAGAGATGATTAATAAAAAATATTATTACCCAGTTTAAGGGTATTCATTTTATAGCATTAATAATTTTCAAAGGCTGGGTGGGGGAAGAGGTCAGACTTCATCTGTTTATTCGCATATCCAGCACAGGCACACAACTAACCTGACAGTGACATGGTGCAATCCCAAGGATATTTTGAGCAGATTTATACTTTTCTGAGGGTTTAACACATTTATTTAGATTCTAACGAAACATCAGTAAAATTACAATAGAATATAGGGAAAAAAACATTATAAATAGGTACAGTAAAATCATGGCACACAACTTGAAGCTAGAAAAAAATTTGATCTCAGAAACATGAGAGATACCACACTATACACTAATAGTTCAAATTAATTTCAAGTCTTTGCATACTACTTGGTATCTTGATTTGCAGTGGGGCATAAAGAGTATAGACACCTAAGCACTGATCATTTTTCATTATTTTCTTTTGAATACAGGATAGGTTATACTGTCCCTTAGTCTCTTGCCAGCCACTGCTTACTCCTCAGTACCAAGCATGATTACATAAGTTGTCGGCAGTGTCTTCTATGCCATTCAAGAGCAAGCAATGGCAAAGACAATAGGTCACCTGCTGTCTTCTGCAAAGAAATCCAATAATGAAACAACATTTTAGGAATGGAGCCAGGAACAGGGCCTCTTTTTTGAACAAACTGCATTGGCAGAGTTAATCTGTACCCTCAAAGAAGAGTATATACAGTAAAAGAATACTATAGTAGATACTTCCGACAAAGGGACTGTATTTTGAAAGACAGCATAAGTGCTTGCACACTTTACTTTGTTCATAAAAAAACATAAATGTAACATGCTATCATTAAAACAAAATAAAAGAAATGAATGTGCAGAAGTGATAGGTAAATAAAACAGTATCTTTGTGACAAATAAAGGCAACCAAACATTTTGCACTTTCTTAATAAAAAAAGAGCCATAAATCAGCAATTAAAATCAGTGCTTAATTTGAGCCAGTGGTTTCCGGTGCTGAGCACCGTCACTTAATTTTCAACACCGGCACTTATGACAGTCTGCCACAAGGTGGCACTGTTTGTTTCATTTACAAATTAGCACAACATAAGTTGTTTATTACCTTATTATTCACAAAAAATAATTAATTCCTGTCACCAAAGCCATTGTTATAACTTTGGGGACCTGAAATAGTCCGAATTGTCCTGCTTGAAGGTACTGTGATAGTTAGTGTTTGTGTTGGTACAGTCATTGGTAGTGCTGGCAGGCGCAATGGGTGGTGCAAGCTAAAGCAGCCTCCTGATTAGGGCCTTGCCACTTATTTTTTTTACAAATTAAGAACTGATTAAAATGTGATTGTGTCAGCAAAGTAAATACATCAAAAGTCACACATTAGCACCAGCCACATCTCATGTCTCATCTGCACTCTAACATAAAACTACTTGATGTCCCTTCAGCAAACCCTAATTGGAACACAAATGGGACAATGCATGGCAGTCTGATCAAAATATGGCGGGTGGGACTGCCAACTCCTTGTCGGCCGGTCTCCGTCCCGCTTCGATGGCGGTTCGACGCTCGTCCGACTACCATCGTAATAAGCCCCTATATCCTTTTACAGAGGTCATTTAAAAAAAAGCTAAGTATGTTTTCTGACCCCTGTTATCCTCAGCTCAAGCCTTGTTCCGTAGATAGTCTCTAGAGAGACAGTTCAATCTCTCGTCTCAATCCTGTATGCCAAAATTCCTATCATCATTAGTTTTACTCCTAACTGCGATTTTGCTAACTCCTGTTTTACATGTGTAAGTGTCCACACCACAAAGCTCAGGCGGCAGTGGATGCAGGAGAACTGGCCGTGGGTGGTGTTTGGAGTGGACAGCTGGCAGTTGTTGTTCCTCCCTGGACTGAGTGCGAGGAGGGCAGCTGAGTCAGTTGGAGAAAACTGCAGAGACTCATATCTTCTTGGCGAAGCAGTAGCAGATAAATTGACTACTTGTGTAACATCCCTTGTGGGTCAATACGTTCAAGAATATTTAGAATCTCATGAATGCGATACTGGTCTTCCTTTAGGAGACAGAGCCAGTCTGTGATGTGTCTTGTGATGGTGAAGCAGAAGATAGAGCTTTTAAGGTAGATTGAGACGATATTCTTAGGGGTGACGGCAATGATGGTGGTCTCAACATCAATAGTAGCTGTCTCAATGGTGCCAGTGATGTACTTGATGGGGAACAACATTGTCTCGATGTCAGCAAGTTGCTGCAGTACCTGTATTTGATTTCATAGGTTTCGGCGCTGTTTAGCAATAACGTTTTCTGTGTGGTTTTCTGCACTCTTTCTATCCATCATGGGTAGTCAGTAGAGCATGAAGAGTGCACTAAGGTATGTGGTAAATTACTTCCTAACCCTGACTCATGATGGTTCTTTTGTAGCCCAAGCAGTCTGATGCTCAGCCTGTCCCTCAGGGTTCACCTTGACATTTCTATGAGCAGTTTTCAAAGTCCTGGACAATGGTCTTCTGGAAGACATACTATGCAGCTTCATGCCACAATTAGGGCACTTCAGAAAGAGTGAAATCATTCTGTCATGACAAGTTCCTTTCAGAAATGTTGGAAAACTTCCATAGTCGAAAAGGATGTTGAGTGAGGCTGGTTAAGATTTTTGAAAAATTAAGCCAAAAAGGCTGTGTCCGGAGCTCCAGGATCCTGATGGCAGAAACCATAAACATGAACTCACCTGTCACCCCTGGTGCATGATGTGACACTGGACCAAGGGTGACACCTTAAACGCAGAATGTCAATTTAATGCTCTAAATGCATAGTCTATGTGTTAGAATTGACCTGAATTTCCTGCTTTTTGCATAAAAAAAAAAAAAGAGGTCTGGGAGAGATATTTCTAATCACTTTATCCCGTTTATATTTCTACAGTTTGAAAGTATTTTTAAGCTAAAATGTACATTAACTTACATTACCTTACCATCAGGAAGACTGGTGTGAACAATGGGGGCAGGCATCCAATGAAGAACATCAAATGTGAAAGTTATTTGGACATTGATGTCTATTATTGATTTGCAATGAGATGAGGATGCTGACGCGTCATCGTCGTGCCAGAAGTGACTGCTTACCTCTGTTTGGCCAGAGATCAACCTATCACAAAGCTGGATTATTTAAATGAATTCAGCACCGTGTGTATCTGACATTTGCTTTACCGCACTGAAGAAGGAATAATGCTGAAATGCGTCTGCGGCCATTAAAACTGATTATTTTACCCCGTGAGTGCTCCAACCGTTCTTGTAGTAGTTGTGTAACTGGCGGGTCCTACCCCGGCCCTATGGATGCACCCATCACGAGTTCGGCGGCCCTTGTGGGGAGTTCGCAAACGTATATATATATATATATATATATTACCTACTGGCGGTCGCCAGTAGGTAGTTATAGTTAGGACCCCTTTTCCATAGGAAATCCGCAACATTCTATTTTGAATAACTTTGGCGCCGGTCGATGAATCCTCGCGAATTTCTCAAAATAGGTGGGGCGCTACGCTCCGCTCCTACCCTGAAAGTCTCGGGGGGATTCGTCAAGCGGGGGCTGAGATAAAAGGGGGGTCCCAAAACGCGTTTTTCCCATGCATTTTTCCATAGGACCTTTAGACAGGGCTACAGCCCGAACGGCTGAACAGAATTACTAGAAATTTGGCAGAGAGGTAGTCCCTAGGTCAAGGAAGTGCCTTTTGTAGGTTTGGTGTAAATCTGTTCAGTAGATTCTGAGAAAATAGCCTTTAAATCAATATATATATCTGAGCCAGCTTACGGTACGCTTACCGTAAGCTTACCGTACGCGTACGGTGGCGTGCGCGAGCGCGATTCTGATTGGCTGTTAGATCTTAGTAAACATTCGAATCGGCCGAAACCAGGAAGCGGCGGCCGCCATTTCGTGTGTTTCACTCAGAAAAAAAAGAGTGAAAACAAGAAAAGGGGGCAAGGAGGAGAGTTACAGACCCCCTTACATTTGTGAGGGGGTCAAAGAAGGACTGTAAAGTACAAAGAAAACATTTATTGATTTTTAAAAAAATCACGGGGTACGCGTACGGTAAGCTTACGGTAAGCGTACGAAAGAAAAATGGCGTGCGCGAGCGCGATTCTGATTGGCTGTTAGATCTTAGTAAACATTGGAATCGGCCGAAACCAGGAAACGGCGGCCGCCATTTTGTGTGTTTCACTCAGAAAAAAAAAGAGTGAAAACAAGAAAAGGGGGCAAGGAGGAGAGTTACAGACCCCCTTACATTTGTGAGGGGGTCAAAGAAGGACTGTAAAGTACAAAGAAAACATTTATTGATTTTTAAAAAAATCACGGGGTACGCGTACGGTAAGCTTACGGTAAGCGTACGGAAGAAAAAATAAATTAAAAAAGAAATGAAATGCAGATTTAAGAGTTTAGATATTAGGGAGCTCTTCCATTTCCCCAAAAAATTTCAACAGATTACCTATCACAAGGAAGCGCATAATATGTCCTCCATGTGCGGAACGAACTGCGTTAAGTGGGCGCGCACGCCACGAATGGCGTAAAGTAACTTAGCATTTAAAAAACCGTACAAATTCACTGAAAAAACCATAGGTTTCACACACGTTATAGTTAGGAAATAGCATTTAAAAAACCTTGCAAATTCACTGAAAAAACCATAGGTTTCACACATGTTATAGTTAGCGGAAATTTTACTGATAAAAAAACAATGAAATTCCCCGTTATAGTTAGTGCAGGCAACTATAACTCACGCGACCGCAATCTTCTGCTGATGACATATGTGTCTTTATGAAAAAAAAATATTTGTAATATATGTATAGCTAAAAATGTATGGAAGAAGACATGGGCAAATAAGTGTCTAAATACAGTATTAGCATCAGCAGAGGATTGCGGTCGCGTGAGTTATAGTTGCCTGCACTAACTATAACGGGGGAATTTCATTGGTTTTTTATCAGTAAAATTTCCGCTAACTATAACATGTGTGAAACCTATGGTTTTTTCAGTGAATATATATATATGTGTGTGTGTGTGTGTGTGTGTGTGTGACCAAGACCCCGAGAGGTCGAAACGCGTCTGTGTTTTGCCATTAAATGTTTGGATTAATTTACTGCAGCAATTGGAGTGACTCGTTCTTCCCCACCAAAGCTTTATGGTTTGGGAATTAGGTGCAAAAAGCTCAGGAGGACGAGGGACTCACGCATCAATATGCTCCAATCTACACAAAGGAATTCCATGCGCTCACTGGGCTTTTCAAATATAATTTAATCGCTTTCACCAACAAAAAGTACTGACAAATACATTTCGTCTTCCTCAGCTTTGTCATTGTCAGTTTGTCAATGTTCACATTTCATCTTTTAACAAAACAGTATCACATTGGTTTCTTGAGGCAGCATAATCGTCGAAAGTGGACTACAATTATAATTCAAGAATTATACCGGGTGATCTGTCGGCCATATTGACGTTCCTAGGTGCTCACATGATCCTTGTAAGATTCTGATTAAACATAATCTATAAATGCTCATTTGATTTACAATTATCTCTTAGTAGGTTATAAATTTCAACAATCATGTTTACGTTCTTGGAATCACAATATCCCTTTTGAACAATCAATTTGCAATTTTTCCAAATTCTTAGACTATCATACCCTCCAATGGGCTTAGGAGCTACACGGACTCAATGTCATTGTCACAAACCTAACTGAATACACTATAAAGCTTCGAACAAGCACAGTCCATATAGTTACATATTTTGCCTTGTATTATCATATGGATCACCTATAGTCGATCATGTAACTCATGTACTCATTCACTTACTCGTACATATAGTAGCACATGTATGCACTCACCTATACAATCACTGGGACAAGCACATACTCTCCCATAGAACCTCTCTCACACTCAACCATACAACCACGCACACATCCATTTACTCACCCATACAGCCACTGACACACCTACTTACTCTTATACTCCCTTGCACACCCATTCATGCACCTGTACAGCCAGTCAGGAACACTTTAACTCACCCATACTGACACTTATGTATCTGCTCAGTCACCCATACACCTACTCATGTACCCTCTCATTCACCATTTACAGCCACTGACACACTTGTACATTCACCCATACAGTTACTCATTCAATATCTCATTCATCATTACACTCACCTTCACACCTACACACTCACCCATGCAAAAACTCACACTCACATGCTCATGTACACAGTCTCTCACATACCTACTCACTCTTCTTTACCCACTTACACACTCACCCACTAGCCCATACAGGCACTCCCACAGCCACTTATGTTAGTATACACGTTTAACTCTCAGTAACTTTTAGAAAACATGCACCATCACTGGATGATTTTATCAGTTCTGCCATTTGAGATGTCATCAGTGATGTCATCAGTGATGTACCAGACCATGGCATGACTGATGTAATATGTGAGGTCATAAGCAGTGCATTGCGGGGCATAAGCTACAGTTAGCTCAGATAACTATAATTGCTGAATTTCACAGGTTTGTATGAGTGAAATTAGAGCCTAACTATAACGTCCCTGTAACCTTTGTTTTTTTCAGTGAATTTCCAAGGTTTTTTAAATGTTATTAACCACTAACCTTTGACACTGAGTTTGTGAGTGAGTGCAAGAGTTTCTCAATGGGTGTATGAGTGTCTGGGTAGCTTTGTAAGTGGGTGTAAGAGTATGATTGGGGCTGTAAGTAGGTATATGCGTGTCTGAGTGGGAATGTGAGTGGGTGTGTGAGTCTCTGAGATGGTCTGTGAGCCAGTGCATGAGTCTCTGAGCAGATCTGTGAGTGGGTGAGAGAGTATGAGTGATTCTGTAAGTAGGTGCATGAGTGCCTGACTGAGTCTGTGAGAGGGTGTAGGTGTCTGATTTCGTCTGTGAGTGGGTGCATTAGTGAATGGGTATGTGAATTGCTGTAAGAGTATCTGAATTGTTCCGTGAGTGGGTGCATGAGTGCCTAAATGTATTCTGATTATTTTCACCTTGTTTTCTGCCTTTTCTGCTCACTTCTGACCTTTATTTTTCCTCTTTCTGTTCACTTCTGACCTTCATTTTTCCTCCTTCTGCTTGTGTCTCACCTGTATTTTGCCTTTCAGCTAATTTTTTACCTTCTTTTTGCCTCTTTCTGCTCATTCCTGACCTCTATTTTGCCTCATACTGCTCATTTCTGACTTTTATTTTGCCTTTTTCTGCTAGTTTCTGATCTCTATTTTGCTTCTTTCTGCTTGTATCTGGTCTCTATTTTTCCACTTTCTGCTAATTTCTCTCCTGTATTTGTGCCTCTTTCTGACCTCTATTTTACCTCTTTCTGCTCGGTTCAGACCTTTTTTGGCACTTTCTTCTAGTTTATGACTTTATTTTTGCCTCTTTCTGCCTGTTTCTGAGCGTTATTTTGCATCTTTCTGTTAGTTTCTGAGCTTTATTTGGACTTTTCTGCTAGTTTCTTATCTCAATGTTGCCTCTTTCTGCATTTTTCCTCCTTCTGCTCATTTCTGCCCTCTATTCTGCCTCTTTCTACTTGTTTTTGACCTCTATTCTATCTCTTGCTGCTCGTTTCCAACCTTTATTTTGCCTCTTTCTGGTTGTTTCTAACCTCTTTCTGCCTCTTTCTGCTTGTTTCTCACCTTTGTTTTTCCTCTTTCTGCTCATTGTTGCCTTTATTCTGCCTCTTTCTGCTCATTTCTGATCTTTATTCAGCCTCTTTCTGCTCATTTCTGATTTCTATTTGTATTCTGCCTCTTTCTCCTCGTAGATGGTTTTATTTTGCCTCTTTCTGCTCATATATTTCTATTTGTAAAGGAGAGGGAGGCTGTGCAGCACCCCTCCCTGTGCCGATTTTGGTCTCCTGGACCCTATCCCCGGGGCCCGGCCAGCTTCATAAAAAAGGAATTAACTAAAACACATAGAATTGCTGAAAAGAGAAAGTTAAAAAGTGGAAGCACTGACATTTTGATCAAAGCCACCCTGCCTAGAATGGATAATGGGAGAGAATGGCATCGGGTAAACAGATCTTGAACTTTTCGTAATAATGAAACAAAATTTAAATCATATAATTCCGAAATCAATGGTGAGAAGTAAACCCCTATATATCTCTTCGGATTTGTGTTTAAACATGAGATGATATCGGGGTGCAAATCCCTAGATGCCCCACTGCCGCAAAGTAATATTCCTGTGCTCCCTTGTGTCTGGACAAAGCTATACCTCACTGAAGACCTCTAATTAGAGCGAAACACTGTGTCAGGGGTTGCTTTTGCTTGTTTCAATCTTCACGACCCTTCATCAATGGCAGTTGAAAGCACACTTGCAGACTGGCCACGAATGACTTATTGCATGCCAACACTCCACTGGGACGTTATGTTTGAGTAAATGAGGCGCTGCAGACAGACTCACTTGAGTAAAAAATCAACTGGCGACTTCAAATACCTGAAGGCCAAATGAGAGGCCACGCTCACTTGGGAGGTGTTTGTATGTAATAAGTCATTCATGGGCAGTCTGCGAGTGTGCTTTCAACTGCCATTGATGAATGGTCGTGAAGACTTGAGACGCGTTTGGCGATACTGAGGATGCTGCCTTGTTATGCTGTCTGCAAACCTTTGTGAATAAATACGGGACAATGATTTACCTTGTTGTGGCTCCTTCCATATGAGGGTAACTTTGTTTGTTGGATTATATATATACATTTATATATATATAAACGACGAGTTCCAAATAATCAGGCAATCGTGGCTGAGAGGCGGGAAGAACAAACCACCCGAATATCAATCAGGAGAACACGTCGATCAGGGTGGGGCCGCCAGAGGAAGAGGAAAACCCACTTGGACGCGCAAGAAGAGGAACTACAAACGCCAATAGAAGAATCTAACTTAACAGTGGTCAATCTCACTTTGAAGGAACTAACAGCCAGTGAGATTAAGGTGCTGACCTTAGGATTGACCTTTTGCCCCAGCAGTAAATTGGAGTTCACGCAATCCAGGATTGACCTGTATACTTTTGTTCGCAAATTGAAGTTACACAAGTACTTTAAATTGAGACCAAACCTGACCAAATCTACATCAGCAGGAGTAAGGATCACTGCTACTGACATATTGACTTGCAATGACCTATCTGGTGTGGAACTTCTGCAGAATCTGCAAATTGGTACACCCATTCAACCAAGTACATCGGAAGACATGGCTGAAAGGGCAAGAGTGGTGGGCATTGAACAAGAATTGGAAGTAAGTCCTTTCAAATTAAAATCCACTTTTGTACCACAAATGCCTTTTGACACCATAGATACATTCTCAGATATAATGGTTAAGGATCTATTAAAATTCAGATGCAGAACTCATAAACGAAATTTTTGTGAAAATTTGACCAAAGAGGAGAAGCAAGCGCTAGATGGCTTATTGCAAGACACGTCAATTATAATCAAGCCTTCAGATAAAGGCGGCAATGTAGTGCTACAAACTAGGGAGCAATACTGTGGTGAAGCCCTGAGACAACTATCGGACAATAACAATTACACCAAATCCTCTCGTGAACTCTATCAAGCAAGTGTTCAGAGCTATGAGTTGCTAATCAAAAAATGGTACGATAAATCCATGCTGGGGACTGATGAACATTTATTTTTGAGGAATACCACCCCTCTGGTGGCAACATTTTATCATATCCCTAAAATCCATAAGGATAAGGAAAAGCCACCTGGCAGACCCATAGTCTCCTCGCAAGGGAGTTTAACAGAACATATGTCTATGTTCATCGACCATTTTTTATTCCCATTCGTGCTACAATTGAAATCATATGTGAGAGACACGAAAGACTTTTTGAGCAAATTGAACAGCCTAATTTCGGACTCCAACTATGTATTAATGGTATTGGACATCACCAGCCTATATACATGTATAAAACATGAGGATGGGATCAAAGCCGTCCAATTTTTCCTCAACAGACGACAATTGAGATATGCGGAACACAACTCTATGTTGATTGAATTTACAAGCTTTTGCCTTTCCAATAATATTTTTGTATTTGGTGATCAATATTACAAACAAATTTCAGGGACTGCGATGGGCACCTGCTTCGCCCCTAGCTACGCCAACTTGTTGGTGGGCTGGTGGGAGGAGCAGGTGTCCAGAACCTATGTAAGAGGTGAAGTGACAGGACAGGTAAAAGCATGGTATCGGTACATCGATGATCTGTTCATTGTTTGGGAGGGAACTACCGAATCAGCGGAAGGATACATTGAGGATCTTAATACAAACAACCTCAATCTACACTTTTCGGGTACAGTTAGTCCAGTGGCAGTGGACTATCTGGACCTAAAGGTGTTCATTTCTGAAGGTAAAATAGAAACAGCCTTGTATCGTAAGGCTACAGCGGGGAATTCGATCCTTTTCGCTACCAGCAATCATCCCCCAAAACTAATACAGAGTATACCATATGGGGAGCTTCTGCGATTAAAACGCAATAGCTCCAGAACTTGTGATTTTGAATTGGCAGCTAGGGAATGTGTAAATAGATTTCGTATCAGAGGATATGGACAGGCATTATTGGAGAAAACACTCAATAAAGTCAGGGGTATACCTAGAAAACACTTGCTAGAAGAGAAGACGGTCATAAGAAAAGACTCCGTCGATTCACATGAAGGTCAATTTAGAATGATCACGACATACTCTGCAGAGTCCAATTTTTTGAAAAAGATGCTTAATAAAAATTGGCATATTTTGAAAAGTGATGCTATCATAGGGGAGGATATTCCAGATTATCCAATGATAACCTTTAAAAAGGCGAGGTCATTAAAGGATAGGTTGGTCAATAGTCATTTGATGAAACCATCACCACAGCAGGGCACTTTGAAACACATGCAAGGTTTCTTTCCGTGCGGTAAGTGTAAGGCTTGTTCTAACAGCCATAGAGTTCTCAATTACACTATACCCAATGTGAATCTGAACAAACCCATTAAAAAGTTTTTAACCTGCAGTACCCCCTATGCAGTCTACTGTCTCGTTTGCCCGTGTGGCCTATTGTACATAGGCAGCACGATTCACTCCTTGAAAATCAGAATATTAGAACACAGGAGGGCGATATTGAAAGGGGATCCTTCATACCCTGTAGCGAGACATTATGAAGAAAAGCATCCAAATTGTAAGAATGTTCTACAGTTTTTTGGTCTAGACTTTGTCCCAGAGAGTATTAGAGGCGGCGACCGCCTAAAGAAATTGCGGAGGTTAGAATCACGTTACATTATCGACCTTCAGTCTAAGTTTCCGTCTGGTTTAAACAGTAATGAAGAGTTATCAGTACATTTGGGAAATTAATTTTCTTGTCTGGATACTCAATTGAGACTTTATGAACTTTGTCTTCTGATTGTAGCAACCTGCTGTTGTAAGCTTCTTCGATTATCCCATTGCTATTTGTGTTGAGACTAGATGCATTGTATTGTACATGAAATTAATCAGTTTTGACAGCAAATGCAAGCCGATACACGGCATTATCAAGAGCAACGCCGATACACGGCTTAATCATTAACAGTGGTGGTGTGGCGGACATCTTTTAGTGATACACTAAATTGGTGTAGCAATTTTCCCAGTAAATATTGAAGCGATAGGATTAATTATTCGAATCTGGGACCGCCCGCATTTGACTGTATAAATGTGTGTATATATTGTATATATTGTATAAATTACACTGTATGTATGTACATAGGTACATTACAAGATGGCGCCAGTAATTCCACTGACACTGCACGCTGTCCTCTGTCTAGGTCTACTATGTTGTGACACGTGGAGATAACTATGTATAAAAATATGGCGTTTCCCAGTGTGCCGTTAACACCGAGGAAGGCAGACCGCCGAAACGCGTCTGTTCCGGAAATAAAGACCTGTTGCCACGCCACCCGTGAGTGCTTGCATTCTTTGTATTTGAAAGAATTTGGAGCGATAATATATATATATATATATATATATATTCTAAACACAAAAAGGTTGCCCTTGTAGAGTCGCCAACACTGATGGTAAGTAACTCCATTGCTTTATTCATGGCTGCAGGCACATCGTACTCTCCCCCAAGAACTGTCATATGCATTTCGGGCTCCATGCCCTTGTTCACTGGCGTTTTCCACAACATTCACGGCAGCCATGTGGACTATAAACCATACGCCCCGCCCATTTAGGACTTCGTATTTAACATTGATTTCTGGGTATGGAAGTCCATTCATACTTCACAGGGATTGCTGCTAGTGTGCCTGAAAAATTAAAGTCTGTACTCCCCAAGTGGGTTACGAGGAGAATTGTCCAAAGTACCTGCTGCTTTCACACCAGAAATGCCGGATTTACCATCACCTTGCAGGCACCCAAGAGTCTGAGTGCCGAGGTCCGCTTTGTTAAAGCAGCGGGGCGTCTCCGCGACGAGGCGCGCCGCTATTAAGATTCCAAACACGAAAAGGTTGCCCTTGTAGAGACGCCAACACTGATGGTAAGTAACTCCATTGCTTTATTCATGGTTGCAGGCACATCGTACTCTCCCCCAAGAACTGCCATATGCATTTCGGGCTCCATGCCCTTGTTCACTGGCGTTTTCCACAACATTCACGGCAGCCATGTGGACTATAAACCATACGCCCCGCCCATTTAGGACTTCGTATTTAACATTGATTTCTGGGTATGGAAGTCCGTTCATACTTCACAGTGATTGCTGCTAGTGTGCCTGAAAAATTAAAGTCTGTACTCCCCAAGTGGGTTACGAGGAGAATTGTCCAAAGTACCTGCTGCTTTCACACCAGAAATGCCGGATTTACCATCACCTTGCAGGCACCCAAGAGTCCGAGTGCCGAGGACCGCTTTGTTAAAGCAGCGGGGCGTCTCCGCGACGAGGCGCGCTGCTATTAAGATTCCAAACACGAAAAGGTTGCCCTTGTAGAGATGCCAACACTGATGGTAAGTAACTCCATTGCTTTATTCATGGTTGCAGGCACATCGTACTCTCCCCCAAGAACTGCCATATGCATTTCGGGCTCCATGTCCTTGTTCACTGGCGTTTTCCACAACATTCACGGCAGCCATGTGGACTATAAACCATACGCCCCGCCCATTTAGGACTTCGTATTTAACATTGATTTCTGGGTATGGAAGTCCGTTCATACTTCACAGTGATTGCTGCTAGTGTGCCTGAAAAATTAAAGTCTGTACTCCCCAAGTGGGTTACGAGGAGAATTGTCCAAAGTACCTGCTGCTTTCACACCAGAAATGCCGGATTTACCATCATCTTGCAGGCACCCAAGAGTCCGAGTGCCGAGGTTCGCTTTGTTAAAGCAGCGGGGCGTCTCCGCGACGAGGCGCGCCGCTGTTAAGATTCCAAACACGAAAAGGTTGCCCTTGTAGAGACGCCATATATATATATATATATATATATATATATATATATATATATATATATATATATATATTCAGTGAAAAAACCATAGGTTTCACACACGTTATAGTTAGGAATTAGCATTTAAAAAACCTTAGAAATTCAGTGAAAAAACCATAGGTTTCACACATGTTATAGTTAGCTGGACATTTTACTCGTAAAAAACCAATGAAATTCCCCCGTTATAGTTAGTTCAGCTAACTATAACTCGCGCGCCCGCAATGAACTGCTGATGACGTCACATATTACATCACTCATGACATGGTCAGTGACATCACTCATGACATCACTGATGACATCTCAAATGACATCACTGATGACCTCACTGATGACATCATCCAGTGAATGTGTGTTTTTCTGAAAATTAAATATGTTTTATATATGTATATCTCAAGGTTGATGGAAGAATAAATGGGTATATTACTGTCTAAATGGATGATTTCTTTTTGAAAAATTGATTATGTAACTGACTGATTAAGTGTATCATAGTGAATACATGGCTTAGTGAGTAATGTTTAAATATATAAATATCTGTATCATTTTTTCACTTTGTGTATAAGTGGCTGCATGGGTTGGTGAGTAGCTACATGGGTGTCTATAGGTTATTAGTTGGTTTTTTGAGTATCAGTCTGAGTGTCTGCATGGTTCGGTGGGGGTATGACGTAGTGCATAGGTGCATGAATGAGTGACTCACTGTTTGTATGTGTTGAACAGAGCATGTGTGCAGGACTGCATGGGTGGATGAGTGTGTGTATGGGTGTGTTAGTGAGTGAATGACTGTCTCAATAGTGTCTTTATGAGTAACTACATATGTTTAAAACTAGTATATGTGACTATTGGTTTATATATGTGAGTATATGTGAGAGTGAGAGATTGAAAGAGTTCCTGTATGAATAAGTATGTATTTCTATAAGTGATTGTTTAAAAGACTAAGTATGTGTAAGTTTCCGTAGAAGTAAGTGTGGTGGTGTGTGTATAACTGTATATGCAAGTAAATGTATGTTTGATTCTTTATTAGCATGAGTGACTATGTGTGTGAGTAGCTCTATGGATGAGTGGCATTGTGTAACAGGATGTATAGGTGTATGAGTACATATGATAAGTGAGTACATGTATGAGTGACTGTATTGGACTGTTGGTGAATGAGTGGATGTGTATGTGGATCTTAGAATTACTGAAGAGGTGGTTGTAACTGTTATTGGTATGTCCATTGTTTTGTAAATTTTAGTCTCTATTTTTGAATGTGTGTATCAAAGGTTTTATTAGGGGAAGAGGAGGTCTGCCACTCTATCACAAGGATGATGTAATCAGTGAGGTCATCAGTGATGTCATTTGAGATGTCATCAGTGATGTCATGAGTGATGTCACTGACCATGTCATGAGTGATGTAATATGTGACGTCATCAGCAGTTCATTGCGGGCGCGCGAGTTATAGTTAGCTGAACTAACTATAACGGGGGAATTTCATTGGTTTTTTACGAGTAAAATGTCCAGCTAACTATAACATGTGTGAAACCTATGGTTTTTTCACTGAATTTCTAAGGTTTTTTAAATGCTAATTCCTAACTATAACGTGTGTGAAACCTATGGTTTTTTCACTGAATTTCTAAGGTTTTTTAAATGCTAATTCCTAACTATAACGTGTGTGAAACCCATGGTTTTTTCAGTGAATTTGCAAGGTTTTTTAAATGCTAATTCCTAACTATAACGTGTGTGAAACCCATGGTTTTTTCAGTGAATTTGCAAGGTTTTTTAAATGCTAATTTTTTTTTTCTTCTATTTTTTCTAACATATTTTTATTTTAATTTTCTTACCTTTTATAAAGACTATGATGAAATTTTTAAAATTCTTTAATATGTTTTTTTTTATATATTTTTTAAAATAAACATGTAAAATTTATTTGCAGTACTTTTTTTCAAAAAATTTTTAGTACGCGTACCGTAAGCTCACGGTAAGCGTACGGTTTACGCAGCGTCCGTAATTTTCCTACGCTGCTTGCGTATAGTTACGCAATTTGCGTAGCCGCGCGTACTCCGCGTGGGACGCGTACGCGTGTACGCTACACGCGCACGTTACGCGGAAGTGCCGGGAGTGACTGTTATGCGCATGCGCGCAAGCGCGTGTCTTTTTTACGCGCATGCGCACTTTTGCCGTAAGCGTACCGTAAGCGTACCGTAAGCGTACGGTAGGTCATGTGATCATGAAACACAACTTTTGATTGGTTGAAACTACTTTCAGTTCTAGAACTCTCCTACACCACACCCATTCCCCTCATTTCTGCTTGTGATCCCTTGGGAGAAGGAGCTGGTTTGTCTTTGGGATACGATGGCAGAACAGCAGAGCTCTTCTGAGAGTGAGGCTAGCACTAGCAGCACTGTCTTGAGGCAGAGATCGAGGAAACAAAAGCCCTCTTATGTATGGGATTATTTTACTTTTCCTGAAGGCCAGCAAAAGGTAAATGCACCCTTAGTGACTTGTAAGCTGTGTAAGCGTGTACTTTCTAGAGGTAATCCTAACAGGAAGTATTCCTTTGGGAATCACACCATGAAGAGACACCTCCAGGATGTACACAGAAGGACACATGGTCATCTTTTTGGAGGTAACTCTTCAGAAAGACAAGCCAGTACATCCACAGCAGCTCAGCCTGAACCATCATCTGCAGGGCTGACTCCTTCTTCTGCAGGTCAGGTGAGCCCTTCATCTGTGGGGGGAGAATCTCCTTTTGCTGGCCCTCTGGAAATCAACCCTCGATTTCGGAAGGTTGATATTCGATGCACATTTTGTCAAGATCTAATTTGCTATAGGGAGACCAGTGTTTCCCTAGTGAACAACAAAATAGATCAGCACATTTGTCGTTTTGAATAATTTTCCCATGCTTCCTTTCCTCTGTCCCTGCATGAACACAACGGTTCTTTTAAGAGCCAACCTTATCTTTCATCTTTTTTTTACATATGTTTTTAAAAACTTTTTTTTATTTTTTTTTTACCGTACGCGTACGGTGCGCGTACTTTTTTTTTTTTTTTTTTTAAAAAACACTAAAAATCAATAAACACATTACAAGGTCCTTGAGAGACTACAATTATTATTATTGACTTACCATACTCACTGAAAAAATATTTATTCATTTGTTTTTTTTAAAAATAGTTTTAAAAATGTTTGTAGTTTTCGAAAATTTTCTATATCTATCTGGAAAAAAAGAAAAAAGTATTAATATTTTTAAAACATTTTATAATACAGTACACATATTTACATTTTTTTCCATAAAATATTTTTGCCTTATTTTTGCTGTTTTCAGAATATATTGCATTTCACTATAAATTGTGAAAGCAATTGCATTCATCATTTTACAGCGGGCAAAAAAAAATAACAATCACAAAGATTGTATTAAAAAAGCCCTGATTCTTTTTTTACTTAAACTTAACATTATAGAAATGCATAATATTCTAAAAAAATATCATCTAATACCGATACTTATTTCTTTAAAATACCGTCTGATATGTTTGTTTCAGAAGTATAATCACAATATTATATCTCAAATAACTCCAAAATACATCTGATTTCATTTCCTTTAGACCAAATAGTAATTTTAAAATTCTTTTTTGATTAAATTTCCAATGGTAATCCAATAAAATTCTAAAGTTTTATTTGTACAGATCTCACCGATTCTCTGTAACAATTCCTTTATTGTATTTAAATATATTACTACATTTCTTTTCACAATAGTCACAAAACGAAATTTCTATGCCAATTTGAATGCACACTAACTGCTCTTTTTTTTGGGCAAGTGAAAATCACTTTTACAAACTGTCACATTATGAAACCACTTTTCAGATTTTTTAAAAAGCCCATGTCCAGACTGCTACACTACAGCAAGGGCAACCAGCCTTAGTGATGCTGAATGTATTTGCATTACAGACTGAAACCTGAAAACCCCACTCGCTTGTAAATACTGTGCATGACTATACATGGCAAGCACATGGGTGTGTGCTAAGACTCTGCTTCTTCCCCCAAAAATTCGCTCCCCCTTTCCATCTAATGCAACTGTGAAATCACCAGAGCAAGACGCAATAAATCTCTGCCTATAATTCCTCTCTGCACACAGAGTCATGTTTTCACATTAGTCCCAAAACGAAATTTCTTTGCCAATTTGAAAGCACACTTACTGCTCTTTTTTTTTTCGGCGCAAGTGAAAATCACTTTTACAGACTGACACATTATGAAACCACTTTTTTTGATTTATTTAAATGCACATGTCCAAACTGTTTTTTCAGACCACCACCATGTGTATTCTCGGTGACTGCCTACACTCCAGCAAGGGCAACCAGCCTTAGTGATGCTGAATGTATTTGCATTACAGACTGAAACCTGAAAACCCCACTCGCTTGTAAATACTGTGCATGACTATACATGGCAAGCACATGGGTGTGTGCTAAGACTCTACTTCTTCCCCCAAAAATTCGCTCCCCCTTTCCATCTAATGCAACTGTGAAATCACCAGAGCAATGAGACGCTAGGTGGCGCACTGGTGAATGGCGGCTGCCGAGTAGGGCTCCCGCTGGACGGCGTTTCTTATCCGTCTAATTATCCTTAATTGACCCACCCGGGGGCTGCAACTGAGCGAGGGGCAGCAGCGAGGTGTCCAGCGAGTACTGGCCGAGTCTGACGGAGAACGGGCGGCCGGCGCCGGAGAACGACGCGCCGTTGGCAGCGGCGCGCGAGTGGCGTAGCGGAGCTGGGACGCCCAGCCGGATCGCGCTGGTAGGAGACACCGAGGCTGAATTAACGGCTGCAGGCCGTGGGTGCCGGGACCGGGCCTGACCACCTGAGGGACGCAGAGACTTGGCAGTGGCTACGGAGCAGGTTGGATTTGTCAGCTGAAGACGTCGCTGGGGGTGCTCTCCCCCCCCCCCCCGAATTTTTGAAGAGCGCTGATTTCGGCGTCCCCAGGAGGGGATTGGAGGCGAGGCGCTACGGGGGAGCCAAGTGACATCGGGGCTCAATCGGGGTGAGAGGTGTTGGCCCCCCTGCCCCCCCCTCCTGCCCCCTCTGCCTTGGGAATAGCGACCGAACTGGAGCGGAGGCGCCCCCCCCCCCCCCCGGGACAACGCGTATATCCGGACCAGAATGCGAGTGAAGGAGTGAGCAGGCACCGGGCTGAGACACTGGGACTGGGGGACCTGGATGCTCCCTGAGTGCAGCCGCGCACCCAGGAGGAGCTGCGAAGGGCGAATTGCTTCACCGGGGGCTGTAGAGGAGATCGGGGGTGTAGTACTGGACGGAGGCCTCGTCCCCACGTAGTCGGCGTCTCTGGTATGCTGCCGGCTGGCCGTGAAGATTGATCGAAGTAAGTGGAGGGTGTAGCTGGTGTCTGCTGGCCTGCTATAAGGCGCTCGAATATATGGTCAGCCTGGGATTGCGGAGTGCAGAAAGATAGAAGCTCCTGGGAAGTGCGAAGAGAGTGTTGACGCTGCTTCTGGCCCGAGGGGGTTGTCTGCTGCTGCGGTCAGGTAGGACGGTCCGGAGGCCAGCATGGGCAGGACGGATGCGAAACAGCCCAAACTTTCGTTTGAGGCTAGTAAGAAGCCGCCCAAGGCAGTGGAGGAGACACGTGGACCGCCGGTAACAGCAGGAGGGTCAGCAGATGCGGCGCCCAATTTACAAGATGTCTTGCGCGAAATGCGTCAGGGGTTTGCGACGATTGCTGACAAAGTGGACAGAATGTCGTCCCGAATGGATGCGGTAGTACAGAAGTTGGACGCCCAAGAAGAACGGATCACGGGGGCGGAACAGCGTATATCGGACACTGAAGATACTGTGACACGGCACACCTCACAGCTATCCAGAATGGACAATCTGCTGCGCCTCATTGCTGCTAAGAATGAGGATTTGGAAGCGAGGAGTAGGCGTAACAACGTACGCATCGTAGGTATTCCTGAATCGACGAATGTGGGCAAAATGGAGGAATACGTGGAGAAGATGCTGGTGGCGGCGATCGGTTCGGAAATTTTTTCCCCCCAGTTTATTGTGGAGAGGGCACATCGGGCCCTAGGCCCCAGACCTAAGCCGGGAGCGGCGCCCAGGCCGATCATCGCCAGGATGCTCAATTATCGCGACCGCGACGCCGCTTTGAGAGCCGCACGCGGTACGCGTACATTATCTTACGAGGGCAACTCCTTCACGCTGTATCCAGACTTCACACCAATGGTGCAAGAGGAACGTCGAAAATTTGTGGCAGTCAAAGCGAAATTACGAGACTTACAACTGGACTATGCACTGCTTTACCCGGCGCGCCTGCGGGTCACGTATCAGGGGAGGCAGAAGTTCTTCACGAATCCTCAGATGGTGGAGGATTTCATCAAACAGTACAAGCGTTCCCGCAGATCGGAGGATGGAGCTGAGAACGACGAGGACCCTGTGCGTGAGGAGCTGGTGGACGGTGAACCGTGAGTGGGGTGCCTATAGATGGCATATTGGACTACATGAGCGGATGAGGGAGTTCCCTGTGAACTGATGCTGGGGTAGCTGGCTGTGAGACAATGCGATAGGGGATGGTTGGGCCATATGGATGCGAGCACGGAGGGATGTTGTTGGGGTGTGGGGCGCTCACACTGCAGGAGAATCCGCCACAGATTACACAAGGTGTGACACAGTACTGGCTGCTTTTAAAGGAGGCAGGGATTTGCTTGTTGTAAGACCCGGGTGGCATAAGAACTAGCGCCGGACACCTCCTCGTTTCGTCGCGCTGGACTGCACGTTGTGTGGTCGGGCTGGCGTCTCTGGGGGAGGAACTGGTGGTGCCACCTAGACTCGTTTCCTAACGGGAAATACCCTAGTATATGTTGGGGGTTTGGGGAACGTACTTGCCTTGCTGTTTGGGGCAATTGTGGGTGGGCAGGGGGGGGTACAGGACTGGCAGGTTGGGGTTTGCTTCAGTGGGAGGGGGGTGGGCACGAGGGGTGTTGCAATGGTTTGTATGTTGGGAGTTCCAAAACGGGTGAGAGCGCGTAGGACCAGGAAGGGGTGGGTGGTTTATGGGGGAGTGCATGAGCTGGAATCCGATACACTGTGGAACGGGCCACTTTTGAATATTCGATCTGATGGGGTGGAGGGGGTGCTGATATTGGGTGGCACATACCTGGGGTGTGATTGGCGGAAGGATCTTGACGACTGCTTTGGTAATTGGGAGGTTGACGACGCATGGCGGATAGGATGAGTAAGTCACATGTCACTGTCGCCTCCTGGAATGTCCGGGGGTTAAACGACGCCAGGAAATGTAGGAGGATGGTGGCTTATTTGGAACAACATAAGGTGCAAATTGCATTGCTACAGGAAACGCATCTTAGTCCCCGGGCCACTTACACCTTTGCAAGCAAATGGGCTGCAGTCCGGAGCTTCTCCTCGTATTCAGGGTATGCCAGGGGTACGGCGATACTGATCAAGAAGGCGGTGCCGTTTGTTACGCTGGGCGAACTTACGGATAAGGAAGGGAGGTTTGTCCTGTTGTGGGGCAGACTTGGTACGGATACGGTCACAATTGTGAACTGCTATGGGCCAAATGTGGATTCGCCTGCCTTCTTTACCATGCTCTGGGGCAAAATACTGAACACTGGTTCCATGCATGTCATATGGGGGGGGGATTTCAATCTCACAATGACCTCAGGGCTCGACCGCTCGGGTGGCAGCCCGCAATACCATAAGGGAGCTAGGGACGTCATGGAAGGTATAGTTGCAGAAGGAAGACTTATCGACAGTTGGAGGTTTGTGCATCCTGGGGTCCGGGAAGGGACACACTTCACGACATACGCTAACTCTTGGGCCAGGCTGGATTACTGCTTTCTGTCTACAGGCTTGGCGGTTGATCTAGGTCGAGTGGCTCACTTACCACGGACGTATTCGGATCACTGTCCGGTACTGGTTGAGGTGGCGATCCCGGGGTTCAGTAGGTCAGCACCTAGGTGGCGTATGCAACCCACGGCATTATTGGATCCGGTGTTTCAGGCGGAATTAGGGGACGAGATAGCGGAGTTTTTTCCCCGCAATAAGGGGTCAGTGGACAGTGTTGAGACCATTTGGGAGTCGTTTAAGGTGACGGTCCGGGGGTACTACATATCTAAGAGCTTCGGTGTCCTGAAAACAATACGCGGTTCGCTCTCCAAATTAGAGGCTGAACTAGCGGAGCTGGAAACTAGGATGGCCCAGGAACCAATGGGTCCGGTCCATAAGGAATTCCGAGAACGGCTTACTCAGTACGAGCAGGAAGCGGATAGGGAGTCCAAATTCAGGGGCAAATATTGGCAGGCCCGTCGATACTGTGAAGGAGAAAGACCAGGGCGCGCCTTAGTGGAAATTACTAGACATGCCCGGGGACCCACGCACGTTTTAGAGATCAGAGGGCAGGGTGGGATCTTACAGCAAGATACGAAGGGCATATTAGCTCAATTTACTGCGCATTATGAGGAATTATATGAAGCCCGCAGCGGTGGGGAGGTGGTCTTTGGGGACTTTCTGGATGATGTGGCGTTATGTTGGTTAAGCGATGACCATCGGGAATTCCTTGGGGCCCCATTTGAACTTGATGAAATACGGGAAGCGATTATGTCTCTGAGTAATGGTAAGGCGGCGGGGATAGATGGCCTACCGGCGGAATTCTATAAAAGCTATATAGATGTCATGGCGCCGGTGCTACGGGAGGTGTATGAGGAGTCACTGGAGGTGGGTGTGCTGCCTGGGACAATGCGGGAGGTACTGATCACCTCGCTGTTGAAGCCAGGCAAAGACCCGGTAGAGTGTGACTCATATAGGCCGCTCTCCCTAATTAATTGTGATGCGAAGATACTGGCGAAGGTACTGGCCACTAGACTTTCCCTGCTTATGACAAAAATTGCACTCCCAGATCAATCTGGGTTTGTCCCGGGTCGCTCAACTGCTTGTAACTTGCGTACGCTCTTCTCCTTGATAAACACGATAGCGCCGACACTGCCTGTTGCGGCGGTGTTTCTTGATGCCACCAAGGCATTTGATTCGGTTGAGTGGAATTACTTGTTTGCCATCCTGTACAGGATGGGCTTTCCCAAAATATTCGTCGCATGGATCAAATTGCTCTATACGGACCCGAAAGCGAGAGTGCTCATCAATGGTGAAGTGTCCGATTCGTTTCTGCTCACTAGAGGTACCAGGCAGGGGTGCCCGCTCTCCCCATTGCTCTTCGCTATCGCGATTGAGCCTCTGGCATGCCGTATCCGGCAATTGCATAAACAAAGTGCTTTCAAATGTTACCAACGGCAGATTGATGTCTCTCTCTATGCTGACGACTTAACGTTGTACGTGGTAGATCCACAGGTTAACCTTAATCCGTTACTCCGAGAATTTTTGGTGTTTGGGCGTCTGTCGGGCATTCAAATAAACTGGAAGAAGTCGCAATTTTTTCCCCTGACGCCTGCAGTGGGTCGCTTTCCTCTGGACTACCCGCTAGAATGGTGTGAGTCGGATCTCAGATATTTAGGGGTCCAGATTTCGAAGGATCGAGAGGAGACGTTGAGGCTGAATTATGGTACAGCCATAACTAGGCTGACAGAGGATGTGACTCGCTGGGTGTCTCTTCCGCTTACCATGGCGGGCAGGGCCTCGCTTATCAAGATGGTGGTATTACCCCGTTTTTTATATTTTTTCCAGAATATCCCGTATTATCCGGGGGCGTACTTCTTTCGAACATTGCGTACAGAATTACTGCGGCTGTTCTGGGCTGGTAAGCAGCCTAGATTGGCATGGTCGGTTATCACTCGGCCGTACGAATCAGGAGGGTTTGATGTTCCCGATTTTCTAGCGTATTATCTGAGTGCGCAGGCTCAATTTGCATACCATTGGTTTGCACCTGCGCCATTCCTACCGCAGCTGGCGGTGGAGGACTGGCTATCCCGGCCTCTGCCATTGATGGGGGTCCTTCAGGGCTCAAGCCGTGCCTTTGATACACCATTCACTACGGTGCCGTGCACGGTGGATGCGTGGCAGCGTATACTACGTCGCTTGGCGCTCAGTTTCATGTATGCTCCGACGCTGCCGCTGGTTTATCACCCGGACTTGTCGTTATTGCAGGAAGGAGGGTTTCAGGGGCTGTGCGCCAGAATAAAAATACGGCACTGGGGTGACCTCTTCGCTAATGGTCGGTTCAAGACGGAAGAACAATTGTTTGGGGGCTATCAGCCTACCCCGTTGGATGTTTTTTACTATCTCCGGCTGCGGCGGGGGCTGCGGAAGATACTACCAGGCTTCCCGGGGGAACCAGAAGTAGTGAGGCCTTTACAAATACTGCTTACGTCTTCGGATGGTAGGCATTTGGTCTCCCAATTATACAGCAGTATTCGGGCACACAGTGGCAGCATGGATTGTAGGGCACTCCAGCAATGGAGACTTGAGCTAGGCAGAGATATCACAGAGAAGCAATGGACGTATTGTTGCGAGCTCACCTCCCAGATCTCCTCCAGTAGCAGACTGCGCATTATCCATTACAAGTTTTTACAGCGTATGTATTACACGCCAGTTAAGAAGCTTAGATTTCGTCTATCAGACAGTGACAGATGTGAGAGGTGTCAGGCGGAAAGGGCTGACTTCATGCACTTGGCATGGCTGTGTCCGAGAGTGGCGGATTACTGGCTGCAGGTGCATTCGGCACTGACGGTCATGTTGGGAGATGTGGTGGAATTAGATCCGCTTGTGATGCTGCTGGGCTACACGGTATCAATACCTAAGCTGACGCGCAAACTGGGGAACATTGCTCTATTATTAGCGAAGCGGAGAGTTGCATGTCGCTGGGGCAGAGGGCGAGCACCGAAATTTAAGGAATGGATAGGGGATCTTTTATACTGTCAGGAGCAGAGTGCTATCTACGCTGAGACGCAACCATTAACTAGCAGAGCCAGGGACATTTGGGACCCGTTTAAGGAGTATTTGGCGGCGTATACTGCCTCAGTGGAGGGAGAGAGCCAGGTATCGGCTGAGGGTGGACTTGGAGCTGGTGAGGTTACCTAGTTGGAGTCTGAGTGATTGCCCTTACTGAGTGTGATGGTGGTGGAGTGCACTAAGGGGTTATGCTCCGGGACGTTTGCACCTAGGACTTCCAGGTAGCGCACCTAGGGGGTACGCCAGACGGCTGTGGTGCTCCGCAGCTTGCCTAGGGTCCATGGTACATTGTATACTACTAATGGTGTGTTGGAACAACAGGGATTTGCCGCCGGACCTCCGGGTTGTCGGCCACATGGCTGTGTACAGGGTGATGAAACGTAATGAGAAATGTCCTCTGGAGCCGGCCCGTGAGGTTGTAGGCGTGTAATGTATGACTGTGTCAGACGCTAATAAAGGTTTTGGAACTTAAAAAAAAAAAAAAAAAAAAAAAGAAATCACCAGAGCAATACGCAATAAATCTCTGCCTATAATTCCTCTCTGCACACAGAGTCATGTTTTCACATTAGTCCCAAAACTAAATTTCTTTGCCAATTTGAAAGCACACTTACTGCTCTTTTTTTTTCGGGGCAAGTGAAAATCACTTTTTACAAGTGAAAATCACTTTTACAGACTGACACATTATGAAACCACTTTTTTTGATTTATTTAAATGCACATGTCCAAACTGTTTTTTCAGACCACCACCATGTGTATTCTCGGTGACTGCCTACACTCCAGCAAGGGCAACCAGCCTTAGTGATGCTGAATGTATTTGCATTACAGACTGAAACCTGAAAACCCCACTCGCTTGTAAATACTGTGCATGACTATACATGGCAAGCACATGGGTGTGTGCTAAGACTCTGCTTCTTCCCCCAAAAATTCGCTCCCCCTTTCCATCTAATGTAACTGTGAAATCACCAGAGCAATACGCAATAAATCTCTGCCTATAATTCCTCTCTGCACACAGAGTCATGATTTCACATTAGTCCCAAAACGAAATTTCTTTGCCAATTTGAAAGTACACTTACTGCTCTTTTTTTTTTCGGGGCAAGTGAAAATCACTTTTTACAAGTGAAAATCACTTTTACAGACTGACACATTATGAAACCACTTTTTTTGATTTATTTAAATGCACATGTCCAAACTGTTTTTTCAGACCACCACCATGTGTATTCTCGGTGACTGCCTACACTCCAGCAAGGGCAACCAGCCTTAGTGATGCTGAATGTATTTGCATTACAGACTGAAACCTGAAAACCCCACTCGCTTGTAAATACTGTGCATGACTATACATGGCAAGCACATGGGTGTGTGCTAAGACTCTGCTTCTTCCCCCAAAAATTCGCTCCCCCTTTCCATCTAATGCAACTGTGAAATCACCAGAGCAATACGCAATAAATCTCTGCCTATAATTCCTCTCTGCATACAGAGTCATGTTTTCACATTAGTCCCAAAACGAAATTTCTTTGCCAATTTGAAAGCACACTTACTGCTCTTTTTTTTTTCGGGGCAAGTGAAAATCACTTTTACAGACTGACACATTATGAAACCACCATGTGTAACTACAACAAAAACAATTTCCATTTCTATTATTCATTTCTTAAGTTACCACATACATCCCCTCTCAAACTGTAAACTCACCTTTAAAATTAGTTAGTTGTGAAAGAAATGTGACACTCAAACAGCAGATTATCAGAGCTAGGATCTCTGTTGTGTTCACCTCTCTCCTCTCAGCAGAACCAGATAATGGCAAACTTTCCCTCTATTTTTCCACACATATACTTGTAAGTTTCAAATCTCAGTGCTTCCCCCTTTTTTTCAAATGTAATCACACATTTCTATTGGTTGAAAACCAACCCTTTTCCAAAAGTACCCTTCCCCCAACTTGACTTCTGCCTAGTACCCTTCCCCCAACTTGACTTCTGCCTGCTACCATAGCAACAGCTCATGGAACACTGCTGTGTTGAGTTAGGTCAGAAGTTCGCCAAACAATGTTTCAATTCCACAGAGCAAGAGTGCTTGACTTTTCAAACCTAACAGCAAATCCATAGTACTGTTCTTTGGTTACACATTTTTTTTTACCAATACAAAACATGCTTCTATTAATTTACACATACAGCCTAGTTTTTATTCTAGAATGGTATGAAACAGCCAATCAGTTCTTTTTGTTTTGAAAAAAATATGTATGCCTCCATTTCCAAACTGTCTTTCTTTTCATATTGCCATTCTACTGAAAGACACCTCCTGAGTGCATCCAGTTCTCCTTTGAAGATGTTCACAGTGTGGATTGTAGGGCACAGCTATGTCTTCTGGAGTGAAAAGTTTGCAGAGAAAACAGGTATGGTGAGAGACCTTGCTTTGCCAAATGTAGACATTAAATGGATTGGTCAGAGAGGGTTAAAGTGGCACCAATTGATGCCATTGGTGAAATCCTTCATTCAAATCCAACACCCTGACCTCATAATAGTGCACTGTGGTGGCAATGACCTAGGCACTTTGACTGGGGTAGGTCTGGAAATGCTTATGAAGGACACCTTTGCACAACTGTTTACACTTTTCCCTAAAACTGCCTTTGTGTTTTCCAACATATGCCAAAGGCAAAAATGGAACTGGTCCAATCATTTCTGTCCACAGATTGACAAAGCAAGAAAGCACGTCAACAAATCTGTTTCTGCTTTCCTCCGTGACTATGGTATGGGTGCCATTTACCACAACAACTTGCGTTATGACATGCAAGACATTTATAGAGGAGATGGTGTGCACTTCAATGATGAAGGGAACAGAGTCTTCCTCTTGAACCTTAGACTCTGCATCGGTACTTACTTGTAGGTACCACTAAAAAAATGACTTCATAAACACAACAGCTCTTTTTAGAGCTCCCTAATTTCTAAACTCTTAAATCTGCTTTTCATTTATTTATTTTTATTTTTTTTACCATACGCTTACCGTAAGCTTACCGTACGCGTACCCCGTGATTTTTTTTAAAATCAATAAATGTTTTTTTTGTACTTTTCTGTCCTTCTTTGACCCCCTTACAAATGTTAGGGGGTCTGTAACTCTCCTCATTGCCCCCTTTCCTTGTTTTCACTCTTTTTTTTCAGAGTGAAATACACAAAATGGCGGCCGCCGCTTCCTGGTTTCGGCCGATTCGAATGTTTACTAAGATCTAAGAGCCAATCAGAATCGCGCTCGCGCACGCCACCGTACGCTTACCGTAAGCGTACGGTAAGCGTACCGTAAGCGGGCTCAGATATATATATTGATTTAAAGGCTATTTTCTCAGAATCTACTGAACAGATTTACACCAAACCTACAAAAGGCACTTCCTTGACCTAGGGACTACCTCTCTGCCAAATTTTGAGTAATTCTGTTCAGCCGTTCGGGCTGTAGCTCGTTCTAAAGGTCCTATGGAAAAATGCATGGGAAAAACGCGTTTTGGGACCCCCCTTTTATCTCAGCCCCCGCTTGACGGATCCCCCCGAGACTTTCAGGGTAGGAGCGGAGCGTAGCGCCCCACCTATTTTGAGAAATTCGCGAGGATTCGTCGACCGGCGCCAAAGTTATTCAAAATAGAATGTTGAGGTTTTCCTATGGAAACGTGGTCCTAACTATAACTACCTACTGGCGACCGCCAGTAGGTAATATATATATATCCACATCTCAAGGTTTCCCATTTAGGAGAGCCACAAACAGGTAGGTATTCATCCATTTATTTGAACAAAAGTTGCAGCGCAGTAGATGGGAAAACACCAACAGTTCAAAAGCCTGACGCGTTTCATGCGTTCTCGCATTTCTTCAGAGGCTTGGATTCAGAACAGCGCATGTTTGCAAAAGGCACCACTTGATTTAAAGTCTCACCACCTGCCCCAGTGGGCGTTGGCTCTCCCAGAGCCTGCTGGTCTACGTAGTGCCTAAGTGTTACTTCAGTGAGCTGCTTTACATGCGGTGCACAATGTCGAACATAAAAAACCCCAGTGGGTCTGGAAGGAATTCCTCACATTACCAGGCTGCAAATTCCTCTTTTGTAAAAACGACCTCTCTGCCCTTCGCGCTGCGTGCCGGTTGACACCAGCTGGTCCACTTTTCCATGGCAGGGCTCCCCCCCGACCGGGGTCAGCCGTTTACAAATCCACCTCTCAAGGTTTCCCATTTAGGAGAGCCACAAACAGGTAGGTATTCATCCGTTTATTTGAACAAAAGTTGCAGCGCAGTAGATGGGAAAACACCAACAGTTCAAAAGCCTGACGCGTTTCATGCGTTCTCGCATTTCTTCAGAGGCTTGGATTCAGAACAGCGCATGTTTGCAAAAGGCACCACTTGATTTAAAGTCTCACCACCTGCCCCAGTGGGCGTTGGCTCTCCCAGAGCCTGCTGGTCTACGTAGTGCCTAAGTGTTACTTCAGTGAGCTGCTTTACATGCGGTGCACAATGTCGAACATAAAAAACCCCAGTGGGTCTGGAAGGAATTCCTCACATTACCAGGCTGCAAATTCCTCTTTTGTAAAAACGACCTCTCTGCCCTTCGCGCTGCGTGCCGGTTGACACCAGCTGGTCCACTTTTCCATGGCAGGGCTCCCCCCCGACCGGGGTCAGCCGTTTACAAATCCACATCTCAAGGTTTCCCATTTAGGAGAGCCACAAACAGGTAGGTATTCATTATTTGAACAAAAGTTGCAGCGCAGTAGATGGGAAAACACCAACAGTTCAAAAGCCTGACGCGTTTCATGGAAAAGTGGACCAGCTGGTGTCGACCGGCACGCAGCGCGAAGGGCAGAGAGGTCGTTTTTACAAAAGAGGAATTTGCAGCCTGGTAATGTGAGGAATTCCTTCCAGATGTCGTACTTTAATATTCGGGACCGCGTAGGGGACAGGGCCCTACCCCTGTCTATCTTGGTATTAACGAACCGCAAATGGTAAATGCGGCATGTACGAGTGCTTTATATATCGTTCTAGCTATGAATGCACTGTGTACACGTTATTCAGCTTCACTACGCGGGTTCCATTTTGGAAGCAGTGGCCATCTTGTCATTGCCCTCACATAGGCTATAATGGAGTAAATACGGGCCTCACAGTACATGGGCTTTCCCTCTGACTTCTCTGTGACCTGGGCAGCTGGCTCTGCTGCCCCGGGTCAAACCGGTCTCACGAGCTCCCCTTCCTCCGTCCACCTGTGATTAGCATCAGGGCTTGACCCGTCATAAAACCCTTTCATTCTACACAGTCCCCCGGCTAATCTCTTCCACACCTGCTTGTTCCCGCTTTATGACTTGTTTCCCAAAACAGGAGATGCTCATGTTTATTGGGGGGTCTGTTTACATACGATGTGGGATCTGAACCTTACTGTGTAAATCATTGTGGGCTGGCCGAACTGGAATGTGGGATGGTCATCATGACTCCGCTTTTTCGTTTGTAATGTATACCTTTATATGGCCATATCGTAAACCAAGGAATGTGTGCCTGGAGCATGATATTTTGTACTTAAGGAGAAGTCCGTTCCTATGATTTTCAGCAGTCTCCTGAGAACATACACGCTGTTGTACTTCTAGGATACCTGTCATTGGTCTGCAGCCAATAAACGATTCTTTGACTTCACCCAGAAGACTCTGTGTTTCTGTAGGTCCGGAACAGGGTGAACCCAGAAGTCATAGGGTGTGTGCCCCTGCACCGCTGGGTCTAAAATACCCAGTACTTCAGTTTGGCGCCCAACTCGGGACGATTTCAGCGGTACCAGTCCAAGCCAGAGGTTCGTGAGGAGCTTCGTGTGGAAATTCCGGAGGAAGGCCGCCACTTCATCGACCCCTGCATGTCGACGTGGTCCGAAAGTCTTTTCTGCGAGGTTCTCCGCGTCCCGACGGCTACGAAGGACTGCTGCCCTGATTAATCGACCTGTTTTGGACCCTTGACGAGTTTTGAGAGAGCGAAACAATCGAGAGAGTCTTCTGGTGACGTCATCGATCAGCAATATTCAGTTAAGTATAAGTGGAGCGTCTCCCATTTGTTTTTGGTATCCTTCGGGATCGTTTGATTTGGTAATTTGGTACTTTGGAGTTTGCAAACGCCAAAACCAGAGAACTCGTGTATTCACGAGAATATCGTATTCGATAATCCTTTGACGTTTGGATCTAGACTAGTGAGCAAAGATGCCTGGTTCTGGACTATTTGGTAGAATATTCTGTTTGGGTTGTGGAAAAGATTTCCAGCTAGAGGAATCATGTCCGGTTCCTCCGGTTGGAACTCCAACTTATGAGCTCTATGTAAAACATGGCGTAGGCCCCATTGCATATAACGAAGTGTGGATCCACTACACCAGGAAAGATGGTGTTTTAAAATGGCCCCAAAATGGTAGTTTTGATACCGATATTTTAGATAATTTAGAAATTAAATTGTTTAAGAAGAAAGCCCGGCCGGCGATGTTTGACTCTTTCCACTTATGGCGAAAGGAAGCCAAACAAAAGGAAATTAAGTTAGCGAAAAAGAATAAGAGAGAGAAAGGTATGACAGTAATGCAAGCAGCTGTACAATTTAAAGACAATGAAGAGGAGCAGATGAATGAGCAATTGCACAGGCAGCATAAGTTAGGGATTGACAAATGTTACCCGGCTTTACCACATTCTAAGCAGAATGAGTCCGAAGAAAAGGAGAAAGATCCCCTGATGTCACATTTGTTGAGTTCGCCACCCCCGTATGCTCAAACTGCCACGGCGCCTCCCCAGCTTGTAAATATGCCGCCTCCAGTGCATATACTGCAAGCCTTGCCGCAACCGCCAGTTGCTTTGCAGCCAGTTCCTATCCCTGTAGCGCAGCCCTCTCAAGGACCGCCAGTTGTGCTTCCAACTGCCCCCGCACTTCCTGCGACTTTGCCTAATTCAGCAACTGCCTCCCCTGACACTCTTCCTTCCACCACTCCAGTACCTGTCTCTACATCCTCTTTTCTTCCCTCTGTTTTTCCCCCTGTTCTCGCCTCAGCTTCTCCTTCGGCGCGACAGCGCTTAGCTAATGTGGTTACTACATTAATGTCGCCCCTCTTTGAGTCATCTGGTGCGACTCCTGGTTTACAGCGTAAGCAGTTGCGCAGCCAATTGCCTAACCCCGATGAGAAAAAGGTAATAGATAACATGGCGCGTAGATGGATCGTTTTTCCTTCACTGTATAATGTGGAATCAGTTGTTAACGTTTTCCATCAATGGGATGCCCCGAAACAGAGATATGTGTTCGAGAAAATGTGCGAAATTCTCTGTGAAGAATTGGAGGATAGTGGTAAAAATCCGAACCCGCAGGAGTTGTGTAGAGTGAGGTTCGATTTTGGAACTGGTATAATTGTGGATCGCGAAGTAGATAAAGCAGTTGCGGTTGTATTGTCCTTCAGGAATGATGATTGCCAACAATCATTGTTTGAACAAGAGGTCCTTGTGGGGAAAAAGGCAAAAGCGCGCCAATACCCTATGAGAGAAGTTCCCCCGGTATGGAAGGAAGCGGTTGCAGCTGTCGGTGGTAACCCCGCTGTGGCAGCGCATTTCCAGCGTGTTTGGGTGCATGTTCCATGGAAGCGCTCTGAGGTGTTAGCGCTTAAGCAATCCTTGCCTGATCCTCGTAAAAACCCAGCAGGTTATTATAAAGAGTTGTCACAGACGGCAGGGTCATGCATTATGAATCTGGCCGACATAGACATGTTGTTTGGTAATGTTGTTCCACAGCCTCTATGGGGATCAATTCGTAATGTAGATCACAATGCAGAACTAGGGGATACATGGGCTAACATTGTTGCTGCTGATGCTAGACAAACTGGTGGTGCGAAACCAGAACCTTTAGTAGCTGAACTGCCTGGTAGAATCATCACGTACATGAAGACAATAATGCCTGCGATGCGCGTAAATTGGGACAAGTTATCTGCATGCAAGCAGAAGAAAGATGAGACAGTGTCAGACTTCTTTACTAGGTTTGAAGAAACATTTATTGACCACAGTGGGCAGGATATGAGTACTGAGGGTGGCCAACGGCTGTTTGTGGATAAGTTTGTGCAGAATTTACTTCCTGACCTGTGTAAAAAGTTAAAAGATTCAGAAAGTTCTTGGGCTGTTTCTTCTTCAGCGTAAATACTGGCTACTGCACAGTATTATGAAAACAGAGATAAGGACGAGAAAGATAGAACAGAGAAGAAAACGAAGGAACTGAAGACAAAGGTTCTTTTACAGCAGGCCTATCCGCCACGTGGAGGTCAGAATAATTATAGGCAACCCCAAGTTGTCTATCACCAACCCCAACAGTTTCAGAACAACCAGCAAATGAACGGGTATTATCAACCACGTGTCCCTATTGGTCCCAACCAATGTTCATACTGTAAAGAGGAAGGTCATTTTAAATATAGTTGCCCTAAATTAATGCAGCGTAACGGCAATATGTATAGCGCAAGAGGTAGGGGTGGTCAGCAAGCTCCTAGAGGCAGAGGGCGTGGAAGTGTTCCCCAGAACGCGCGTCCTCTGCCGCCTCAAAATACCATCAATAGCTTTGATCAGCAAGCTAACGCGATTAGTAATACGGCCCAGTATTATAATAATGATTATTATGCAGAGGACGGTGATGCAGAGAATAATGATTACTAGGACAGCCATAGACAGAGAGAGGGAGTTGTTTCAGTGCCAGTGGATCAGAGTGGACCGTATGTTGAGGTGACTACAGCAAATGTAACGGAGCCTTTTCTGCTAGACACTGGTGCTGCAAAGAGTTCAATCATGCATTCAAAACTCCCTGGCGCACCTTTGTCTGGCGATATAAATGTTTCAGTAGGTTTTTCTGGCGCCCCAGTTAGGAACCCGATTTCTAGTCCCATGTCACTTTCTGTTGGACCTTGTGAGCTGAAAGCACCCCTGATTCTGACAACAGGTTGTGGTGAGAATTTGCTGGGATTAGATTTGTTGAAAAGATTGCACGCTACACTGTATTGTTCTCCTTCAGGAGTACAACTTACATTAGGCAAGAAAGTGATTTCCCCAATGTATTTGTCTAAAAATACGATGCCACCTGAATTGTCATCCCTTCCGGATGCCCTTTGGGCTCCTGGTCCCAATGATGTGGGCCTCTTGGAGATGCCGCCATATGTGGTGACTCTAAAGGCTAATGTCAGACTGCCACGTATTCCCCAGTACAAGATCTCTAATGAAGGGCAGAAAGCATTGTTAGACATTGTCAGCGACTTGATTCATAAGGGTGTGATTGAAGAGACAAGAGGCAACGTTTGCAATAGTCCGATTTTACCTGTCTTAAAACGAACGGATCCTTCACAGCCACCTGTTTACAGATTTGTGATTGATCTCAGAGATGTTAATAAGATTGTTGTGCCACAGTTTCCGGTTGTCCCTGATATAACTGCCTTGTTAACAATGATTCCAGCCTCTGCGGCATGGTTTTCAGTGATTGATTTAAAGAATGCTTTCTTTAGTATCCCAATTGCAGAAGAGAGCAGGGACATTTTTGGTTTTAGTCTGGGAGGCCGAAGCTTCCGCTTCAAACGCGCTCCCCAGGGCTACTGTGAGAGTCCATCCATATACAGTCAGGCTTTGAAAGCGCAGCTTGATGCACTTGTTTTACCTAGTGGCGCTATCCTGATTCAGTACGTGGACGATTTACTGATCGCTGCGGATACTGAAAAGATTTGTAAAGAAGCCACATTGTCATTGTTGCGCCATTTATCCGCTTTCCATCACAAAGTGTCTCTCTCTAAGCTGCAATATTGTCGACAAGAAGTGACCTACTTAGGTCATCTCTTATCGAAGGAGGGAAGGAAACTGACCCCAGAAAGAATTCAAGCCATTGCACAGTTGAGTGTGCCAAAAACACAGAGAGAAGTGCGTGCTTTCCTGGGCATCACTTCATACTGTAGGCATTGGATCCCTAGTTTTTCTTTATTGGCAAAACCTTTGTTAGCCTTAACATGCAAAGACACACCGAATCCTATCCCATGGTCTGAAGAGTGCCAGAAAAGTTTTGTGGAATTGCGTAATGCATTATGTTCAGCACCTGTGTTGGGTACTCCTGACTACAGCAAACCTTTTACATTGTATGTTCACGAGAAAGATGGATGTGCGTTGTCAGTGTTAACACAGCCTTTTGGCGACAGACCGCGCCCATGCGCATATTTTTCATCAACCTTAGACCCTGTAGCGAGGGCATTGCCAAGCTGTCTGAGAGCGACAGCTGCTGCAGCGATGTCTATCCGACAATCTGCTGGTTTGGTAATGGACAACACATTGATTGTCATGGTTCCACACGCTGTAGACACATTATTAAATAGGACCAAGACACAACACTTGACTAGTGCGCGGCTATCAGGTTATGAACTTACACTGTTAGCTAATCACATACACATAAAGAGATGCAATACGCTGAATCCAGCCACATTGTTGCTAATTCCAGCAGACTCAGATGAGATTGAGCAACATGACTGTCTGTTCAGAACAGAAGAAGAGACGAAAGGGAGAGTAGATCTAAAAGATACTCCCCTGACTGAGTGTGATGGCACTTTATGGGTAGATGGGTCATGTTTCAAGTTCCCTAATGGTGACACGACTGCTGCATATGCTATCACGACTTTGCACACGGTCGTGGAAACTGCACGAGTGCCACATAATTCGGCCCAAGCAGCAGAATTAATCGCCCTCACGAGAGCATGTGTGTTGTCTGAAGGAATGAGAGTGAATATATACACAGATAGCCAGTACGCCTTTGGCGTGGCTCATAATTTTGGGCGTTTGTGGAAAGAGCGTGGGTTCCTGACGTCGCATGGAGCTAAAATTCAGAATGGCAAGTTGGTGAATGATCTCCTTGAGTCACTGACCCTACCGTTGCAAGTTGCGATCATGAAATGCAGTGCGCACAGGAAAGTCACAGATGATGTTGGACGTGGGAATGCGTTTGCTGATGAGACCGCGAAAGAAACAGCACAGAATGTGAAGACTAGAATGTATGTTGCAGGTCCCGCAAGATGGGTTAATGATGTGGGAATGTGTGAGAACACAATAGAGAGTGTGAAGTCGCTTCAAGCTGAAGCCACAGAGGAAGAGTTAAGCAAGTGGAGAGAAAGTATGGGTAAGTTGGATGAGAATGGTTGTTGGATTGATCTGACAGAACATAGGCGATGGTTGTTGCCTGATGCATATGTGCTTCCAGTGGTTACTATGGCACATGGAATGGCACATATCAGTACGAAAGGTATATGCAAGTTGTTGGCTCCAGTATGGCAGAATGCTGGGATTCCCAAGTGTGCAGAGAATGTGGTCAAGAATTGCATAGTATGTTTGAAGTACAACCCTGGTAGGGGAACCCCAACTCCGGCTGGTCACTTTGCACCCCCATCATGTCCATTTGAAGTTTTGCAGCTGGACTTTATTCACATGGAAAGATGCAACAACCTGAAATATGTACTGGTGGTTGTTTGTGCTTTCTCAAAATGGATAGAGGCTTATCCTCTGAAAGATAACACTGCCCTATCCACAGCTAAAGCCCTTGTGAAGGAGTTCTTCCCTAGGTTTGGGATGCCAAGAATGGTGTGGTGTGATAACGGAAGTGAGTTTGTGGGTAAAGTGATGAAGAATGTATGTGAAGGGCTAGGGATAAAACAGAAATTCCATGCTGCAAATCACCCCCAATCAGCTGGATTAGTAGAACGCTACAATGGAGCCTTAAAGCTCAAGCTGGCCAAAATCCAGGCGAGCACCGGTCTTAAATGGCCTGACGCTCTGCCTTTAGCACTCCTGTCCACCAGAATGACCATACACTCACGAGTGGGGCTTAGCCCTTATGTGGTCGTCTTTGGCCGCCCGGCTAATGTATGGGGCGTGCCAAGACCGGCGAAATTTAGTGAGATAGAACATCCAGTACTGCTCGATTACCTGTATGATTTGACTGTTAAACTGCGTGTTTTGCACCAACAGGTACATTATACTCTTCCCCAAGCCTCTGAACCTCCTGGACACCCTATCAACCCTGGTACGTGGGTGCTAGTCCGAAATTTCCAGCGCAAGAGCAACGACGAGCCTCGCTGGATCGGCCCTCATCTTGTTCTCCTTTCGACAAGATCAGCAGTGCAAGTGAAAGGGAAGAAACACTGGATTCATGGTACTCACTGCAAAGTAGTCCCCTTGCCTCTGCCATATGACCAGTGGGTCAAGGAGGGTATCGCCGACTCAGAGACAGACATTGTACCTCATTTTGTACCATTCAGCGACGCACGCATAAAAGGCACAGTTTCAGACCAAGAGAGTGACAATATTCTGCAGGAAGCTGTGCCACCATCAAGTCGACTGGACACCACTGAGCCTGAACTTTTGTTTCAAGACCAAACAGCACCTGGCCGTCTCCGCTATAATTTGAGACCTAGGCCCATGGACAAATAAAGATTTCCTTACTATTTCCCCTTTCTGACATTTCTGCTCTCCCATCTGAAGGACTTTCTTGATTTTTGTTTTTCGAACCACCATCCGGGTTCTGCCGCAGGGTCGCGGTGCCAAGACTTTGGGGTACAGGCCGAAGACGCTAGGTCAACGGTTCTGGTTGGTCTAGGGCGTTTCCCTGGACTGACAGGCGTACTCCTTAGCAGAAGAAACTCATCCACCGCGAGCGGCCCGAGTAGAGGATGGAGTTTTTTAAGATGGAGAGACCAATTGAGGAAATGAACTTTAACACAAGGATGTGTAGAATTGTAAAAAGTAAATGTTTTGTCTTTTTGTGCCTTTTTACACTGTGTAGTATAATAATGTTTATTGTAGGATTTGTGTTCTTCTCCGCTCAAAAGCCCATTGCACCCACTGAACAGCCTATACCTCTTCCTACTGCCTCCTCTCACTCTTTTCACCCTTTGCCTGAGCACGAACAGACCAGACGATCAGAGTTCGTAAATAACTCGTTTATCCAGCTCTTGCACCAGCACCAACTGGTAATGAATACGACCAATTGCTGGGTGTGTGGGTTAATGCCACATACCATTAACAAGGGTATTCCCTACCTGGTGCTGCCGTACAGTTACAATGGATCGTCATGGGCATTCCAAACCATGTTTCTCTATGCTCTAGATACATACTCCCCTCGCCAACCGCGTTCCATCAGACCTGTCACCAATAATAAGGCTTTGATGAAAGGAGTTGCCGATATGAGTAGGGATATCGATGCATACTCATCCATTCCCAAAGAAGAGTTGAGACCTTATGTAGGATGGAACGCGACGGGGTATAGTATTAGTCTGGGTGAAAGACAGCGAAAAATCTCATCTCCAATCTGGGTCGTACCCCACATGGGTCGGTTCTGCTTACAGGGTAATGGTCAGAATCCTAGAGCTCAACTGGGAAGAAGTGACTGTACTGAAACGTACACCTTCCCGTCACAGTTTTCCCCTGCGTTTTTGGCTGCCAAGGGCACATATTTCATCTGTCATGACCGCGCATATACATGGCTGCCCCCTGATTTCTCGGGCACATGTTATATTGCGAACTTGCTACCGCCGACATTTACTGCTGCCTCTGACTATCACAAGACCAGAGTTGTGAGAGGTGTGATTAGTAAGGAGGATACTGCTGGTCAGGAAGCGGGAGACTTCTTCTTGGGTTTCCTGCCGTTTTGGGGACCTATGGTCAATAGTAGGAACCTGAGACAGCTGACACGTGTGGTTGAATCCACTGTCAATGTAACGGCTGGTGCCCTTAGTAATCTGACAGCTGAGCTCCAAGCGGATCGCCTTATGACTCTGCAGAACCGCATGGTTCTAGACGTTATTCTTGCAGACCGCGGTGGGGTATGCAAGGTCATCCAATCCAGTTGCTGCATTTTCATACCAGATAATGCTCCAACAGTGTATCAAGCCATCTCCAAACTCCATAAAATATCTGAATCCATACACGTGGATAAGGGAGATTGGTCACTGGTGGGGTGGTTCTGGGAATTGATATCTGCCTGGGGTTGGAAAGTTCTGATGGTCATTGGAATGATCTTAGCCATTCTTTTCCTGTTCTGTCTGTGTATACAGTGTGCTCCCGCGATATGTGGTCTCTGTACTACCTTATGTGTAAGGAAACCTGTATCAAGGGACGAACTAAGTAATAGGATGATGCTACAGCAACATCTCCATGACTTCGTGAACATTGACCTAGACTCGGATTAAGATGAGTATAGTGATTGCCTATGTAAGGGCAAAAGGAGGGTCTGTCGTACTTTAATATTCGGGACCGCGTAGGGGACAGGGCCCTACCCCTGTCTATCTTGGTATTAACGAACCGCAAATGGTAAATGCGGCATGTACGAGTGCTTTATATATCGTTCTAGCTATGAATGCACTGTGTACACGTTATTCAGCTTCACTACGCGGGTTCCATTTTGGAAGCAGTGGCCATCTTGTCATTGCCCTCACATAGGCTATAATGGAGTAAATACGGGCCTCACAGTACATGGGCTTTCCCTCTGACTTCTCTGTGACCTGGGCAGCTGGCTCTGCTGCCCCGGGTCAAACCGGTCTCACGAGCTCCCCTTCCTCCGTCCACCTGTGATTAGCATCAGGGCTTGACCCGTCATAAAACCCTTTCATTCTACACAGTCCCCTGGCTAATCTCTTCCACACCTGCTTGTTCCCGCTTTATGACTTGTTTCCCAAAACAGGAGATGCTCATGTTTATTGGGGGGTCTGTTTACATACGATGTGGGATCTGAACCTTACTGTGTAAATCATTGTGGGCTGGCCGAACTGGAATGTGGGATGGTCATCATGACTCCGCTTTTTCGTTTGTAATGTATACCTTTATATGGCCATATCGTAAACCAAGGAATGTGTGCCTGGAGCATGATATTTTGTACTTAAGGAGAAGTCCGTTCCTATGATTTTCAGCAGTCTCCTGAGAACATACACGCTGTTGTACTTCTAGGATACCTGTCATTGGTCTGCAGCCAATAAACGATTCTTTGACTTCACCCAGAAGACTCTGTGTTTCTGTAGGTCCGGAACAGGGTGAACCCAGAAGTCATAGGGTGTGTGCCCCTGCACCGCTGGGTCTAAAATACCCAGTACTTCACAGACCCACTGGGGCTTTTTATGTTCGACATTGTGCACCGCATGTAAAGCAGCTCACTGAAGTAACACTTAGGCACTACGTAGACCAGCAGGCTCTGGGAGAGCCAACGCCCACTGGGGCAGGTGGTGAGACTTTAAATCAAGTGGTGCCTTTTGCAAACATGCGCTGTTCTGAATCCAAGCCTCTGAAGAAATGCGAGAACGCATGAAACGCGTCAGGCTTTTGAACTGTTGGTGTTTTCCCATCTACTGCGCTGCAACTTTTGTTCAAATAAACGGATGAATACCTACCTGTTTGTGGCTCTCCTAAATGGGAAACCTTGAGATGTGGATTTGTAAACGGCTGACCCCGGTCGGGGGGGAGCCCTGCCATGGAAAAGTGGACCTGCTGGTGTCAACCGGCACGCAGCGCGAAGGGCAGAGAGGTCGTTTTTACAAAAGAGGAATTTGCAGCCTGGTAATGTGAGGAATTCCTTCCAGACCCACTGGGGCTTTTTATGTTCGACATTGTGCACCGCATGTAAAGCAGCTCACTGAAGTAACACTTAGGCACTACGTAGACCAGCAGGCTCTGGGAGAGCCAACGCCCACTGGGGCAGGTGGTGAGACTTTAAATCAAGTGGTGCCTTTTGCAAACATGCGCTGTTCTGAATCCAAGCCTCTGAAGAAATGCGAGAACGCATGAAACGCGTCAGGCTTTTGAACTGTTGGTGTTTTCCCATCTACTGCGCTGCAACTTTTGTTCAAATAAACGGATGAATACCTACCTGTTTGTGGCTCTCCTAAATGGGAAACCTTGAGATGTGGATTTGTAAACGGCTGACCCCGGTCGGGGGGGAGCCCTGCCATGGAAAAGTGGACCTGCTGGTGTCAACCGGCACGCAGCGCGAAGGGCAGAGAGGTCGTTTTTACAAAAGAGGAATTTGCAGCCTGGTAATGTGAGGAATTCCTTCCAGACCCACTGGGGTTTTTTATGTTCGACATTGTGCACCGCATGTAAAGCAGCTCACTGAAGTAACACTTAGGCACTACGTAGACCAGCAGGCTCTGGGAGAGCCAACGCCCACTGGGGCAGGTGGTGAGACTTTAAATCAAGTGGTGCCTTTTGCAAACATGCGCTGTTCTGAATCCAAGCCTCTGAAGAAATGCGAGAACGCATGAAACGCGTCAGGCTTTTGAACTGTTGGTGTTTTCCCATCTACTGCGCTGCAACTTTTGTTCAAATAAACGGATGAATACCTACCTGTTTGTGGCTCTCCTAAATGGGAAACCTTGAGATGTGGATATATATATATATATATATATATATATATATATATATATATATATATATATATATATATATATATATATATATATATATGTGTATAATCTACTGGCGGTCGCCAGTAGATAGTTATAGTTAGGACCGAGTTCCCATAGGATATCTCAAAATTCTATTTTGAATAACTTGGCGCCGGTTGACTTATCTTCGTGAAATTTTCAAAACTAATGGGGCGCTCCGCTCAGCTCCTACCCTTAAAGTCTCGGGGTGATTCGTCAAGCGGGGGCTGAGAAAAAAGGGGGGTCCCAAAACGCGTTTTCCCCATGCATTTTCCCATAGGACCTTTAGTCGAAGGTACAGTCCGAACGGCTGAACAGAATTACTTGAAATTCTTGGTAGTCCTCGGGTCAGGAATGTGCCTTTTGCATATATGGTGTCAATCTGTTCAGTAGTTCCTGAGAAAATTGCAGTTAAAAGTACATAAATATCTACATGCGCGCACTGTGCGCGCACGGTGCGCGCACCAAATGTCCGCAAGCGTAATTCTGATTGGTGGTTAGATGTCAGTCAACATTCCAATCGGTCAAAATCAGGAAATGTCGGACGCCGTTTTGTGTGTGACAGTGAGAAAAAGAAAGGTGGAGAACGTGAAAAGGGGGCAGGGTAGAGAGTTCCTGACCCCCTAGCCTTTGTCAGGGGGTCCCTAAAGGACCCCGAAGGGTGAAAAAAACATTTTATTTTTTTTCAAAAAATCGCGGGGTGCGCGCACCGTGAAAAACCCTTAAAAAAAACAAAAACATTTTTAACTGTTTATAAGTTTATAGAAGATATTAACTATGCTGTTCAACTTTATCCAAATAAAAAAAAAATAGAGCTGAGCCATTCCATATTACAGGATACAGTCAATCTATAACTATATACATAGGTAGTTTATTGTAAAATAAATATATAAAAAATATGTTAATACATACATAAATTAGCATTTAAAAACCTTACAAATTCACTAAAAAAAACATAGGTTTCACACACGTTATAGTTAGAAATTAGCATTTAAAAAACCTTGCAAATTCACTGAAAAAAACATAGGTTTCACACATGTTATAGTTAGCTGGACATTTCACTCGTAAAAAACCATTGAAATTCCCCCGTTATAGTTAGTTCAGCTAAATATAACTCGCGCGACCGCAATCCACTGCTGATGACGTCACATCAAAATAGGACTGTGATTAATTATTTGCATGACTGACTAGGCGTGTCAGTACCTCAATGGATAATTGGCGGTGTGTGAGTGTCTATATAGGTGTATAAATGCATATGATAGTCCTGTATGGAGTGACTGTAAGTATGAGTGACTGTACAGGTGAGTGAGTGGAGATGTATGTAGACCTAAGAGTCAATGAGTGGGTATGTAGTTATTGGTATTGGAGTATCTATGGTTTTCAAAATGGCCGTCTGAAATTTTGAGTCGGTGTATCAAAGGTTATATTAGGGTGTGAGAAGATACACTAATTTATCACATGGATGACGTCATCAGTGATGTCATCAGTGATGTCATTTGAGATATCATCAGTGATGTCATCAGTGATGTCACTGACCATGTCATGAGTGATGTAATATGTGATGTCATCAGCAGTGCATTGCGGGGGCGCGAGTTATAGTTAGTTGAACTAACTATAACGGGGGAATTTCTAGGGTTTTGCACGAGGGAAATGTCCAGCTAACTATAACGCCCCTGAAACCTATAGTTTTTTTAGTGAATTTCTAAGGTTTTTTAAATGCCAATTCCTAACTATAACGCCCCTGAAACCTTTGGTTTTTTCAGTGAATATATATATATATATATATATATATATATATATCAAGCAAGCAAGTAGTACTTTATTCGTTAAAAATGTTTAACATAAAAGTATACACATCTTATACAACTAAAAACAAAACACCAATCCAATCATACGTAAAAAAAGTACATTACATTTACGAAATTCATTGAAATAAGATATGCATTAAAAACAGAGTGCATAACCTCGTAAAAGCAGCGTCGTCGTAATTCATGTAAACATCATTGAGGAGTTTGTTTTATCCTACGCATGCGGGTCTGCCAGGTGCTGCCCAAAAATGTAGCTACCCCACAAACCATGACTAGGGAAGACGTATCAGTAGTAAAAGCCCGCAAGGCCATCTTGTGACACCTTAGACCCCACTCCCTACATATTGGTTTAAGCCATAACATTCTTGCACCCCTATAAGCTGGACAAGCAAAGAGGAAGTGAGCCACAGACTCCTTAGGGGCTACACACCCAGGGCAAGATTTAGCTATAGAGCTTGAATTGTTCCACCCAACAGTAAATTCATTCACCGGGAGAGTCCCGAACCTTAGTTTTAGATAGAGTGATCTTTCCAGGGGTTTTTGTATGAAATCAAGAAACGGTTCGAGTTTCCTTTTGGGTTTAAACTCTAAGAACCACTCTGTAAGGGTGCCCCCTTTACCTCTACATATAGCCTCCTCCTGTACCCAGTCCCAATATAGTTTCTTCATGACTTGCTTGGAGGGTGGTGATTGGCTAACCCATATTTCATTCAACCCTAATTTCAAAACCAGCTGTCTAAGTTTACTTAGCCACTTAATCTTATTGCCCGAGTTGAGTAAAATTAGTTCATCCAAAAAAGCTGCGTAGTTTGAGAGTTCTGGCGACCTCCTAAGACGAACCCAGAAGAGTAACAGGCGCAGGCAGACTATATCTTTTAATAGACGCCTACCGGAGGAGCCAAGATGGCGGACGGATAGGACGTCTGAGCTCCCGGCTCCGCAGCCCGTCTGCTGTTTACATGACATCCTGATCTTTAATCCTGCCTACGGCGCGAGCAAATGTAACCACGAATGCGCTGACACTTTCTGCATTCCTCCGGTGTCCCCGCCGGCTTTTTTGGTCGAGGATTCATAGAGTTTGCCGACTTTGGACTTTGCCCACGCACTCTGGCCCGACCACCGCCACCGGACACCGCTTATCACGTACGGTGCGACGACCTGGGGCCGGACCGGCGCCTGGGGAAATGTGACCGGCTGTGGAGTGGGCGGCTTGGCGGAGCCTTCTTCGCGACGGAGAGAATTCCTGTATGATTGGGTCCGGGCTGGCGAACCTTCCTTTGTCATGCTACCAGCGGTCAGGGCGGTATCCGTTTTAGAGCGCCCACCACCCGCATTGCTATACAGCCGAGGGCTCTCACATCGTGTGAGCCCCGTATAGCGAGCAGTAACTCTTCTTGCCTTAAATGCTATTCCTCCGTCCTATGGAGTCGCCCTCACCCCTCCGATGTGGGCTGACTGCAAAAATGGTGGCGGTGCCGGTCTACCTCGCCGGAAAGACGGAAGCCTCCATATCCCTGACGCAAGCTGCCCTGCCTACTGACGAGCTGGAGGGTGTCCCGGTGGCGCCTTTGCATACTGCCGACATGCTGAAGCGGGGAGCAGACCTGACCTATGGTGATATCCTTCTAGCCCTGGAGGACTTGAGGGCGACATGGTGGCAAAACACTCGAGAACTGGAGCGGAAGATCGATGTCGCTATGTTATCCAGGGAACTACTGCGGTTGTCTGACCCCCCAATGCCTCTCATTCCCTTCGAGGCGGATACAATGTGGCGACAGGGGGATACTGTGGAAAGTCCTCTCCCTGGCTACAGTGTCGAGTGTTCTTTTAATGACAAAGTTGCAGATACAGAGCTCCCTTCCACTTTACAAGCTGAGACTCTGCCTCTGCAAGTGTTGCCACGGCTTCCTCAACATCGCCGGAGTGTGTGCCGTTCTGTGGGGAAAACTGTGTTGGTCGCTATCGTTGTGGTGATGGTCTATGATTGGGAACTCTCGTTTCCTCTTCCTCTGCGTCTTCTATGCCGGGAGCGGCCATCTTGCTCCTTTGTTCTGCCTGAGGTACACTCCCAGCGGTGGCCATGCTTGGTGGGGTTTCAGCGTTCTGGCCAGGGCTGATGTTGCCTCCCTTGATGATCCTGCCTGACCGCCTGGCATGACCCGGACTAGAATATTTGTCTATGTACCTGATGTGCCGCATGTGTGTAATTTGCTATTGTTGATTGCGGGGGTGGATCTGTGGGGCCGCTTAGGATCGGGCCAGGGCTGGGCGATTTCCTTTAGTTTGCTGTACGTATTGGCGGGCGGGGACTAGGATGGGATTGCTAATTATCTGATTTATTCGCGCATTTGGAATGGAGTCTCCCCACCCGCTGCTTTGCTTGCTACTTCAGTTGTGCTGACGATATTCAGGGTGGGGGATGCTTATGGGGCTGGTGGTGACCGGGAGTATGTAAAATTTCCTCCTCCTGCCTTCTCTGGGAGTCGGAGACTGGGATGTTCTTTCCCACTCTCCAGACTCTCTTTCCCACTTGGGGTTCATTTGGGGCGACAGGCATGCCTATTGGGGGGGGGTGGGCCGTGGCCTTCCGCTGGTATGCAGGGTGGGGGGATGGGATGTGTTCTATGTCTTTTCTTTGTCTCTATGGCCCTCTTTCTCTTTCTTTCTCTCTCCTTCTTCGGTTTCTTTCTCTTCTATGTTTCTTTGTTTCTTCGGGGTCGGGGTTCAGTGTTAGTAGGGAGTTTATTGTGTTCTATCATTCTGTGGTATAGCGTTTGCTCTTAGTTCCTGGATGGTGGCCATCTGTTTCCTTACAAATGCCTTCCTATATAACGCCTCCTTCTGGGTGCTCCGTGAACGGTGATGTCTCTCCTGGTCAGTGATCAGCTTCGACTCTTTTCGAAGTTTACTACATTGTACTCGACAAAATCATAAAATTAAACCTTTTCTTATCCTGACATTAGTGTTCTATGTTCTACACGATACTTTTCACTCAGAGATTGCTTTAACGGCGCCCTGCCTAATTGGTTTTTATTAATTTTTCTTTTATCTCTTTCTGATATGTCATAGCGGCCGGCCCCGAGGGGTTGTAGGCAGACGCTGTGTATTGTGCATTTACCGAAATAAAGGTTTTTAAAAAAAAAAAAAAAAAAAAAAAAATAATAGACGCCTACCCATATCTTGACATAGTGGTTTTACCGGGGTGGAGATGGGGAGTGACACCAATTCTCTCAAAAACTTGTTTTCTGAGCTCACCAAATTGGTTATGTCCTCAAAACCCCACAGCTCAGATCCATAAAGTGCCGAAGGCAATACTTGTCTTTCATACATAGAAAGAGCCGGGGCTACAGGTTTGCTCATGGACTCTCGCTGTTCCCGCAGAAATGCTCCAGATACTCGTTTATGATTTAAAAGCATTTTGGCCAAGTGGTCCTTCCAATTCATCCGACTATTGACCCTTACACCCAAATAGTCAAATGAATCTACCAACTCCAATGGGGTACCATTAAGGGAGACATTATTCTTAAATCTCTTTGCTGGCGGGATGGCCATAAGCTTTGTTTTGGAAGTGTTGATAGTAAGACCTCTATCCTCACAAAACGAGCTAAAGCGATCCAGCAGTTTTTGGAGGCCAGTCGGGGTTTTGAAGATCAGAAGGGTGTCATCCGCAAAGAGCAGGGTAGGTGTTTTTTCCCCCGCCAGGGACGGGGCGTCGGCTGGGTCCTCCCTCAAGTGGTCCACCACTCCGTTCACAAAAAGGGAGAAAAGAGTCGGCGCCATTACACATCCCTGGCGGACTCCTCTCCCCACGGCCACTCTCTCTGTCAACTGGCCCTGAGTACCCCATCTAATCCTTGCATAATTCCCCTCATGCAGTTTCTTAATTAATTCAAGGAGGGTAATAGGAAAGCCCATCTTTTGTAGAACATCCCATAATCTATAACGTGGGACCAGATCGAAAGCTGTTTTAAGACCTATAAATGCCAAGTACAGGCTGCCCTTCCCAATGGTCACGACCTTCCAGTAAATAGCAACAAAAACGGAAGATCTGATCCACCGTTCCCACCTTCTGCCTAAAACCCGCTTGAAAGGGGGAGAGGATGTTTTTTCCTTCTATTCACGACGCCACCCTGGATATGATGACCCTGCCAACCACCTTCTGGACCACGTCTAACAGGCTGATCGGTCTGTAGTTGGCAGGGTCATCCCTCGCCCCCTTTTTGAACACTGTTACCACCTCAGCTCCCTTCCATGAGTCCGGGACTGGGTGGCCTCTTAAAATCAGGTTCAGTATTAGGGAGATCAATTTAGCCCAGGTTACTGGGTCATTTAGAAGGAGATCCCCAGGTATCCCATCAGGACCTGCCGCCTTTCCCGGGATCAGATGTTTAATAGCCGTTTTAACCTCATTAATGGAGATGGGGTCCTCGGGAACCATAAAAACTATCATCACTTTCCATTATCAGAGATGGAGAACTCGTCTACGCCACAATACAGGTCATAGAAATGTGTGAACCATTGTTGTTCTGTTATATGGTTAGCGATGGGTTCCGATCTCCCTCTCCTGGCTTTGTTAATTAAGTCCCAGAATGTGCGGGAGTTCTTACTCAGGCAAGCGATTTTAAGGTTCTGCCAGTGTTGTTCTTCCCAATCCCGTTTTGCTATCACTAGTGACCTCGCATAATCCCTCCTAGCCGTTCTAACTAGTGAAGAATTCTTTTTGAGCAGGGCTGCGGTTAACGCCTTCCTTTTGCCCCTACATTGAGCCGTATACCAGGGATTACTTGTTTTTACCTGAGTATGGTTCTGTCTAACACTACCTCCCTGTATAATAAAATATTGGACCACTTTCTCTATCACGTTTTTATAAACTAGGGGGAATGAAAGGCCCTGTACATTTTCTTTTACAGCTGCAAGTTGCTCTAAGTCTGCAGTCATCTCTACTAATTGCTCACTAATCTTATCTAGGATCCCTTCCTGGGATGAGACCCTCTCCCATTTCAACCGGCGATTAGAATTGTACGGGACAACCTCCTTAGTTTGCATTAGTGGGGCTTTGTTTCTATTTTCCTTTTTTAATCCCCACCTTAACTTTGTGCAGAGGGTGTTATGATCACTGTCCTGGGATGGTATTACCTCCATATTGATTAGTTCTCTCCAGAGGTTGACGTCAAGTAAAATATAGTCTATTCTTGACGGGCCATTAAGCCTATTAAAGGTAATTGCCCCGTCTGGATCTGAACTTGTTCTACCATTTAACGCTCTCAGGTTATGTTGCAGGGTCAGGGCATTGATCTGGATTGCCCTCGGAGACCATTTTCTGATTGGTGCTAATGTCAAGGCCGGAATAGACTATCTGGAATCTTCCTCCTCTATTCCCAGGAAATCGTCTCTGGTTAAAGGTTCAAAGGTGCAATTAAAGTCACCTCCTACGATAGTTTTAGAGAACGGGGAGCTGCCAGCTATTTTTAGCTTTAAGGCTGCTATTGTACTTGACATTTGATCCCCTGGAGACCCTCTTGCATAAACATTGTATAGGTCTATCTTACAATTCATATCTTGCCCTTGGATTGAAAGATGTAAAATATCCTCGGTCCCTGATTTATAGACAGTAATATCCCAATTTAGTTCGATCTTGATCCAGACATGGAGTCCCCCTGCTGGTCTACCCTTCCCTGAACTTATTGCGGGGGTGTAAAAGGTTGAATACCCTGATTTATATACAGGGAGCAAACTCCATGTCTCTTGGAACATACAGATGTCAAATTTCTCAATAAAGATGTTCCAATCTGGTAAGCTCACCTTTTTTTGTAAGCCAGCAATGTTGCAAGAGAGCAGTTGTACCTCCTTCTGGGTCAATACCGGAACATCTGTTGTAACTCCCATAATCCCATCCCTCCTACAAGGGTTTAGCTCTATACTTTCTAAGCTATTCGTTGTTTGCTTCTGAAGGGTGTTACTACCTCCAATACCCGCCGATTGCCCTGTTGACATACTCCATGCACTACCTACTTGTGGTAAGGTGCTCTGCCACACCGGGCGTCATTCGATCTGCTCCAACCCGCTATACCTGTTTCTTAGTGGAAAGTAAGAAAGTAAAGGGGAATATGGATGGTAAATCTCCCGGTGTGTAATACCCTAATCGGTTTTAAATGGCAAAATATTCTGGCTCTCCTCCTGTCGGCTAACTAAATCCTGCCCAGAACTCTGGTGGGGAGTAGGATAGAAATATGATAGGTGCAAGGGGAAGAGTTGGGTATTTGACCAAGGTAGCGACCTACTACAAATGTATTCTACCGCCCTGGTATCCCTAAAGTTGATTACTACACAGTTTCCCATTATGGTTTTAGGCCCAATCCCAATCCAATCTACCCTTCTTACACCCAATATTTCACCAGGAATGTTGGGAGGAAGAGGCCTATTCTTATTAAGCCATTGTACACATTTGTTTTTTAATTCAAAGTGATCCCACTCTTCCCCTGACTTAAAGAGGGAACCCCCACAAGGACCACAACATATGGTAAATGTTGGAAGGCGGACCCCGAGGAGTCGGTGAGACCACCAAGGGGGGGGCTCTCTCACTGCACGAAGTAGCCGAGCGCTGCCGAGAAGTCTCCTGAGAGATCCTTCTCCTATCACGTACTAGCACAGTAACACCACCACACAGGACTCAAGGAGGTTGTCTTGTGACAAGCAATTCTTTATCAGCAATAAAAAAGGTTACGAGGTCAATATTTACACGAAGGGATCGAGGGATCCACCAAAAGTCTCAGTGTCTCTTTGGAAGGGTCGGGGTAGCGGGACAGTCTTTGGCAGGAATGCGGTACGAGGGTACCTGGGGCCCAGTTCTTATCCTCAAGCTGGAGGACCTCCGGATCTCGGAGGGGTCGAGCCGCGACGGCGTCAGCAGGGCTCTGGCGTACAGTTTGTGGAGAGCCGCGATTCAATCAGCAGGGCTCTCAAGATGGTTTCTGCTCAGCTCGAGCCGCGACGTCGTCAGCAGGGCTCCGAGGAAGGTTTCAGCGAGGTTGGGCCGCGACAGCGTCAGCAGGGCTCCGATGTTCCAGGTGGTTCAGAAAGGGTTCACAAGAAGGAGCCGCGACGCAGTCAGCAGGGCTCGTGATGGTTCCGACAAGAGTTCTTCTCCGTAGGGTCAGCCGCGATTCAATCAGCAGGGCTCTCGACTCCGGGATACAACTGCCGAGCTGTGGTGGGGTCGCCCCAGATATAGGTCTGGAGCCCTTTGATGTCCGGACCTATGCGCCCGAGGGGGCGGAGTGGCCGGGTGGAGGTGGCCAGACGCCCAGCAGGAGAGGCGCCAGGCTCATGGGAGTTGCAGGGCGATCACACCTCGAGAGGGGAGGACAGTTGGGGGTCCCATCGATACTGTCCTCCGCCGGGGGCGATGAATGGTTCCTGCGGCACCCCCCTGGCTAGTTCGTGGTGCCTCGATGTCGGGGCTTCGCTGGGGTCGAGGCCGGGTTGAGCGGGGTCGCGCCGGCTGGTGCACGGTGTGACGTGGATGCCAACAAGATGGCGGAGCCACGAGGAGTATGCGACCACGTGCAGCTCCGGGTGAAGGGCCTTGGTGCAGTTCTGACGGGTGGCCCGTGAAGGCCGGGGCGGGGAATGGGCACAATCCAGGGGGTTAAGGACCACGCCACGAGGCCGGGTCCAACAGGCGTCCCCCCCAGCCGAAGGCATGGAGAGTCACCCATCTCCTTGGGGATTCTCCTCGTCAAGGCGGAAGAAGCGGGACAGGCCGTCGGCGTTGGCGTGGTCATTGCCGGGCCGGTGTTCGACGTCAAAGTCCATCCCTTGTAGCGAGATGGACCACCGCAGCAGCTTGGGGTTCTCGCCCCGCATTTGCATTAACCATTGCAAGGGCCGGTGGTCGGTCTGGACCCGGAAGTGGGTGCCAAAGAGGTAGGGCCGGAGCTTCTTGAGGGCCCACACCACAGCGAAGGCCTCGCGCTCAATAGTGCTCCAGCGTTGCTCTCGGGGCAGTAGTCGTCGGCTGATGAAGGCCACTGGTCGGTCGAGCCCCTTTTCGTCGGCTTGGGATAGGACGGCCCCGATCCCATACTCGGAGGCGTCCGTCTGTACCACAAACTCCTTCTGGTAGTCCGGGGCCTGCAGCACCGGAGCAGTACACATGGCTGTCTTTAGGGTGTCGAAGGCTGTTTGGCAGCGGGGTGTCCAGTGTACCTTCTTGGGCTGCTTTTTGGACGTTAACTCTGTGAGGGGGCCAACAATGCTCCCATAGTCCCGGATAAACCGCCGGTAGTATCCGGTGAGGCCCAGTAAGGCCCGGACAGCGGTCTGGATAGTGGGGGGTTCCCAGGTCTGGATGGCATCTATCTTCGCTTGGAGGGGGGCCACCTGCCCGCTCCCCACTTGATGGCCCAGGTAGGTCACGGATCCGTGGCCGATTTGACATTTGCTGGCCTTGATTGTGAGCCCGGCCTGCTGGAGGGCGGCCAGGACGGCCTTCAGGTGGAGGAGGTGCTCGGCCCAGTGGTTGCTGTACACGGCAATGTCATCTAAGTAGGCCGCGCTGAAGGCCTCAAGCCCGGCCAAAACCTTGTTCACCAGTCTTTGGAAGGTGGCCGGGGCGTTCTTCATTCCGAAGGGCATCACCCGAAAGTGGTAATGCCCATCCGGAGTCGAAAAGGCGGATCTTTCTTGGGCGCCGGGGGTGAGCTGGATTTGCCAGTACCCGGCGGTGAGGTCCAACGTGCTCAAGTAGCGAGCGGCCCCTAGGCGGTCGATGAGTTCGTCGGCCCGGGGTATCGGGTGTGCGTCTGTCTTGGTTACTGCATTCAGGGCTCGGTAGTCCACGCAGAATCGCAACTCCGGGGGGTGACCGGGAGCTGCGGCCTTGGGCACCAGGACGACAGGGCTGGCCAACGGGCTGTCGGATGGCTCGATGACCCCCAGGGCCAGCATCTTCGCTACTTCGGCCTGGATGCAGGCCCGCACTCGGTCAGGCACCCGGTAGGCTCTGTGTCATATGGGGGGGCTCTCCCTGGTGTCGACGTCGTGGACGCACCAGTGGGTCACCCCCGGGGTGAGAGAGAAGAGGGCTGCGTAGTCCCGCAGTAATTGCTGGCAGTCGTTGCGCTGTTCCGGGGTCAGAGACGAAGCGAGTTGGACCCCTTCGATCGATCCATCGTGAATGTCGGATTGCAAGAGGTCGGGCAAGGGCTCGGAGTCGTCCTCGCCCCCCTCGTCGGTCGCCAGCAGCAGGCTCAGTTCGGTCCGGGCGAAGTGGGGTTTTAGCCTGTTAGCATGTAGGACCCGGAGGGGGTTCCGGGGGGACTCCAGATCGACCAGGTAGGTGACGGGACTGTTCTTCTCCACCACCTTGAAGGGCCCGGTCCATTTGTCCTGGAGGGCGCCGGGTTCGACCGGGGCCATGACCCATACTTTCTGACCTGGCTCGAATTCTATAGTAGAGGTGTTGCGATCGTACCACCGCTTCATGTCCTCCTGGCTGGCCTCGAGGTTGGCTTCGGCCATGGCTCGGAACTTGCGGGTCTGGTTTCGGAGGGTCAGGAGGTATCGGTAGACGTCAGGAGGGGCGCCTCGGGGCTTCATCTCCCAGCCCTCCTTGACCAGGCTGAGCGGTCCGCGGACCGGGTGTCCATACAATAGTTCAAACGGGCTGAACCCCAGGGACTTCTGCGGGACCTCCCGATAGGCAAACAGGAGGCAGGGCAGCAGGACATCCCATTTCCGCCTGAGGGGTTCTTCCAGGCCCCGGATCATCCCTTTTAATGTTCGGTTGAACCGCTCAACCAGTCCGTTCCCCTGAGGGTGATAGGGGGTCGTGAACTTGTATGTGACCCCGCACTGTTGCCACAGGGACCGCATGTACCTGGAGATAAAGTTTGTGCCGCGGTCGCTCACCACTTCGCTGGGGAATCCCACTCGGGAGAAGATCCCCATCAAGGCCCGGCCTACCACAGGGGCCGTTATAGTTCTTAGCGGGACCGCCTCCGGGTACCTGGTGGCGTGGTCCACGAGGACCAGGATGAAGCGGTGGCCCAGGGCGGTTTGGGGGTCCAGGGGTCCCACAATATCGATTCCGACCCGTTCGAACGGGGTGCTGACGGCTGGAAAGGGCTGGAGGGGGGCCTTGACCCGACCCCCCGTCTTTCCGCTGGCCTGGCAGGTCTGGCAGGACCGGCAGTGGTTGTCCACATCTCTCCGCATCCGGGGCCAGTAGAAGTGGGTCACCAGACGACTGTACGTTTTGTCTTGCCCCAAGTGTCCGGCGAGGGGCACATCATGGGCCAGGTTGAGAAGGAACTCCCGGAAGCGGAGGGGGACCACCAACACGCGGCTGGCCCCGAGTTCTGCTACTTTCTGTTCACTGTACAACAGGCCCTCGGCCCAGTAGATCCAGTGGGTGCCGGTCTGGTCACCGTTGGCTTGCGCGGTCGCCTGTTGTCGGACCCCTTCGAGAGAGGGACAGGACTGTTGTTCTTGCTGGAACTGCTCTCGGGTGGGGCCCCCTTCGTGTCGCCATTGTGTCAGCTCTGGTAGGGCGCTCGGAGAAGCCATCTCTTCGGGGGAGGATTCGCTGGGTCCAGGGTCGGTGTCCGCCTCCTCCTCGCTGCTGGTGGGAGGGGGTGGGAGCCCCTCGGGTTGGGCGGTCCCGGAGGTCGAGGATAAGCGGGGGGCCTGGGCGGTCATGGACCGGGTGATGGCGCAGGCCCAATCAGCCAGTCCCAACATTCGGAGGTGCTCTCGTCGCTCTACTTGAGCCCAGGGGGAACTTTCCAAGTCGTTCCCCAGGAGGCAGTCGACCGGGGCGTCGTCGCGCACTGTCACCTTCAGCAGGCCCGTCACCCCTCCCCACTCGAAGGGGACCAGGGCCATCTGGCATAGGCTTTCACTGTTGTCGGCCGTCCGTACGGGGCACAGCACATTCGGTAGAATCTGTTCACGGGTCACCAGGTGGCAGCGGACAGCGGTGATACTGGCGCCTGTGTCACGAAGGGCTTCGGCCCGTTGTCCATTGACCGTGACCTGCTGCCGGTACTTCTGGGTGTTGGTTGGGATGGGGGTGCAGGGTACCATCTCTCGGCTACCCAGGCAGACCAGGGACATGGCTGCCGGCTCCCACTCAGTGTTCTCTCGGTCGAGGGCCTCCTCTTCCTCTTCTCCTCCCCCCAAGGCGGCGGCTGTCAGCTGCCGGGGCGGGGGCCCGCCGGCCCCGTTTCTTCGGTTCAGAGGGCAGGCCGGATCGCTGGCAAAGTGTCCGGTTTGTTGGCAGCCGTAGCAGGTCACTGGGGGCCGTGGTCCGGGTCGGGCCGGGCCCACCGTTCGGGCTAGGCTCGGGGAGAGATGTGGCGGCGGTGGCCCTCGAGGGGGGCTCCTGGGGGCCCCGGCGGGAGGGTCTCGGTTCCTGTTCGGCCCTCCCCCCCACCGCGCTGGCGGGGGGGTCCGTTGGGGTTCCTCTGGTACTCCCCCATTGAGTTCCGGGGGACCCGGGAGTTGACCCATCGATCGGCCTCGATGGCAAGTTTTCGCGGGTCGGTCATTTTGCTGTCGAGGAGGTGCTGTCTCAGTTCCACGAAGCAATTGTTGGAAAGGTGTTCCCACACGATGAGGTCGACCAGCTGCCCGTAGGTGGTTACTTTGCTCCCTTTGATCCACCCTTCTAGGGCCCGACTGAAAAAGTCCACATATTCCACCCATGTGGTACCCGGGATTTTCTTGCAGTCTCTGAACCGCTGGCGGTACATTTCCGCTGTTAGCCCGTAGCGGGTGAGCAGGGCCTCCTTCATGTGATCGTAGGAGGTCATCACCTCCTCCGGTAGCTGGAGCAGCGTGTCCCGCCCTTCACTCAGGAACCGCCCCCACAGGCCCGCGCCCCAGTCTTTTCGGGGCACCCGATGAGAGGTCATGGCCACCTCGTAGGCCTTGAACCATTGTTGGATGTCGTCATTCTTGTAATACTCCTTGACGACCTCTTTCGGGATATGTACCTTGGCCTCGGAAGGCGGTAGAGTGTCTCTAGTACCGGGGGTGTCGGTCCCTCCGTTCTTGGCCTTGATCTCGAGTTCCTTGAGACTGCGCTCGTGCTCAAGAGTTAGTTTCTTTTCCTCCAACTCCCGGTGTCGTCTCTTCTCCTCTATCTCTTCTTGAAGGCGTAGCTGCTCTAGGGCCAGTTTCTTTTCTGCCAGCTGGAGTTCGCCGTCCAGCCGCAGTCGGGCGAGCTCTAGCTCGTGGCTCCGGACCTTTTCCCGCTCTCGTATTTCTTCTTCGGAGAGGCCGGTTTCTAGGCTCTTTCTTCCTCCGGTTGCCGGAGTCAGTGCGGTTGCTGTGGTCTCAGTCAGGGGCAAGGGCCCTTCTTCCTGGGAGGGGCCTGCCCCGGCCTCCAACCATGCCCTCAGAGCTTTCTGCATCTCCTCTTTGGTACCTAGGCTGGTGGTTGCAATGCCTTTGTCTTTGCAGAACTGTTTTAATTCTTTGTGCGCATATTCTTCCAGCCGTTCGGGCTGGAACTCCATTGTCGCGTTGTTTTCCTGGCTGCTCATGATGCCGTTCGTTTGGATGGGTAGCTAGTGGGTACTGGCTGGTACGTATTGCGTTCGGCTCGGATCCCGTCGCTGGCCACCAAATGTTGGAAGGCGGACCCCGAGGAGTCGGTGAGACCACCAAGGGGGGGGGCCCTCTCACTGCATGAAGTAGCCGAGCGCTGCCGAGAAGTCTCCTGAGAGATCCTTCTCCTATCACGTACTAGCACAGTAACACCACCACACAGGACTCAAGGAGGTTGTCTTGTGACAAGCAATTCTTTATCAGCAATAAAAAAGGTTACGAGGTCAATATTTACACGAAGGGATCGAGGGATCCACCAAAAGTCTCAGTGTCTCTTTGGAAGGGTCGGGGTAGCGGGACAGTCTTTGGCAGGAATGCGGTACGAGGGTACCTGGGGCCCAGTTCTTATCCTCAAGCTGGAGGACCTCCGGATCTCGGAGGGGTCGAGCCGCGACGGCGTCAGCAGGGCTCTGGCGTACAGTTCGTGGAGAGCCGCGATTCAATCAGCAGGGCTCTCAAGATGGTTTCTGCTCAGCTCGAGCCGCGACGTCGTCAGCAGGGCTCCGAGGAAGGTTTCAGCGAGGTTGGGCCGCGACAGCGTCAGCAGGGCTCCGATGTTCCAGGTGGTTCAGAAAGGGTTCACAAGAAGGAGCCGCGACGCAGTCAGCAGGGCTCGTGATGGTTCCGACAAGAGTTCTTCTCCGTAGGGTCAGCCGCGATTCAATCAGCAGGGCTCTCGACTCCGGGATACAACTGCCGAGCTGTGGTGGGGTCGCCCCAGATATAGGTCTGGAGCCCTTTGATGTCCGGACCTATGCGCCCGAGGGGGCGGAGTGGCCGGGTGGAGGTGGCCAGACGCCCAGCAGGAGAGGCGCCAGGCTCATGGGAGTTGCAGGGCGATCACACCTCGAGAGGGGAGGACAGTTGGGGGTCCCATCGATACTGTCCTCCGCCGGGGGCGATGAATGGTTCCTGCGGCACCCCCCTGGCTAGTTCGTGGTGCCTCGATGTCGGGGCTTCGCTGGGGTCGAGGCCGGGTTGAGCGGGGTCGCGCCGGCTGGTGCACGGTGTGACGTGGATGCCAACAAGATGGCGGAGCCACGAGGAGTATGCGACCACGTGCAGCTCCGGGTGAAGGGCCTTGGTGCAGTTCTGACGGGTGGCCCGTGAAGGCCGGGGCGGGGAATGGGCACAATCCAGGGGGTTAAGGACCACGCCACGAGGCCGGGTCCAACAGTAAAGATTCCGTCGGCAGGTCAAGAGTGGGCAAAGCTGGTAAGGCAGTAAGGCTTGGGAGAGGTTGTGCCGTAGCAGCCTGGAGCCTGGTAATACGACAAGAAGAGGCAGGCTTTGACATTTTGCCCTTATTACTCAGTGCAGAATTTAAATTAACAAGACCCACATACACCAAGCTTGATGCTTCTGCCCCAAATACACAAGCGAGACCTTTGCAGGTGGGCAGTTCCACGAGACGGAATGAACACATTTTCAAGGTGGTGGCCCAGCCCAGCCTCCTCCGGCCCCCGACGGCCAAAGACGGTCCCGCCCTTGTCCTGGGCTTCTCCCGGCGCGTCCCGCGTGCGTCCTCGCGGGACGAGGGACCAGACGAAGCTTTATGCGCCCCCTGGCGCGCTGTGGTGAGGCGACCTGCCCAATGGAATCCTGGGGCTTGTAGTCTGCAGCAGGCGACCGGTGAAGCCAAGCCCGGTCGGTCGCAGTTCAGGTAGGATCACGTGGGCAGCACAAGGAAGCGGAGCAGAGCCCAGCCACAGAGGGGAAACAGGAACCAACAGGAGCCACGGAGCCTCGGAGCAATTCCCGGTGGTTAGAGTCACAGGTTCAGCAGAGGACTCGGCCCCAGACGAAGCTTTATGCGCCCCCTGGCGCGCTGTGGTGAGGCGACCTGCCCAATGGAATCCTGGGGCTTGTAGTCTGCAGCAGGCAACCGGCGGAGCCAAACCCGGTCGGTCGCAGTTCAGGTAGGATCACGTGGGCAGCACAAGGAAGCGGAGCAGAGCCCAGCCACAGAGGGGAAACAGGAACCAACAGGGGCCACGGAGCCTCGGAGCAATTCCCGGTGGTTAGAGTCACAGGTTCAGCAGAGTACTCGGTCCCAGACGAAGCTTTATGCGCCCCCTGGTGCGCTGTGGTGAGGTGACCTGCCCAATGGAATCCTGGGGCTTGTAGTCTGCAGCAGGCGACCGGCGGAGCCAAGCCCGGTCGGTCGCAGTTCAGGTAGGATCACGTGGGCAGCACAAGGAAGCGGAGCAGAGCCCAGCCACAGAGGGGAAACAGGAACCAACAGGAGCCACGGAGCCTCGGAGCAATTCCCGGTGGTTAGAGTCACAGGTTCAGCAGAGGACTCGGCCCCAGACAAAGCTTTATGCGTCCCCTGGCGAGCTGTCGTGAGGCGACCTGCCCAATGGAATCCTGGGGCTTGTAGTCTGCAGCAGGCGACTGGCGGAGCCAAGCCCGGTCGGTCGCAGTTCAGGTAGGATCACGTGGGCAGCACAAGGAAGCGGAGCAGAGCCCAGCCACAGAGGGGAAACAGGAACCAACAGAAGCCACGGAGCCTCGGAGCAATTCCCGGTGGTTAGAGTCACAGGTTCAGCAGAGGACTCGGTCCCAGACGGAGCTTTATGCGCCCCCTGGCGCGCTGTGGTGAGGCGACCTGCCCAATGGAATCCTGGGGCCTGTAGTCTGCAGCAGGCGACCGGCGGAGCCAAGCCCGGTCGGTCGCAGTTCAGGTAGGATCACGTGGGCAGCACAAGGAAGCGGAGCAGAGCCCAGCCACAGAGGGGAAACAGGAACCAACAGGAGCCACGGAGCCTCGGAGCAATTCCCGGTGGTTAGAGTCACAGGTTCAGCAGAGGACTCGGCCCCAGACGAAGCTTTATGCGCCCCCTGGCGTGCTATGGTGAGGCGACCTGCCCAATGGAATCCTGGGGCTTGTAGTCTGCAGCAGGCGACCGGCGGAGCCAAGCCCGGTCGGTCGCAGTTCAGGTAGGATCACGTGGGCAGCACAAGGAAGCGGAGCAGAGCCCAGCCACAGAGGGGAAACAGGAACCAACAGGAGCCACGGAGCCTCGGAGCAATTCCCGGTGGTTAGAGTCACAGGTTCAGCAGAGGACTTGGCCCCAGACGAAGCTTTATGCACCCCCTGGCGCGCTGTGGTGAGGCGGCCTGCCCTATGGAATCCTGGGGCTTGTAGTCTGCAGCAGGCAACCGGCGGAGCCAAGCCCAGTCGGTCGCAGTTCAGGTAGGATCACGTGGGCAGCACAAGGAAGCGGAGCAGACCCCAGCCACAGAGGGGAAACAGGAACCAACAGGAGCCACGGAGCCTCGGAGCGATTCCCGGTGGTTAGAGTCACAGGTTCAGCAGAGGACTCGGCCCCAGACGAAGCTTTATGCGTCCCCTGGCGCGCTGTGGTGAGGCGACCTGTCCAATGGAATCCTGGGGCTTGTAGTCTGCAGCAGGCGACTAGCGGAGCCAAGCCCGGTCGGTCGCAGTTCAGGTAGGATCACGTGGGCAGCACAAGGAAGCGGAGCAGAGCCCAGCCACAGAGGGGAAATAGGAACCAACAGGAGCCACGGAGCCTCGGAGCAATTCCCGGTGGTTAGAGTCACAGGTTCAGCAGAGGACTCGGCCCCAGACGAAGCTTTATGCGCCCCCTGGCGCGCTGTGGTGAGGCGACCTGCCCAATGGAATCCTGGGGCTTGTAGTCTGCAGCAGGCGACCGGCGGAGCCAAGCCCGGTCGGTCGCAGTTCAGGTAGGATCCCGTGGGCAGCACAAGGAAGCGGAGCAGAGCCCAGCCACAGAGGGGAAACAGGAACCAACAGGAGCCACGGAGCCTCGGAGCAATTCCCGGTGGTTAGAGTCACAGGTTCTATTTTAGTATAATTGAAAGGTAATTTTTCTAACGCCACCTGACAGCAGATCATAAACATTCAGTCAGCTCCCCCCGTGCCAAGCAGTCGCCAGTCGCCAGTAGATAGTTATAGTTAGGACCTATTCTCCATAGGAAATTTGCAACATTCTATTCCCAATAACTTTGCCACCGATTGACAAATCTTCGTGCAATTTTTAAAACTTATGGCCCGCTCCGGTCCACTCCTATCTTGAAAGTTTCGGGGTGATTCGGCAAGCGGGGCCGAGAAAAAAGGGGGGTCCCAAAACGTGTTTTCCCCATGCAATTTTCCATAGGAAACTTTAGCCGGGGCTACAGCCCGAACTGCTGAACGGAATGACACCAAATTTGGCAAAGAGGTAGTTCTTGGTTCAGAACGAACCCCTTTTGTTAAATGGTGTAAATCCGTTCAGTAGTTGCTGAGAACATCATAGATATATCTATGGCCGCGCAGGATCCGCAAACCCTCCTGATCATAAGCTTTATGCTAATTGGCTGTCAGCACTCCAAACCAGGAAGTGTTGGCAGCCATCTTGAGCCTCGGTAGAACTGAGGCAGGACACTTATATTCACGGTGGCGTCCACACCTCCTGACTATTCCTGGCTCTGAAGAAGGCTAAATCTAGCCGAAATGCATTCGCCCTGATACATATTTGGAATAAAGATGCCTCCATGGTTTCCCCTACTGTGGCCTCTGCCTTTTCTTGTGACGAGGTTTTGTGTGATATTTTAGCGCGACAGCCAGAGACACACAAACAGAGGCCCCAAATTTGGCAAAGAGGTAGTTCTTGGTTCAGAACGAACCCCTTTTGTTAAATGGTGTAAATCCGTTCAGTAGTTGCTGAGAAAATCAAAACTAAAAACATAGATATATCTATGGCCGCGCAGGATCCACGAACCCTCCTGATCATGAGCTTTATGCTAATTGGCTGTCAGCACACCAAACCAGGAAGTGTTGGCAGCCATCTTGTGCCTCGGTAGAACTGAGGCACAAGAAAACAGAAAAAGAAACGCAAAAAGGGGGCAGGGTAGAAACACCCTGACCCCCTAGGCCTGCTTAGGGGGTTCCCCCCCAAAAATATATATTTTTTAAATCGGCAAAATCCGTGTGGGGTGCGTGCGCTTCGTTGCTATTTAGCCCCCGGGTGGGCCAAATCCCGGGGGCATTGTTTTAATTGGGACCGCCACCCTCCGGGGCTTTTCAAAATATATGGGGGGGCTCACAGCCCCCTCAGCCCTGGGGACCGCCACCCCCGGGGCTTTTTAAAAAAAAATAAACCTGTTTGGGGGGAATGAGCCCCCCACATGCCCCAGGGACCGCCACCTCCCCGTGGCACTAAGTATTGAAATTTGGGGGTCTGTCACGGACCACCAAGCCCCAGGGACCACCACCACCCGGGGCTTTGAAAAAGATGGGAGGGGGGCCGCACGGTCCCCCTCCTGGAGCCCTGTGATGGCCCTGGGGACTGCCTCCTGCAGTGTACCGGGGTGGTCACCCCCGGGACACTGCTGTTGCTATGGCAGGGTGGGAGCCTCGCGATTCCCGCCCTGCCATAGCAAACTGCTTTGGTTTTTGAAAAGAGAGAGCAGGAAACCTGCTCTCTCTTCCAAAAACCAAAGACGATTGCTTTTCCACATGGGGAGCTGCATCTTAGCAGCTCCCCATGTGGAAAAGCAATTCCGGCTCCAGAAGGACGCGGGGAGCCGGCGGGACTGTGGAAGGATTGGGACCCCCCACGGTCCCCAACAGAGAGGGCCAGCCCCAGGGGATGGGGTCCCCAGGGCTATTAGTGGACTGGGAGGGGGGCCACGCGGCCCAGCTCCCCAAATATATATTTTTTAAATTAAATAAATAAAGGAAAGGCCGGCCCCGGGGGATGGGGTCCCCGGGGCCATAAGTGGCCTGAGGAGGGGGGCAACGTAGCCCCCCTCCAAATCTATTATAAAAAAACTATTGGCCATGCCCTGGGGGATGAGGTCCCTGGGGCCGGTTATGGCCTAGGGAGGGGGGCCACGCGCCCCCCTGCCAAAGTTTTTTTTTTAAAAAGAAAAAATTAGGGGACATGCCCTGGGCGATGGGGTCCCCAGGGCCAATTAATTAGGAAAAGAAGGGGGGCCTCACAGCGATGCTAACTATAACTCGCGCGCCCGCAATGCACTGCTGATGACGTCACATAATACATCACTCATGACACGGTCAGTGACATCACTCATTGTGAGAAGTTGGCCTGATGTATGATGTCACTAGTTCTAGTGTACACCCTATATCAGTCCAAACAACCCTTATGGTGATTGGTTGTAAAGTCAACCTTATAGACCAGCTATCCTAGTGGTAGCATGGAGAAGAGCAGTCTTAGGCTAAACTCTGAATGGCATGTGAAGCCAGCTGTGATACCATATATAATCCCTTGAATACCAAATGAAAGGACACCACAACAGATATATATATAAAATAAGTGTATTTATTCTAGTCAAACCCTCAGCACTCTTTATGAGATTCGAGGTAAGTACAACACAGTCTTATTTAAGCATACATTAAGTCACACAGGTAAGTAATACAGTTAGGCCCTAGGGGCCACGCAAACCATATACTAAGGAAGTGGTATAAGGACCACTGTCACGGAAATAGAATAGGCCTAGGCCTAGGGAATCGCTGGGGCTACACTACACTACCAACAGTTAGGAAGTGGGAGGCCCACGGGATTCAGGTGCAGAGTGGAAACACTCACGCGTAATGCGTATAGTCGATAGAAATAGTACAGTTCTGAAATAAACAGTTTAAGGACACTTCTGAAGCAGCTAGAGAGTCGAGACTCGGAAACTAGACCCTAGGATAGTCACTACCCTTGTGAGCACCGAAGTACCCAAGTTACCTAGCCCACAGGCTGCTGGTGCATAGGTGTGAACTTGTGTCGGGTTTCGTCGTGGACTTCTATGGATGCCTGAAGGAAAGTTGCTGACAGGCGGTCACTGCAGAGTGTCCGGTGGATCCCAAGGCCGGGATCAAGAAGGAAGGGTACCTGCAAGCAGAAGGGACAGAGTCAAGGTCACTAGCCAGTGACCACGTGGAACCAGGAAGGAAGCAGACGATGTGAAGATTGCAGGTGAAGGGTGAAGCTTGTCGCTGTAGCCACGGGTACCAGGAGACGTCGAGGACGACCAGGACCAGGAGGCGAGCTGTCCCCCGAAGGCTCTTGCTGTCGGCGGCGTCGAAGTCGAACTAGGACTCACCAAGCCTTGGCAAGCGGAACCCACGAAGAACGGAGGACTTGCTTCTGGTGCAGACCAGGAAGGTCTGGGGTGCTTCTCTTTTGCAAGGAAGCGGGAGCCAGTCTGGAGGAGCCAAACCAGCAGTGAAGATTTCAAGGTGTGTCGTCACAGAGGCCGCTAGCCAACGGGCAAGCAACCGGACAGAAGCGGCAAGCAGGAAAATGCAGAAGGGCCCCACGCAGGACTCGTGGAGTGTGGGGGGCTGATCTTCGGTGCAGATGGTGCTTGGGGTTGGGGCTTCTCAATCCCCGGTGCACAACTTCGAGGGTGCCTCAGAAGCTGCGCTGGAAGATACTCGCCACTTTTCCCAGGTAGCCGGTCCCACGTCTCTCGTCGCCTCCACGGATCTCAGCTCGGCTGTGGATGTGGATCAGGGTCGGAGAAGTCTGGAAGTCAAGGCTCTGGTCAGGCTCTGCAGTCGGTCCCTCGTAGAACTTCAGCAAAGCAAAGGGTAGTCTCTTGATGGTGCCTGTTTGCACAGGGTAGCCACTCCTTGGCCAAAAGGGAGATTCTTCAGTCTTCTTCTTTCGTCGAATGTCGAAGGTCCAGAGTTTCTGTTCAAGTTGCAGGTTCAGGATAATCTAATCTCCTGGGGCCCAGCTACCACTCTTATCCAAATCTGGGGGGCTGGGTTACCTGCTAGGTCACGCCTTATGGGTGGGACCTGGGAGGGCAGTGGTTACACCCCCTTCCCTTTGTCCAGTTTCGCGCCAGGACTGGGGCTGGTGTGCCCCAGCACCGGTTTCAACTGGACTATGCATGGGACACCTTGTGTGCCCCAGGCAGTGTCTCGTTTCATTCATCCCTCCCTGCCCCAATACACTAAGGCCTGTCTGGGGTGGTGCTCGCACCTCCCAAGGCAGGAAACCTCCCTTGCCAGGATCACTCCCAGCAGCAGGAGGTCAGACTTGTGTCGTGGCAGCAGCATCCATTTTGTGATGCTGGGCCTCTGGTTAACTTTTAACCGGGTAAGTAGGTTACAACATGTCTTCTCCCTCTAGAAGGGAGGGATAATATCCTCATCCCCAGAAATGGGATGGGGGTATTATTCCAAAGTGTTAGACACCTTACACAACATGTTTTGATACAACCAAACCATAGTTACCATAACCGTTTAAGATTATAAGGCACTTTAAGAGTATATGGTAGGCTATATCATAGAACAGCTATAAGGACATGGTTCCGAAAGCTGCAGACAGGCTCAGCTCATGCTAGAGCACCATCTCACATGTTACCAAGCACTCTGCCTCCAGGATTGTTAAGGCCTGCCATAGGAGTGGCTGATAGGTACACATGTGTCTATATGTAAGATAGGTATAGGAATACTACACCTAAGCAAGGAGTGATTACACGACCTTGCCCCAGCTGAGTGATCAGCCAGTTGTGTCATAATGGAAGGCCAGGCCAGGGGTGGCATAATACATGCTGCTGCCCCTGGTAGGCCTAGGGTACACCTATGCCCTGGGTACCTAGGGTACACTGTACAGGGGCCAATAAGGTGATCCTATCCAAATGGGTTATGCACCTAAAGTACATAGTATCAATTTAGAGAGAGAGCAGCAGGGCTGTGGGTCTGATTAGCAGGCCCACAGCCACATCTAAGTCGAAAACCAGTAAAGCAAAAGCAAAAAGTGGGGGTGAACATAGAAAGCAGACCCTACTCTCCTACACAACCCCCCCCCCCCAAACTTAGGGACATTAAACTAACCTTGACCACTTGAGTCTTCATGTTCTAAGTGGAAATATCTGGAGAGTCCATTTGCATTGGCATGGTCAGTCCCAGGTCTATGTTACACTGTGAAGTCCATCCCCTGTAGGGAAATGGACCACCTAAGAAGTTTGGGATTTTCACCCTTCATCTGATTTAGCCACAAGAGGGGCTTATGGTCTGTCTGAATCTTGAAGTGAGTGCCAAACAAGTATGGCCTCAGCTTCTTCAGGGCCCAAACCACAGCAAAGGTCTCCCTCTCAATAGCTGACCAACGTTTCTCTCTAGGGGTCAGCCTTCTACTTATAAAAGCAATGGGCTGGTCTTGACCATCTATATTAAGTTGTGAAAGAAAAGCTCCCACACCCAACTCAGAAGCATCTGTCTGGACAATTAACTATTTGGAGTAGTCTGGACTTTTCAGAATAGGTGCACTGCACATGGCCTGCTTCAGGTCATCAAATGCTTTTTGACAGCTTACTGTCCACTGAACTTTCTTTGGCATCTTCTTGGAGGTCAAGTCATTAAGTGGTGTCACAATGGACCCATAGTTCTTAACAAACTTTCTGTAGTACCCAGTCAGGCCCAAGAAAGCTCTGTCCTGAGTCTGGGTAGTTGGGGGAGTCCAATCCTTAATGGTCTGGATCTTGCTCTCCAGTGGTTGAACTTGACCCCCACCAACTAGGTGGCCTAGGTATACAACCTTGCTCTGCCCTATCTGGCACTTAGTGGCCTTGATAGTGAGGCCTGCCTTTTGCAGGGCCTCTAAAACATTCCTCAGGTGGACCAGGTGATCCTCCCAGGTGGAGCTAAAGACAGCAATATCATCAAGATAAGCTGCACAGTAATCATCCAACCCAGTAAGGACTTGATTCACCAACCTTTGGAAAGTGGCAGGTGCATTCTTCAAACCAAAGGGCATTACCACAAATTGATAATGTCCTCCTGGGGTCGAGAAAGCAGTTTTGGCCTTTGCATTCTCAGCTAGTCTGATTTGCCAGTAGCCTGCTGTCAGGTCAAATGTGCTCAAAAACTTAGCAGCTGCCAGTCTGTCAATGAGCTCATCTGCCCTAGGTATTGGGTGGGCATCTGTCCTAGTGACAGCATTGAGACCTCTGTAATCCACGCAAAAACTCATCTCTCTCTTACCATCTTGGGTGTGAGGCTTTGGCACAAGGACTACAGGACTAGCCCAAGGGCTCTCTGAAGGTTCAATGACTCCCAGCTCCAACATCTTTTGTACCTCAACTTTTATGCAGTCCCTGACATGGTCAGGTTGCCTGTAGATTTTACTCTTCACAGGCAGACTGTCACCAGTGTCCACCTCATGGGTGCACCAGTTTGTCTGACTTGGGGTCAGAGAGAACATATGTCTGTAGGATTCCAGAACTTGTCTGCAGTCCTGTTGCTGATGGACAGTGAGGCTGTCAGAAAAGACCACACCATCAACTGAGCCATCCTCAGGGTTCTGAGTCAACAGGTCTGGGAGAGGGTCACTCTCTTCCTCCTGCCCCTCATCTGTAGCCTTGAGTAGCCCCATGTCTGCCCTGTCAACATATGCCTTCAATCTGTTGACATGAAGCACCCTGTGGGGGCTTCTGGGAGTCCCAAGGTCCACCAAGAAGATGAGTTCTCCCTTTTTCTCAACACTAGTGTGGGGTCCAGACCATTTGTCTTGGAGTGCTGCTGGGGCCACTGGCTCCAACACCCACACTTTCTGCCCTGGCTGGTACACAGTCAGCACAGCCTTTTGGTCATGCCAAGCTTTTTGGAGTTCTTGGCTTGCCTCAAGGTTTTTAGAAGCCTTCTTCATATACTCTGCCATCCTGGAGCGGAGACCAAGTACATAATCCACTATATCAAGTTTGGGTTGTCTGAGAGGTATCTCCCATCCTTCCCTTACTAAACATAGGCGTCCTCTTACAGGATGCCCAAACAAAAGCTCAAAAGGGCTGTAGCCAACCCCCTTTTGTGGGACCTCTCTGTAAGCAAACAGAAGGCAGGGTAAAAGGATGTCCCATCTTCGCCTAAGCTTGTCTGGTAACCCTTTTATCATTCCCTTTAGGGTCTTGTTGAATCTCTCAACAAGCCCATTGCACTGTGGGTGATAGGGTGTGGTGAACTTGTAGTTCACACCACACTCCTTCCACATTGCAGTCAAGTATCCTGACATGAAGTTGGCACCTCTGTCAGAAATGACCTCCTTTGGAAAGCCCACTCTGGAGAATACTCCAGGCAGGGCCCTTGCCACAACAGAAGCTGTTGTGGTCCTCAGGGGAATAGCTTCTGGATACCTGGTGGCATGGTCCACTATCACCAGTATAAATCTGTGCCCAGATGCTGTTTGTGGGTCCATTGGTCCTACAATATCTATGCCCACTCTTTCAAAGGGGACCTCCACCACAGGTAGTGGTATGAGGGGGGCCTTTGTGGTGCCACCTGATTTGCCACTGGCTTGGCAGGTGACACAGGAGCGACAAAACTCCTTGGTATCTTCTGACATATGGGGCCAGTGAAAGTGAGGGACAAGCCTGTCCCAAGTCTTGTTCTGGCCTAAGTGTCCTGCAAGGGTAATATCATGGGCCAAGGTAAGAAGGAAGCCTCTGAACTTCAGTGGTATGACCAACCTCCTGGATGCACCAGGCTTGGGGTCTCTAGCCTCTGAATACAGCAGCCCTTCATCCCAATACACTCTATGGGTACCTTGAGCATTCCCTGCAGCCTCAGCAGCAGCCTGCTGTCTGAGGGGTTCAAGAGAGGGGCAGTCTAATTGAGCCTGCCTCAGATCTGCCCTTGAAGGTCCCCCTGTCCCAAGAAACTCAACCTGATCAGGTTCCAGCTCTTCTAGGAAAGTTCCTTCAGGGCTCTCAGAATCATCCTCCTGTGAGGGCTGATCCAGTGCCTGAGGCAGGGGGGAAGGCACAGCCTTTACCGTACTGCTCTTTCTCTTGGATTGTGACTGGTCCATAGTTTCAGGATCCAGCACCTGTTCAGTGGTGCACTTTTTGGCCTGTGACCTGGTCACAGCAAGGACATGTGCATCTATCCCCAGCATTTCTGCATGGGTCCTATACTCCACATCAGACCAAACTGAAGTTTCAAGATCATTGCCCAGTAAACACTCTACAGGGAGGTCTGAACTAACAACAACTTTCTTGAGGCCAGTTACCCCTCCCCAGGAGAAGTTAACAATAGTCACACTATGGGAGGTAGTGGCATTGCTAGCGTTGATAACTAGGTAATTCTCACCTAGTATGATCTGTCCAGGGTCCACAAAGGCAGGTGTCACCATTGTGACACTAGCCCCAGTGTCCCTGTAGGCCTGAGCCATTCTTTGGTTAATAAAAGGAGTCTGTCTGTACTTGCCCAGGTTACTGGGGCCTACAGTAGAGGACAAAGCTAAGTCCCCATCACAGATCAGAACAGCCTGAGTAGGTATCCTGACTAGGCCAGAATCCTCCTTAGTTCCCAGGGTTAACCCTACTACACCCTTTTGCTGGGAACCACCACTTACAGCTGAACTAGGGAGTACAGTTGCCTTAGGGGCAATGGTGGCTGGGGGCTTATCCTTTTTGGTGCACTCACTAAACCAATGTGAGTTGGACTTACAATAGTTGCACCATGGTTTCTTTTGGCCATCTTTCTTTTTATCCTTTTTGGGACCACCCTCCCCCTGAGCCTTTTGGGGGCCTGGTGAAGACTTCTGGTCTTTTTGTTTCTGATCATTACCCTTCTGGTCTGCCTTTTTCTGATCACCGCCCTGGTTCTGGTTTTTCTGCTTAACTCTAGTCCTGACCCATCTATCTGCCTTCTTTCCCAATTCTTGGGGAGAAGTCAGATCAGAATCAATCAGGTGTTGATGCAGTAGCTGGTTCTGAAAGTTGTTAAGGATTTGTTCTCTCATGATCAAATTATACAATCCTGTATAGTCCTTAACCTTACTTCCCACTAGCCAGCCTTCCAGAGCCTTAGTGGCACAATCTACAAAGTCAGTCCAGTCCTGAGTCTGTGTCTTCTGGGTATCCCTGAACAACAACCTGTATTGTTCAGTGGTTAGGCCAAACCCATCAATTAGAGCACTCTTCAGGACAGTGTAATTGTCTGCATCCTCATCACTAACTGTGAGGAGCTTGTCTCTACCTTTCTCAGAGAAGGAGAGCCACAAGATAGCTGCCCACTGACTTTGGGGTACCTGCTGTACTTTGCAAGCTCTCTCCAAAGCAGTTATCCATTTGTGGATGTCATCCCCACACTTGTAGGGAGGGACAATCTTGCTCAGGTTTCTATTATCATAGTGCCTGTCTCTATCCTTAGGGATATTGCTGCCACCAGTGGGTTCTGACCCACTTAACTTTTGCTCTCTAGCCAGAGCAAGCTTCTCCTTGGCAAGGGCAAGTTCTTCCCTCTCAATCCTCAGATTAGCTTCCCTCATTCTGGCTTCATGCTCCTTTCTCTCGGGGGAAGTCATTCCCCTGTGAGAAGAGGCATTAGAGATGCTAGAGACATGGGTGTGGATGGATTCCCTTGAAGGGGATCTGTCTCTCCTGCTTCTCTGGTTAAGCCCACTTGGGGGTCTGTATGGGGGGACTCCATGCAAACTCCCATGTAAGCTTAGGTTAGCCTGGCTAAGTCTTCCTACCTGGCCCTGGCTGTCTACCTCTTCATCTGAAGTCCCATCTGACTCATCTGTGGTGGGTAGACCCTCCTTTGTACCTAGGGTACTAGCCTGTGAGGCCCTAAGAGTATCATACTCCTCTAGGAGTTGCACTAGCTGAAGGAGGGTAGGGTTTGCACCCTGTTTTAACTTTCTGGAGGTACACAATTGTCTCATCTCCTGAAAAGTTAGGGTATCATATCTAGAGGGGGTCTTTTTCAGACCTGCCCCTCCTAAGAGAGCATCTCCTTGATCTCCTCCCAGAGACATGATCTAGTGAGGGTGTGGTGTGTGCACCTACCTACACTAGTTGTTTCTACTAAACCTCTCTAGTAGTTGTAGTCAGGGTGTGTTACTCCCTTCAACCTACAACAACTAAGTCCAGTAGGACTTAAGTATTATAATCTATGTTATATGTACCTAAACAATATCTGTGTGATCTTTCAATTTAGTATCTCAAGATTACAATGGTAATACAACAGCAAGCTCAGATCCCACCGCTGCCACCAATGTGAGAAGTTGGCCTGATGTATGATGTCACTAGTTCTAGTGTACACCCTATATCAGTCCAAACAACCCTTATGGTGATTGGTTGTAAAGTCAACCTTATAGACCAGCTATCCTAGTGGTAGCATGGACAAGAGCAGTCTTAGGCTAAACTCTAAATCGCATGTGAAGCCAGCTGTGATACCATATATAATCCCTTGAATACCAAATGAAAGGACACCACAACAGATATATATATAAAATAAAGTTTATTTATTCTAGTCAAACCCTCAGCACTCTTTATGAGATTCGAGGTAAGTACAACACAGTCTTATTTAAGCATACATTAAGTCACACAGGTAAGTAATACAGTTAGGCCCTAGGGGCCACGCAAACCATATACTAAGGAAGCGGTATAAGGACCACTGTCACAGAAATAGAATAGGCCTAGGCCTAGGGAATCGCTGGGGCTACACTACACTACCAACAGTTAGGAAGTGGGAGGCACACGGGATTCAGGTGCAGAGTGGAAACACTCACGCGTAATGCGTATAGTCGATAGAAATAGTACAGTTCTGAAATAAACAGTTTAAGGACACTTCTGAAGCAGCTAGAGAGTCGAGACTCAGAAACTAGATCCTAGGATAGTCACTACCCTTGTGAGCACCGAAGTACCCAAGTTACCTAGCCCACAGGATGCGGGTGCATAGGTGTGAACTTGCGTCGGGTTTCGTTGTGGACTTCTATGGATGCCTGAAGGAAAGTTGCTGACAGGCGGTCAGTGCAGAGTGTCCGTTGGATCCCAAGGCCGGGATCAAGAAGGAAGGGTACCTGCAAGCAGAAGGGACAGAGTCAAGGTCACTAGCCAGTGACCACGTGGAACCAGGAAGGAACCAGGCGATGTCGTGAAGATTGCAGGTGAAGGGTGAAGCTTGTCGCTGCAGTCACGGGTACCAGGAGACGTCGAGGACGACCAGGAGGCGAGCTGTCCCCCGAAGGCTCTTGCTGTCGGCGGCGTCGAGGTCGAACTAGGACTCACCAAGCCTTGGCAAGCGGAACCCACGAAGAACGGAGGACTTGCTTCTGGTGCAGACCAGGAAGGTCTGGGGTGCTTCTCTTTTGCAAGGAAGCGGGAGCCAGTCTGGAGGAGCCAAACCAGCAGTGAAGATTTCAAGGTGTGTCGTCACAGAGGCCGCTAGCCAACGGGCAAGCAACCGGACAGATCCGGCAAGCAGGAAAATGCAGAAGGGCCCCACGCAGGACTCGTGGAATGTGGGGGGCTGATCTTCGGTGCAGATGGTGCTTGGGGTTGGGGCTTCTCAATCCCCGGTGCACAACTTCGAGGGTGCCTCAGAAGCTGCGCTGGAAGATACTCGCCACTTTTCCCAGGTAGCCGGTCCCACATCTCTCGTCACCTCCACGGATCTCAGCTCGGCTGTGGATGTGGATCAGGGTCGGAGAAGTCTGGAAGTCAAGGCTGTGGTCAGGCTCGGCAGTCGGTCCCTCGTAGAACTTCAGCAAAGCAAAGGGTAGTCTCTTGATGGTGCCTGTTTGCACAGGGTAGCCACTCCTTGGCCAAAAGGGAGATTCTTCAGTCTTCTTCTTTCGTCGAATGTCGACGGTCCAGAGTTTCTGTTCAAGTTGCAGGTTCAGGATAATCTAATCTCCTGGGGCCCAGCTACCACTCTTATCCAAATCTGGGGGGCTGGGTTACCTGCTAGGTCACGCCTTATGGGTGGGACCTGGGAGGGCAGTGGTTACACCCCCTTCCCTTTGTCCAGTTTCGCGCCAGGACTGGGGCTGGTGTGCCCCAGCACCGTTTTGAACTGGACTATGCATGGGACACCTTGTGTGCCCCAGGCAGTGTCTCGTTTCATTCATCCCTCCCTGCCCCAATACACTAAGGCCTGTCTGGGGTGGTGCTCGCACCTCCCAAGGCAGGAAACCTATTGTCCAAGCCTCCCTTGCCGGGATCACTCCCAGCAGCAGGAGGTCAGACTTGTGTCGTGGCAGCAGCATCCATTTTGTGATGCTGGGGCTCTGGTTAACTTTTAACCGGGTAAGTAGGTTACAACATGTCTTCTCCCTCTAGAAGGGAGGGATAATATCCTCATCCCCAGAAATGGGATGGGGGTATTATTCCAAAGTGTTAGACACCTTACACGACATGTTTTGATACAGCCAAACCATAGTTACCATAACCGTTTAAGATTATAAGGCACTTTAAGAGTATATGGTAGGCTATATCATAGAACAGCTATAAGGACATGGTTCCGAAAGCTGCAGACAGGCTCAGCTCATGCTAGAGCACCATCTCACATGTTACCAAGCACTCTGCCTCCAGGATTGTTAAGGCCTGCCATAGGAGTGGCTGATAGGTACACATGTGTCTATACGTAAGATAGGTATAGGAATACTACACCTAAGCAAGGAGTGATTACACGACCTTGCCCCAGCTGAGTGATCAGCCAGTTGTGTCATAATGGAAGGCCAGGCCAGGGGTGGCATAATACATGCTGCAGCCCCTGGTAGGCCTAGGGTACACCTATGCCCTGGGTACCTAGGGTACACTGTACAGGGGCCAATAAGGTGATCCTATCCAAATGGGTTATGCACCTAAAGTACATAGTATCAATTTAGAGAGAGAGCAGCAGGGCTGTGGGTCTGATTAGCAGGCCCACAGCCACATCTAAGTCAAAAACCAGTAAAGCAAAAGCAAAAAGTGGGGGTGAACATAGAAAGCAGACCCTACTCTCCTACACTCATGACATCACTGATGACATCTCAAATGACATCACTGATGACATCATCCTTGTGATAGAGTAGCAGAATTCCTCTCACCCTAATATAACCTTTGATACACACATACAAAAATAGAAACAAAGATTTTCAAATCAATGGCCATACCAATACCAGTTACAACAACCTATTCAGTAATTCTAAGATCTACATACACATCCACGCATTCACCAACAGTCCTATAAAGTCACTCATACATGTACTCACTCATCATATGTACTCACACACCTATACATCCTGTTACACACCACCACTCATCCATAGAGTTACTCACACATATAGTCACTCATGCTAATAAAGAATCAAACATCCATTTACTTGCATATACAGTTATACACACATCACCACACTTACTTCTACAGAAACATACACATACTTACTCTTTTGAACAATCATTTATAGAAACACATACTTATTCATACAGGAACTCTTCCAATCTCTCACTCTCACATATACTCACTTATATACACCAGTACTCACATATACTAGTTTATAATATATGTAGTTACTTATAAAGACACTATTGAGACAGTCTTTCACTCACACTAACACACCCATACACACACTCATCCACCCATACAGTCCTGCACACTTGGGTGCCGATCACGAACCGGTAAAAAATTACCCCGTGCGACTTGTATCCGGTCTTTTTACCGTACGAATCGTACAAGTGCCGTACGAACTGGCAATCACGATTCGCATGGTAAAAAGTCCATACGAACCGCATTTGGAATATTTCCCCACACGTCCTCGGGTCGGAAAATGTGTCCGACACGTCCTCGGACGATTTACCGTACAAACGTGAAAAGTCAAGTCCGACCGAGGAATCACGATCCCACCCGTGCGTCCGAACTCACAACCGTATGGGAAAAACACCGTCCGCACCGAACTCCCATTGCAACCATGGAGACATGTGCCCGCATACGCGCCCAAAACTCCCCCCAGCACCCATACGTTCGAGTCGTACTCCCCGTGAATGTACACCCCCCCCTATGTACACCTGTGTACGTGTCGAACCCCCACCCGTGTATGTACACCCCAGTACGTTCGAGTCCTACCCCCACCCCTGTACGTGTCATACCCCCGTGTACCTACACCCCAGTACGTTCCAGTCGTACCCCCACCCCAGTACGTGTCGCACCACCGTCTATGTACACCCCAGTACGTTCGAGTCACACCCCCACCCCTGTACGTGTCGTACCACCGTCTATGTACACCCCATTACGTTCGAGTCAAACCCCCACCCCTGTACGTGTCGTACCACCGTCTATGTACACCCCATTACGTTCGAGTCGAACCCCCACCCCTGTACGTGTCGTACCACCGTCTATGTACACCCCAGTACGTTCGAGTCCTACCCCCACCCCTGTACGTGTCGTACCACCGTCTATGTACACCCCCCCACCCCTGTACGTGTCGCACCACCGTCTATGTACACCCCAGTACGTTCGAGTCGTACCCCCACCCCTGTACGTGTCGTACCACCGTCAATGTACACCCCAGTACGTTCGAGTCGAACCCCCACCCCTGTACGTGTCGTACCACCGTCTATGTACACCCCAGTACGTTCGAGTCGAACCCCCACCCCTGTACGTGTCGCACCACCGTCTATGTACACCCCAGTACGTTCGAGTCGTACCCCCACCCCTGTACGTGTCGTACCACCGTCAATGTACACCCCAGTACGTTTGAGTCGAACCCCCACCCCTGTACGTGTCGTACCACCGTCTATGTACACCCCCCCACCCCTGTACGTGTCGTACCACCGTCTATGTACACCCCAGTACGTTTGAGTCGAACCCCCACCCCTGTACGTGTCGTACCACCGTCTATGTACACCCCAGTACGTTCGAGTCGAACCCCCACCCCTGTACGTGTCGTACCACCGTCTATGTACACCCCAGTACGTTCGAGTCGAACCCCCACCCCTGTACGTGTCGTACCACCGTCTATGTACACCCCAGTACGTTCGAGTCCTACCCCCACCCCTGTACGTGTCGTACCACCGTCAATGTACACCCCAGTACGTTCGAGTCGAACCCCCACCCCTGTACGTGTCGTACCACCGTCTATGTACACCCCCCCACCCCTGTACGTGTCGTACCACCGTCTATGTACACCCCAGTACGTTCCAGGCGCACCCCCAACACAACCTCCTAAGTACGGAGCGCACCCCATGCCCCAACATCACAACCGCATGTACGAGTCGTACCAAGCCACACACAAGGACAGCACCGTACAACCAAATGGCCCATGTACACACCGTACACACGCTCAAAACGCACGTACACAACCAGGACAAAACAAAACAACACAAGAATACACCATTCGAATGGCACTAAGCCACTAAACATGGCCAACAACCACTAAAATAACACATTCACTGACCTGCAACTGCCAAAAACAAACAGAGGCCCAATACACCACCACTCCTTATAACACACCCACCCAAACTTCAAACACAGCCACACCCACCAATGGACCAATAAAAAGGGCCCACACACACAAACCATGAGCCTTTTCAACAGACTCACTGCTGCCAGACACCACAGAACCATACAACAAGCTACACCACACCTTACACTTGCACACCTTCACACGACCACCCTCACAAACACCCTCTCATCACATTCACACACACCCACAACCATCCACACCCCCCCCCAACATCCACACCCCCCCACCATCCCCACCCACACCCCTCACCATGCCCACTACCAAGAATCCAAAGTTCAGTAACCGAGAGTTGGAGGTCCTTGTTGATCAAATCCTCAGAGTCGAGCCACAGATCTTTGGAACATTGGTCAGAAGCACCAGCCTGGCAGCCAAAACAGCCATGTGGCAGACCATCGTCGATGCTGTGAATGCTGTTGCGGACACCAGGAGGACCAAGCAGGAATGCCAGAACAGGTGGTACGATCTGCGGAGGAGGGTCAGAGCCAAGAGGCAGGAGGAACACGACCAGGCCAACGCCACCGGAGGAGGGCCCTCCCGCAGACCCGTACAGTACCATCCCTGGGAGGAGAGGGTGATGGCCATACTGCCGGTGGAGGCAGTCGAAGGATTAGAAGGACTCCGAGACCCGGGTGAGTACACAAACAACGCACCTCACATGGGGGGAACTGCAACCACAACCAAAATCACTAACAGGCACGCAACCACCACAAGCCATCGCATGACTCAACCACACTCCATGAGCAGGCACATGCCACTGCTGCCACCATGCCCCATGCACCCAGCTGGACAATGTCAAGTCACAGGCCACAGAAGACAACAACACATGACACGGTAACCCGGATGGCGGGAGGCTGGGCACCAAAAATTACATAGTGCGACTCCAAAGCAGACAACAATGCCCTCTGCCCATATGGCCTAGGTCACAGCCAGACAAACAGTGTGTCCCAACACAGGAATGACTTGCCAGCAAATGGCGGACGCCTTGCATCAACACATGGGGGTGAAGGCACTGTTTTGCACATGACAGCAGCTAATGAACAGCCAACATTGTGAAAGAGTGGCAGCACACACCACCACAGCAGCAGCGCACAGACACACATCACACCCAATGGGTGCCTGGAGATCAGAAACAAACTCACATCAACAAGCCAAGGGCCACTCAAAGATCTGCTAACAGTGTGTGCCCAGGAAGCTGGGCCAAGGTGACAGAGGGTGACATACGGAGGGAGGGAGAGGGGGACAGAGATGGAGGGAGAGGGGGACAGAGAGGGAGGGAGACGGACAGAGGGAGGAGGCTGACACACGGAGGGAGGGAGAGGGGGACAGAGATGGAGGGAGAGGGGGACAGAGAGGGAGGGAGACGGACAGAGGGAGGAGGCTGACACACGGAGGGAGGGAGAGGGGGACACAGAGGGAGGGAGAGGGGGACAGAGATGGAGGGAGAGGGGGACAGAGATGGAGGGAGAGGGGGACAGAGAGGGAGGGAGACGGACAGAGGGAGGAGGCTGACACACGGAGGGAGGGAGAGGGGGACACAGAGGGAGGAAGAGGGGGACAGAGATGGAGGGAGAGGGGGACAGAGATGGAGGGAGAGGGGGACAGAGAGGGAGGGAGACGGACAGAGGGAGGAGGCTGACACACGGAGGGAGGGAGAGGGGGACACAGAGGGAGGGAGAGGGGGACAGAGAGGGAGGGAGAGGGGGACAGAGAGGGAGCGAGACACAGGGAGAGCAAATCAGCCATGTGGCGTGTGCGAATGGCTGCTCATCAGCAGGTAGACTGCGTGCATGTAGACAAGGGTGGCCAGTGCCAGAACCCCCCCTCTTACCAATGGCAAAACACAGGGCCATGTCACAACCTGTACACGAGCACAAGGACAGCTACCTGGATCATATAAGTGTGTGGATCCACTCCATGTGCACATGTACAGTGCTACACAGAAGGCGCAAATGCATGGCTCGCCACACCTGCACACTCCACTGCTGACTGCAGTCACACTTGACGCAGCAAGTAAGACTGTGCCACACGTAGTTAAAGGGGCCAAAGTGGTGGCCAAGGGACACACCCATGCACAAGTGCACTGTGAGTGGAATGCAAGACAGATCCTAATTCCAAGAGGAAATGTGTCAACTTTGAAAATGATGAAACATGGATGTTGCATGGACCAAAATTAACATTGTCTCTCTCACACACAGGTCAACGTCGTGGTGCACCCCCCAACACTGGGGGGGAACACTCACAGGACCTGGATCTGCAGGAGCCCGATCCCACCGGCAGCGACCACTCTCACCACTCTGCGGACGACCCCGACCGACCTGGCCCCTCTGGTGTCCAACCACCTGCAGCACCTGCGTCAGGTACAACTGTGCCAACCACCACCCCCACTCCTGCCACATCCCAGGAGACACCCAGGATCCCTGCCCCAACACCACAATGCAGCCAGGCTCGCCAGGAGGGACACGGTGTCCCGGGCACCCAGGAGGAGGCAGGCGACAATGCCAATGCCACCCCTCAGGGGTCCCGGAGACCCCATGTGCCCACAAGGGCAGGCCAGGCGCAAGTGGGCAGGGGTGGTGGGAGTGGAGGACGGCGGAGGCGCGAGCCTGACCAGTTGGCTGGGGATCCGGCATTGTCCCATGTCCGTAACATCCTGGACACATACCGGGAGGACACCACGGGCATGGCCCAGGTTGTGTCCGTCCTCGAGGGGATCAAGGCACAGCAGGCCCAGCAACATGCCTGTCTACTGGAACACCAACGGAGGATGGAGGACAGACAGGCTGAGCAAGTGACGGCATTCGAGGGGATTCACGCTACACTCCGTCGGATGGCCGACATCATGGCCGACCCTCCCTGTGCCAGAAGGCGGAGAACATCACCACCCACAGGGAGGGTCCAGGAGGAGGAGGAGGAAACATCCGACGGAGCATCCCAGACGTCGTCACGGCCTGCTGCTGAGGTTCCCCGCAGGAGGCCGGGTCGTCCACGGAAAGGACCGTGAGGGTCGGCGCTACATCACCATCTCCCAGGACACCTGGCCTGGCACCTGGCCCACTGGAGCAACAGCATCACAGCATCAAGAGACATTCTCTGCCACATGGCCCTGCTGGTCACTGGCTGACCAATGTTGACAAAGACTGTGGCATGGAGGATTTCCAATGGCAAGGACACCAACTCCCCTACTGAACTTTGGATTCCAAATTCACGGAAAGACACTCACTTTGTTGTCCCCCCCCCCCCCCCCCAATAATAAATCACATTATGAACAGTAGATGCCTGCTGGTTGCATAATTACCTAACATGTGTCTTGTAAAGTCTAAACATGCCTGAGTCATCTATTGTCTTCAACCATCCACACCCTGGGGCCTGAGTCTGGCACAGGACACATGGGTCACAGTGTATTAGGCAAGACAGACATGGAGCACCATACACACCCGTGATGGGCCCAACCAGCTGAGGGGGTTACCGAACAACCTTGCTGACACACACATTGAGTACAGCAACAGTCATGCGCAGAGGTCAGGGATCCAGTCCAGTGTCCTGGGGGGCACCCAGGTATGTGTAAACAGGTGACAGAAACATGTCCTGCAAGCTTGAGTCCGGTGGATGCAGGGAATGGGTGCCTGGCCAACGTTTGATGCATGGGGATGGCACATGTCACAATACCCACACAGTCATGGACATCATGCCCAATACACAGTCTCAGCCCACACACACAGCTTGCATCTTGCCACTCGACACATTGACACATAGCCACAATCAGGGAATACCATGCCAGACAAGCAGGATGCACCGTGGCAACACACCAGCATTGACTGAGAAGAGGCACCTTGGAGGCATAGGGACACCTTTATCAGTCATGTATTCGGGATTGCAGAGGCAACTTGAAGTACACATGAACACATCATGTGGAGTAACATGTGGGTCCAACACTGGCACCCCCCTTCTGCAGCACAAATGCGTGTTAGCCATGGAACTGGCACACAAGCGTCGGCTAACAGCTAAACACCCACAGCTGCTCACGGAGAGCCTGCCATACACCATAGATCCGCTGATGTGGAAGTCCCACACCATGTCAAGCCAATGCTAACCGTATGTGTCCGAGGGCAGTGTCACACACATTGATGCCATCATCACAATCCCCTATCCCATCACTGATGTTTGTCAACCAGGCAGACCATCTATTCAGGTGTACACAGCTGCATGTCGTGTCCCATGGGGATGCGACATGGCTGCAGAGGAACAACACATCGACAGGGGCAGTGTGCATACATCGTGAACAACTGCCACAACCAATACACCCCAGATGCATCCCTTACCCCATGGAGACTTCCAAACGTGTCCGTGCCTGTAACGCTGAGTCAGCCCACGATGTCATGTCCATGAGGAATAGCAGTGCCACAACAATGCAACCAGCAGACGGCATGCGCAGGTACCTGGGGAAGAGAGACACACAAGAAGTCAGCCACAAAAAACACAGCCACTTGCATGTGCATTTACTCGACACATGTATGGATGACAACATGCTAGGTCACAATTATGACTGGGGAAATACTACCATCACTGGCACCATCACTCCAGTGACACACCCACACACACCTCTGACTCACGTGCCATACATGCAGGTGGAGACACAGATCACAACGCATGCCACACGGGGACCAATGCGTGGACACTCAGACACTGGTACTCACCACTAAGCAAAGAAGTCGCGTATGAGCCGAGTCCGGATGTCCTCTTGCGGCTCCACATCCTCCACATCACTAGCCCCATTGCCAAGCCCTTCGTCCTCCACGGGTGGATGGTCCTCGTCATGTTGATCCAGGATGAGTGGCACAGCTCTTTCAACTGCCATGTTGTGCAGCATGCAGCAGACCATGAAGATCTTGCAGACCTTCGCCGGGGCATAAGGGAGTGCACCGCCGGTCTTGTGGAGGCACCGGAATCGGCTCTTCAGCATGCCAAACGTCCTCTCTATCACTCGCCTTGTCCGGCCATGGGCGGTGTTGTAGCGGAGCTGGGCCGGCGTGATGGGGTTGCGGAGAGGTGTCAGCAGCCAAGGCATGTTGGGATAGCCAGCGTCCCCTACATGGGAAGCACATGGTCATCGTTAGAAGTGGTGAAGCGGTCGTGCTGGTAGGCTATACAGAATACAGGACACACAGACTGTACCCACCAACAACACATGCACGTTCGTTGCGCAGCTGCATCATCATATCAGGCATCCCGCTACGCCTCATGATGTAGGCATCGTGTGCTGATCCTGGAAAACGAGCACAGACATGTGAAATCACCATGTTGGACAGACACACCACAAGGGCATTGATGGAGTGGTAGTGCTTCTGATTGCGGTACGCCACCTCCCGTGCGTGTGGTGGTACCAAAGCTACATGTGTCCCATCTATGGACCCAATGACATGGGGCATCCCTCCCAGGGCATAGAATCCACGCTTGACCTCTGTCATCTGTTCAGGGGTTGGGAACTTGATGAAGTCATCCAGGTGAATCAACATGGCCTCTAAGAAATCATGCAGCACACCGCTGAACATGCTCTGGGATATGCCACCAACATGAGCTATGGTATATTGAAAGGTACCCGTGGCAAGAAAATGTAGGGCAGCCATTACCTTCAGCTGGGGTGTCAGTGCCGTGGGATACCTGTGCAGCGGTTGCAGGTGTGGTGCCAGTCTCGCCGTCAACTCCAGGATCAACGGTTGGGTGAAGCGGTAGAGCCGGATGCTGTCATTCTCCTGCATGGCAGCCAAGCCTGGAATTATCCGGGCAAGAGGCGGCGCTCTGCAGTAATTAGGAAGTGACAAGGAAGAGTGAGTGCACTACGACAACAACTCATGTGTACTGAGCACATGTTAATCAGGCAATACACACATGCTACATAGGGAATCAGGTATGTGCAACATGGCCAGGACACGTATGGATGCAAGGTGGCACTCCTTCCAAGTCCCAGCTACACACGGAGATTGAGAACCTCCCCATGCCACGCCATGGGAATAGCTGTGTCCCAGTGCTAGTGAACAGCCAGACGCAAGACTGGAGTGACATACGCCCACACATCAGCAGAAATAGGATGCCGATTGCAGAGACTGGTAGCGGAACACTGGAGCCACAGGTCACATGACATTACACTAGGACAGCCCACACACCTTGCCATGAAGGTGCACATGTAATGACTCACCACACATTCCTTGTGAGGATGCTGACATGTCCTTGTCACGCTACTCCGTGTCCCATGCATACATGTGCACCTCACATCCGATACCACATGTGGCATGGTGTGCGGAACAGTGTGCAATGACAATCTACACACAGACACATGTTGGTTGCTGCAACAGCTGCAGCTTTTGAGGGTGCTCCAACATCAACCTGATGGGAAGCCCCCACACATACATGACATAGTCACATTGTGCACCGTGGGTAGTGACAAGTCAGGTGTCATAACCCCTGTACCGGGCATCAGGGGACACTGCCGTGTGTTGGTGTCCGTGCCATGCCAGTGACGCTAACCCCAAGTGTGCAGTACGACATGCACACATGTCAAAGGAGTCAAGGCCATGCCTGGCACACATTGCACCATCACACGGTACATCTGTACACATCTCATCATGCATCTGGTGCCTTCTCCACTCTGGAGTCATGTGCCACATCACAGGCCGTCACACCTGTGCCCCACACATGTAGGAATGCACAGATGATACCTTGATGTCAATCAATGGACAAATATGTCCATCCATGGACAAGTATGTCCGCCCTATCCCTACCTGTGTGCCGCCTGTCACCACTGTGATGTGTGAAAACCGCTGTACTGCTGCGAAGAGGGCCTGTGTATGTTCCCATATCACTATGGGAGTGCTGCCGTATGTGTACCCATCGTGATGCCGAGCGTACAGACGTGTGTACGGCCCGTACCACTACGACTACGCATACGCGAGGCCACCCATAGTGATAGGGCCGTACCCACGCCTGTACGCTCACTATCACTATGGATGGCCTCGCGTATGCGTACTCGTCGTGGTACGGGCCGTACCCACGCCTGTACGCTCACTATCACTATGGATGGCCTCGCGTATGCGTACTCGTCGTGGTACGGGCCGTACCCACGCCTGTACGCTCACTATCACTATGGATGGCCTCGCGTATGCGTACTCGTAGTGATAGTGAGCGTACAGGCGTGGGTACGGCCCGTACCACGACGAGTACGCATACGCGAGGCCATCCATAGTGATAGTGAGCGTACAGGCGTGGGTACGGCCCGTACCACGACGAGTACGCATACGCGAGGCCATCCATGGTGATAGTGAGCGTACAGGCGTGGGTACGGCCCGTACCACGACGAGTACGCATACGCGAGGCCATCCATAGTGATAGTGAGCGTACAGGCGTGGGTATGGCCCGTACCACGACGAGTACGCATACGCGAGGCCATCCATAGTGATAGTGAGCGTACAGGCGTGGGTACGGCCCGTACCACGACGAGTACGCATACGCAAGGCCATCCATAGTGATAGTGAGCGTACAGGCGTGGGTACCGCCCGTACCACGACAAGTACGCATACGCGAGGCCATCCATAGTGGAAGTGAACGTAGGCACGCGTGTAGGGGCCGTTGCAATGCATTTGTGGTGCCCTTGGGCCCCGAAACGCACCGTACCTGTGTGTGACGCCGAAAATTACATAGGGGACAAGTATTAAGGCCTACATGCATGCTGGTTGTCATGGAGACCAAGTTCAAATTGCGAAATTGTTCTGGAAGGTGCACAGCAGAAGTCAGTTGGAATTCTTCTACTTTGTTGCAATGTGTGTGTGGGGCTGACATCATGCAGGAGAATGAAACCGATAGAGAACCCACAGACTGCTAGGTTTGAAGGGATTGGAGGAAACATAGGATGCAAATGTGAGTGACCAATCACTCTGTACCCCTGTGCATGAGATGGGCCAGCAAGGCAGATATAAGGCAGCCAGGCCATGAGGGAGCACTTGCCTGCACATCTCTGTATTCCACGACCCAGCTGCTGCTACTGATTCCCTGGAACCATGTCAAGGGCTATGGAGAGGTCACAGCCATTCTCCCTGGAGGAGAACATGGCTTTGGTGGATGTGATCCTCCCACAGTACCCCATGCTATATGGGCGACCAGGTTATCAGGTGAGTGCAGTGTCCACTGGCACAGACTGTGCCCCTTTTTCGTGACTGTGACTTCTGGCATTGTGTCCAGGTGTGACCCACATGCTATGTACTGTAGGGGGGTCCCAGGGGTGGGAATGCCTGATGTCTCCCAGCAGTGCCCAGACACAGGAGGGGTGGGTGCAGAGTCCTCCCAGCAGTGCCCAGAGACAGGAGGGGTGGGTGCAGAGTCCTCCCAGCAGTGCCCTGAGACAGGAGGGGTGGGGGCCTATCACTCCCAGCAGTGCCCTGAGACAGGAGGGGTGGGGGCCTATCACTCCCAACAGTGCCCTGAGACAGGAGGGGTTGGGGCCTATCACTCCCAGCAGTGCCCTGAGACAGGAGGGGTGGGGGTCTATCACTCCCAGCAGTGCCCTGAGACAGGAGGGGTGGGTGCAGAGTCCTCCCAGCAGTGCCCAGAGACAGGAGGGGTGGGTGCAGAGTCCTCCCAGCAGTGCCCAGAGACAGGAGGGGTGGGGGCCTATCACTCCCATCAGTGCCCTGAGACAGGAGGGGTGGGGGCCTATCACTCCCAGCAGTGCCCTGAGACAGGAGGGGTGGGTGTGATGCACAGTGTGAGCCTGGATCATTGATTGTGTAGTTGCCCTCATTCCACCTGTGTCCTTTCAATGGCACGTACTGCTTTTGGCCTTCCACCAGAGGATCATGTCCCTATGACAAAGGTGCAATGCGTTGGATGCATACAAGGCCTTGTTGTAAACAGTGAATGTGTTCTAATCTGTGTCCCTGTGACATGTGCCAGGTGTATTGATGTAGCGTCACTTGTCCATCCTCACAGGTAGACGCCTCTGCCAAGGAGAAGATATGGCTGGACGCCGTCAGCGCCGTGAGGAGTGCGGATGGTCGGAAGCGGCGCCTGCCCCAGGTGAGGAAACGCTGGCAGGATATCCGGTGCTGGACGCGGAGGATCGCACGGCTCCTGCTGGGGGACTCACCTGAGAGCCACAAGAACCGCGGGGGCCGCCGTCTCTCCCACATCCAGAAACGTGTGCTGGCGGTGGTCTTTCCTGATTTGGACAGGCGTCTACGGGAGATGCAGCAGCCGGAAAGGGGTAGGTACATGTGTGTGTTTGTTGTGTTTCACCAGCATTTGTCTGTGCACTGTTCCATGGATACACTTCAAGGGTTTATGGTGCTGTGCAGATCATGTCCCCCTCAGTATTGCAGTGTTCTCCTGCCTCCCTTCCCCTCCTTGCAATGTGTTCCATGGTCTGTGTGTAGTCACTCCATCACAAGGTTATGTTGCCTGACACCTTCTCCAAGTGTACAATGCCTGCAGTATCATGTGTGGGGGTGGTGTGTAACAGGTTTAGTGACCTTGCATGTGCCCTGTCCAGTTCTGGACTTGTGGGTTCCATGTCAGTTGGCACTAATGCTGAGTCCAGACATGGGAGTTAATCCCTCGAGTGGCAGGCCTTCCAGCAGGCATGTCCCATGTGGTGGCCTGTGACATGATGTGCATGATTGTGCGTTACGCATTGTGCAGGTGTAACGCCCTGAACGCCTCAGGATCGTTTAACAGACACGATAATGAGGACGCAACCACTTGTGAAGGGTTAGTTATTTTAATGAAGGCAAAAATAATACAAAGATAAACAAAACTTATAGTCACTGGAATCCTCCAGGCTAAGTACGTTACCAGCCCACCGCACGGATGGTCCTAACCGTCCTCTGCATATACGCCGATCCCGGCGTATGCCAACAGAGGGCAGAAATGAAATGGCCGACAATGCCAATCGGTAGGCTGTGAGGGGCACGAAGAGTGTTGGGGAGAATCGAGGAGTCAGGGAAACACCCAGCCGGGGTCTCTACCTAAAGGGAGCAACCGCTCAACCTCTTCCTCAGACTGCACCGGGACGCGGAGTCACCTCCTGGTGATGCGTTACCGATACCCCAATCAAATAGCAAGAAGACTGAACCGAGAGCAGCCGCTCGATCGATCCTGTGGACTTCCGAGTCTGTAACGCGGCAAACACCTCCTGGTGTGCGTTACAGCTGGCAGCCCCTGTATCTCTGGTCTGGCTGGGAGTTACGACTCCAACCAGCAAAAGCGCCACTGCGCTTTGACTCAGCCGAGTCAAAAAGCGAAGCTCAATGGTTGACCGGTAGAGCTTCCGGGTCCTTCACAGGTGACGATGGGGCAAGACACGGCCCAGGGAGTAACGACTCGACCTACCTCCGTTCTTGCCTTACTGGAGCACCACTCCGGAACACTGCTCTTCACGAAGCAGGTACGTCGGTGTAAACACAATATCCGACAGCGTTGTACCTCCCGGTTCCTCCCTTTATAGGGCGTGTTTTCCTTGAGTTATGTAACAGCTCTCCTGTTTACATAAGGGCGTGCTTTCCTTGAGTTATGTAACAGCTCTCCTGTTTACATAAGGGCGTGTTTTCCTTGAGTTATGTAACAGCTCTCCTGTTTACATAAGGGCGTGTTTTCCTGGAGTTATGTAACAGCTCTCCTGTTTACATAAGGGCGTGTTTTCCTGGAGTTATGTAACAGCTCTCCTGTTTACATAACCTCTCAACCGCTAAGCATCCTGGGAGATGTGGTCCGTTTTCGCTGGTTACCGTTTTCTTCCCCTCGCATGACAGGAATTCTTGACAGTACATCCTCCCTCTCAGCGGCTCCCCACGGGTCCAGCGCTGGCAGGAAAACGCCGATGGAACAAGGAGACCAAGCGCGGAGCATGAACCCCTTCAGCCGGTTCCCATGATTGCTCCTCCGGGCCATAGCCTTTCCACGCAACCAGGTACCACAGCTTCCCCCTGCGCCATTTGGACGCCCGTATGCCCGATACTTCATACTCCACCTCCGACTCCACGCATACCGGCCTAGGTGTCCCAGACGGCTTGGAGGGTGCAGGTTTGAGCAATGATACATGAAAGACAGGGTGTATCCGCAAGGACTGGGGCAAGCACACCTTCACGTTCACGGGACCCATACACTTGGCAATTCGATAGGGGCCCATGTACTTGGGATGGAACACACTGTTCTTTCGAAACCTCATGTTTCTTGTGGATATCCAGACGTAGTCTCCAGTGCGGTACAGTGGCCCGGGCCTTCTCTTCCTGTCTGCCGCAGCCTTGTATTTTCTCTTGGCCTCTATTAGGACAGCCCTTGAGCGCATCAACGTGTCTTTTATGTGTGCCACCCTGTCCGCTGTGGCGGGAATCCTGTCCTCTCTGAACGGATGTAGAAATGGCAAGAACCTGGGATGTTGGCCATAGTTGCTATAGAACGGAGATGACTGTGTGGAGCTGTGAGTGGCGTTGTTATAGGCTATCTCTGCAACCCATAGCAAGTCGACCCATTCTTCCCTGCCCTGGTCCACAAAACATCGCAGATACTGTTTGAGCGTTTGGTTCAGGCGCTCGGTTTGGCCGTCCGTTTGAGGGTGGTAGCTGGTGGACAGGGCAGTCTTAACATGCAGCGCAGTGCACCAAGTCTTCCAGAATTGCGCAGTAAACTGCGACCCCCGGTCCGACACGATCACCCCAGGTAATCCATGCAGTCGTACCACGTTCTTTAGAAGTAGTGACGCCAATTCCCCGGCCGTAGGGACTCTCTTGCAGGGGATGAAGTGCCCCATTTTCGTCAAGTAATCCACCACCACCAGTATTGCCGTCATCCCCTGGTCTACCGGTAGGCCCACCACGAAGTCCAGTGATATGCTATCCCATGGTCTATCCGGGGTCGGAAGTGGATGTAAGAGCCCTTGGGTTCGGCCATGGTCGGCCTTCATGGTAGCACACGTAGGACAGTCCTGTCCCCACCTCCTGACATCCACTCTCATGGTTGGCCACCAGAAATGCCGTCCCATGCTAGCCACCGTTTTTTCAAAGCCCAAATGACCTGCGCATGGAGAGTCATGGCACCAGGTGAATGCTTGTTTCCTTAGCCTAGGCGTGGGTATCAATAGGCACCTGCCCGTTAGGGGTATCCCGTCCTTCAGCTGCCATTCTCTGTGACTGAGGAGCCACCTCCGCCATGCGAACGACCTGATCCCTCTCTTTATTCCCCTCAGGAAAGTATCCGGTTGGATAACCCCCAATACCATCCTCGGGGAAATGATGGAACGCTCGGTCGCAGGCAATGGTTCCTTAACTGCAGATTGACGGGACAGGGCGTCCGCCTTCCGGTTTTCCGTCCCCGGCCGATATGTGATGCGGAAGTTGAACCCCGCAAAGAAGATCATCCACCGCAGCTGCCGGGGAGAAAGGTGTCTTGCGGCCGTCATGAACTGTAGATTCCGATGGTCCGTGTACACCGGTACCACATGTCTTGCCCCCATCAACCAGTGCCTCCATTCGGTGAAGGCGTCCTTGATTGCAAGAAGCTCCTTCTCCGCAATATGGTAGTTGCGTTCGGCGTCGTTGAGTTTGCGGGACATGTACGCAACGGGATGAAGCACCCCTGTGTCGTGGTTGCGTTGGGACAAGATAGCCCCCAGCGCCACATCCGAAGCGTCCGCTTCCACCACGTAGGGGAGATCCGGATCGGGGTGAGCCAACACCGGCGCCTTACCAAAGGCGCTTTTCAGGGCCTCAAAGGCTGTGTTCGCTTCAGGGGACCAGACAAACTCCTTGGACTTCCTCAGTAGCTGTGTGATTGGGGCCACCAATCCTGAAAATCCATCTATAAACCGCCTGTAAAAGTTGGCGAAGCCAATGAAACTTTGGACGTCCTTCACGCTTTGGGGCACCGGCCATTCTTTCACCCCCTTGATCTTTCGTTCTGCCATCTCCTGTCCCTCTGGACTCAGCATCACTCCGAGGAATTCCACGGACGTGACGTGGAAGTCACACTTGCTGAGTTTACAAAACAGCTTGTTTTCCCTCAGCTTTTGGAGCACAGCTTTGACGTGGTGTATGTGCTCCTCCACACTGGACGAGTAGATGAGGATGTCGTCGATATATACGACCACGTAGATATCCAACTCCTCTCTGAATACCTCATTCAAAAAGTACTGAAAGGCTGCCGGGGCGTTGCACAGACCGAACGGCATGACGAGGTACTCAAAAAGGCCGAACCTGGTCTTAAAGGCGGTCTTCCACTCGTCTCCGTCCCTCATGCGCACCAGATGGTATGCCCCTTTCAAATCCAACTTGGTGTAGATACGAGCTTTCTTGACCTGTTCCAGAAGTACACTGATGAGAGGGGGAACAACCTTTACAACGCAACTTTTACAACGCACTACCTTTACAACGCATTTTTTACAACGCACAATCCATTACAACGCATGACATTACAACGCAGGACACTACAACGCATTTCTAAATACTACCTTTACAACGCATTCCATTACAACGCATACTACCATTACAACGCATACCATTACAACGCATAATATAGTAATATACTATCCAACACTTACCCTACTGTTGCACCCCCTGGAGTTAGAATAGTAATTTTTACCCCTATACTATCCAACACTTACCCTACTGTTGCACCCCCTGGAGTTAGAATAGTAATTTTTACCCCTATACTATCCAACACTTTCCCTACTGTTGCACCCCCTGGAGTTAGAATAGTAATTTTTACCCCTATACTATCCAACACTTTCCCTACTGTTGCACCCCCTGGAGTTAGAATAGTAATTTTTACCCCTATACTATCCAACACTTACCCTACTGTTGCACCCCCTGGAGTTAGAATAGTAATTTTTACCCCTATACTATCCAACACTTTCCCTACTGTTGCACCCCCTGGAGTTAGAATAGTAATTTTTACCCCTATACTATCCAACACTTACCCTACTGTTGCACCCCCTGGAGTTAGAATAGTAATTTTTACCCCTATACTATCCAACACTTACCCTACTGTTGCACCCCCTGGAGTTAGAATAGTAATTTTTACCCCTATACTATCCAACACTTTCCCTACTGTTGCACCCCCTGGAGTTAGAATAGTAATTTTTACCCCTATACTATCCAACACTTACCCTACTGTTGCACCCCCTGGAGTTAGAATAGTAATTTTTACCCCTATACTATCCAACACTTACCCTACTGTTGCACCCCCTGGAGTTAGAATAGTAATTTTTACCCCTATACTATCCAACACTTTCCCTACTGTTGCACCCCCTGGAGTTAGAATAGTAATTTTTACCCCTATACTATCCAACACTTACCCTACTGTTGCACCCCCTGGAGTTAGAATAGTAATTTTTACCCCTATACTATCCAACAGTTACCCTACTGTTGCACCCCCTGGAGTTACAATAGTAATTTTTAACCCTATACTATCTAATACTTACCTTAAATGCAATTTAATATTATGCGTTGTAATGGTATGCGTTGTAAAGGTAGTATGCGTTGTAATGGATATGCGTTGTAAAGGTAGTTTTTAAAAATGCGTTGTAGTGTACTGCGTTGTAATGTCATGCGTTGTAATGGATTGTGCGTTGTAAAAAATGCGTTGTAAAGGTATGCGTTGTAATAGTATGCGTTGTAACGTCATACATCCGATGAGAGGCAAGGGGTACCGATTCTTTATGGTTATCGCATTCAATGCCCTAAAGTCCACACAGGCTCTCAGCTCCCCATTAGCTTTGGGGATGAAGAAGAGTGGCGAGGCGGCCGGAGACTTGGACGGGCGGATGAATCCTAGCTTGAGGAGTTTATCCAGGTACCCCCGGAGATGCACGTTTTCAGGCTCCGTCAGGGCATACAGCCTGCCGCTGGGAACGCTGGCCCCTGGCACCAGGTCGATCTGGCAGTCAAACTGTCTATGTGGTGGTAGCACTTCCGCCTTCACCTCATCAAATACATCCTCAAAACTGTGATAAGCCTGGGGGAGAGCCACATCTTTTTCTGCCGCTGTAGCCACCGTCTGACTCCCGCTCTCATCTGCGTCAAGGGATTCCGTTCTTTTTCCACAATGCAGGATGCAATACGGTGACGTCATTTCGACGCGATGTGTTGACCAATCCACAGAGGGGTTGTGTTTCTGTAGCCACGGCAATCCCAATATGACGCCATATTGGGGCGCTCGGATGATGTTAAAATCGATTTGTTCCAAATGGTTCCTCCCATATCTCATCGGAAGGACCCCCGTGTGCTGCCCGATGGGCCCCGTCACCAATCGCCTTCCGTCTACAGCATAGACGTCTTCGGGTACAGCTTTGGGAAGAAGCACTAGCCCTAGCCTGCATGCCTCGTTGTGGTCCATAAACATGCCAGTGGCCCCGGAATCCACCATGGCCACAATGGGTATCCACTGGTCATGCACTCCCACGTGCACCGTGAGAAACAGGTGTCGGTGTCCCTTAGTGACCGAGTTGGAAAGTGAAGCGATGGATGAGTGACTCCGAGATGCCCCTTCTTTGGTCTGGGAGTCCTCTAGTTTTCCGCCGGTATGTCCACCACGGCTGTTACCGACCGGTTGGCCCGATAACGTGACGTCTTCGGTTTGGCAGGGCATTCCCGTACGTAGTGGCCTTTTTTGCCACAATATAGGCACAATCCTTGTTTACGGCGTGACTCTTTCTCCGTGGCTGTGAGGCTCGCTCGTATTGCGCCGATGTCCATGGGTTCTCCCTTGGATGCGGTGGAAGTTTCAGGACTTCCCACCGTCACATAGGATGGAAGGGATTTTCCTTTTCTCCCATGATCCCCTTTTCTTTCACTTAGCCTATGTTCCAGCCGTAATACCAGGTTGATAAGGCCCTCACATGTCTTGGGTTGAGGGTCAATATGAGCCACGGCGTCTTTGAGCTCATCGCACGGCCCGTGATGGAAGAGCGCTGTCTGTTTAGCAACAGGCCACTTGGTTTCCGCAACCAGCCGTCGGAACGCGTTGAGATACTGCACCAGGTCATTGGATCCCTGTCTCAACTCAAGCATTTCACGGTCCGCCGTGTACGAGTCAGCCCTTCTGTCGAATACCTTCAGGAATTCCTCGCGAAAAGCACCCCAATCACATAAGATGGGGTCGTCCCTACTCACCAGAGGTACGGCCCATTGTGCCGCGTTTCCAGCCAAATAGGAAATAAGGAAAGCCACACGAGCCTGACTCGTGGGGAACGCCTTTGGTTTGCACGATAAATGTAGCGCCACTTGTGTGAGGAATACCTGCACTGTGTTAGGATCCCCACTGTACCTCTCCGGTGTTGCCAAGGGGACGGCTACCGGCATTTCCACTACTACAGCAGGGGTCTGGTCCGTGAGGGAGGTGCTGGGCGTGAGCGGGTCCAAGTGGATAGCATCCAGTCTGGCTTTTACATCGGCTGTTTCTTGCCTAGAGGCAGCCAATTCAACTTGCACGGTCGCTAAAGCAGCCAGCACATCATCAAGTGTTGCCATGTCTGTTATCGACCAGGAGACAGTTAGTGTATTAAGGTCGGATATTTTGTAACGCCCTGAACGCCTCAGGATCGTTTAACAGACACGATAATGAGGACGCAACCACTTGTGAAGGGTTAGTTATTTTAATGAAGGCAAAAATAATACAAAGATAAACAAAAGTTATAGTCACTGGAATCCTCCAGGCTAAGTACGTTACCAGCCCACCGCACGGATGGTCCTAACCGTCCTCTGCATATACGCCGATCCCGGCGTATGCCAACAGAGGGCAGAAATGAAATGGCCGACAATGCCAATCGGTAGGCTGTGAGGGGCACGAAGAGTGTTGGGGAGAATCGAGGAGTCAGGGAAACACCCAGCCGGGGTCTCTACCTGAAGGGAGCAGCCGCTCAACCTCTTCCTCAGACTGCACCGGGACGCGGAGTCACCTCCTGGTGATGCGTTACCGATACCCCAATCAAATAGCAAGAAGACTGAACCGAGAGCAGCCGCTCGATCGATCCTGTGGACTTCCGAGTCTGTAACGCGGCAAACACCTCCTGGTGTGCGTTACAGCTGGCAGCCCCTGTATCTCTGGTCTGGCTGGGAGTTACGACTCCAACCAGCAAAAGCGCCACTGCGCTTTGACTCAGCCGAGTCAAAAAGCGAAGCTCAATGGTTGACCGGTAGAACTTCCGGGTCCTTCACAGGTGACGATGGGGCAAGACACGGCCCAGGGAGTAACGACTCGACCTACCTCCGTTCTTGCCTTACTGGAGCACCACTCCGGAACGCTGCTCTTCACGAAGCAGGTACGTCGGTGTAAACACAATATCCGACAGCGTTGTACCTCCCGGTTCCTCCCTTTATAGGGCGTGTTTTCCTTGAGTTATGTAACAGCTCTCCTGTTTACATAAGGGCGTGCTTTCCTTGAGTTATGTAACAGCTCTCCTGTTTACATAAGGGCGTGTTTTCCTTGAGTTATGTAACAGCTCTCCTGTTTACATAAGGGCGTGTTTTCCTGGAGTTATGTAACAGCTCTCCTGTTTACATAAGGGCGTGTTTTCCTGGAGTTATGTAACAGCTCTCCTGTTTACATAACCTCTCAACCGCTAAGCATCCTGGGAGATGTGGTCCGTTTTCGCTGGTTACCGTTTTCTTCCCCTCGCATGACAGGAATTCTTGACAGCAGGGATGTTAGCGTGTGTTGCAGTCATTCCCATTCAGGAGCATGGAGTTGTCTGCCCACTACTGTCCCCAGGGGCATATTTTCCTAGGTATCATGTGTGTAATCCTAATATGTCGACAATCTCTGTGTCTACAGCATAGGTTGTGCTCTGTGCCATTGTCCCCTGGCACCATGTTTATTGACGTGAGATGTATTACAAGTGTCCACTGTACAGCCTGACCTGATTTTCCTATTACATACTCACGGTGGCCATTGCCTTTGTGTCTTCTTGCAATCATCTGATGCTGCCCATTTGTACATGATGATTTGCACTGCTGCACCTTGGGTAGTTTGTGTGCAATATACAAGTTTAGCATCCCATGTGTATTTCACCCAGACTAAGAGATGTACGTGCTTCCTGTGTCTCCATTGATTTGTCTCATGTAGGAGGTGGGTGGTGCGGGCATGTCCGACATGTCAAGACCTGATAACTCCTTGCTAGGACTGCCCAGTGTGTGATGTTTGCATGGACATACACTCAAGGTGCAGTGTGCCAGTCAGGGTGGCCATGTTCTCAGTATTACCTATGCTGCATGTGCCTCTAGTTCCTGGATTTTGTCCTTGCTCATCCCAATTTCCTGCCACGCTGTGTGGTGCAGATGCAGTGCTGGATTGTCCCCAGGGCCATGCTCCTCAGTCACAATTCCATATCATCTCATTTGCTATTGTGTGATGCTCTCCATGGATTTTCAATGGCATGGTGGGTCAGAAAACTGTGTCTTGCATGCCCTACATATGTACCTTGTGATGTAGATATAACTCTTCCTTTGTTTCAGGCTCTGCACTGTTACCTACGTAGATTTGACTAATGTGACTTATGTATACAGGTGTATGATAACTTCCTGTTTCTTCACCCTGTCCACAGCATCGTCGGGGGACACGGAGGGAGACATGGACACAGACGGCGCGGAGGGACAGAGCACCAGTGCCAGCGGTGACATCAGTGCTGGCATTTCGAGTGGGACAGAGGCGGTGGAGAGTGACCCCGGGGACCTGTCGACTGGCACAACAGACTATGAAGCTGACGGGTCCGAGGGTGAACACTCCGAGTGGGCGGTGGCTGCACCACCATCTGACAGCAGCCCTACATCTGGCACCGCCCCCTCCATTGGCATCAGCCGCCTCCCACGTGCTTGTGTCCCTTCCCAGCGTGCCCGGTCCCCACATGTCTCCTTCCTGCCAGGCACCGCACCCCCTGCCCCTGTCTCCACTGCTGCCGCCAATGCTGAGTCTGTGGACATCCAGCGGCAACTGCAGGTTGGTCAGGCTGCGATCCTTAATGTCCTCCATGCCCACGGCAAAACCCTCACCAACATCGAGGCATACTTGGAGGGCATTCATTCATCGCAGGCTGACCAACGCAACTTGCTGAGGTCCATAGACTCCACACTGACTGCAGCAGTGGGTCTCCTGCAGCGCGACCTCCCCCCACCTACCCCTGCCCCATCCACACTTCCCACTCCCATGCCTGTCCCACGTACACCCAGACGTCGGCATCCACACACATCAACAGACACAGGCACCACACCAGCAGGGAAGGTCCACCGCACTCCTCCTGACACGCACACACAGGGTGAGGTAGGCACACCCACTGGGTCGGGGGGCAAACGTGTGACACGCAGCCATAGTGAGAGTCCGCATTCCACCCAGTCCACTGCCTCCAAATCCCCTCCCCTCAGCTCTCCTGGCCACATCTCCCCCAAGGACTCGTTCATGGCCGCTCTGTCCCTGAGCCCCACAGTTACACCACCACGCAAGCGGTCAAGGAAGTCCTCGGTCAGGGTGGTTGATTCTCCCCCCCTGTCTCCACCCTCCCCCGGTGGCGCTGCGACCCATCCCTCTGACCCCCCCCTCCTTGGGGCCTGTGGATCCTTCGGGTGCAGGGGACTCCCTGGAGGACCTTGCTAAGGTGTGTAGTGCCATCCTGGCCTCCACCTTTGGCCCTGACCCACCCCCTGTGGTGGAGTCCTCCATCCCTGCACCCACAACGCCGCCCCTTTGCCCTGATGTCCCTGCGGTGCCTGTTGCTTCCCCCCCCCATGATGCCCTCACCAGTGTGGAAGACGATGCCATGTGACTGTGCAGGCAAGGTAGGGGACACGCATCCCACTATGTCCCCCATCCAGCTGAGAATCATTGACTGCCCTATGGGCTTTGTGAATATTGAACTGCCTGCGATCCACGGACATTGTGCTCATGCTGAATAAAGCTTGATTTTGTTTTCATTCTCACACTACTGCTATGCTGGTATTGGTGTTGGTGGGGCTGCTACATGGTTTTGGGTGGTGTTTAAGGGTTTGGGTGTGTGGGATATGTAGTAGTCTGCTGCTCATTGGGGGGCCCTGGGATCTGTGTGCCATCACAAGGTGTTGGCTAACTTTCTTTGTTCATGTAAGCAGTTACTGCATGGTGCAATTGTCCCAGGGTGTATTCCTTCCTCTGTGTACCCTGATTTCTTCCCTGCAGGGTGTTCCCAATGTTTAGCGCAGAGCTGTGTCTACATGAGCTGTGTGTGTGACGGAGCCCTTCTACTTTGGCCATGCATGCAGGGCCATGTCTCCACCTGCAACAATCGTGGCATCCTTGGTGGTCACTGTACTTGTGTGTGGAGTCTGTTAACATGAGTTCATGGGGACATGATCCCTTGTAGGCAGTATGCATGTAGGTAATTCCAGCCTCACACACATGTGTTACACCCCTCCTGTCTCAGGGCACTGCTGGGAGTGATAGGCCCCCACCCCTCCTGTCTCAGGGCACTGCTGGGAGTGATAGGCCCCCACCCCTCCTGTCTCAGGGCACTGCTGGGAGGACTCCACACCCACCCCTCCTGTCTCTGGGCACTGCTGTTAGTGATAGGCACACACCCCTCCTGTCTCAGGGCACTGCTGGGTGGACTCTGCACACACACCTCCTATTTCTGGATATGTACGCTTGGAACGTACACAGTGGGGGTACGCTCCATGCATTCGAGGTGAGGGTACGAGTCTAGTCACACTGGTGTGGTGGGGGTACGGTCCGTACGTCCGCGGGTGAGGGTACGGGTCGAACTTACACTGTTGGGGTGGGGGGTACGCTCCATGCATGCGCGGGTGGGGGTAGGGGTCGTACTTACACTGTTGGCATGGGGGGTACGCTCCATGCATACGCGGGTGGGGGTAGGGGTCGTACTTACACTGTTGGCATGGGGGGTACGCTCCTTGCATACGCGGGTGGGGGTAGGGGTCGTACTTACACTGTTGGCATGGGGGGTACGCTCCTTGCATACGCGGGTGGGGGTACGGGTCGATATTACACTGTTGGGGTGGGGGGTATGCTCCTTGCATACGCGGGTGGGGGTAGGGGTCGTACTTACACTGTTGGGGTGGGGGGTACGCTCCTTGCATACGGGGTGGGGGTAGGGTCCGTACATATGCGTCCCCACGCTATGTGATGCTTGTGCGGCCCGTACCCAGGCCTTTGCCACGTGGGTACGATCCGTCCCGCCATTGTTGGGGTGACGTGTGTGTGGGCGTGGTACGTCTCGTACCCACGCTCTTCAGGCGTGGGTACGGGACGTACCTGTCTGGTTGTGTTGCCGGTTCGCGTCGTGACGGACTTCCGTTGTGGCGGTCGCTGGCTTAGCTGGACACGCCCCCACCCCCTCGTAGTGACCAGGCCATGGGAGTCAGGTATGTCCAGGCCATGTGTGCTGTGTGACTTTGGTGGGGGTTTTGTGGCCTGCCCTGGTCCTGCCACCCCCACCCCACCCCCACCCCACCCCACTTTCCCCCCTCCCTTAGTTATTCTGACCTTCTGCGGCGTCTGCGTCGGAACCTGTAGAGGAGGTGGACTGCTATGAGGGCAGGGATGACTCGTAGGTTCGGGTCCATGTCTGTCCGTCGCGTACTGGTACTCCTTGATCGCGTCGTCCTGTCGCGTACGGGTCCTCCTTGGTCGCGTCGTCCTGTGTGTCCGCCGCGTACTGGTCCTCCTTGGTCGCGTCGTCCTGTGTGTCCGTCGCGTACTGGTCCTCCTTGTTTGCGTCGTCCTGTCTGTCTGTCGCGTACTGGTAGTCCTTGTTCGCGTCGTCCTGATTTCCCGGCAGTTTTTGGCAGCCGGAAAATATTCACCGTGCGGGATGACGTCGGTGCGAATCGTGATTCCTGGGTCGTGAATGGCTGGCTGCGAGCGTCCCGACGTCAGGTCGGCGCTTTCCCGGATCGCATTGGTATGTTTTTTTTGTTCGGTCGGGCTTTTTTACGATTCGTACGGGAATGGTGTACCCGTGCGAATCGTAATTCCTTGTTTGTAAAAATTGACGACCGGGTACGCGTCGGACGGAGAATTTGCTCCGTCCGACGGTTCGTACCCGGTTTTTACCGGATCGTGATCGGCACCATACTGTCTTTAACACATACAAACAGTGACGCACTCATTCATGCATCTATTCACTGAGTAATACCCCCGCTGAACCATACAGACACTCATACTGATACTAAAAACCAAGTAATAACCCATATAGACACTCATGTAGCTACTCACCAACATATGCAGTCACTTATACACAAAGTGAGAGACTGATTCAGATATTTACATATTTAAACATTACTCACTAACCCATGTATTCACTAAGATACAGTTACTCAATCCGTTAGACAATCAATTTTACAAAAACAATTCATCCATTTAAACACTTCTATACCCATTTATTCTTCCATCGACCTTGAGATATACATATATAAAACATATTTAATTTTCAGAAAAACACACATTCACTGGATGATGTCATCAGTGATGCCATCAGTGATGTCATTTGAGATGTCATCAGTGATGTCATGAGTGATGTCACTGACCATGTCATGAGTGATGTAATATGTGACGTCATCAGCAGTGCATTGCGGGCGCGCGAGTTATAGTTAGCTGAACTAACTATAATGGGAGAATTTCAATGGTTTTGTACGAGTGACATGCCCAGCTAACTATAACGCCCCTGAAACCTATGTTTTTTTCGGTGAAAAAATAAATATAAATATATATATATATATGAGATTTATAAAGCCTGCTGCGCAGGCGTAACGCGTCTCTCTGTCATTGTGGGGTCGTGGGAGACCCGAACATATTAAATTAGCCCTATTCATACCGATTATGAGTACGTGCCACTTTCTCTTAGGAGTTGGATGGATGTTGGATGGGATATATGCGAAACTAATGAAAAAGTTAAGGAGCAATTCTAATTTAATTATTAATAAGGCCGATAAAGGAGGTAATATTGTTATTTGGCCGTGCACACTTTACATGGAGGAAGCGAAAAGACATTTGGATGACATTTCATGTTATAGAAAAGGCTCTGTTATGGATATCAGAAATCTAAAAGAAAATGTTTTCAAAGAACTTAATCAATGGAAGAGAGAGGGCCTATTGAGCAAACAGGAATTTGGTTATCTCAAAAATGAATTCCCAGTCACACCTACTCTTTATTTTATCCCTAAAATTCACAAACAAGTTGTGCTGGTACCAGGACGACCGATTATTTCGGCTCAAAAAAGTCTCCTGGAACCTATATCTAAATATGTGGATCATTTTTTACATGAATCAGTGGAGAATCTACCTTCTTTTATAAAAGATACAGGACATTTTTTATCTAAATTGAAAGAAGTAAAATGGGAAGATGATTATGTGTTAGTGGTTATGGACATTTGTACCCTATATACGAGTATTCATCATGCTAATGGACTCAATGCTGTTAAATATTTTTTGGACAAGCGTAATATGAATTATTGTCAGCATAATGGAATGATATTGCGTATGATACAGATCAGTTTAGAAAACAATTACTTTCTGTTTAACAAAGAGATTTATCAGCAACAGAGAGGAGTTGCCATGGGGGCATGGTTTTCCCCATCATATGCCTGCTTACATGTTGGATGGTGGGAGGAACATGTCCTCAGAGGCACCCACAAAACAATATATGACACCAATGTAATTAGATTTTGGCGATTCATTGACGACATTTGCATGATATGGAAGGGTACCCCGGAAGCAGTGGAAACATTTATTAATGTGCTTAACCACAATAACTTGAATTTGAAGTTTACTGCTGATATCAATAAGTCCTCTGTCCAATTTTTGGACGTAGAAATCTACATTAGGGATAATGAAATTCAGACTAAGTTACACAGGAAATCAACGGCAGGGAACTCAATCCTTCACGCCAGTAGTGCTCACCCAGGTCATCTTATTAAGAGTATACCTTACGGAGAATTTCTACGTATGCGCAGAATCTGTAGTTCTAATACAGATTTAGAAAAATGCCAAGAAGAGGCCCTAGGAAGATTTTTGGCTCGTGGCTACTGCTTAAAAGATTTAATACAGGCCAAGAACAAGGCAAATAGCCACACTAGAGAGGGGTGTTTAAACACTACTGCTACATCTAAAAAAAAGAGCCTAAGAAACAATGATGAGGATCAACAAAATAGCCAAGGAGGAGTTAGACTTATAACCACATACAATGTAGAAGAAAAGAAAATAAGGGGTATTATAGTAAAACATTGGCCTCTATTAAAAACGGATATAACTTTAGCCCCTCTTCTTCCCACCAATCCTCTCATTACTTTTAGAAGAGCGCCCTCAATGAGAGATGCATTAGTTAGGTCAAACCCTGAAGTGATTAATTCTACCAACTGGCTATCTAATAAATCTGGTTTTCATAAATGTATTTCATGTAGGGCGTGTAAGTTTGGCATTAACACTACAGAATATACAAGCGTATTCGAGAAGAATCCTATTAAAATTCAAAGTCTATTTACTTGCCGCACTGACTATGCAGTATACGTTTTGGAATGTACTTGTAAAATGAAATATGTGGGCAGCACCAAGTTACAAGTGTTCAATCGTATCCTGCAACATTTAAGAGCAATAGTCAACTCTGATGATACTTATCCAGTAGCACGTCATTTCAAATTAGCCCACAATAAGAACTTGAATGATTTATGCTATTATGTAATTGACTCTGTAAAAAAGAATATAAGAGGCGGCAATAGAGAGAAACAACTTAGACATTTGGAATCTAAGTATATTCTTCTCTTAGATACCAGAATTCCGAAGGGATTAAATACAGGAGAAGACTTACATAACTTTTTATGTAATAATTTTTATAAGGTATTTTAGTACATAATAGGATTTTTTACTCTTTTTATGTTTTTACTTACCTGTAGACTATGTAGGGATAACTAGATTTAGGCTCATAGGAACATCAATACCCATTAATGTCAAGAATTTTAGATCTGGGGGATCTTAGTTGTATATAAGGATTTGTTGAAAATAGTATGTAATCATGAGAGTTTTTAGTGGATGTAATATTATCATTTTAATCCATTGAATAGATCATGTACATCAAATTAGGAACTGTTAGTCAAGAGCATCATGAGAAAATGTGTGATTTTTTCATTTTATCACTTTTTAAGCACTATTTCTTATTATTATCGTGATTTAGGATGTAATATGAAGTTATCATCATTATGTATGTGATAGATATTACCATTGCACTATGTCTACATATGGGACAACAATTATAGCACTTGCACTTTATGATGGTAAGCTACGACGTGTTTTTGAAAATGTATTTATAGAGCGCAATTCATATAATAGGGAACATATCGTGTCACTATGGCATCAAAGGTACCCGTAATGTAGGCTTTTTTTTTTATTATTAAGCTTACTTATCAGTGATATTATTTTATATATTATGAATTTTATCATACAATTTTTGATTATGTATTTAACTATGAAAATATTTGGTTTTAAAGTTATTTATATATTTATGGATTTTAACAAGTATTTCTGCAATTGAAGTATTTTGTTTAGCTCTATCTTCATTTAAAACGCGGTTGTAACTGACAACATCCAATCACGCACTGTATATAAATCATGTGTTTCACCGGGGGGTCATGTGATCAAGGCTGTGTGTCACTGTCAACAGCCAAAATGCGTCATGCTGACCGTGGAGAAATAAATTAAGCACGTTAAACTTTTATGGCAATTTGTGGTCTGTACCTGTTCAGCAAGCAAGTAAAAATACAAGACTGTTGGGAAAAAAAAAAAATATATATATCTATATATATATATATATATATATATATATATATATATATATATATATATATATAAATATATATTATGACTATTGATGAGGATCCCTTGAAAAGAGAACATTATTTTCTCAAACACTGTTCAGGTGCCTGAGTGTGAATACTGTGCAAGAGGGAGTAGCACTCTACTTTAGACGAAATAGGTTGATGGATGCATCATCCACTCTTGAAGCATTTCTCAGGCACAGGCTAGAGTGTGAGGTCCTCCAGGAGGAGACAATGCCCCCTTAAATACCAAGGAGCACAAATAAGTATCAAACGATTTGCTACAGCGTGTTTTCACCAAGGCGCCCTTCAATTATAAGCATTGCTGTGGGCTCTATTTTTGCCTTGGTGTGGGTAGAAGGAGGCACCTGACTTAGTCTAACCTGTGCTCTCTATGGCTGTTAGCAATGCATTTTACCAAAGTGTTGCCAAAGCACAATGTACATTAAATTCTAACAAGTTACTATCACATAATCTTGCCATAAAGAAAGAGTGGAGCGGGAGAGCATGCTTGGAGGAGAAGAGCAGAAAAGTAGCCTTTTGGGGGGAAGAAAAGCAAAAAAGGGGGTGTATTCCTTACTTCTTTCAGCAAAAAGTGGACAAGGATGTGGCTTGCCAGTTAGTTTCTCAACAGGCTTCTTAATATCACAGTTTGTCAAGATCTTTAGACCGCTTTGCTGTTCCAAAAAAGAATAAGCAAGTTAGTGATTAGGCAGGAAGTAGAATTACCACAAAAGATGTTCTAACCCACTCTAGCATACTCCTCTTCACTTTGATGATTAACAGCACAGGACTGCGTGTCTGTTTCATTCTAGAAATAACTGCTTTCCTCCCCTCATTCCTTTGAAACCTCACTTCCCTCTCCATCTTCTCCTATCTCCTCAAGTTCAGTAAAGAAACTTTATCCTGTCACTCACTGCAGTCACAGTATCTCATGACTCATTTCAGACCTATTAATCCATCACTGAACCATGTAGCAGTGCACTGAACCCACCCGCTAATTACCAGTGTTGGGTATATGGACACCACCTATTGTGGGAATAGTTTCTGTGAAACAGCTCCTGTCGTTAGGGCAGGTGCCTCCTAAGGGGAAAAAAGACCTTAGCTGCAGATCCTTCCAGCCACGGTGTCATGGCAGAACTGTCATCAAAGTGCGTGTCTATTTCCAGGACACACAGATTAAGTGTCACTCACACTCTTGAAGTTGTCCCCCAACATATGTGAGCACCATGGTTTCAATGCCAATCTTGGACAGGAGATACACTAGTGGACATTGTTTAACGGGCCACTCTGCATTGGTAGCTTTGCCAGATGCCACTGACGGCGACACCGGGTCTGCCAAATGAGTGTTCCCAAAGGTGAAGGAGGTTCTGCCATTCGGAATGCCACCTTCAGTGGCCATTTAAGTGGAGTGGCAACCGAAGGGAGGAGAGAACATCTGCTTTTTTTTTTTTTTTCTTTTTTTTTTTTGAAACCGTTTATTGCAATCTCAAGTATATACAAGTATGGGCCTACAACCTTCCGGCCGGCCGCTAGAGTGACAGGAGCACTTGACAAACGTACAAAAAGGCACTTGGCGTTGCAGAGAAGTAAATCAGGAGGTATCAATGACGTGGGCCACATGACTCTAAGCCCACAATACGGTTTCATTTTATATAAGCACAACAACACAGAAAAACCACACCCGCAAGGCAACCCGCAATCGAAAGTAACCGCACGTGCTCCTCAAATGAGGGACCCCGACCATCCACAGGAATCTAAAGAGGGGGAAGGGAAACAGATCCAGGACTGGGGGAACTCTGTGCCCGGGGCTGGGGGAGGGGGTCAACTAGGGGGACGGGGCCGGTGAGGCAGCAGGCAGCAGTGGTGGCTCGCAGATACCCCCGCGGTAGGCGTTCCAGGGGCTCCACACTTTCACCCACGCCCCAGGCTTACCCCTCGCCACATACACCACCTTTTCTCGGAACATGCACCAATCCATGTGTTCTTTCCAGGCCGACACCGCCGGGGGCCGCTGGGATCCCCACAGTTGAGCGATGTCACGCTTAGCTATCATATATCCCAGAGTCACCCATCGCGTCTGCGGAACCGAGTAATCAGTTGGTTCCCACACATTCAGCAAGCATCTCCTCGCTTCAGGCAACAGCGCGACACGCGTAACCAGTCGCAGGACCTCATGCACACCACGCCAGAATCGCTCCACCTTCGGGCATTCCCACAAAATATGCAAAAAAGTCGCCAAAGCACCACACCCACGCTTACACAACCCATCCTCAGCATAACCCATACGCAGAAGCCTTGGCCCCGTCATGTAAACCCGGTGGAGTATCTTAAGCTGGACGAAGCGAAGGCGAGCCGGTATGGCCACCTCCTTCGGAGAGGCCACCGCGGAACTCCAGTCCTCGTCGTCCAACTCCAGCCCGTCGGCAACCCAAGCCTCACGGAGGCCGGTCAGCAGGCCCGAGCGGTCATTAATCAATTTTTTGTAAATGAGGGAGATCGTGCTGTCCGGAACGTGGCCATCCAGCACTCTATCCTCCAGGGGGGAAGACTCCGGGATGGAGGCGACGTCTGGGAAGACGGAGCCCAGCGCGTGACGGACCTGCAAGTACCGAAAGTATTCACTGCCCTGCAGCTGAAACTCCGTCTGCAGCGTCTCGAATGTTTTAAATCCCCCTCTCGTCCAGAGGTCCCCCACTTTACTGATGCCGATCGTGTCCCACTTCTCGAAGCCCTTCGAGGTCCACAGGGAGCCCAACCGCTGAGGCGCATACAACGGCGATGCCCGGGTCAAACGGTCCTTCCACCCCATAGCTGCATTGGCCGCGTGCCACACCCGCACCATGACACGCGTGGGCCCTGTCAAGCGGGGATCCGGCGCGCCAGAGTAGAGCGCTCGATTGTAGTCGCCACCGGGCAGGAGCATCTTGTCCATTTCAAATGCCGGGTTCAAGGCGGGCCCATAGAGGCCGTGATTAATTGCAGCTAGCTGGGAGGCCCAGTAATACCGCTTAATGTCCGGGAGGGCGATCCCCCCGTCATACCACGGGAGCGTCAACTTCGCCAGGGCTATACGCGGCCTCCCGTCCCAGAACAGGCGGCGCTGTAGACTCTCCACCTCACGAAAGTAGCGCGCCGGGACTAGGTCCATAGTGTTCTGGAGAGCGTACAGGAGGCGCGGCAACTACATCATCTTAAACAATGCTGCCCGGCCGAGCGGCGAAAGCGGCAGGCGCCGCCAGCGCGCGACGTCCTCCTTCAAGCGCTGGAGGGGGGGAAGCAAATTCCGCTCGTAGCGGGCCTCCGGGTCCAGCGTGATATAGACACCCAGGTACCGAAACCCCTGCGAGGCAATCTGGATCGGACAGCCCCGCGGGAGGACGGGAGCCTCCCCGGAAAGCACATAGACACATGATTTAGCCCAGTTGATGACGAGGCCTGAGTTACGGCCAAAGGAGCGCAGGACATCAACCAGGACAATCAGTGATTTGCGCGGGGAGGCTAGGTACAAAAGGATATCGTCAGCGTAGAGGGACACGCGGTCCTCATACTCGGGGGTCCAACGGAGACCACGGATGGAAGGGTGCCACCGCAGCCACTCCGCCAGGGGTTCCAAGGCCAATGCAAACAGGAGCGGCGACAAGGGGCAACCCTGTCGCGTGCCCCGTCCCAGCGCGAATGGGGCCGAGACTCGTCCATTCACTACCACCTGCGCTAATGGGCCCGAGTACAACAATTTGACCCAGCTGATGAATCCCGGTCCAAATCCAAATTTCGCCAGCATCGCCCAAATGTATGGCCATTCGAGCGTGTCAAATGCCATGGTGGCGTCTAAGGACGCCAAGATGGCCGGCTCCCGCACAAACGGAACACGCGCGAGCACCCCGTGCAAGCGCCGCAGATTGAGGGCCGTGTTGCGATGGGGAATAAAGCCGGACTGGTCCTGGTGGACCAAATCGCCCACCACGCCGACCAGCCGGTTGGCGAGCACCTTGGCAAGGATTTTGGGCTCCGCATTCAAGAGCGAGATAGGCCGATAGGAGGTAACCCGGTCTCGGGGTCTCCCCTCCTTGTGGATCACCACGATTGTAGCCAGACGTTGGTCCGGCGGGAGGGAGCCCCGCGAGTGGGCCGCCAGGAACATCGCGCGGAGGTGGGGTGCCAGTACATCCGGTCGCAGCTTATACAACTCGATAGGGATGCCGTTCGGGCCCATGGCCTTGCCAGATGCGACCGAGCGTATGGCGAGGGCAATTTCGTCCGAGGTAGGAGCAGCATCCAACGACTCCCTGTCCTCCACCGAAAGGGAGGGCAGCGCGATATCTCGAAGCAGGGCATGGGAATCCGCCTCCGAGCAGGGAGAGACCGGGGAATACACCTCGCGGAAATAATCCGCGAAGCAAGAGACAATGTCTTCTGGCTCGGTGACACGTACACCATCCATCCTCTCAATCAGCGGGACCACACGACTCGCTCTCTCCTTTTTATCCAACCACACAATCAATTTACCAGCCTTATCACCCACATCATACAGTCGCCCCTGTTGCTCTCTACTGAGGCCCCTGGCTGCCTCCGTGACGAGGGCCCTATAGGCCGCTTGCTTAAGGTGTAGAACATGCAGTGCAGCATCCGTCACCCCACTCCCCAGATCACCCTCTAATTCAGTAATTTCGGCCTCCACCCGGGTCACCTCCTCCTGCTCGCGCCTCCGGGCATGGGATATGAAGGAGAGGGCCTCCCCCCTGAGAACTGTATTGAAGGCCTCCCACAGGGAGATAGCCGAAGGGACAGACCCCACATTCTCCTCAAAATACCGCTGCAAGGATTTAATCAAGTCAGCACGAATGGTGGGGTCGCGCAGGTACCAGGCATTGATTGGAGCTACCCTGCCCTCCCCCCTCGGGAGGACACCAAAGTGCAACAGGAGCGGGGAGTGATCTGAAATACCCCGCGCGAGATGGCGCACCTCTCCCACCCTCCCAGCATAGGCCGCAGGGACAAGGATATGATCAAGCCGCGAGAGGCTACCATGGACACCCGAATGGAAGGTGTATTGCAGCTGCGTGGGATGTTTTAAGCGCCAGCAGTCCACCAATCCCAATGTATCTAAGAGGCCGGACAGCCACGCCTGCGCCCGGGGGAGGTCCCTAGGGGGGTGACGATCCATAGTCCCAGAAACCACCGCATTGAAATCCCCCCCAACCACTAGAAGCCCCCCCGGAAGGTCAAGAAGGAGGCGCCCCAGGTCCGCGAAAGTGGTAGACTGTAGCCCCGGTGGGACGTACACTGAAACAAAGACAACCACTTTGCCCTCCATTCTCCCCACCAAGGCAGTGTAGCGTCCCCTCTCATCATGACGCACCTCGTCTATTTCCAGCGGGAGCGAGTTCTTAACCATGATGCCCACCCCCCGCGAGCCAGACGTGAAGCCCGAGTGGGCCACCAAACGATAGCCACGCCGATTCATGGCACAAAAGGAATTACCAATAAGTTGTGTCTCCTGCAAAAAGACCACAGCGAAATTCGTTTCAGATACTGCAGGACCACACCTCGCTTAATCCTATCCCCCAGTCCATTAACGTTCCAAGACAACAAAGTCAAGTCCCTACCCCCCATCACATACAGAAGCCATCATTCGTCCCCCCGAGAGCACCTCAAAAACACCAATACAGTAAAGGGTTTGCCTTGCGGTAAAAACGAACAACACCCCACCCCAACCCACCCGTCCCAACAGAACTCCCCCCTCCCTGCACCCCTGCATGAGCCCAAGCAGCCCCCCCAAAGTGCAGTGTGCCTGTCGCCCCATAGATGAGAAAACTAACTAGTCCCCCAGAGGAGGAGGGAAAGCCCCCAAGGGACCCCGCACGACCTCCACGGGAGGGGAACTTACACAATCAGTCAATGATGACAATAATGTTGTCCAGAGCAAGGCCTACTATTAGTCCCTCAGTCCTGATCCGGCAAGCCCTCCCCACCAACCGCGCCCCCCCCACCCCCCGGGCCCCGATCCCCGGGCAAAGTGTCCAACCAGTCCCCGGCCGCCTCGGGACGATCAAAAAAGTGCGTGCGGCCATCCATCTCTACCCTCAACTTCGCTGGAAAAAGCATCGCATACTTGAGGTTCAGGTCCCGTAGGCGACGTTTGACTCCGAGAAAACTCAGTCTCTGCTTCTGGACCGCCGGAGTAAAATCAGGATAGAAGTTTACGTCCACATTGTCGAGTCTGACCGGTCCTTGTTGCCTAGAAGTCTGCAGGATAGCGTCTCTGTCCCGAAAGTTGAAGATCCGGGCAATGAGAGGCCTCGGAGGGGCTCCGGCCTTAGGTCTTCCTCCGGGGACCCTGTGGGCACGTTCCACCGCAAAGAGTTTACTCAGCCCCCGGGGCTGGAGACGGGTGAGGACCAGGTCCTCCACAAACAGATCCGCCGCCTCCTCCTCACGTCCCTCCGGCACCCCGACAATGCGGACATTGTTCCTCCGGGCCCGACCCTCGGAATCCTCCAGTCGACGATCCATCAGGGCGCTCGCCTGGCCAAGTCGGCGCACCTCCTTTTGGAGGGCCGCCACGTCCGTTGTGAGGCCCGAGGTGGTGTGGGCCAAAGAGTCGACCCGGTCATTCGTCTTGGACAGATCGGCCCTCACCAGGCCCACATCCACGAGGACCGAGTCAATCTTCTGCGCCAGAGTGTCAAAGCGCTGGTCCACCGAGGCCTTCATCTCGGCGATGGCGCCCATGACGTCTCGGAGGGTCAGATCCGCGGGCAGAGCAGGAGCATCAGTCGGGCCCACAGGGGACCTACGCGGCGCCTCTGGAGATCCCTTCTGGAGGGTGTAGCGGTCCATGCTGTTGGATTGATGGGCTGCGCCACGGTGAGTCGATTTCACCTTTGCCCGGTCGCCATCTTGCTTCGTGGACATGGCTCCAGTCCCCAAATCGTGCCAAACTCCTTGAAAGGGGCTGACAAACCAGTTCACGGGCCCCGGGGGGGGGCGACCACAGCTCCGAAGGGCGGATCACAGCTGGCAGGCCGGCAGGGCACCCCGATGAAGCCACACCACCGCACGCCGCCCCGCGACCCTACCTCGCTTGGCAGCAAGGGGGGCGCGAAAGTGAAAGTGCGGGGTACGCGAGCCGCCCAGCCTCGCCCGCCGCTGTTGTTCACTTTGTCTCCGGATCGCCCCACAACTCCAATCCGGGGGGCCGGCGTGGAGAAGGCCGCAAACCTCAATCGATGCTCCCGCCGGTGTCCGAGGTCCGATTTGGAAACGGAAAACGGGTGGCACCTCAGCTCGGTCTCACGAACACAGTCCCCTCGTCTAGGACAGGATATGGTCAGGATTTATGCAGGAGGTCGCGGAGGTCCTCGGGAGCCTCGCACCTACGCGGCCATCTTGGTTGCGCGCTAGGCTCCTCCCTCTAACATCTGCTTTTTTGATTGGTTAAGGTGTAGTGGATATGCTTGAAACAATCTGCACATCAATAGTGTCTCCTTATAATTATATTAGGTTGACTCAAATTCCATTAGATCAGACAAATAATCGGTGCAACATTGGTGTCAGATGCTCATCCACCCAGAACATCAAATCCTAAATACACAAGGTAATATAGGTTACAAACAAAACAATGACACCAGAGCACAGCATATACATATTACTATCATCCTCTTATTGTATTGGGACAAAGCACAGATGAATCCACATCACTGAGCAGCAAGAGAAGTTGTCGATATTTTCCAATTTATTATTTTCTTTTTCAAAAACAAACAGCCGACGCGCGTTTCGCCCCAACAGGGGCTTCCTCAAGGCTCTATTCACGTCCTGTATTATATTTGTATAATGTTAGATCAGTATAGATGTGTTTAAATCCAAACAATGCTACAATTTCAGTCCATACACTACGTTACTCGCAGACGTATTTGTATAGCAACTTCTTGTTGTTTTCAGACGTAAGCAATTCAAAAAAGAACCATGATAAGTCCCATCCAAATGTTATAGAAATATAACGTCTCTCGTCAATCCAACGGCATGTATAAGTAACATCTGCTTTTTTGGTGGAAAACCCATTTTGTCTTTCCCTTAAATGAATCCTTTTGTTTTATGGAAGCACCACCATGTCAGCTTACTATTAGATGTTCTTATTTTGACAAAACCCAAGGTGTTAACTTTGCTGTTTATGGTGCAGCTGTGTTTATTATCACTCTATATGGCATGCTGAGATTGGCTCAGCCAATAGGAATGCTGCATGTTCTGGCATTTACCATTGTTGCTTATTTGTATTCTAAGTACAGTGAAAGGTTGAAGCCGGTCCAAAAAGTAGACAGGGACATTAGTCGTTAGGTGTATGTGCCTATATTTGTTGCACAAGATTGCAGCTGCAAAAATTAGGCTAACTCCACCCATACGTTTGGGCATTAACAGCTGTTTTTACCTCTCTCCAATGTAATACACCCCTCCAGGTATAATGTGCTTCTTGTTTAGACCTATCATGTGATTATTATCCCCTACATTTATTAACTTCCTAGTGGTAAAACTGCTGTCTCTCAAACTGAGACTCAAACTGAATTATAATCCAGTGAAGCTGTACCCCTCTAACTGCTCTGCTTAAACCATCCTGCTCTGCAATGAAATGACCAATCCCAAAAATATTTACAATGAGGACTGTAAAGCAGGAATGAAAAGTGGTATGAAGGCACCTTGAAGAGATAGAAGACATCAATATCCGGAGGACGGTAAGGCATCCAGTTCTGAAAGGCTGATCTTGGCAGGGGACCAATAATAGGAGTCCAGCAGGGATCTTCCACCACAAATTCGTCCACTTCTCTGGGGTATCCTGTCCGGTCGGTGAATGAGAACATGGAGTACACCTAGAATGCAGCCAGGAGGCAAACAACATTGTTATCTCTGAGAATATTAGGCAGAGGGCATAGGAAGAGTTCCAGAGATACATTTATGTAGGCCATGCTCAGCTCTTAAAGACTCTGGGAATGGTCCCCACAGTTATATGCCTGTTTGCACACATTCCATGTAATAGTAAACGTTTTACAGTCTGACCCACCAGACAACGATTTTCTGATGTTGAAATTGACTTGGCAATGCCCAATCCGCTGCATACCTTCAGCCCCTGGCAAACCATCCTTGCCTCTACACTACCACCTAAAGCCACGAAGAGAGTGCAGATCTGAAACACAGTCACTATACAGCATCTTTATCTAAACCACTTTAATGTTGTTAGTATCACCTTTATCAGAGTGCATCCTCCACTTCCATTGAGCCCAAGGACTTCGGAAAGAAAGATCATTCTGTCTTTCTCCACACCAGCGTACCCCACCCATAATCAAAATGACTTTATGTGCAGGTAGTCCAACTATATAAAATTGAAAGTAGTTGCAGGTAAAGTTAGAAATATCAGACATTGTGCACTATCCTCGTTAACCTGACATCATTCCATACTTAGGGCCTTATTTAAGACAAAATTATGCATCGCTGACAGCGATGCGTCACTTTTCATTGTGCCCACCTTGCGACATGATGGAGGTGTCATATTTACTGTATGACGCATCATGTCGCAGGGAATGACAGAAACTGCAGTTTTACTGACATATCTGTCGCGCAAAAAATGACGCATTGCTGGAGTTGTGTCGGAAGCGTGATGCAACTTCAGCAATGCAGGGGAAGGGCTATGAATATAGCACTGTGTCACTTTTACGCCTGCCATGAGGCAGGCATATGGTTTTGACGCATTTGCGTACTAGAAGTGGCACAGTGAAGTCTCATAGATTTCACTGCATCACTTCTATGAGGCTTACTTGCATGGGAACGCCCCCCTGCATACAAAATACCTGAAGCAGGTATAATGGAGGGCAGGGGTTTACAAAGTGACGTATCTGCTTAGATGCGTCACTTTATAAATATGGGAAAACAGGGGGCATGTGATGCAACGGTGACCCAAAACTGTTGCATGGCCTCATAAATAAGGCCCTTAATCCTTATAGCATTCCTTACTCACTTCTGCACCCAACATGCCTTACTGTTCGCCACCCTGAAATTCCCTCTCACAAGTTCCTCTGCTGATCAGATGAGATCCGGTTATAGATTTTCTTTAAGAAAACAGAAGTGGCAACAATTCACTGCATTTGAATGAGGGGGCTTGTTAACACTCAACCATTGACTTAGTCTTTTTTGCACCTACAGATGATGGTGGGGGGAAAAACACTAGGAGTGTCTTTCAGTGAAAAAACATACAGATAGAGGACCATACAACTAGGCACAAAGCAACATAGTAACAACTTGAAGAGCCAAGCCTCTCTACAACTCCGGCTCACGTCCTGCCTACACTTTCCCTAGGGAGAGGGTATGGAAGTGTGCTGCAAACACCAGAGAGGAAATAAGGATTGGCAAAGTCAATAGGTTATGCCTATATGAGAACTATTGGTTGTGTTGGAGTGGTGTGGAGTAGAGTGACATTGTGTGTCATGGGGTGGAGTGACTCTGTGTGGCATGGAGTGGAGTGACTTTGTGTGGCATAGAGTGGAATGGCATTATGTGGAATGGAGTGGAGTGGCAGTCATGGAGTGGATTGGTATTTTGTGGTGAAGGGTGGCAATGTGTGGAGTGGAGTGGCATTATGTGTAGTGTGGTGGAGTGACATTGTGTGGTATGAAGTGTAGTGGAGTGGAATGGAGTGGAGTGGCACTGTGGTAATGGAGGGGCATTGAGTGGAGAGGGAGGAATGATACTGAGTGGACTGGCTCTGTGTGGCAGGGAGTGGAGTGGCATTGAATGTAGTGGAATGGAGTGGAGTGGTCTTGTGTGGTGTGGAGTTGAATTGTGCGGAGTGGGGTGGCATTGTTTGCAGTCACGTTCAGTGGAGTTGCATTGTGTGGTGTGGATTGGAGTGTAGTGTTTCGTTATGTTGATTTCCATAGCACACTAACCCCCCGAGAGGCATTGTTTGGTGTGGAGTGGCTTTGTATGGCATGGAGCTCAGTGGCATTGTGCAGCATGGACTTGAGTATCACTGTATGCCATAGAGTGGAGTTGCATTTTGGGACATGGAGTGGCATTGTGTGGAGTGGAGTGGCATTGTGGGCATGTAGAGAGTGGAGTGGCATTGTGTGGCATGGAGTGGAGCACCACTGTGTGACATGGAGTGGAGTGGGATTGCATGGAGAGGAGTAGAATTGTGTGGCATGGAGTGGAGTGGAGTGGCATGGAGTGGAGTGGCATTAGTTTTTTTTTTTTTTTTTTTTTTTTTGAAAAACCTTTATTGATGTTTCAATCATTTACACGTATGGGCCTACAACCCCCCGGGGCCGGCCGCTAAATAATCAGGATAATAAAAGCAAATGTCAACACAGGCGGCACCTCGGAGAGCGAAGTCTTCAGTCCAATATAGTCCGGCCAATAAGCCGCGCAGGTAGGGCACCAGGAGAGAGAGGGTTTTTCATTTTATGATAAAACGAAAGAATAGGATCAGGTGCCAGACAATTTGCCAACAGCGAGAAGGGTCAGGATAAGAGACAAACAATAAGCAGCAATACAGTAAGGCGATGGCGCAGGCGCGAGAAAGTACGGATGGGGAGAAACATCAAAAATAGTTGCGCCTACTGGTCCCCGTACCTAAAGCCCAGCGAACCCCCCAGAGACTGTGGCACACATGAAGAGCAAACGATTCACAATCAGGGTGGTGTATCGCACTGATCCCAGAAAAAGAAAGCAAAAAGAAACAGTGGAGAAAAAGGAGGCCATAGAAAAGGAGATAAAGACGAAAGAGTCCCCTCCCCCATCCCCCCACCCTGCACCTCTGCGAATGAGTATGGCCCCACCCCCCAGCAGTGTGCCTGTCGCCCTGGAACTAGACCCGAAATATAGAAGAGACAGGGAAAAAGAGAGTGAGAAAGGGCCCCCCCAGACGGGTGGGCGGAGAGAATATAATAAATTGGAGGAGGGCCATCAAAACATACCCCCGGCTTCGCCCTCCCGCACGGTGAGGTCTCCCCCCAACAAACAATTAGCGGTACCAAGCCGATCATATCAACAAAAATAGGGGAGGGGGGGGGGGAATGGGAAGCATTACACACCAAATGTTCGAATGACCCCAGGAGCGCACAACCATGAGTCCGCCTATCTATGAAGTGACCACCCTCGAAGGATCAGCCTCAGCCTTGACCGCTTTTTGCGATTCTACCCATACCTGCCCCTTGACCCAGCACCATGTCCAATGTCCCAAAGTACAGGAGTGTCCAAAAACCGTCGGGAAACGCCGCACACAGGTGGGGTGGAAGTCTCTGGGCATCCGCACAGACCGCTTCATGGAGGGGCGTCTTTTCCAGTGCTGCCCCAGGATCTGCACTGCCCACAAGGACCAGATAGGCTGGAGCAGCCAAATGAGATACACGTTGCTGGAAGTGTCCCCGGGCCGCCGGAGACCGCGCACGGGACAAGGCCACCATCTTCCGCGCAGGTCCAATACCTCCGGAACAGATTAAGTTCACAGTTGGCCGACCACACGGTAGCATATTGTCCGAAGTGTCCGGCTGTACACTAATCGCGGGGGGGCCGCCACATCTTCCTCTTGTGTGCAGTGTGGAAAGCCACTGCGTACCTGTGGACCAGCATGCCGCCACTGTCCCAACGCTGTTACCACACCATCTAGCTTCCCCCCCAGGACCCCGGCGCCATGAGCAAAGGAGTAATGAAGGGCACCCAGGGCCTCCAGGAGGTCGCCATATCCCAGAGCGGCTCCCTCCGATCGCTCCGCCACACTCCCGAAAGTCACACACCCCCAGTCCCGCTGCGTCCCCGCGGACAGGATGGCTGGCTGCATAATAGCAAAATGGCCGCTGGGAAGGCCCGACTCGTATAGGGGCCAGGACCAAGGGAACAACGCCTCAAGGGCCACGTCGCTGAAGACAGGGATCCCGGGACAGGCACAGATCCAGCCGTTGCGCGGTCACAGGCAACAGTCGTCTCCGCCACGGACCATCTCCCGCAAAAAGCCGGGAGCAGCCCGCAAGGATCAAGGCGGGCCAGGGACGGCGCCCAGGCAGCTCACCATCAAAGGCAGGGGCAAACGCCACAGAATCCGGAAATCGTACACCCGGGCATGTCCTCAGTCCGCAGCGCTCAGTAGGGGGGAGCGGCCACGGCAAAATGCAGGCCGATGGGGGCTCCACTCCGGTGGACCGACTCCACCCAGTCACCACAGGCCGCTGTTGTTCAACTGCCACCCGGCCAAGGTGCCCACTCGAGGTCCCGGCTTCGGGACCGCACGGGCCGCAAAGTTCGATCGCTGATTTCTCCGGTTGTATGGCAGTCAGAAACCTCGGGGTCACACGATCGGTTGCCACTTTCGCTTACGAACACATTCTCGTGGTGCAGAATAAGGATCTCTTGCAGGATATCCGTGCGGGGTGCGGAGGCTCACGGAGCCGGGAATCTACGCTGCCGTCTCGGTCGCCATCTTGGCTCCTCCCCCCGGAGTGGCATTAGTTAATGAAGTGGTGTGCCATTGTGTGGTGCGGAGTATAATGGCATTGTGTGGCATGGAGTGGCATTGTGTGGCATGGAGTGACATTGTGTGGAGTAGAGTACAGTGGCATTGTGTGGCATGGAATGAAGTGGCACTGTGTGGTGGGGGGTGGAGTGGTATTGTGTGGCATGGAGTGGAGTTGCATTGGGTGGCACTGTGTGACATGGAGTGGCATTGTATGTAGTGGAGTCACACTGGGTGGAGTGGGGTGGGGTGTGTAGTGAGGTGGCACTGTGTGGCGTGGTATGGAATGGAGTGGCATGGAGTGATGTGGAACTGTATGGAGTAAATACGAGTGCATTGAGTGGAGTGGCATTGAGTGGAGTGGAGAGGCATTTGGGTGAAATAGAGTGAAGTGGTACTGAGTGGAGTCGAGTGGCATTGAATGGCATGGAGTGACATTGTGTAGTGTGCAGTGGCATTGTGTGGAGTGAAGTGGCATTGTGTGGAATGGAGTGTTATGGTGTGGAGTGGCATTGTGTGGTGTGGAGTGGCATTCGATGGAGTGGAGTGGTTTTGGGTGGTATGAAAAGTTGCCGGAGTTGCCCATGAATTGACCTATAGTACTCTGTGCTATATAAATGCAATTATGATATAATATGTTACCAATTATCTCAACCTATGATCTACGTAAACATCTGACGCCTTTGATCCGATGCCGGAGCTTGTTAATAAGTGCAATGCTTCTGTGTGAACTGGTTTGGTTACAAATGAATGTGTTTTAGACCTGGATGGTCTAGTGGGCGAGGGAGCAGCATATATCATACCAGATGGGGTCAAAGGAGATGCAGCCAAATGTTGGCAGTTGTTGTGGAGCTACAAATGTTTTAAGCCTTTTTCCAAACAGGAGTAACAGACATGCTCAGTACTCAATCATGATAGAGAATGATAGAGATTAACAACCATTTTGTTATGAAAAGAAGCAAACAGAACAGATTGCCGCAGATTTAAACCAAAGATATTTCAGAGTTGAAAAGTGGGGAGGTTTATGATGACTCTCTCTTAGACATTGGGGTGGGAGGAGAAGAAGCAACACAGAGAAGTGGTGGGTGTCAGGGGACGAAGCACCATAGAGAAGGAGTGGGAGTGGTAAGAAGAAATAGTACAGCACAAGCAGCGGACGGACACTAATTATTATGAATCAGTGTGTGATTGGTCCATGCTCTACAAAAAGAAAGGAACTAAACAAGAGTTACATTGATGCCAATAAATGGTAAGTGATGGGCAGGGTCTGAGTCCTTTACAGTAAACAATAACCCTGGCAGCTACAGCCCTTGTGATGTCGGCAGGTGAGACCTAAAAACAGATATGAATGGCATAAAATATGGAGGCACAGGGGCAAGTAGGTGGGGAACAAACTGCAGGAAGGTTACTTGTCTAGTCCGTGGAGTGGTGACTTTCCCACAGTGAAATTTCCTAGAACCGAATTAGTCTGACATTGAAATTGCTGTGGGTGTTAGGTACAAATCACAATAGTAAGTTAAATTCTTGAATCCATCTTCTGTTTCCAACTTTCAATCCATGTACTGCTATATTTGTTAAATGTTCATATTGTGCGGTGTTGCTTTTATATATGAATATGGTTCATTAAGCCTTTTCTGTCTTGCTGAAATATTTTCAAATATGCCTCAGTAGAAAACATGTCAAGGGAAATGTTCCTTCTCCATGCCATAATATTAATCAACCAGGTGCATTTCATCGGTGCACTTATTCCACTTGTTAAAATGGAGGTTGGAGTTTGTTCTTGTCACTAGTGCACCATACTAAGCCTTTTTTATGTCCAGTCTTGAGACAGCTTTCGCTACCTCTACAGACTCATGTTTTTAAGACAATTCATAAAAAACAAATACATATATAGATACCTAGATGGGCTCCTGGTCCACACTCTTTTTCCATCAAGTGTCATTAACATTTAGTTCCGCCAACACTGCACATAGTATGGGGCAATTGGTAAGGCATTTGCCCCCAATTCCAATTGAAGCCCATGTTAGATGTGAAGGACATCTAACATGGATGGATGGAATTCCATAGAGCATATTATCAAGCCCATTATCGCCGTTTTAGCGGCAGTTTTCTGCCGCTAAAGCGGCGATAATTTTATCGCCTGGCTTGATAATATGCCCCACTATTCTCAAGAATGTGGTGCAGCCTGGCGTTTCCACCTGCGACGGTGCTAAGTTTCACGACTTAACGCCAACGCAGGCACCCTTGCACCAGACTGCAAGGGTGTCTGCGAGCAGGGAGGTTTGTTTATGTACAGGAAGGTGCCCTATCCTGCACATAAACAAACCTAAAATGCCCTTTAGTAACTTGCACATTTGCTGCTTCATGCACAGCATTTTTTAAAAGGTTTGTTTATGTACAGGAAGGGACACCTTCCTGTACATGAACAAACCATGGCATTTTTGCTATTTCCATGTGTACTGCACAAGGCAGCACACATGGAAATAGCAAAAACGTGGAGAAATTAAGCATTTCTCCTCACTTCGCCACCTTAAGACCAGGATTTTTCTGGTCTTAAGTTCGGCGCTGCCACCTATTATCGCCGCCCTTGATAATAGGTGGCAGCGTCAAATTCAATGGGTGTTGCAGTGGTACGCCCACCGCAACACCCACTGCACGCCCCCTTTCACGCTAAAGGGGCCCTATTTTCAAGGAAGCGTTAGGCCACTTAACGTGGCTTTAAGCTACATTAAGTGGGTTAATGCCGCCTTGAGAATAGAGCGCTGGCCCTATCGCCACGGGAATGTCAAAAAAAGTGACGTTCCCGCAGCGATAGGGGCTTGAGAATATGCCCCATTCAGTTTTGTAAAAGCTATTAGGAAGCCTTAACATATTTCTTTCCAAGCATTGACCACATTCAGGAGCGTTGCTGTAAACATTGAGAAGAAGGAAGAGCTACCCTGCGATTTTATGTTTATGGAGTTGTTTCTCCATGTCCACATAACCGTGCATTCGTTGAAAGGATGACATAATCAAAAGTGTAAATAAAGCAATTTGCACCTCGAAGTTCCACTTACACGTAAGTGTGCAAAAGGCTTTGTGAGTCTGTCTCTCTAGATAAGTTTGAAGCCCATACAACAAACCACAGAGATAGGCACATATGTTTTATTATAAAATTCTCCAATGATTATTTCTAATTTTCACACACCTCTGTTCACCTTAATGAAGGAAACATATGACTGGATAGCTGAGGAGTGTTATTAGGCATCTGTGATATTTTGAACCGATGTTGGTGGTATACCCCATATTGTGAGATATTTTGGACCACACTGATGCTTTTAGGATAGCAGCCAATTGTGAAATAGGTAGTTCTTCTTCAATGCAGGTTATACCAGGATAAAAATAGAAGGAAAGGAAGGAATTGTGATTGAAACTTTGATTACAACAAATAAACTGAAATATGTATTTATTCAAATAGAGTTGACGCTTCCAGTGATGCAAAATAAAGCTGCACATGAAGGAAACTACAACACCTGTGTGAGAAAGAGATCAGGAGTATGATAAATAAATTAAGGGTTGTTATGGTTTGCTTAAGGAAGCGATTATTCAGGACAGTCAAAGATTCCACAAGAGCACAGCTAGCCACAATGTGTTCCATAATTGGAAAGTGTTATTTATCATTAGAAAAGTGTTGATTGCCATGCTGAGTTTCAGTGGCAGAGCCATGAGGAGCCAGTTAGTGCTGTCCTTTCGTTAAGATGCTGCTTAGACAAATGTAGCACGTTTTGTATCTCAGAGTAAGGAGGGTGGTACAGTGACTGGTAGTTGTGCATGTTGGCATGAAGGTGGAAGGAAGCAGTACGCACAAACGACAATGGAGAATTACTATTGATCACTATGGAAATGTGTAGACCTGGTCACACACCGGGGCATATGTACAAAGAAGGGGCGGAGTGAGGCATTAGGCGTCATGGCTTAGAGCCTCTCTCCTCCACTTCTGAAACACAAGGCTGCACCATATGTACAAGAATATGGTGCAGCCCTGCATTTCCTTCTGCGCTGGCTCTACAACGAAGTCATCCTTGCCTCATAGTGCAAGGGTGTCTGCATGCAGGAGAAGATTGTTTATATGTAGGAAAGTGTCCTTTCCTGCACATAAACAATCTTTAAATGCTGTTTTGTCACTTCTATGTGTGCTGCGTAATGCAGCACACATGGAAGTTACAAAAAATAATTGTTTTAAAGATTATTTATGTGAAGGAAGGGACACCTACCTACACATAAACAAACGAAGAGAAATAAAGCTTTTCTCCTCGTTTTGCCAAGTTAAGACCAGGTTTTCCCTGGCCTTAATTTTGGCGCTGTCTCCTATTTATGCCACCCATGTAGATAGGGGGCAGCGTCAAAATCAATAGGTGTTGCGGTGGAACACCCACTGCAACACCCACTGCCCACCCCTTTCACACTAAGCATAGCTTGAAAGGGGGCCTTATTTACAAGGCAGAGTTAAGCCACGTTAAGTGGCTTACGCTGTCTTGTAAATAAGGCAAAGCCTCTATCGCCACAGATACTTCCTAAAAAGTACCAGCTGCGCTTTAGACAGCTTATTCTCATGGAGAATGGGGGGCATTGTACGCCTTCTTTAGCGCATAATTGCGCAGCAAGGATCCTTGCAAATTTAAGGCCTGATGGACACTAATACGTGTATTACAATGACTGACTGCTTATGGAGATATAGTGAAAACAGTGTGAGAGGGAAAAATTCAGAAGAGAACGCAGAGAGCATAGACGGTTATGCCGGTTTTTAACATATGAGGAAATCTTAGTGAGAATACATGAGTAGGCGCTTTTGTTAAGGAATTTAAGCCTATCTGTTTTTTGTAGTATGGATCACCTCAGTTTGCAATTTTGCTCTGAAGAAGTTTCGTGTAAATAGGGACGAAACCTGTAGGCTGTTTTTTTTGATGTGTCGTTCTGTCTTGTCTAGTCACTTGAAGACGTTTGAATAAAGACAAAAAATGAAATAACAAGGACGGGAAAGTTTTCATTTTAAATAGAAAGTACTGGTTTTGCTGTCTCACTTATAAAACAAGTGTCTATAAAAGATGTATGAAATATGCTTGAGCATTATATAATTCCAAGTCGTGGATTTTTATATTTCAGGGTACTGTGCTCCCCAACTTGTGTAGTCCTAAAAAGTGATGTAACTGTGGCGATAGGGGCTTGTACATACACCCCACCGTTTCTAACACTTATAAGCACTATGTTTTTTTTAAACAAAAATGTTATTGTAAACATGTGACAACCCAAAAGAAACATAAGTAAAACCTTAAACCATCATAACAGAAATATTAATGCTTGCCAGTGCCAGACCTACTGAGTTTGCCAATGCTTGGTTTCATGGGCATAGCTCGAGGGTCTGTTTCACAGAAGAGAAGGCTTGCTTCATAATAGTAGAAAAATATAGCTACTCTTGGAGAACTACACATATATACCAAGGTACTCACAACATACCTCTTAAGACTGGTGGAGTGGTATGTTGTGAGTACCTTGATATAAATGCATAGTTCTCCATGAGTAGCTATATTTTTCTACTGATTACGGTACCCTGACTCTTGGTGTAGATTGGTCACTCTTGGATTTTATATTGCTTCATAATAGACCAAAATGGAAGAGAATCGATAGTAAGCAGTATCAGTATTTCGGACAAGAGAAAAAGAGTGAAACAATGATGATGGGTACTGAACGAGGAGGAAGAGTCAATTGCTCTGAGGAGGTCTGGCTAATTTCATGCAAGCCTTCCTAATGTATTTCTGTTGAGCATTCCTGTTTAGGCCTTCAACATTACTGATGTGCTTCAGAGATGCACTGGTATTTTCTGTATACATCTGCTGCCTTCAGTGATCTTAAAAATGGCATCTTCTAATAGAAACTTCTAATCTAAGAATCCTCACCTTTTGAATATTCCTCAGGCGTCCCACTGGATCCGGAAACTTTTTCAGCAGTACCTCTGCGTGCCAGTAGGTGGTGCAGTGCGGCTCTGCACTGACGAACTTCAGCTTTGGAAATGATGAGATGAGTTTATGTAGGTGCCACCCCGCATGCAGATGTCACTTCCTTTCTTTTCGAGCCACCAGACGTAGATCTGAATTTTCCTCTCGTCTCTAGGAGACAACTTCCCCCTCACATTTTTTTGTGTGTAAGGGAAATGTGGCCTCCCAAAACGACAGGTTGCAAACAAATGTTGGTGACAGATCTTCATCAGATTTGCCTGTGCTGCCTGGGGTCGTAACATGACTCTACGGCCTGCAGTGACTCCGCATCAATGAACCCAAAGACCACACAAGACTGCGAGGAGAAACTTTGTCGCCATGCATCGGAAGACTCTGCAACAAGACTGGTCCAAACCAATGGATCATTCCCAGTCCCATTCCTGGTCCTGAAGTTGATCCCAAAGATGGTCATTGTCACTCTTTAGGTCTTCGGATAAGTGGAAGAAAAAACATAAGCATCCAAGCTGGACTCGGCCCCTTCCCTCCATTTATAAACTCCAGAGAAGGCGCACAGTCGTTGCCATTACTCTCGATCTCATTCCCGAAGTGGGTTGACATCGGAGCCTATCTCGCAACTTGCCCTGGCACAACCTGAGTTTCCAGGGCCATCTTTGACACTGAGGCAGATCGAAGAGTTCGACGAGGCCATGCTCTGACTCTCAAGATCCTTACCGACTCCCTCTGGTGCTCCTACATGCCCCAAGTAGCCAAAAGGCCCTCCATCTCCGATACCCCTGGCTGATTCCCCCTCGGCCCAGTTGTACAATTCAAATCCACCACTGGAACTCCAAGGCTCCTGCACCAACTCTGCCCCTGGAGCCACTCTCCATGCCAGTTCCTGGAGCCTCAATTTTGATTTCAACTGCAGCGAGGCCTGTGGGCAAGGTGTCAAATGTTGTCTCTGACTCCAAGTCAGCGCTGCTGCGACCTTGACTGAGGCAGAGCTAGATTTCCATCGACATGCAACCTCTGCTGCATGACATTCAACCTCCACAAGCAAGAACCTGCACATTACATTCCTTATTTGGAACAGTGATTCTCCAGTATTGGGGTATCTTTCATAGATTGTATCTCACAAAAAGTGATGAAATGCTAATGTCCTAAGAAGGAGACATGTGTGTATGAGGAAGGGAGGCCAAGAAAATAATACTTTTAAAGACGAGAACCCTCACTCACCCGAGGGTGACATGCTTCATCATTGGGTCCCCTCTTGCACACTGTAACCGCAAGGTATACAGTGTGGGCTACAACTCTCAAACAAGGGACAAGAGAGGAGCGTGAGGTGTTTTGATGGGGGTATCCAAAGTGACAGGGGGAGTAAGGGGCAGAGTGTGAAATGAAACAGTGTGTAGGTAAGTAAAACTAGCTACAGGGTAACAAAATCAATTTTAATAGTAGTTCCCATCAGCTAGGATTAAAATGAAGTGATCTAGGATTTACAAAATATCCTAGTATTTGGTGGTCGACATGTTTCTGCCAGATGACTTAATTGTTCGCGGCATTCATCAGGACCTCTCAATATATCACTCTGCTCGTGTAATCAAAATAAATGAGTTACAGACCATACTCGTTGGTAGGTTATAAATGACAAAAGGACCAGCAGCAGTCCGGTACAGTGTCTCTAGGGGTAATATTAATTTACCTCTACCTTGCGACGAATGGTGCTAAAGAGCACAGATTGCGTCACATGCAAAAACTGGAATGCCAAGTTTTATAACATTTTGTAGAATTTGAGAGTTCACCGTTCCGGAGAATGAAGTTACAACAAGTAGTTACTTTCCGCTGAAGGACAAAACGGCCTTACTTTGTTCGGCAAATACATTTTGCCATTAGTGCTGTTGCAATAACAACAATCCACCAACTGGGAAAAAACTACGGCTGCTGCTCCAGCAAACTTTTCAGGTCTTGCAGTGGAATACTAATCCCGGAAGTACCGTGATTAGTATTCCACTGCAAGACCTGAAAAGTTTGCTGGAGCAGCAGCCGTAGTTTTTTCCCAGTTGGTGGATTGTTGTTATTGCAACAGCACTAATGGCAAAATGTATTTGCCGAACAAAGTAAGGCCGTTTTGTCCTTCAGCGGAAAGTAACTACTTGTTGTAACTTCATTCTCCGGAACGGTGAACTCTCAAATTCTACAAAATGTTATAAAACTTGGCATTCCAGTTTTTGCATGTGACGCAATCTGTGCTCTTTAGCACCATTCGTCGCAAGGTAGAGGTAAATTAATATTACCCCTAGAGACACTGTACCGGACTGCTGCTGGTCCTTTTGTCATTTATAACCTACCAACGAGTATGGTCTGTAACTCATTTATTTTGATTACACGAGCAGAGTGATATATTGAGAGGTCCTGATGAATGCCGCGAACAATTAAGTCATCTGGCAGAAACATGTCGACCACCAAATACTAGGATATTTTGTAAATCCTAGATCACTTCATTTTAATCCTAGCTGATGGGAACTACTATTAAAATTGATTTTGTTACCCTGTAGCTAGTTTTACTTACCTACACACTGTTTCATTTCACACTCTGCCCCTTACTCCCCCTGTCACTTTGGATACCCCCATCAAAACACCTCACGCTCCTCTCTTGTCCCTTGTTTGAGAGTTGTAGCCCACACTGTATACCTTGCGGTTACAGTGTGCAAGAGGGGACCCAATGATGAAGCATGTCACCCTCGGGTGAGTGAGGGTTCTCGTCTTTAAAAGTATTATTTTCTTGGCCTCCCTTCCTCATACACACATGTCTCCTTCTTAGGACATTAGCATTTCATCACTTTTTGTGAGATACATTCATTTGGAGTCAGTGATGTCTGATGCTTTATCTTTCTCCACCATTCGTACCCCTTAGTGTGATATATATCTTTCATAGATTCACATGCCTGAATCATTCCCCGTCGTCGGAGTGGGAGTCCCACGGTACATAAAACAGCAATAATTATGCACATAATAACCATAACATAGGTAACCTAGAACCAGGAAGTAAAGTAGTCATAAACTACAAGGAAATAAATTGCACATTTACGACTTGTCCAAGTCATTATATATAGTCCAAAGTGCAGCCAATCAGGTGACAGCACCCTCTAGAATGCTCTCCTCAGAGGTTGAGGCTCTCAGATTTTCTACCGCATGTCGTGTGAAGGGAAACTCCCTGAGCTCTGCCCAGTACTCTTCTATTCTTCTGGAATTTCTTCTTTCAAGATGTCATCTTCAAAGAAATCTCTCTTTAGACCTTGTGACTCTTGTGGTAGCTCCGGCTGTTTTCTGAAGATTCCCACAAGAAGTGCATTTATTGCCTTTATCCTGATCACCAGGTGAGAGATTGTAAGATATGCAGGACCTTCCCTCAGAAAACCCTCAGAGATAGAGAAGGGCGACTACTTCTGTGGCTACAGAAGATTAAGGATCAAGACAACCCCTTATCTGAGGTGGGAAGTATTGTCTCTGGCTCATCTATGTCATCTAGGAAGAGGATGGCTGAGGAGGATCTGTCTTCTCCTGGGGCTAAGGTGTCGAGAAAAACGCAACCCTCTAAGGATTCTAATTTGCCTTCCACCTCAAAAAAGGCTCCTCCACCTTCTAAGGGTAGGCCTCTTCCTACTACGCCCCCTAGAAAGACTGTGAAATCTCTGGCTTCAAAACGACTTCCTGAGAAGGATTTACCTCAGAGAAAAATCCTGTCGTCGACGGCTCCTCCGTCAACGAAAATCATCATCGACGCGACTTCGACGTCGGCTGTTACCTTCTCGTCGCCGAGACCAAAAATGATCATGTCATCAGCTTCATCTCCGTCAACTCTGGTCTCTGTCTCTGTGAAGCCCATCTCATCGGCGAAGGACATTATATCTACCACCGACGCACCGTCGATGGCAAAGGCCAGAATGAGCTCATCGACGATTGCCTCGTCGACGGTTGCCTCGTCGACGGTCACCTCGTCGTCGAAGACTGCTTCGTCGACGAAGATTGCCTCGTCGGCAAAGAATGCCTCATCGGTGAAGGTTACCGCGTCGTCGACGACTGCCTCGTCGACGGTTACTTTCTAGACGACAGCACAATCGACGACGATACCATCAACGGCCCCCTCGTCGATGCTTCAATTGTCCTCTTGCACAGAATTGCAAGTTTGGTCTGCATCTACAGCCACGGCCTCCTCTGCACCTTCTACGACAGCATCTTCTTTGCTACAGAGATGTGGTTCTTCATTGGAGGCTTTCTCTCCATTGCATATCTCCCCTACCAAGGTGCCTATTGAGGTACCAGAGCAATTACTGGACTCGGGGGAGGATGATGAGGAGTCCGAAAAGGATGACAGATTCCGCACTGCCAGGAGCCCTCCGGAATTGTTTATTAAATATCAAGAGGATGACCAGGAGGAGGATCCTTTCCCGGAGCCTGTAGCTCCAGCTCCGGAGACGATACCTACAGCGCAGATGCCTCTAGCTCTGCTAAACAATTTACAATATATGTTGGACGATTATTATTGCCGTTTTCCTCCATCTGAATCTGCGGAGTCCATTCCATCGACACCTATGCCTCAACCTTGTGGCTCTTCTTTAAGGTCTCCCAGACCACCTTCTCCAGTACAGTCTCACCATTCCCAAGATGTTAACACCACTGATGATGATAGGGAGAAGGAGAAGTGGAACATAGATCTCTTCTTACGGAGTGGGACAACTACCAGATTCAAACTCCGTTCCCTTCAACTCCAGCTCCCATTGACTCTCCTTCAGTCGATATCGGAGACTTTCATCGCCTTATGGAAAGGGCAACACAAAGGTTCCTTCTACCGATGGAGACAAAGAAGGATGAGTGCTTCCTCTACGATTTTAAGGATCAGCCAAGAAAACAGATACGGACCATTCCCATTATTGATTTCATTTGGAAGGAAGGACTGAAGGTCATGACAGCGCCTGCTTCTATTCCTATGGTCTTGCCTTGGCTAGACAAGAAGTATAAGCCACCAGATAACTCACCTGCTTGCCTCATAGGCCAGCCGAAAGCTGACTCTGTTATTGCCCAAGCGACACAAAGACGAGCTAGAAACCTCTCCTCTCCAATCACAGCTCCTCCAGACAGGGACGGCAGATGACTGGATGCTATTGGGATGGTAGCGACGACTGTCCGTGCTGCTAATTCACTGGCCATATTAGGGCGGTATGATAGACAGATGTGGTCGGACATCTCTCCCTACATCAACATGTTGCCAGAGCCATCAAAGTCTGAGGCCTTAAAGATCTTGCAAGAAGGGGAGCGTATATCTGCTGAGATAATAGATTCGGCCATGGATGTTGCATCCACAGGATTTCGGCAGCTAGCGGGTGCCGCAGTTCTGCGAAGGCAAGGCTGGCTAAAGTCGACATCTTTTTGCCAGGAGGTTCAGGCAAAGATTTGCCGTTTGATGGAGAATCACTATTTGGCCAGCATGTCGAAGAGGCCCTTCAGGCCATTAAAAAAAACATACAGAGACAGGAAGATCTCTCGGTACTCTTCAATTTCGCAAGCCGCCCTTTCGGGGTGCTAAGGGACGCGGAGCCTTTTCCAATAGAGGAGGCTACAACCAACAAAGGTCATACCAGTCCTTTCAAATCAATCAGATATATCAGTCCCAAAGACAACAGTCATATGGACAGCGAAATACCTCCTATTCGCAAAACAAAAGAAGGCCCTCCTACCGTGGACGGGATTCAACTAAAAAGCAATGAAAACTGCCACCTGCCACCACTTCTACCGCCCACCCCTTTAAGAGTTGGAGGAAGAATCTCCCAATATTATTCGAACTGGTCCGCTATCACATCTGACAAGTGGGTCCTGGACATCATGGCCAGAGGCCATGTTCTAGAGTTCATAAAGATTCCTCTAAATTCTCCTCCCAAAGGCCCACCTCCTGCTCATCTCAAGGAGCTTTTTTCCCAAATAAATTTGATGATTCGAAAGGGAGCGATTATTCGAGATTTTTCCTGATAATGAAAAAGTCAGGAGAATGGCGCCCCATCCTCGATCTTTGCTCCCTCAACAAATACCTGAAAAAATTATCCTTCCGAATGTTGACACTTCAAGAAATCCTTCAGCTCCTCTCGACAGGTGATTACATGGCCACCCTCGACCTCCAAGACGCCTACTTTCATGTGCCAATTCTACCCAGACACAGAAACTTCTTGCAGTTCAGAGTGGCTGGCAGGGACTTTCAGTTCAAAGTCCTTCCTTTCGGACTACGTTCAGCACCCCGTGTATTTACCAAGGTTCTGGCACCAGTGGCCGCACACCTTCATCTGGAAGGGATTCAAATCTTTCCATACCTGGACGACTGCCTTATCAAGGCGAATTATTTTCCAACCGCAAACACACACATTCAAATATGTCTGTCACTTTTCCAATCTCTAGGTCTATCCATCAACCTCGACAAGTCTCATCTTGTTCCATCACGAAGAAAGACCTTCTTGGTAGCCACGTTAGACACTAAGCTTACCCAGGCATTTGTCTCAAACGAAAGACAACACAAAATCTGCAAGCTAGCCCACCTTTTACGATCAAAAAGGTGTGTTTCAGTCCGGCTGTTCAAGTCTTTTTTAGGGATGATCTCTTCCTGCATCCCTTTGATACACAACTGCCGTCTCAGAATGAGGCCCCTGCAAGAGGAGCTCAACCACCAATGGTTACAGATTTCGGGGTCATTCGACAACATCATTTGCATCACTCCTCGGATGGGAGAAGCCTTACTCTCGTGGACTCTAATAAAGAACGTGGAAAAAGGGTGTGCATTCCTGGTAGAAGCCCCAAATTTCACCATCACCACAGATGCATCCCTCGAGGGATGGGGAGCACATCTTCAAGGGATGACGGTCAACGGCAAGTGAAACGTCCAGCAAAGAACGTACCATAGCAACCTTCTAGAATTAAGAGCCATCTTTTTAGCCCTAAAATCCTTTCGAACCATCATCCTGGGATCTTCAGTACTAATTCGGACAGACAACACTACAAGTATGCACTACTTGAACAAACAAGGAGGAACAAGGTCTCCCCTTCTCTCTCCAAGCCCAAGAAATCTGGGACTGGGCAATACGGCACAGAATCAGCCTATCAGCGATCCATGTTCCAGGGGTCTCCAATGTCCTAGCGGATTCCCTCAGCAGATCAACAGTTTCCATTCATGAGTGGGAGTTACATCAGCCAACATTGAATCGGGTCTTTCAGGAGTGGGGTCGTCCTGACCTGGAACTGTTTGCGACCAATCAGAACTGCAAATTCCCATTCTTTGCAAGTTGGCTTCCCTACAAGGGGTCACGCGAGAATGCGTTTTTGATGAATAGGTCGCAGATATATGCTTACGCCTTTCCTCCGATACCGTTGGTTCCCAGAGTTCTCCGGAAGATGAAGAGAGAACCTTGTCGCCTAATTCTCATCGCTCCCACATGGCCTCGCCAGTACTGGTTTACCGAGCTTCTCCTTCTATCAGAATGCGATCCCATTCGGTTTCAACCAATACCGAACCTTCTATCCATCCAGAATGGACAGATCTGCCACCCGGACCCTGCTTCTCTGAAATTAGCAGCTTGGCGCCTGAACACCTTGAATTCGCATATCTGAACATTCCTACGGATTGTAAGGAAGTGTTAGCCAATGCTCGAGTGCCTGCCACTGTTAAGACGTACAGGCTTAAATTTAAGAGATTTTGCATATGGTGTCAATCTGCCAATATTCACCCAATTCATGCAAAACCGGAACAGATTTTACCGTTCTTTTTACACTTAGGAAGATCAGGCCTGTCCCATTCTACTCTGAAAGTATTTTTGGCAGCTATTTCAAGGTTTAGGCAAGATGGTTCCAATTCTCTCTATTCATCTAGAATCATTCAGCAGTTCGTGAAAGGATTGTTTCGGATGTTTCCTCCTATCCGACGCCCACCTCCGTCCTGGCATGTTAATGTGGTGCTTGCACAACTCATGCGGCACCCCTTTGAGCCTATTCATAAAGTGGATTTGAAGTTTCTATCGTGGAATGTGTCTCTGCTATTGGCCTTAACATCAGCTAGGAGAGTTAGTGACATTCAAGCTTTTACTGTTAATCCACCTTTTCTTCAATTCACCTCGAACTCAGTAGTGCTACACACTAACCCCAGTTTTCTGCCTAAAGTGCCTTCGGACTTCCATCTTAACGAGCCTATCATTTTAAAAACTTTCTTTCCCAATCCTCAATCACATGCGGAAAAAACTTTGCATTCCCTTGACATTAGAAGATGTCTCAAGTCCAATTTACAACGGACTTCTACAATCCGTAAATTTGACCAGCTATTTGCAGCCTACGGAAAGATGCGGCAGGGACATTAGTATCAAAGCAGACTATAGCTCGTTGGATTTCTGCCGCAATTTGCCTCTGCCATCAGCAAGCAGGAAGACCATTGCAAACAACTCCGAGAGCACATTCTACAAGAGCCATCTCCTCTTCTACTGCTCTCTTTGCGGGTGTGCCTCTTCATCAAATTTGCAGAGCTGCAACTTGGTCCAGCAGACACACTTTTACCAAGCACTACTGTTTGGAGGCTGCCAGTGATGCAGATACGTCCGTGGGTCAAGCGGTTCTCCGTAATCTTTTTAAATAAGGTGAGCCTCTGTTCTTCCCTCCTCCTCTGTACTATTTCTCAGACGCATTTCAGATATGATTATTATATATCATAGCATTGCCCTGTATAACCATATATACATGTATTTATGCATAGTATAGCATTCTAGTTATGTTATTGCATAATGTCTTTTGTACATATGTTTATGTTACAAATAGCGTCTTACGAGCATTATTGGCGTACTGCTTTCCATTCTGATTCAGGCATGTGAATCTATGAAAGATACCCCAATACTGGAGAACAATAGGTACTTACCTGTAATCTGTGGTTCTCCAGTATTGGTATCTTTCATAGATTCACATGCAACCCACCCATCTCCCTACTTTACTTCCTGGTTCTAGGTTACCTATGTTATGGTTATCATGTGCATAATTATTGCTTTTTTATGTACCGTGGGACTCCCACTCCAACGACGGGGAATGATTCAGGCATGTGAATCTATGACAGATACCAATACTGGAGAACCACAGATTACAGGTAAGTAACTATTGTTCCTATGATGCGGGTGAAGAGATAGGCCAACCATACTACGAACAAAATAGATATGGTGATCTCCATGAAGCCAGTGGCCTTGTCACTTCCCCTGAGTAGAGACCCTCTCAATACCAGGGCCTGCCGCTGAGGAGAGTGTATCATGCACAATGGCCATATGTAGGCCAGCTGAAGTTTGCGACCCCCAGCTTCCTACCTTACTACTATTCAGTGAGATACTTACTGATGCTCTCTTAGGGGCCTGGGCCAAATGGTGCTCTGGCTCCCCCAGTCAATCACCAAATTGTGGGACCCTTCCATCCTCCCTGGTAGACCCTGCATTTTTGTCTCTGCACCCTTCCCCTGAAAGCTTGGTGGTGCAGTTGAATGAACCAGAATACCTTTCTGACTACTCCCCGCAATAGGGAGTACAATGAGTGTAGACGTTAAGGAACAGCCGATCTTCCTCCACCAGCTTATCCCTCAGGTCCTCTAATGACAGTTGCTTCCATGGCCACTACTCCCATGTTCTTTGAAACTGGATGGCTGAAGTTCTCCAAGGTGTCTCTGGAAGATCTCCAACCTGTTTTGACTCAAGCCATACTGGATTGTTGTGACACTTCCAAGTTCACAATTCATTGTGGCTTGTATACCACTGAATACATCAAGAGAGCCACTGGAACCAGTGTTGCCATTCATCACCAGGCCTGCTACAATCAACGAGGTTCTCAGGCAATGGTCAGTTGTCCCTTATGGACATGCCTTTTACAGGAGTCGCTTCTTTGGGGACAAGGCAGGTTCCACTTTGGAGCAGCCCTATTGTTCCTTTCACGGCTTTGGCAGAGGTATCCCATATTGCCAGCCTCTTCAGCCTCACTAACGTGACCGGCCATTTCACTGACAAGCCCGTGGCAGCCACTGACCCCACAGACAGGGTCACCGTGCTGCTAAACCCACTGTCCCCCAGTAACTCCACCTGCCAAACCCATTTATTGTGAAGTTAGTGGAGCACAGCTACTCGGTTAGAGGCAGGATCCAATGATTCTTGCTGGGAATTGCAGACTATAACATCAGACAGGTCCGTCCTGCAGGTAGTCCAAAAGGATTACACCTTACCCTTTATTTTCTGTCACTGCAACTTCCACTGTCCCCGGAACAACTGACAGAGGAACATCTATCTTTCTTATGGCCGTAAGTCAAGCCTTTTTGGCCAAAGGGGATTTCGGGAGAGTGCCTGCACCAGACGTAGGTTGTGGTTTTTATTCCCACTAATTTCTGATGCAAGGCTAGACAGAGGCCCTTGCCCTATTTTAGACCTCTGCCCTCTCAACAACTTCAACACATTCAAGATGCTCACACTAGCCCAGGTCGAATCTGCCCTTGATCCTGGAGAATGAATTGCGGGGTTGGATCTGTAGGATGCCTATTTCCATATACCCATCCTGCAGGCCCATTGGCAGTACCTGAGACTTGTGGTAGGGGACAGAGACATTTCCAGTTTGCTGTGATGCCCTTTAGTCTCACCAGCACCCTTCAGGTGTTCACAAAAGTGATGGCTATGTTAGCAGCACATATTCAGTTGTCAGGGGTCCCAGTCTCTCCCATTGTAGACGACTGGCTATTGAGAGCGGCTTGCCCAAGGCAGTCATCAGCAGCCTCCAGAATAAGGAGAACTTCCCATCATCTCTGAGGTTCACTATCAATATGCCAAAGTCGGGGGCGTGGCCAGGCGCCTTGGGAAATGGCCGCTTGATCCCGGAGCTCCGCCGGGGCCGTTGGTGTTCCTTGCAATCCGGCCATAATCCGCACGGAGGGGAGCGACCTGAGCTTCCCCCCGGAACCCCCCGACCTGGTGCCCCAGAGAGCTGCTTGGCGACCTCCGGGGAGACCCGCACCGCCCGGGGGACAGGACGCGGCGGGCGGCGGCAGCGGGGCGCCTCGGCCCCGGAGCTCCGAGACGGCTGCGGGCGCTGCTCGAGGCCCCGGCTTGTGGCCTGCGCGGAGGAGCATCGGCCCGGAGGGACGCGGTCACGAGTGCGGCTCTGGATCGCCCTGGACCCGGGCACCTGTCGCCAAGGCCAGCGACCACCTGACCCCGAGGGAGGGCCGCGACGCAGCGATCGAGGCAAGTGCGGAGTGACTCCCTGGCCGGGAGAGGGCGCCATCTCAGCCGCAGGAGCCAGGTGACGAGGTCCGGCCGGGGCTGTTAGCCGAGGACTACCCAACACCGACGACAGGTGGGGACCGCCGCCCGCGGCTGGGGACAGCCTGCCGCCAAGGAGCCGGGAGTGGGGCGTCGCGGCCCGCGCCAGATCGTGTGCCAGTCTGAGGGCGCCGGAGGTCTCCTTCCATATTGGGCCTTGAGAGGGCCAGGGACGGCGGAGGGGCTCTCGGCCCCCGGGGCACCCGGACCACCATGAGGCCCAAGGGCGGCGCCGCGACCCAGGCCAATAAGCTCGACCAATATACAGTGACCAGGGCGCCGCCCCAGACAGATGGGGCTGCGAAGGAGGCTGCAGGCCCGGCGGAACCGTCCTTGCAGTCCATACTGGCCGCGATTCAAACCCTGGGCACAACCCTTGAAACTAAGATGGACAAAATCACAATTGAAGTGAACCTGCTCCGAGCCGACCTCGGGAAAACAGCGGACCGCTCCAAAGCCAATGAAGTTGATATCAAGGCACTGCAGGACTCGGAGAAGCGGCTCGAGGGTCGGGTGAACGAGCTAGTGCACCAGCACCGCCTGATGGCCTTGCGGTTGGACGATCAGGAAGGCAGGGCCCGAAGAAGTAACATCCGCGTCGTTGGTGTGGCGGAAGGGCTTGAAGGGGACTGTATGGAGCTCTTTCTAGAGGACCTGATCCTCAGACACCTGAAACCCAAGCGTCTCTCTAAGTTCTTCACGATCGAGAGGGTGCATAGAGCCCCCATCCCGCGACCCAAACCTGGGGCGATGCCGTGGACGATCATAGCGAAAATCCTGAACTTTCGTGACCGGGACGCAATCCTCCAGGCGGCGCGACAACAGGGTGATCTACAGTACGAAGGGGTGACGGTCCGATTCTTTCCTGACTTCACGCTCCAGGTCCAGCGGGAAAGGCGCTCCTTCCAGGGGGTCAAGGCAGCGTTGCGAGAGCGTGGGATCAAATACATGATGTTCTTCCCCGCCAAACTGAAAATTATAGCTGGTGGCCGCTCCCTTTTCTTCAACTCGCCGGAGGCTGTTCAGGAGTGGCTGGATGCCGGAGACGCGGCTCAGGGTTCCCGGCGGGACAATGAGCGGTGGCGAGGCACGGGCCCTCCCGCCACGGAGAGAGAGTCGGCGGCAGGACGCCCAGAGGGGGGTGAGCTGAGTCAGCGATCCTGGCGCTCCAGGTCGAACAGTCCCCGTTGGGACTCGCCGGGAGACGGAACACCGCGCCGAAGCCACGAGAGCTGACACCATGAAGGCATCGAACAGTAATGTATACCACAAGTGCCGTTACTCTGTGACTGGGTGGCCCTGGGGCGCCATGGTTGCAAGTCCTTTGGGGGCTGGCTCTGGTCTCCGTTTGGCACCAGGCATGGGGTCTGAACGAATTGGGACACCACGGACGGGCGGCCAGGAGGGGGCTGGCCCACGAACTTCCCAAGTACAGTTTCACGGTGGGTTCACCGGGGCAGGGTTGGGCGACAGGCGCTCTGCTAATTGGGGTGGTGGGTAGTTTGGAACCCACGGAGCAGGGGGCAGGGAGGGGGGGTTTGTTTTTGCAGGAAGGGGTAGGGATGTTGGGGTTAGACACGGGAGGGAGGGGGTGGCCTGACTGGTTTATGAGCTTTGTTTTGCACTATCTGTCCAGACATGGTGGGGGGGGACCCAGGGAGGGGGGGGGAGTTGGGGAATTGGTACGGTCACACGAATCTTGTCGACACATGTGAGTCCGGGGTGGTGGGACTAGGCACCCTGATGAGACAATGCAATGGCTAGGAGATGGGAAAAAAGTTTGAAGATCCTTAGCTGGAATGTCAATGGATTAGGGGACAGATTAAAACGTATTATAGTGTTACAGTTTCTCAAACGGCACAAGCCAGATGTGGTGCTATTGCAGGAAACACATTTGCTGGGGAATGTTTGTCAGGCTTTAAACAGATATGGCTTCACGCTAGCGGCGCACTCAGGTTTCACCACGGGGTCGAGGGGAGTGGGGGTCCTCCTGCGTCGCTCGCTGCCTCTTCACATAGATCTCACTAAGACTGACCCGCAGGGACGCTTCACGGCGGTATCGGGGCGTTGGGAGGGCCGGACGCTCAATCTACTCTCAGTCTATGTCCCCCCGGGCCTCCAGCCCGGGGCCTTTGGTGACCTGGGCTCCTTTCTCCTTTCGCTTCCTGAGGGGCAGCTGGTGCTTGGAGGGGACTTTAATGCAGTAGTGTCGGGATCGCACGACAGGCAGCCACCCAGAGAATTGCCACAGGGGCAGAGGTGGATGGCGAACTTTCTAGAGTCCTTCGGGCTTACTGACCTATGGCGCTTGCTCCACCCCACCGACAGTCAATTTAGTTTCTTCTCCAGGGCACATCACTCCTTCTCGCGGCTTGACCACATCCTTACTCCGCTGCAGCTTGATATGGAGGTACTGGAGGCGGTACTCCTCCCTCGCGGCATCTCTGACCATTCACCGGTCCTTACACATATTGTATTTGGGAGTAGACGAGAGGGCTGCACTGCACCAATACAGGCCTGGCAACTGAAACATGAGGTTACTAGAAAACACATTTCCACCTCCATATCGCGGTACTTTACCGAGAATGAGGGGTCGGTGGACTCCCCGGTCACCCTGTGGGAGGCGTTCAAACCCGTGGTGCGGGGTGAGGCACTGTCGGCCATAGCGGCCAGACGGCGTGACCGAACCCAGCAGGTCACGACCCTTGAGGCGCAACTGGAAGAACTGGAAAGGGAGGCGACGGCTAGCGGGGACCGGGAGGTGAGGCACAGGATGCAGCTTAAGGCTGCGGAATATAGAGCGCTGGCGACCCACGAGGTGGCGCGCCACAAAATCGGCAGGATCTACGACCAGGGTGATAAAGCCGGGAAACTTATTGCTTGGCTTGAGCGGAAACAACGTGCCGGTCGGGTGGTGCCAGAGCTGCGCACTGGAGACGGGAGAGTGCTTACAGAGCCGCGGGAAATAGTACAGCACTTTGCGGATCACTATCAGCAGGTCTATAGGCGGGAATCAGACCGGCCAGAGGAGGACTCTACGGACCTCCTTGCCGACATACGCATGCCCACACTCTCGGACACAGACCGGGAAGCTTTGGATAGCCCACTCACTGAGGCGGAGCTACAGCGGGCGATTGGGGACCTCCGCCCGGGTAAGGCGCTCGGTCCAAACGGAATTCCCATAGAGCTCTACAAGCTCCAGCCAGACGTCACTAGTAAACACCTTAAACCTATGTTTGACCGTAGCAGGGAGGTGGGGCTGCTGCCCCGGGATCAGCGCATAGCCACCATTGTAGCACTCCCGAAAGAGGGGAAACCTAAAGACCTATGTGCCTCCTACAGGCCCATCTCGCTCCTAAACGCGGAACCCAAAATACTGGCGAAAACGTTGGCTAATAGGCTTAAGCCGGTGCTAGCCTCATTAATACACCCCGACCAATCGGGGTTCATGCCTCACCGCAACACGGCCCTCAATATCAGAAGACTCCACGGGGTGCTAGGGCAATGCCATAGGCTGCAGGAGGACGCGGTGGAGGTCTCATTGGATGCCACCATGGCCTTCGACACCTTGGAATGGCCGTATATGTTCGCAGTCTTACGCAAGTTGGGCTTTGGACCTCGCTTCATCGAGTGGGTGCGCTTAATGTACGCAGAACCCCTGGCGCAGGTGCTGTTAAACAACAAGGTGTCTGAAGTCTTCACGCTGGCCAGAGGGACTCGACAGGGCTGCCCCCTTTCGCCACTTCTTTTCGCCCTCTCCCTGGAGCCGCTTGCGGCCTGGATAAGACAGGTTGCCACCGTGCAGGGCATAGTATGGGCGGAGGGGTGGGAGGATAAAGTATCGCTGTATGCTGATGACATACTTCTTTACCTCTCTAAGCCGCGTGGATCCCTGATCGCGGCACTGGACATACTGGCCAGTTTTGGGCGCAACTCTGGGTTCCGAGTCAACTGGGCTAAATCGCATCTCTACGTCCTACACGGGGACCCTCCCAGACTCCCTGCCACTTGTCCTATTCGGGTGGCTAAGGACGGGTTTAAGTATCTCGGAGTGTATATCACCGCTAATAAGGCCCTGATGTACGAGCACAACCTCAAACCGCCGCTGCTCCGGATTCAGAGGGAGGCGAAGTCCTGGCAGAACCTCCCATTGTCCTTGCTGGGCCGAGCAGCGCTATTTAAGATGTTATCGCTCCCGCGATTCCTCTACGCGCTGCAAAACTACCCTGACCTGGTTCCGAACAGTTATTTCCTGGCGATCGAGACCGCGCTACGCGCCCTCCTCTGGGCCGGGATGCCCCGTATCTCGTTGACTAAGCTCACGCTGGGGTGGTACGATGGAGGAATTGCTCTCCCCGACATCCGTAAATACTACTGGGCGGCCCACCTGTCCGCGATTAACCAAGGGACGTACGGGGACGGGAACGACCCAGCATATGGCATGGATAGATGGTTGCTTCCCGGTGGGAATTATGAAGTAGCACTCTATTCTAAAAGAGGGGCGCGCGGACTCACCGGTCCGACGCTCCACTCGGTGCAGATATGGCATATCGCCCAGAAGAAACTCGGCTGGTCGGGCGTCCTCACGATGGCCACGCCACTTTGGGCCTCCGAGGCACTGGGCAATCTCAGACGCACCAAGGGGTTCCGTAACTGGGACCTGATTGGCATCTCCCAGATCAAAGACATCTGGGGGTCTGGCGGGCTCCGTACGTTCGCCCAAATGCGAGAAACCTACGAGCTAGCTGATACTGAATACTTTAGGTACTTGCAGATAAGTCACTCCCTGCAGGCCAACATCCCACCGGAGGCCAAGCTGCCGCCTGCCTCCCCCCTCGAAGACAGGCTGCTGGACGGACATCTCGCGGAGCACGCCATCTCCCTCACCTACAAAAAACTGATCAATAACCCCCCAGATGTGCTTCTCCCCCTAAAAGAAAAGTGGGTCGCGGAAGGGTTGGAGATAGATGATGAGGAGTGGCTGTATGCCCTGGCTTCCCCCCGTGAAGTCGCGATATCGGCCAGATTGCGGCTCGTTCAACTGAAGATTCTCCACAGAGTCTATATCTCTTGCACGAGACTACAAGTGATGGGGAGGGCGGACACAGCGCGCTGCAGGAGGGGTTGTGGGGACACGGGAACCTTTTTTCACATATTGTGGGGCTGCCCGAAGATTCAGAGGTATTGGAAAAGAGTGGTGAGATGTATGGAGGAGGTGTGGGAAGTGGAGATTCGCCCGGAGGCTAAAAAGTGCATCCTCAATATATGGGAACCAACCGACCTGCCGCCAAAAGGGAGGCTCTGGGTCACGCTTGGTCATATGGTTGCTAAGCGGAACATTGCTAGGCTCTGGGGAAGCGCTGTTCCACCAAAACTATCAGATTGGACCAACGATATGGACTGGTGCATGCTGCAAGAAAGAACTGTGTATGTGGCGAGAGGGTGCCCTCGCAAATGGGTTGAGGTATGGACCAAGTGGAACGATTTCAGGGGCGGCATTTGCGAACCCCCTGCCACCGCGCAGGAAGACCCTGGAGATGTCTAGTATCCTGATGATGCGGTTAGGGTGCAGGGAAGGGGGCGGCGGCTGCAGCCCCCAGCCTTGGACACGTGAGATGAGCGTAGTGTTGACCGTAGTTAAGGGGTGGGAGGGAGGGGGAGTTTGATTGTTTGGCACATTATGCAAATTGGGGCGCTCTGCCCATATCTCTGTGGTTGTTCTGAAGGACACTAGACCTGCCACATTCTGGTTTTACCTTGGTACACCTGCATCCTTCAACGCCGCCGTACCTCCGGGTTGACGGCATAGGGCTGTGTGATTCGAGCCAAATGTGAGATATTTACCGCGGCCGGCCCATAAGGGTTGTAGGCTCTCTGCTGTGTACCTTGACTCCTTGAATAAAGGTTTTTCAAAAAAAAAAAAAAAACATGCCAAAGTCGCACCAAACTCCTTCTCAGATGATTCCCTTCATTGGAGCGTTTTGGACACGGTTCAATTCTCTCCCCCAGAAAGCAGAGTCAAAGACATTCAGGCTATGATCCCCATCGTTCAGCCTCGGCCATGGATCTCAGTGAGGTGGACTCTTGAGGTGCTGGGACTGATGACCTCCGGCATCCTGTCTGTTCAGCATGCCTGTTGGCATACGCAGGTTCTGCAGTGGCATTTGAAGTCTCATTGGGCCCAACATCAAGGGGACCTTGCCAACCCCATATACATTTAATCTACAGTGGTGGTTACTGGACCATGAATAGGTCAGCAGCAGACCTCCCCAACCAAAGCTGAAATTGGTGACTGATGCATCCCAGCTACGTTGGAAAAGCCGCCTGGGAGAGGTGGAGATCAGAGGTCTCTGGTCATTGGTCTCTGCCAGAGTCCATGCTCCAGATCAACCTTCAGGAGCTGAGGGCCATTCACTTGTCGTTGAAGACCTTCCTTCTATCCATCAAGGTTAGGCTAGTACTGGTGCTTATGGACAACACCATCACCATGTGGTATTGCAATAAACAGGGCAGGTTGGGATCATGGGGCCTGTGCCAATAGACACTGCACCTCTGTAAATGGCTGGACTATCACAGGAGTTTGCTGGTGGTGAACCACCTGGCAAGATCCTTGAAAGGCATGGTGCCCGAGCACAGCCACGGATGCCCAGCAGATCACAAATGGCAATTCCATCCGCAAGTGGCACAATGTCTCTTCCACAAATGTTGAGAACTTTTCTCAATCTATTCTCACTGCTGAGAACATGCAGTGACAGAACTTCTGTGCACTGGAGTTTTCAAGGTGGTTCTTACTAGGAGACATGTTTCACTAGGGTGGAACTCTAGACTCCTGTATGCCTTTCCACCAATACCAATACCTCTTCTGATGAAGATCAGGACAGAACCAAGTCATCCTGGTAGCCCTGGACTGGGCACAGAAAGTGTGATAGCCAGAACTCCTGGGCATGAGCATCTGTTCTCCAAACAGGCTGCCCCTCGAGGAGGATCTGCTGTCACAGCAACAGTGCAGTGTCCTTCATGCTTGGAAACTGAGCTGCAACAGCTGAACACCTTCAATATCCCTCCAAAGGTGGTTAATGGCATCTTGGCAACCATATGTCCTTTAAAAAAATCTGTATACGCCTGTTGTTGGGACAACTTTGTAACTCGGTGCGGCACACAGCAGATGGTATCCCCTCCAGGGAAAGGTAAATGATGCTTTGTTCTCTGCCCAGCAAGGCTATAGTCCAGGCACAGTTACAGGGTTCCTTTCGTCTCTTTCAGCTTTTTGCGGTTTGCTGATCATCTCTCATTATTCAAATCACCTGTTGTTATGCCCTCTTTGAAAGGCCGATAAAATATGTTTGCTCCATCTCCCTTTGTCATGTCATAGTGGGACCTTAACTTGGTCCTCAGTTACTTGATGTGTTCTCCCTTTGAACCAGTTCACAGCTATCCCTTGTGGCTTTTCAGCCTCAGGATGGTGTTCCTTGTCACCATAACATCAGTGCAGCGAGTGACTGAGCTTCAGGCTCTCTGCGTTAACCCACAATACACTAACAAGCTACACTTAGAAGCTACAGAGGAAAAACTTTGGTGAACAACCTTAAAAAAAAGGTAGAGGTCTGCTCCAGGATCCTGTCAGCAGGAGCTGGAAAAATAATTGAGCAAACTGCTATCTGTTGGGCATGATGGGGCACTGATGCTCACTGTTCACAATGCTGCAGCCTTTACAGCTACATTACTATGTATTGCCCCATCTCTTACTTTAAAAACAAGTAAAGAGCGTTCGTAAAGGCCTTTTTTAAAAGGTCACTTTTCATTTTACTTAAGTGACTTTTAAGGGTATTACCCGTTTTTCCTTCTAACTTTTAAAGTAATTCTTTAAGATTGGATATATAACCTGTTTTAAGGTTGCAAGTCTGCTGCATATGTCTACTGGGTTTTCCAAAGTAAGGCAAAGTGGATGTGACTTTGAAAGAACTGCTCCGGGGTCCATGCACATGGGTAGGACTATTCAGTGCTTGTTGTTATCAGTGGAGATCCCCTGAGAGAGAATATTTTTAGTCTCGGTGTAGGTGCAATAGTCTGAGTCACACTCATTATTCAGAATGAGAGACCAATATGGTGAGGGCTTTAAGACGAAGACCAGTACAATATCAATACAGAAAACTCTACTCCTATCAGACTGAGTTCAATTACAACGAAATAGGGAATATGACATGTGATTGATTAGTGCCACTCTTTAAGGAATTCATAGCAAAGGTGCACTGGTAGGAAGACTCTTAAATTCCAGTTTTTTCATGATATTTTAAGTGATCAGGATAAAAATATCTTAGTTACAGTTAAACAGTTTTCAACAAAAGTGATCTATTAGGTTGATTGAGTACCCTTTCACTTCTAAAGGCTCTGGAGAAAGCTAAAAATGTGTCTTGTGTTACTTTAGAAAAATACACAGCTGGTGAGGACATTCGCAGGAGTTCTAATGCACTGAGGAAGCATTAAATGTCAACCACCACTCTTTAGTTTCACGACTGTTGGTTGTGTATTATACAGCTAATCCCATCACTTAATGCCTACTTATGTGTCTTTAATGTACTCAGTCATACAACACATTAGATTCCATGCCATCATACTTTCTTATGCATCTTTTATCTGCATGGCTGAAACGTGTTTCCAGTTTCCACTTATTGCCTTTTGAACTTTTCCAGGCTTGCTAATCATTGGTAAAAAGTCTTTCAAGACCTTCCAAATGAAGTAGTATTATGGTGTGGTCCAAGTCAAAATGCCCTATGAGTCGGTAAAGTGGGGCTTATCTCCACGTCCTTGATTTCATTTGCATTGTTGACCAACGTGATAATACTGATGAAAACCATTATCAGATGTATAATCCACAAGCGACACCATCACAATCAACAATAAAATGTGTGTGGTCATTTGTTGACTCAGAGTGCCCCTCAGTGTTCTTAATCCAGGTGAACACTTTCATTGAAGGTCAACTAAGTGAATTAACTCCAGTTTGGAAAGTATTGGCTCTGGGTCATTGAGGACCTATAGCTGGAATAGTAAAATAATTGATGAGTAGGCAAAAAAATGCTGAAGTAGTGAGTGAGACTAGCTGCAGTTCTAAACTAACATAGGCTTGAATATCTCACCACACAAGTGTATAGGAAATGGAAATCGATGTTCACATTAAGAGTAATTCAGTTTAACGTAATCAATATCATAAACTTTAGAATCATTTTATCTTGTCTTGGTTAGCCTTTCAACCCTCAGGATTCAACAGAAGAAACATTTATCAGAGTTTAAAAAGGGGGAGGAGGGGAGGAGCCTAGCGCTTGACCAAGATGGCCACGTGAGCCTTGAGCTCCCGCGACCCTCGCGCCCTCCTGCAATTATCCTGTCCTAAATCCTGTTTTTCATGCACGGAATCCTGCAGATGAGTCACGGCTAGGGCGATTGACGTTGTCCGGGCTAAGAACGCCCACCGGGAACCGAAGTTGTGCATGGCGGAAGATTGCGGCCTACCCCCAAAGGATGCCAGGGGCTCGCGTTGGCAGGATGCCCGGCCACTAATTGAACAACAGCGGCCTTGGGAGGTGTGAACTGGCGGACGGGTGCCGCTGCACTTTCGCTTTCTCGCCCTTTGCTTGCTCTGGCCCGGGAGTGCTTCATACCGATCCCCTGATATCTGGAGGACCTACACTCGACCCTGGCTAGCTGTTGAAGTTCTGGTTGACCCTGTTTCCTCTGGCTGAGCAAGGGACGTCTTTTTGTAACTGACCGCCCTGCTGTTCGAGATGTCGGCCAAACCGGAGGTTAACAAGCTGAAGTCTAAGGCTACCAGGCGGGGAGGCTATACCCAATCCAACAATATGGATCGCTATGCCCAGCAGAAGGGGTCGCCTGGTGGATCGGGACAGTCGCTGGAAGTACAGAAGGCCGATCCATCCCCAGCCTCGGAGTTATCATTGCAGGATATCAAGGGGACGATTGAGGGGATGCAATCATCGATTGGGCGACAGTTCGAGACCCTGGCGCACAAGGTGGACATGATTTTGGTTGATGTCAACTTGATTCGCGCAGACCTGGGCAAAACCAATGAGCGGGTCAAGTCCCTGGATCTCAAGACCACTGGCCTCGCGGATGATGTCTCGGAACTCCAGGTTGAGGTTCGCAAGTTACGGACCGCGAATTACCTCTCCGCCCGCCGGCTCGAAGACTTTGAAGGTCGGGCCCGGCGCAACATTGTGCGCCTTATTGGGGTCCCGGAAACTTCGGAGGAGCTCTCCGTGGATTTACTCGTCAAGGACTTGGTGGTGAACCATCTTGCGCCTAAGGGCCTCGGCAAGTTTTTTGCGGTTGAGCGGGCTCCCCGAGTGCCTGGCGGAAGGCCTAAGGTGGGAGCCCCCCCGCGACCGATTGTCGCCCGGATCTTTCACTTTCGAGACCGAGACGCTATCCTGCAAGCATCAAGGGTGAAAGGCCCGGTGCCTTTTCAGAATGCCTCTGTGAGCTTTTATCCTGACTTCACCCAGATGGTGCAGAAGCAAAGGCAGAGTTTCCTGGGGGTGAAGAGGCGGCTTAGGGAGATGGACCTGAAATATGCCATGCTTTTCCCCGCCAGGCTACGTGTGGTGTATGAGGATCGGACTTTCTTTTTCGAATCGCCGGACATGGCAGGGGACTGGTTGGATGCGCTCCCTCGACGACAGCCCGGCGGGGACCATGTGGTTGGAGCGGAAGGCGACCGGGATGGACAGGAGTGACACCTCCGGTGTCGGTCTGTTTTGACTCAGCCCCAGACAGTGACTAGCACCCTACTGCAGTAATGGGAGGGCGGCGGGGGGAAGATAGGAGCTCTTTCCTCCCTTGGGGTACTTTTTGTAGATTTGTTTTTGATAGGGCGACAGGCACACTGCAAGTTGGGGGGGCTTTGCAAGCTGACGCAGGGGTGCAGGGAGGGGGGGGGATTTGGGATGTTGGGGTTGTTGTTGGGGTTTTTTTTCTTGCAAGGCGTAGTAGTTGTTGTCAGTATTGTCCGATTGTGGTTCTCCGGGGGGGGTGGAGGTCTCTTTGTGTTCGGGGATGGGGGGTAGGGGCTTAAACATAATTAGCTGGAATGTTAATGGCTTAGGGGATCGTATTAAATGGGGGATAGTCCTACAATTCTTGAAACGGACCTCGCCAGATGTGGTCCTCTTGCAGGAGACCCACCTTATAGGGAATACGTGTTATGCACTTAATAGAAAGGGTTATAAATTCATTGCTCACTCGGGGTTCTCCTCGGGCTCCAGGGGTGCGGGCATACTTGTTAGAGCTTCCCTACCATTCGAGGTTGATTCCACCATTGCTGATGATAGGGGGCGCTTTGTGGCTGTGGCGGGGAGGTGGGAGGGCAGAACGTTGGTATTGGTTTCTGTTTATGTCCCTCCTGCCTTGCAGGCCTCCACGTTTGCTGATCTGGGCAAGGCCTTGTTGGAACTCCCTGAAGGGCTGCTGGTGGTGGGTGGAGACTTCAATGCGGTTGGATCTGGATTGTTCGATAGGTACCCGCCCAGGGACACCGGGGGGGCTCAGAAGTTGCTTCCTGACTTTATAGATACTTTTGGCCTGGTAGACTGTTGGAGGCTACGGCACCCCACTCAGAGACAATATACCTTTCACTCCGGGGCCCACGGTAGTCTCTCTCGGATTGATTACTTGCTCACTCTGGCTGCGCACGCCTCATTGGTATCTGAGGCTAGGCACATGGCACGGGGTATATCCGATCACTCGCCGGTGTGGGCCTGTCTGGATATTGGCCGGGTAGTGGGGGGCAGGGTGGCTCCCATTAACCCCTGGTACTTTCGTGACCCCAAGCTGCGCAGTGCGTTGCTGAAGGCAGTTGATCACTATTTTCAGGATAATCAGGGTTAAGTTGAATCTGCGGTGTCCTTGTGGGAAGCGTTTAAGACCGTATTGAGAGGGGTGGCCCTTTCCTTGGTAGTGGCAGCCAAGCGGCGGAGAGACGCCGAGGTGACTCAAGTTGAGGACGAGGTTGCGGCTTTAGACGTGGCCTTGGAGGAGGTCGTTGCGGCGGCCACACTGCATAATTTGAGCTTGAAGCAATTGGAATACAGGGATCTGGTGACGAACGCTGCCAAGACCCTCAGTAGGGAGCAGCAGGGTCGATTGTATGATGTCGGTGATAAGGCCGAGAAACTGTTGGCGTGGTTGGATAAAAAAGAGCGTGTTAATCGAGTGGTGCCGGAGTTGTCGATGGATGGGGGAGAGGTTGTCACTGATCCCGACGGTATAGTCCAGTGTTTCTCGGACTATTTTCGTACGGCATACACCTCGGTTTCGGATAGGCCGACTGAGGACTCGTGCGACCTTCTGCGTGATATTGCTCTGCCCTGCCTTTCTGCCATAGATAGGGATGACCTCGATGGAGATATAACTGTTGACGAAGTGGCGTGTGCTATCCGTGCGTTGCGCTCGGGTAAGGCCTCGGGCCCAAATGGTTTGCCGATTGAGTTGTATAAGCTTCGTCCGGATAAGTTGGCTCCTCACCTGCGCGCCATGTTCGTGGAGGCGCGGGTGAATGGGTTTCTTCCGCTCGATCAACGACTGGCGACGATTGTGGTAATACACAAAGACGGTAAGCCCCGGGATAAGTGTGGTTCCTATCGGCCGATATCACTTCTTAACGCCAAGCCGAAAATCCTTGCCAAGATCCTTGCTAACCGCCTGGTCCGGGTGCTTGGAGATTTGATCCACCCGGACCAGTCGGGCTTTATCCCGCACCGTAACACTGCACTGAATCTTAGACGCCTTCATGGAGTGATTGCTAGGACGGGCACGATGCGAGAGCCGGCCATTGTGGCGGCCCTCGATGCCACGATGGCTTTCGACACGGTGGAGTGGGCATACCTGTGGGCTGTGCTAGCCAAGTTCGGCTTCGGGCCTGGCTTTGTAGGCTGGGTGAGGTTGCTTTATGAGGGGCCCCTTGCTAGCGTCGTGGTGAACGGGCGGGCGTCGACACCGTTCGAGCTCGGGAGGGGCACCCGGCAGGGCTGTCCCCTGTCGCTGTTGTTGTTCGCCCTTGCTCTTGAACCGCTGGCGGCGTGGATACGATGGCACCCGGATATACGTGGGATTCGATGGTCGCCTGACCACGAAGACCGTATTTCGCTTTACGCCGACGATATTCTGTTATACCTCACCTCGCCTAAGAAATCTCTCATAGTGGTTTGTGACGTCTTGACTTCTTTCGGTAGGAACTCTGGTCTTGTTATTAATTGGGGAAAGTCATACTTGTATGTCCTGTGTGGTGATGTCCCGCCTGTCCCGCTTTTTGTACTTAGGGATCTATATTTCCACTGACCCCACTTTACGATACGAGAAAAACTTGCTCCCTCCCTTGGCACGTTTGCGGCGGGACGTGGCGGGCTGGCGGCGGTTGCCGCTTTCCCTCCTTGGTCGCGCCGCCCTGTTTAAAATGATGTCTCTTCCCCATTTCCTCTTTGCCTTACAGAATACCCTTGAATTGGTCCCGGCCAGTTATTTCCGAGAGGTCGAAAGCTTCCAGCGCGCGCTATTGTGGGAAGGGCGACCGCGCATAGCGATTGCTAAGTTGACGCTTCCGTGGTACGACGGGGGTATCGCGCTTCCAGACATTCGACGTTATTATTGGGCCACTCAGTTGAGCGCGATTAACCATGGTGTCTATGGTCCGGCGCTGAGCCCCGGCTACGCCATGGACCGGTGGTTGCTGCGCGGGGGTAATTACCACAGAGCGTTGTACTCGAAGTCGTTGGACTTAACCCTTACGGGGCCCACCAAGGTGGCCGTGCACGTGTGGAAGGTGGCGACAGATTCACTGGGCTGGAAGGGTAAGCTTACCCTTGCCACCCCGTTGTTTGACTCCGATATTCTGGGAAAGCTTTGGCATACAAAAGGGTTTGAGAAATGGGACCTGATCGGTATATCCAGGGTTGGAGACCTTTTGGTTAAGGGTAGGGTGAAGTCATTTCAGGAGCTACAGAAGGAATATGAACTGGGGAACACAGAGTTCTTCCGATACGCTCAAGTGTGTCACGCCTTGCGGTCAGTCCTTGTGGAGGGGGAGACGGTGCCTGAGTCCTCTCCGTTAGAGGACCGGATCCTGGATGCCCATATGCCAGAGAGTACGATCTCTCTCATTTATAAGAAATTAATTAATGTTCAGGCAGATCTTCTTCTAGGGTTGCGCGATCAATGGACTAGGGATGGCCTCGAATTAGATGATGAGGATTGGCAGTATGCAGTTTCTTCTCCCAAAGAGGTCGCGATCCCTGCGCGCCTGCGGCTGGTGCAGCTTAAAATACTCCATAGAGTTTACGTGACAGGGCCTAGGCTGGTCCATATGGGTTTCTCTGAGGAGGGCCTATGTAAGAGAGGCTGTGGTATGGTGGGCATATTATTTGGGAATGCGGTGCGATCATGGAGTTCTGGAAGCGAATCCACGATGTGATGGAGGAGGTGACGGGCATCGTCATGCAGCCGGAGGCGCGGTGTTGTCTCCTGAATGTTTGGGGTCCTACTGACCACGACGCGGCACAGACTCAGTGGGTGACCCTAGGGAACATGGTAGCTAAGCGCGACATCGCTCGCCTGTGGGGCTCTACTAGGCCTCCTACATTGACAGCGTGGATGGAAAACATGGATTGGAGCATGTTTAGGGAGAAGACAGTATATTGTGCTCGAGGGCGCCCCCGGAAATGGCACACCATATGGGGGCGATGGAACCAGTATAGAGGGGGCATATGCCTGCCCCCAGACCCGGACCCGCCTGAGGAGCAGCTCTCCCCTTAGCACTCTTTCCGGCTTTGTAGTCTTTGCTGGAATGTGTTTGCCTTCTTGAGTCTCTGCCTTCCCCTCCTTTCCCTTACTATAGACCTGTGTCTGATGGACGAAATGGGGCTCGCCCCCCCTGATGGGAACCCTTTCTGTGCTTTAAGTACTTATCGCCTTGCTTGTGTTTGGGTTTGGGTTTGTGTTTATTTAAAATAGAACCTTTTGATTCTCCTATCAGTGAAATGTGGACGCTCGTTTGTGTTGTGTTTCTAAAGCTGCCGTACCTCCGGGTTGTCGGCTGAATAGCTGTGTCCCTGACTTAAAAGAATAAAGGTTTTTAAAAAAAAAAAAAAAAAAAAAGGGGGAGGAACATTAACAGCACGTTAAAGAAGTTCTAGTTCTTTGTGGGCAGACTTATAAAGCACAAAGCGGGCTATGAACAAACAGTGTGCTTCAAAACAGAGGTAGCAATAGTGCAAGAAGTGAGGGCAATGGAGGATCAGAGCATATGCATTTTTATTAAAGCAATAAATGGAGGGGGTGGAGTAGTCCATGTAGAGCTATGCAGAGCAAGAGCTAGATCAGGGTTGATTGGAGGAAGTGTTGGAGCAGCTATGGTGGGTCCTGTAACACTGACTATAGGCTAGTTTCCAAAAATGCAGTTTTCATGTACAAATTAGGTCAATCTACCAAAACATTGTCATGGATAAAACAAAGGTATCAACACTTCTAGAAAAGACTACGCCTAATTTAGCAGTGACTGTTTCTTTGGATTGCAAAACAAGCACATGGTACAAAAGGTCGGATCTGGCCCTTTTTAATGTAAGGAAACCTTTTTCAACTCTTGCATTAGTGTCTGAGTGATTAATATGGGGATCTGAGTCCCTTTTGCTCATCACTCAGATACATTTGGGTGCCATCCTCATCAAGCATCACAAGCTTCTGGATTTGTTACCACGGCGATGTAAAGCATGCCATATGAGATGGGTGACTAGAAGGATAATTGTAGTATTTATTTGCAATGCTACAATATCATGATTTAACAGCTACAGAGCATGACATGACATGGCCGGAACTTGATGTGTTCTACCATGCAGCGGGTCCACAAGTGCCCCAATCTGAAAGGTGCCCTCACATATGAGGAATGAAAAATCAAAGACAACCTTCACAGTGGTAGTTTCAATGCAGTAGCACTTGTCCAGGTCCTTTTGTTAGAACTGATCTACTATAGACAATTAAAGAATGTTGGAAAGATAAGAGTGGTTTGAGATCCGGTTGATGTTTCCTATTGGAACAAACTGGGGTGTTGTATTTCGAAGGAGTATGTTTCCAATTTTTTATTGAGAATGCAGCAGATAATGCGATACCTTGTTCAGTTCTGCCATGTAGAATGTGATGGCTGATGGTTGCTATTTTAAGATTTGAGAAAGTATTAGATTGACTGTCCACTAACTTGACACCTATCAATAAAACTATATGATTAGAATTCTATACGTGTTCCTGAACCCTTTCTTACCATTTCAAGATCTCCCATAACATTGGCAACTTTTATTCATGGCATGGATGAAATCCTTTTCTTTAGCATTGATACCACAAATACATTGTGAAGTATCCACCACTCAGCAAGCTATGCACCTGTGCAACGGTTTACTTAATACAACTGTATGTCTTCTTCATCTCAGCTATTCAGCACCTTCTCCAAAATGGATGTAAATCCTTCTTACAGTGCCAATGAGACCCACACTACTTCTACAGTACATTCTTGAGTTGGAGACCTGTGATTACTATAGACATTAACATCTGGATCTTCTTCAGAACACACAATAATCAATACCACATATCCACAGATGCTCCAGTACAACACCCACACCCTGCCTCTCATGGACATATTGTATATCTTCAGCAAAATTCATCCTAACACCATAGTACCACTACCATTTTGGAGTGTTACAGTCTTTTTACTTCAATGGAAACCATGTAATTCCTCCAGCACCTTCTACAGCATAGAAGTTAGTCATTCATATATCTTTATGGAAAGGCTACGAAAAACTAATGGCCTCATTACAAGTATAGGTTCTATATATCACAACTGGGAAATAATGATACCACTGGGTTTGTTATTTATCGGGTGTGATAAATAGCATCTACTATGAGCTTGTGGGGAATAACATGCAGAGTTTAGCACACCAAAACCTGCATGACAGGGTAATTACTGTATGGTTTTCCCCTGTTACATTTTCGGCAGGTTTGGCCTGCCAAAATGTAACCAAGGTGTAAGTACTTTATGCAGCCGATGTGTTAAATATAACTCAACTCGTATTTCGATCTGTGCACAAACAGGGGTTTGGACAGGGGTTGAAAAAACAGCTGTCTCATACTCAGGCCCTATGTCCATTCTGACTGATGCAATCTTATACTTCATAGAAATCTTATATAGAAGGTAAGCGTCAATACATCTCCATGGAAACCCACCTAACACCACAGGACCAATTCCATCTAGAGCAGAACAATCTTTGCACATCAGTGGAAACTATGTCATTCCATCATCACCTTCTACAGCATAGAGGCTAGTCATCCATACATCTATATGGAAACCCACCAAAACACTATGTCCATTTTGGACTGCTGCAATCTTTGCCCTATTGAAGCACAACATATAAGCAAGGCTTCAATATACCTCCATGAAAACTCATCATGAAACCCATTTAGCTTCCTTAGCGTGAGTATGAGTATGTATTAAAGCTCTATGAATGCGTTATCATAAGTGTGGAATGGTCCAGACATTAAGACTACCAGGTTTTGTTTCTAGTGACAGACTTTTCGGGGCTTACTACTTACATTATCTGCGGTGATCTCCTGTTCAGGCTTCAGTAGAAGGACACTGAGGTCAACGGCCCTCACAGAACAAAGGGAGAGAGGAGCTGCGCTAAGCTGGAGTTGAATCTTAGCACCTGGGAGATCCTGCTGCTTTGAGAACCCAAGAGTGACCTTGTGAGAAACAAGAGAACTGAATCAACAACAAAGCCAAGAGTGATTTTCAGAGAGACACTTCCAACCACATTGTAGAAAACAGACTTCACTGTTGGTGTCATAGGATTCCTGAGTTCTTAAGTTGTTCAACCTGCTCCCCTACTTCCTCCTATCTAAGGCCAACCAGGCAAATTTGTATTGGGACCTAAAAACGTCTTTTTGTGTAATTGGTTAGCTCCCAGTCCAGCGCTAGGGAACCACTTCAGGGGTAATCGTTTGTGCTTTACAAGTAAACTAAAAATAAAATATATAAATAAATACATAGGATTTTAGGCCATGAGCAGAGCTTTGCCACAATTACTGCATGTTGTTAATTAGGTGCTTAAAAAGGTAAATGGAGTCACATGCATAGTTCATGCTTTTCTTCATTATTTAGTGCCTGAATTAGCTGTTCCTTAAATTTGGCCTTTGGGGTTATTGCTAGGAAATATAACAAGCATTTGCAATGCAATAGGTCTCGCATTTTCGAGAGTTTGAGCTTTTGGCATTGTAAATGATAATGCTTTTTTAATATGTTTTGAAAAGTTGCAAGCGGTGCGTAAACACGCACTTTGTACTTATAGTCCTTGCTTTCGAGAAGCAAGGGTAACAGTCAAAAAGGACAACTTTGCTTCTCATAAGCAACGACTAAGTACAAAGTGTGTGTTTGCGCACCACTTGCAGGTTTTGAAAACACAAATAAAGACCTATTGCATTGAAAATGCTTGTTAAATGCTATGCAACCTGCCTTATGTGACTATAGAGCATGCATTAGGGTGACTAATTTGCATTAAAAAGGATAGGTTTAGGGCTGGCAAAAGGTTTAGTTTGTCAGGTTGAAATGGCAGTTTAAAACTGCAATAAATGCTGCAGCAGCAGGCCTCGGTGATAGCTACGTTTGTGGGTGGTACAATGAGTGCTGCAGGGCATGGGTAAAAGTAGTATCAGTCTGTCTTACAAGTAATTACATTTGCTAATTCGGTGTAAGGCAATGTTACCATGTTTGAAGGAAAGAGCATAAGCCTTTAGTAGTGGTTCGCATTGGTAAAGTGTGCACAGTCCTAAAGCCAACAAAAAACAAATTCACCAAAACTGACAGTATGAAGGCAAAACACTTTGGGAAATACCAGACCACGGATGTCAGATGTAATTGCCTGCCCTCCTAATGTTCCACTATGCACCATCTGATCCATTATAGGAATGCGGACAGTTTCAGCATACTGCTTGTAAAGCTTTCCAGACAGGTGTACTGTTTAAAATGTTAACAACTATTTGTGTTTCTTGATTTCATATCCACATTTGCCCAGTTTCCTGCCACTTGTCTATTCCAAGATTGATGACAGGTAATTTTAATGGCTGCACTAAAAGGGACTTTGCAAGTTTCTTCCTTGAATGTTTGAACTAACACCTAGTAACTCATTAGGAGCTGAAGACGAATGCAAGCACTTTTTAAATAATTGCACAGCTTTATTATGGCTCATCACTAACAACACTGAAAGAGTCTTGAGTGATGCAGCCATGAATATGGGAAAACAGAAAAATGTAAGATGGAGGTCAGGGGTGAAATGGTTTATTCTGCTTTACCTATCTTTAGTGTGACCTTTCCCATCAGTGCCATTTGCATTCCTAGGGTTAAATTATGAGATCTAAGTAACTAATAAGGAGAAGCAAATAATATTTCAGGCTTACTTTTGAATTAGAACTTGGAAATATCATGACTTTTATTACAAGGAGCACAACAATCTCTTAAGCACAGACAAAGGCCCACAGACCGGAAGTTTAAATCAACTGGAAATACATTTTACACACAAAAGAGGGAGCGGGAGATTAAGCTGAGGCATGCAGCTGATGTTTTGAAGAAATTGTGCACCTTTCAAAATATTTCACGCTGTAGTGGGCATGGTTTATCTCGAGCCAGCACACGTGGAGGAAAACACAATCCTTTAAACGCCAACGCCAGTCACTGGCGATGCTGAGAAGAATTCCTTGAGCACGTAGTGGAAGCTGGTATTCAAAATAGAGCAGGATACCAAAGTGACGCAGCATGTTTGGGGGCCTCTCTGCAAATAGGGAAATGCTGCGTTTATGTGGAAGGGCGCATCAAAGGGCTAAAATAAATCAAATAAAAACCCACTGCTGCAGGGGCTGTGTGCGCTCGGATGGTGGGTGGAGGGCTTATAATGAAGCAGAAGGGGAATCAAAACGACCAGTGATGGGCCAAATCATAAACATACTGCCATCACGGTGCGAGGAATTCACACTGGAGAAACAAAGGCAAGCTCTCCGACCGTGTTTGTCAATCCAGAATTCCCTGAGAATGTAGCGGAAGTTATTATTCAAAATAGAGCAGGATACCAAAGCGATGGAGAACGCAGCGACCTCTCGTCAAACAAGGAAATGCAGTGTTTGTGTGGAAGGGCGCATCGACGGGCTAAAATAAACAATTAAATTAAGTATTAAAGCACTATCATTGCTCAGTGGAGTACTGTGCAGAAAGCATATTATACAGGGCAAACCAACTTAAGCGTCTGAAATGAATTAAAATAATACACGGAAATAATTCACGGAAAGAGCGGAGGGGGCGGGGAGGAGAGATTAAAAAAAGGTTGCTTTCGCTAGGGAGGGGGAGGTGTGAGGTAGCTGCAGTTATCTCTAAATCTGTGGGAAAGAAATGCGTGCATAGTGGGAGAGCAGTGGAGGAGGGGTGGCAGCTGCTCGTGCACTGCAAGCCTGGGACGGAATATTGCCTCACACACAGAAAGCACAAGTCTCGAATACAGGGAAAGTAGCAGCGCCGGCAGTGCTGCTTACAGTGTGTGTTTGCACGCAATGTGCTGGGGGGACTGGAGCAGAAAATGCGCCGAAAACATCGCTGGGAAGCGCATGGGAGAGGGCACAGCAAAAGTTGCTACTTTTAATGATGCCCAACCCAGAAGGTGCTGGTCACGGTTTCTCCAACAAAACGTTGATTTTTAAATGACTACCGAGCCATAGCCCAGCATCGCGAGGGAGCAGTTACGTACATTTCCCCACCATGTAAATACACTGTCGCCTGAACACGTAATAATTGCTAAGCTTTAAAGACAGCTCTGAATGGGTAACATTGAGCCTACTGCTATGTGTATGCATAAACCTCCAGCTGCCATTTACTGTAGCTTTAGCCCCGCCGAACGCAGCTCTGTCTGGCAGTATGCAAATTCGCCCCGAGCATCCCAGCGCCTGGAGCTAAATCACTGAAAGCTGAAAATCTGCGGCTCCAGCCGGAGTCATGGCACGCTTGGATCAGGTCGGTGCAGCGGAAGGACCCAGCGGCTTCACACCAAAACCGCGCATAACAATTAGCATGCTGGGCTCCAACAATAGTATAAAAGAGTTCTCCTCAGCAACACATCAACCATGCCAGCGGACTAAAACTGTAGTTGGGCGGTGCTGCTTCCGTAAATAACGGAAGTGACACATCGGATCTACAGCAAATAATAAGACCGCTAAGAAAAGCAATGCCAGAATTTACGAATGGCAAGTGGCAGGAGAAATTCCCCGGCAAGAGGCGGAGTTTCACCCCTGATACAGATTACTTGAAGTCTCGGAGAGACAGCGCATGCGCGCTGCCTTGCGAGACCTAAAAAGGGAGTAATCAAGTGGCTATATCTTTTGCCTCCATCTTTTCCTGAAAGGATAGCTTATGGATGAAGACAAGTGAATTCAGCCTTCATGTGCTTCATAAAAAAGACACCTCTAAGGAGTGGGAACAGGGGTTTAATCTCCCTTACAATTGAATTTCTGGTCTGATTTTGCAACCTGAGTGTAGCCATTATGTCCTTTGTCTCTGTGGAAGAGCTCTGACAGACTATGATGCAGCTGTGACCTCTTGTGGAAAGTATGCTATTAACAGAGGTCCTGGTATAAGAAGACAAACAGCAAATGAGTAATGGTACATAGATGTCAGACATAGCTTGCCACTAGTTGAGGTATTGAAAGGGGCCAAAAGTCTTCCAAACTGCCTCACTCTCCAAAGTGTGTTACTGCCATTGGTGAGATGAGTAGTGAAGCCTCAGTCTGATGTTAAGATACATGAACTATAACTGTTTTCATCCCTCTAGTATCATTAAAGAAGACAACTCCATTGACCGTCTGCAACTCTTGACTACTGCTTCTTTCTTCGACACAACAGTCCCCACACCTAACCAACTCACCTTATTTTTGAAGCATTTAGCCACTTCAAACCCAGTCATATCAGCCACCATCTGCCCATTGTTGAGCACGATGTACCCCAAAATCCGGGCAAAGGGTGAAAAGTCAGAGTTGAGGGTCACGCGGAGAGGGAACACACTCCACAAACCTGCAAGACAAAACAAACAGCATTCCTATGTTTCATCAATCATCTCTACCCAGAAGATATGATTCCAAAACTGTCAGAGTCCTCATTATGGGATGTTAACGATGATGGAGCAGAGACATCTGAGCTTTGCCTTATTCTGTTCTAAGGAGATTTTACCAACACTGAATTCAGTGTCACCCTGCGAGACAATTGAAACCAACTACGTTTGAAGTGCCCCTGTAGCTCCACATGACTCCAGGGACTATGTCTGGATAATGACTAGTGACTAGTAGGTGGGCAACGTCTTACCGGCCCCTGGCACATATAAAATGATTCATTGGATAACCTATCTCTTTTCTCCTCTCTTTTTCAGTAATAAACCCTGAACTTCCAAGAGAAAGTCCAAATATCTATAGGTAAGCACGAGTAGCAACTCCCCTGTTTGTTTCATTTTGGGACTGGTTGAGTGTGGGTTCTTGCTTCTGTTCTCTCTGCTTGACAAAGTAGATAGCCATCATGTCTTTCTATCCTCAAAATATCTATATGCATCCTCTCCTCATCATGCAAACCAACGTTGCCCTTAACCCAACAACAGGCTAGTAGTTTGTTGGAGTATCATACACACAAAACACAGATAGCCCTCTTATCAAACCACCACACTCACCGTGGCTCATTCTTATGATCTTAGGGTACGACTCTTCCAATTTGCGAGTTGCAAATTGCATCATTTTGCGACTTGCAAATTGGAATTTACAACAGTGTTTTAGACACTGTTTGCAATTCCTTATGGGGTCGCAAATTGCCTGCCTCATTAATATTCATGAGGCAGGTGCAATTTGTGACTCCATTGTTAATACCTAGCACTCCCAGGGATGGTGGCCTGCTGGGGTCAGCAGGCCACCATGTCTGTGACTGCCTTTTAGATTTTCTTTAAAGGAAAACGGGATGCATTTAAATAAGAAAAATGAAACGTTACTGTTTAATTTTGTAAGAGTAGGGGGACCACTGCCTTCTCTTAAAAAATATTTTCAATGCCAGTCACAAAGGGTAAGGGGTCCCCTGGGGATCCCATCCTGTTTGCGAGTAGCTTACCAGCCATTTGAAATGGTTGGTAGACTGCAAGGGTTTTGCGGCCGCAATTGCAATAGCAAAACAATCGTACATTGAAGTGCTAGTCGCTATTAGGAATGGACGCCCTTGACACGCCCCTTCCTAATAGGAAGTTGAAAACCCTATTTTGCGAGTCGGTAATAGGTTACCGACTTGCAAAGTAGGGTTTGTAAATAGGGCAGACCTATTTTGCAGTCGCGAACGGGCAAATTTCCCGTTTGAGACCAAACAAAATGGTTGTACATTTGGCCTTTAAAACCTTATTCTTTTAAACATTTGCTTAGTACATGGTTATGCAACTGAGTCGATCATTCATAAATATTTAGACATTGTCTTCATTACACTGACCTGGTGCACTTTCACAACAGATGTCACAGTGAAGGACCTCATTTCTGAGAGACGTACAATCATCCACTAACCACACACAAACAAACCTGTAGGAGGCATCACCATCTTGAACAGGTTTTTCTCCCTGTGTCTCTTTTGGACATCCTCCTGACAGGCGAACTCTCACACCAAACATCTCTGCCATTTAACATCTCATCAAACACCCATCTGTGTACAGCAAAGACTTCATTTATTATTTCTTTGATTTCATCTCCTGAAACTTAGTTTTTTAATGAAACAACATGGAACCTGGAGAGTTTAATCTTCCAGGGGATCAGAATGAATGATGCGAAAATGCAACATCATTGCCTCATTCAACTGACATCCCATATTACAGCTTCAACACATTCCAAAGGAAACACCCTTGAGCTTGTATTCTCTGTCCTACCCACCCAAACTTGCAAATATCCCAACCTTTTAAACTGATCATTTCTTATTTGCATTGCCTACCTTAGGCCCCTTTAAATTGGCAACCAAACCATCTGTTACAACCACATATTCGATTAAGAATGACCCATCAGATACTGTTGGGCAAATACAGATCCTACTCAGTCCTGCCACCACCTCTGATTGAGACATGATTCTCTCCATGCTGAGTAATACCCACTAGTGCTCTGCAGAAAGGAGGTGCCTAAAGAACTGAAAGCAAACCTGTTTGCCGCATGGTATATTAAGGAACAGAAATGCGACAAAAGAAGCGTTGGCAAACTTGAAAAGCCATGGCATGACTCCAAATCCACTGCAAATATCACAATACTCAAAATAACATAATTCAAAGTGAAGAGTGCATTGCTACCACCAAGGCTAACTACTTCATGAGTCTAACAATGAAAATAAAGTATTATTCAAATTGTTCAGACACTGGTCCTTGTCATGCCCTACAGAAATCAATGGACGTTAATGAACGTTTTATTAATCAAACCAAAGCAATCATTGTCACATTGACAATTCCACTACCCATGTAACAGCAATGTACATTCAATCCCGGAGCACTGCATGACCTAGTATCCCATCAAACATTTGTCAAAGCAATCCTGGAACACCATCCAACACTCTATTATAATATCACCCTACTATAGTCGCGGTCTCCTTCCACCATCTTTCATTAAACTGTGGCATCTCGAGGCCCTTAAACCTACCCTGTATCAACACCTCTCTCCTCGTGGGTATTTTCCTCTCATCCCTGAAAATGTGTCAAATGAGCTGCCTCTTCAAAAATCCAACCTTGACCTAAAGGAGCTGTCTATTTACTGTCCCTTCACACATACTCTTTTCCTAAGGGAAAGCTTTTGAGAGAACAAAAGATATCTAGCTGTGAAAGCACCTTGATCTCCAAAGCCTTGTCCAACTCTACCAATCAGGGTTTCACCCCAACTGTAGCTCAGAGAATGTAACTTTCCATATAGGAAATGATGATCTACCAACCACTGATATTGGTGAACCAATATGGTGACCCACTTGACAAAGGTCTATGCTACTGATCACCTGGACTTATGTGAAGCTTTCCATTAATACATAGGTATCACTGACAACATCTTAAATTGGTTCACCGTATAGATCGCTGGACAACATAATTTGTACTTTCTCTCTAAACATCAGGATGCATGTCTTCATGAGAGACGGCAGTATGCAAGTACTATTGAGAGAATGTAGTCACCTTCCCTACATAGTTGTACTTTTCTCTTGTATTATTCTGAGGCCAAAGAGTTGCAGCATGACTTTTGTTCCAAATTCTTCCATCATCTGTCTTTAACAACTTCACAACCTTTTTCTCTCTTGTGGATTTTGACCCTGGTTGACAACCTACAGGTACTTTTATATTTACTATACCTGCTTAAGCAAATTCTTAACTTGTTACACATTTTCTCTGGTGAAAGTATTTCTTGCTTCGCTCTTGCTGCTGCAGCTCTTTATTTCTCCATTCTCCAATTCTGCTGTTCTTCAAACTTTTGCCCCAAACCATCCATCTTGGACTTAACTTAGTATTCACTGCCCTCCTTTTAAACAACTCAGAAGGTGTTTTACCAGTAGTTGCATGTTGAAACATTCGATAAGCTGTTATCCTGTCTTGAAGTACTTGTTTCCTTTTTTTTTTTTTTTTTTTTCTTGAATGCATATCCAGAAAAATTTAAATACAAGTACAAACATAAGCTTACACCAAGAAGATAACATTTTACAAAAAAAAAGAACATGTAGTAGTACATACAGTAATAAATACATTGCGTACAGGGACATGTTAATTCGTCCTCACATCTCTACTCCATTTGGCGACGAGCGCCCAGATCTTCAAGCCCCTAGCTCTTGCCAGTCTGCCTCTACAGGCATATATAGACATCTCTTGTTTATATATCCCGAGGAGCCTAGCAAGCCACATCTGAAAGGTTGGTGGATCCTGATCTTTTCATCTTGTGGCCAAAAGTAACCTATAGACCGCCGCCCCGAGGAACATACCATATTTGTGGCCCAGGATCAACAGGGTTGGAGTTACAGCTGGTCTAAAACCAAACAATAATTCCCAAAAGCCCAAAAGGCCATCTTTGAGTAAAGCCAGTTTGTCACAACCATAAAACATGTGGACCAGGGTTGCCGGACCGGACCCACATCTAGGACATTTATCATCGGCCCTCATACCCCATTGATGTAGTTTAGCAGGGGTAAAGTAAAGATTAAATACCGTTTTATAGATTTGGGCTTTTAGATTTGATGTTAAGAAAGTTCCAGCTGTTAGAGACAGGGTCATATAAATATCCACATCGGGGTTACTGAGGTTAGTTGCCCAAGCTGCTTCGGGTTTTTCCAAGTCGTCCGGGCTTTTATCAATAAGTATTTTATAGTAATCCCTGATTCTACTCGTTTCCCTGGATGCTGTTTCTAAGAGCAGAACCTCCTCCATCTTGATCTTTGGCTTCCGTGTGATAAGAATATGTTTGATCTGTAGGAATTTAAAGTATTGATTGTCTAGGATGCCAAAGACCTGATTAAGTACTTGTTTCCAATTCAAAATATTAGCTATTGCTAACTGTATGCTCTATTTTAATTTCTTATTCACCCTCTCAATTGCACCATTTGTCTCTGGGTGATACACAGAACATCTTTTGTGAGTTATAGCACAGTTCATTAAATACTTCTCTATTTCTTTAAAGCAGAATTGAAGACTGTTATCTGACAGCATAGAATTGGGATAACATTCTCTTTTAAAAATCTGATCTAAAAATGTCATCACATTAGCAGATGTTACAACTCTTACACAGGTAAACTCTATCTACCTAGAGTATGGATCTATGACAAATATAAGTTAAGGAATGAGATGTTCCCCTATGGTAAGGTCCCATAATGTCTATAGCTATTCCATCCCAAGGACATTTTGGAAGCTTCCTACATTCCATGGGCATTTATCTACACACCAATGCTTTGTCAATTACTTTGCACTGCATAAAGACTCTGCCATCTGCTCTACTTCCATGTCCATCCCTGGCCATCAGAAGTGCAATCTTAGTCCTTCCTGTGCAGATTTCAGACATCTGGCACCTAAACCCAATGGTGGTACTCACTTTGTCCCACAAATAAGTATGACATTTGTAACTCATAACTCATGTGGGATCATGGACCATGGCTTACCTAATGATTTGCTGTGACTAGCTACCACTTCCTCAATTATTTTGGAAATTGATTGATCTTCATCTACCTCAGTTCTCCACTCCTCATCTTTTATGGTTCCCATAGTGACTTCACATACACTCACCCCTTCATCCACAAATGTTTCTGACCTCTCCTCAATGTCTTCCACTTCCACCAATCTTGATAAATAATCTGCTGACCCGTTGTTCACTCCAGGAATATATCCCACAGCGAAGTCATATTCCTGTAGTGTAATGCCCCCCAGCTCCTCCTTATACGAGAGCAAACCACATCCAATCCCTTCTTCCGAAACACTTCTCTCAAAGGTTTATGGTTGGGCAACTCTTTGAATTTCATACCCCAAATAATATTTCTGAATTTGTTAAGGGCTCAAAATATGGCCAATGTCGGTTTTTCAATAACTGAATTGTTTACCTCTGCATCCTTGAGGCACCGAGATACACAGGCAAACAAATGTTCTTCTTCTCCCCTCTTCTGAATCAGCACCGCACCATGCATGTTAGTGCTAGCATTTGTTACCACACATGTTTCCTCTCCAGGAACAAAACCTTGTAAAAATGGTAGATTTTCAAGACCCGTTTTTCCAGATTCAAACAGCTTCTGACAATTCTCGTCCCAGACAAACCCACACTTTTTTCCTAATAGCATCCGCAGATGTTCTGTTTTGTCAGACTATTTTGAAATAGACTTGCAATAGTACTCAACCATTCCCAGAAATTATCCTATTTATTCCTTTTTGTCTAGCGTCTTTAGTTTTTGAATTGTATCAACAAACTATTTTTTGGGAGATACTCCCTTCCCTGAAATGTGGTGACCTTAATAATAATCTTCACATACACCAAACCTACATTTATCTTTCCTTAATGTCAATTCATCTTTCCTCAATCTATGAAAGTAAAAATTAGTTTTTTTTTAGCATGTGGTTTCTGCAGAAGCTCCAAAGTATATCTTGAGTGTAAAATCTGTAGCACCCATTGGTTCTGGTCAATGTTATGGACTCCTAAGGGAAATTCTCCTCCACATTTGCTCAGATTGGGACAGTGGGCAGAGGAGCACCTGCTGGAAGTTCTTTTTTGTCGCAGGAGTGCACTTGAGAAGCGCTCCTCTTTCATCTGGACAATCTACCCTAACCCTGCTTAAGGCTCTACTAGGATGTGTATTTCTGATCAAACCCGTTTTGTTGTGGGGAGTAATGTGGTCAGCCTTGACCCTCATACCGATTGAAAGGTCCCTTGTAAGATTGGGACCTACATGTGCCATGATTTCCAACCTGACAATGGGGAACGAGTTAGCATGTGAATATATGAAAAATCCAATACTGGAGAACTTTAGAATATGTAGGCCTAGTTGTCCTCAGTTCACAGTCTACAAGTATCCGCATATCTCTATACTCCCATAAGTTGGTTACATATCCTACTGCATGTACAGTTCTCCACTGCCCTTTGGGGATTACTTTGCTTCTTGTAACCCACCCCCAAAGAAAACTGAAAGAAAGAAAAATAACTTGCACACTCACCACTGTTTCTGGTGATATCGATATTTTGTTGGCCATTCTGAACAATCCCACCTTTGCCTGTTATCTGTAGATTAAAAGCGTACATGTTAATATAACCATCAAAATAATTATTATCATTCATATTTATGTTAAGATTCTGGCACTGCATCAGTTTCTGGTGCTCTAAAGTCCTGTGTCCAGAAGCAGTAGTCTGCCGGATGCAGAAGCTGCAGTAGCTGGTCAGAAGATCAGAGAGCAGAACTGGATGGCAATTGAAAATACAGTGAAAGGTGGTCTAAGAGGGTGGGATGGGGCAGGCCTGTGTGTAGTTTAGTAAAATTCACCTATTTAGCATGAGTCTCATGCTATAAAATAAATTTCACTCATTGCATGTCTTGCTTTTTTGACCATTGTGCTCTACTATGAAACAAGAGAGCCTTTCTATCTCAAAACAGGTACAGTTCACCCCGCTTTAAAGAAACCATGAATAGACCCAGCAGACATGGCTAACATTTGCCTGATCTCACCATTACAATACCCCTCAACATTATTTGAGCAGGCAGCAGGGAAATAACTGCAGATTGTTTTGATTTTCAGGTTATCTTGGATCCTTGGGAGGAAGGCTTTCAACCAGAGCCAGAATTAGTAGTGACTCCCATAATGGATGAATTGTGCATGATAGTGGGCAGTGGCGTTCATGGTCCCTGAATTAATTTAATCTGTTTGCAGCCCTTGACATACTATCAACCAACAAATGCTCTACTAGCTGCAGGAGCGACCGGCACAGGTAAGAGCGGTGAGGCGGGGCAGAGGAGGGTCGTGCTGGGAGGAAGACAACATACGACAGGATAAACTGAAATAAAAAATAAATTAAACCACTTACCTTACACTCGCTGCATCGCGACGTCGGCGATGCACTGAGAGCAAGGTAAGTAGTTTTTGATTCAGTTTGAACTGATATAGTTGTTTTTCTGAACTTTAATGCATGGTACTAATGAAACACAAACTCTGGCTAACATAGGGGTTTTAGGTTTCATACTCCATCTTGTGTGTGATATTTAATGCCAAGTGATCTACATCTCTAAACTTGTATTTTCATGTCCCTGCAGAATAATGCTCAAATGTACTTTTGACAGGTAAGGCAACGACTTTCATATTAAACTGTTGGTTTGGTACAACTCCCCCTGTTCACAGTTGCACCTAGCTGTATGATTAGAATCACACATATTGTAACAATATTTGTTCTAGTACAGGTAGTATCCATGTGAAGCTCCATGTTGTAGAATAATTGTTTTTATAACTCTTTTTATTTATTTTTGCAAACTAAAAATAAAGTACAACCATATGCCAGTGAATAAAATGTAAGATATGAGTCGCTCCTACATGTGTTGTAAGGCGACTGATCATTGCTTCCAACTGCACTGCAACCTCAAACACCTCGCATAGTATGCACTTCTATCTCCTACAGGTACCTTGTCATAGAGTACTTCCCACCAATAGTCCAGGGCCAATTACCCTGGCTCCAGGGAGACCAGATTTTGACATATTTCTGTCACACCCCATGTGCTTTGTAGCCCAGCTTCGCCATTGCTGCATAATGATCCATTCTCCTGACAGTGCCTCACCAGATCTCTCTTCATTACCAAGCAGCCTATAGCTATGAGTGTGCAAGATGTGAGTGTCTCCGTTAAAGTGTCCTTGATTCCCAGTATGACTATCTTGGGGTCTAAGTCCAGGTGGTTCCCCACCACCCAACCCAGAGCCCACAGATCTGTGTAAAGGGTAGAAATCCAATGCAGGAATCAGGGCTCAAAATGCATATCACCCTAGGACTCATAGCAGGAAAATCAGTGTACCGTGTCAAAGGCATGCTCGATATCCACGAGAAGCGCGTCGTCATCTGAAAGCTCATGCGCGCAAGCTAACACTTATGGCACCATTGCGAATGCCCGCCGCCACCGTAACGGGAAATGGGACTGACCACCAGAGGTGCGGCGGTCCCACGAGGCAAATTAGGATGCGCCCGCCAGTGCGGCGTGCGCATTCTTGCCTATAACATTGCGGCGGGCAGTGCTGTAAACAGCACCCGCCGCAATGTTAAAGGTGCATGTTGTGCCTGCCACCTTCTGTATGGCGATGAAGGGGGGTACCACAGGTAGCCCCCAGTGCAGTCACCCACCCCCCACCCCCACCGAGGGCCCCCAACGGGCCTCCAAAGTCAATCTCCGCATGCCTTTCCATGGCGGAGTCTCCTCCATGGAAAGGCCTGCCCACCGCACACATCATTATATGGATGGCACCGCCATCATATTGTGGGCCTTTTCCGCCCGGCAGGCAATCGTGACTATTGCCTGCCAGCAGAAAAGTCGCGGACAGACTTTATGTCCGCCGCGGTACCCCTCGCCATGGTAATATGGCAGGGGGCAATTGGCGGTCGGGCGGGGACTTATGGCGTGCGGATCTACACCACCGGTCGGGCGGTGGTGATCCGCACGCCATCATAATGACCCCTTAGCTTCAATGACGAAGGCAATGCCTAGTGTTCCTGCTGAGCATGAATCCATTTTGGTCTGCGTGTACTATGGAGCACACCACCTTGACCAGAGGAGTGCCCAGTACTTTGGCATGAATTTCTTACTTTAAGGTTGATTGGGGAAATGGGACGATAAAAGGCATACTCCTTGAGGGTCTTGTGCTTGTTTGAGGATAACAGTGATAGTTGCACTCCGTACGTTGCTGGGCAACTATCCTTTGTCAAAGGCACCCTCATACAGGGCCAATATGTGAGAGACTCTAAAAGGAATCCACTGGTGGCCGGGGTTTTCCCAGAGGGCATTTATGTAATAATCTGTTGAATCTCTACGATGGTAAGGGGGAGGTCTAGTTCATCCTGCTCCACCTACAGGAGGGCAAATATTGGACGATGGGTTTTCACCTCTCGAGGAGAGGGGTGCTGCTGGCGGGCATATAGTACACAGCAGTAGAAAGAAAACTCTGCCACCATGAGATCCACCACCTGAATTGTCCCCTCTGTTGATGTCCACAGCTCGCCACCACACTAGATGGTTGGCCTGCAGTCGCGAGCCAATAAATCAACTGATCCACTTTATGCCCCTACCCCCTGTGAATGGAAGTAAACCCGGTGCACCGTGTCGAGGAGTTTCTGTTTAAGAGCCAGTCAGGCCAGCTCAAACTGTTGCAGCGCCAATGGTGTAGGAGAGGTCAACACTACCCGGACATGACGGATAACCTCCTCATCAATAACTCACCCTTCTTTTCTCTAGTTGTGCCACAAATGTGTGAAGAGCCCCCCCCCCACCCTTTGCCTTGCCACGCTTGAGGACCGGGCATTCCTCCATCAATGAATAGGGTGTTCCTCCATCAATGAATAGGCGCTCTCGGGTCTGTGGCATAACATTGATTTGTCATTGTAGATAATGTTGATGTGAGCAGGTAGTGCAGCATGTATTGAATTTGCATGGCCTTGACTTTCTCCTTGACTGCCTGGAAGGAGCAATGCTGTTGTTGGGACACCCCCGCGCCGCACGGCCACCAGCTGCTGCGTGTGCCCCCAGTGCCTGCCTCTGCCTCAGCGCCAACTTCGCTGCCGCCTTGAGCGCTCCCCTTTTGGTTTTAGCCCGTTTTTGTCTGAAATTTGTGCTTGTTCTCTTTCTGTGCCCAAGATCGTTTTCCTACTGTTTTTCCCCCGTTTTGACCTGAATTGTTGCCTGTTTTTTTCTGTGCCGTTTTTCTCTTCGTGTTTTGACCTGAATTGTTGCCTGTTTTTTCTGTGCCGTTTTCTCTTCGTGTTTTTGACCTCCATTGTGCCTGTCTCCTTCCTGCTTGCCCGCCTACCTCGCCGCCCTCCGCTCTCCCTCCCCGCTCCCGCTTCCCGCCACCGCCATTAGCCCCGCCCCTTTTTCTTCTGTACCCTCCCTGCTCCCGCCTCCCAGCTGCTCCGCCCACCCGCGCACTTCGCCTTAAATGGCGACCGTGCGAACGCGCAGCGGTCTCGCACAGCGGGCGCGCCGCCTGAGCGCCGAAGGTGCGCCAAAGGTAAGCCCGTCTACGCCCGTCCGCGCCTGGACCGCGCCCAGTGCCAGGACCCCTGGCCCCCGAAGAGCCCGACCGACCCGCCTGACGTACTCCGCCGCCACCCTCACCGCACTCAACACCGGCCGACTCCCAGAATGCCACCTAGCCGCTCCACGAGGTACCCACGGACCTTTCAGCTGCCACGCCTGCAAGTTCTCCTGCATCCGGACCAGCCTCACACCAGCACCCGCCAAGACGAACACCAGCAGCACCCACCTCAAGTGCATCCTGCTCAACACCCGCTCCGTCCACAGACACGCCATCGAACTCTGGAACCTCCTAGACGCAACAGCCCCTGACGTTGCCTTCCTCACGGAGACCTGGATGAACGTCTCTTCAGCTCCCGACATCGCCATCGCTATCCCAGAGGGCTACAAGATCGTCCGGAGGGACCGAAACGCCAACCAGATGGGAGGAGGCATCGCCATCGTCCACAGGAGCACCATCCGTCTCACGACCAGCACCGACAACACCCTGACCAGCGCCGAACACCTGCATTTCCAGATCCACACCAACCCGAACACCACCCTCAGAGGCACCCTGATCTACCGACCCCCTGGACCACGCACGCAATTCAGCGAGGACATCGCCGACTTCGTCAGCCCGCATGCCCTCCCCTCCGCCGACTACATCCTCCTGGGAGACCTCAACTTCCATCTGGAGAACAACAACGACCGCAACACCAGCACCCTGCTCGACAACCTCGCCAACCTGGGACTCAAGCAACTGGTGTCCACCCCCACCCACCTCGCCGGACACACACTCGACGCAGTCTTCTCTTCCAGCACAGACATCAACTTCAGCCACGCCACAGAGCTTCAATGGACGGACCACAGCTGCGTCCACTTCACCTTCAAGAGAACGACGTCCCACCACCACCAGAAACAGGCCGCCCGCAGAAGCTGGAACAAGATCACAGCAGACCAGCTCGCCACCTCCCTGAGCCAGCACCCTCCTGCCAGCTCAGCGAACCCCAGCCAGGCCGCAGACAACCTCACGAAGTGGATCAACAACTGCGCGGACGAACTCGCCCCACTGAGGACCCCGCCCAGCAGACCCGGCAGCAAGAAGGCCCCATGGTTCACCGACGAACTCAAGAGCTCCAAGAAGTACTGCTGAGCCCTCGAGAAAGTCTGGAGAAGGGAACCGACACCGGACAACAGGACCTCCTTCAAACTTGCCACCCGGAAACACCACCAGCTGATCCGCGCCGCCAAGAAAACAGCTTTCAAGGACCGGTTGGACAACAACGCACACAACTGCAAGGAACTCTTCAACATCGTGAAAGAGCTTTCCAACCCCAGCGCAGGAAACAACGACATCACCCCATCGCAAGACCTCTGCAACTCCCTCGCTTCATACTTCCACAACAAGATCGCCGACATACACAACAGCTTCAACAACCAACCAACGCACACCATGACCGAACAACCACCCCCCACCACCACCCTCCACGCCTGGACCCCGATCAGCACCGAAGACACCATCCGCACGATGAACTCCATCCACTCCGGATCACCGACCGACCCCTGCCCTCACCACGTCTTCAACAAGGCCGACGCTGTCATCGCACCCCACCTGCGAGACATCATCAACACATCCTTCGACACCGCCACCTTCCCCGAGAGCTGGAAGCACGCCGAACTCAGCGCTCTTCTCAAGAAACCCACAGCGGACCCCACCGAACTCAAGAATTACCGCCCCATCTCGCTCCTCCCGTTTCCAGCCAAAGTCATCGAGAAGACCGTCAACAAGCAGATGGCCGCCTTCCTCGAGACGAACGGATCCCTCGACCCCTCACAGTCCGGCTTCCGAGCCAACCACAGCACCGAGACCGCCCTCATCGCCGCCACCGATGACATCCGAGCCCTGATGGACAATGGAGAAACAGCGGCCCTCATCCTCCTAGACCTCTCCGCGGCATTCGACACGGTCTGCCACCGCACCCTAGTACGGCGCCTCAGCAACATCGGCATCCAGGACAAGGCGCTGGAATGGATCATCTCCTTCCTCGACGGAAGAACACAGAGAGTCCGCCTACCACCGTACAAGTCAGAGGCCTCCGAAGTCATCTGCGGCGTCCCCCAAGGATCATCTCTGAGCCCCACCCTCTTCAACGTCTACATGAGCCCCCTCGCGGCCATCGTACGCAAACACAACCTCAGCATAATCTCCTACGCCGACGACACCCAGCTGATCCTCTCCCTGACCAACGACCCCGCCGCCGCCAGAGCCAACCTGCACGAAGGGATGAAAGAGGTAGCCGAGTGGATGACGACCAGCCGCCTGAAACTGAACTCGGACAAGACGGAGGTCCTCATCCTGGGCTCCTCACCCTCCGCCTGGGACGACTCCTGGTGGCCTCCCGCCCTGGGCACCGCACCCAAACCGACAGACCATGCACGAAACCTGGGCGTCATCCTGGACTCCTCCCTCTCCATGACCAGGCAAGTCAACAACGTCTCCTCGGCGTGCTTCAACATCCTTCGCATGCTACGGAAGATCTTCTGGTGGATCCCCACCGAGACCAGGAAGACCGTCACCCAGGCCCTCGTCACCAGCCGACTGGACTACGGCAACGCCCTCTACGCCGGTACCACCGCCAAGCTCCAGAAGAGACTCCAGCGGATCCAGAACGCCTCAGCCAGACTCATCCTCGACATCCCACGAACCAGTCACATCTCCGGACATCTGAAAGACCTTCACTGGCTCCCCGTCAACAAAAGAATCACCTTCCGCCTCCTCACCCACGCACACAAAGCCCTACACGACCAAGGCCCGAGCTACCTCAACAGCCGAGTCAACTTCTACGCTCCCAAACGCCACCTCCGATCAGCCAACCACGCCCTCGCCACCGTCCCCCGCATCCGAAGAGCGACTACAGGAGGAAGGTCCTTCTCCTACCTGGCCGCCAAGACCTGGAACTCCCTCCCGACCGACCTGCGCCTGACCCAAGACCACCTCTCCTTCAGGAAGCTGAAGACCTGGCTGTTCGAGCAGTAGCGGCACCCCCCCCCCCCCAGCGCCTTGAGACCCTACGGGTATGTAGCGCGCTTTATAAGTGTCAATGATTGATTGATTGATTGATTGATGGAAAGAGCATAACAAAGACTCCCTCACAGTGTAATTTACCCAGTTTATGGGCTTCTCGCTGGATGACATCTCTGTCCTGAAAGTTCAAGATTCTCACAATAATTGGTCTCAGAGAAGGTCCAGGAGGGGGCCTAGAGGCAAGCAACCTATACCACTATTCCATTACAAAGCAGAAAGATACCTACCCTGCAGGGAACCAAGACTTAATCCACTCCGTAATAAATCTGGTGGGTGGGACCTTCCCTCCCCTCAAGAACCCTACCAATTTGGATAATGTTCAACCTCGGCCTTCCCTTAACATCTCCCGCCCTGGCCTCAAATTGTCACGATCTACTTTTGAGGGCTGTCATTATGGCCTGGAAGGCGCTAGTGTAGTCCACCACTTCTGAGAGTCGCCCCAAATCCCTGGTCACCCTGTCAACTGTGTTTCAGAGTTCTTGATAGAGCAGTGACAGTTTGATGCTCAGTTCCCCAATCTTCCCCGACAGTAACATCCTGTACTGCTTGGAGGATGGAGGCAGTGGAACCTGTAGGAGTATCTCCCCTCCTGTTATTCCACCGTGGTGGCAGACCAAGCCAATTTATTGGCTTTGACCTGGTTCTGAACGGTTTTTCTTTCCTTGTCCATAGCTCCTTTCGAAGTCGGTACTCACCTTGCTGCAGCAATCACAAGCCAGCCCAGCCAGCCCTGGGGGGGAAGGTGTGCAGGACTCAAAGAAATTGGGAGGCCACAATGGTACATGGAGACCCAAGAGTGTCATCATGCTGCTGCAGTCTCTCCACTGGGAGCCCCCGCTGCTCAACCCTCGATACTGGTAAGGACCACCACACAGAGGGATGAGGTAGGGAGTCCACAATTCAGGTGGACAAGGGCATGAGGTTTGCACTCTTTGGTCTCCACAATGTGGCAGCGACAGAATAGCAAGTGTGGGATGCCCGCCTCTCTCACTGTATGTATCCTTGGGGAAAGCTCACCTTCGGGCGCCCCAAGGAATAGCATCGGCCCGGTCTCCACTAGTCTATGAGGCCAGTTGCGGATTCTTTCCACCAGCCATCTGATCTCTGCACCAATGATGCGAAGAATGCCACATGCCCTCCTCGCCAGAAGCCCACATGGGTCTCTGTCCGCATGGCAAAACATTTCACAGTGGCCCAGGTAAAAGGCAGTGGGGGCCAGAGTGTGGGGAAGCTATCAGTGATGCAGCATTGCAGGGGCCCCCTGGAAGCAGTCAGGGTGTTCCTAGCAGGACACAGCTTCCTGCTCTCTCCTTGGGCCTGCAAAAGGACTGAACCTCACAAGTCACTCAGAACTCCTTGAGCTGGGGGCCTTCAGAAAATCGCTTACACCCGGGGGAGGCAGCAGACAGCTCCCCACCATTCTCAACCCCCTGAGGTGATGTCAGGTCATCCAGAATGCCAGATCATGACAGATTGCACGGGACTCAGAGCGGAGCTCAGAGTTGAGTGACCACCATCTAGTCCATTTGCTACACCCCATGTTGTAGAATTATGAGAGATTTTCTAAATATTTTCTCTTGCAACTATTTTACTCTGCTTAATTCTGATTGGCCTAATGTGTGAGAATCATGTATAACTGTACTAAATGTACTAAATGTATGAAATCCTTAGTATAGAACCATGAAAAGTGTGTTTTAGGTCGAGCCTAGAGCAGCGCGCATGTGCTGCTTGCTCGACTTTTAGTAAGGGGCTTCAGAAAGCTGCCCAAGCTCACTACACGCTCGTGCATGTGTTTTTTTTTCTTTCTTACATGCTAATGGGCTTTGCGTGTGTCTTTCAAATAAAGACAGCACGCAATTGGGCAAAGGCAGGTGCATGTCCCACCTTTGCTCCGCCCACGGCCTATTGGTGTCGGTTACCCGCACAGGCCACATCTGTTTTCAATTATCGTGCCCAGACACGGGCGCGATAATTGATAACAGATCGCTCGCTGTGGCGCGCGCACCATTCGTTTTCATTGAATGTATAGTGCGCAGGGAGACAGACGGGAGCGATATTTCATCTATATGTTTTTCATGTGGATGTAAATGATTCCTTTGGGGATCAAAAAATAGGGCAAAAAGTTGGCAGTGGCAGGGAACTTTTCTTGTGTTTCTGTACGTTCGTGAAAGGGGCAGATGCGATTATAAATGGCTGGCATTATTGTCAAAAAGTAGTCTTTCTTTCTGTTTTATGACGCGCCAGACTGGTACACCCGTCTGCCCTGGGCTGGCATAAGGGAGCAATTGGGAGTGCCCGGATTCCTGTGATAGTGCCCTTACTAAGGGGTGAATTTGCCGGTGTGGTGCGTCTGGTAGAATAAATATATATATATGTGTCTGTTTGTCTACTTCCCTGAGTAGGAGCGCTGCGAAGGCACGTGTGCGCCAGTGAGGTGCTAGGTAACACTGTGCACATACATGTTGTGATAGGGAAGCGTCTGGCCGCACATGGGCTCTACAGAAGCCATCAGGGTTGGCACTGCCCTCTGACACACGCGGGGTGCTGCAGAGACGTGTTTATAACATGGCACAGTCTCCCTGCCAGGGCGCTGCTCAGGGACCACAGGTCGGCACGGCCAGTGCGCCTTATCGCTTGTCTATCGCGGGGGTGGGAGCTATACTTTTCAGAACATGCTTTTTGCTGTTTTATGCGCCAGCCTGGCATATCTCTCCTTCGCGTGGCTTTGAATGAGACACTGGGTGTCACTCTTTGGGCACTTTTGTGATGTTCGTGGGCACATCACGCGCTACTGCCAAGGTGGACCCCTTTTTCTCAAAGTTGTCTTTCCTTTGTCTCTAGAAAGCTTGCCCCTTGCCTCCTCATTCTACATATTTAGGGTGGCACTGCCAATGCGCACTGTCCCTCGTGGTGTGGGCACAGCCTTTGCAGACTGACTCCACATGTGTCTGCCTGATTTGGGATGCTGCTGAGGGGTAATACTTCCAGAATGTGGGTGCTTGTCTGGCACGCGTGTTTCAGCCATCTCTTTTGGTCTGCAGGGCAGGTCCGTTCAGGTTGGCAGTGCCACGGCATTTTGGGAAATGTGCGTGCGCACTTTGTGCGCAGTACGCGGGCACTGTCTGTCTGGCTCATCTGTGCCCGCCGGCTAGTCACCCCTCCCCTTCGCGGCCTCCGCTGCAGCCTGGCAGTGCCAACCAAACCTTTTAATCACTTGATTTCAGAAAAATATATTTTGGGGGAGTTTAGTCCAGATTTAGGGCGTTCTGTTTTATGTGTTCTCACCCTCGGACCATTGGCCATAACACTGCCATGCCCCTTGTCACCGTGGCTGCACTTGTATTTTGAGCTTTTTATTTAGGAATACTGTTGTTTAGGAGCGTTTCTTTTTTAAATTTTGCGGCCCTCGTTGCCCGCACTCCTTTCCTATGCATTGTGAAGTGTATAACGCTCTGGGCACTGCCAGTCTCCGCAGTTTATTTATTTCCTGGGCACTGCCCACCTCCGTCCGCCATTCAACAGGCCTCGGGGTGTTGTGTGGAGCTGATGGTTTCGATTTTTGAGGCGTCGCTCTGTGGTCACACACTGTGCCCTTGGCAGTGAATTCTGCCAGTCAGTTGGCACCGCTGCCACCTGATCTTTAACACAAGTGGTGGTGCGGGTGTTTGAGGGTACACAGTGGGTTATTTGCTGAAACTGTGCCCACTCCCTGTATGGCGGCTGGTGTTTCTTTCTCGCGCACTCTGTCTACAGTAACCCTCTGCCTATGGGCACCGAATCCTGCAGAGAGACTGGTACCACATGGCACTTGCTTGTTTGGGCCGATATTATATTTTCGTAAAAGGGATGGGGTGGTTTGAGAAAGTAGGTGTATGAAGTGCCATGCCCGCACAAGCTTCTGAAACGCACTCACCACACTATATGACGCCGCCCCGTCTCTTCTTTTAGTATTTCTCGGTGTTTAATTTTTTGGGGGGAAGCGATGCTACGTGTTTAGAGAAGTTGTCTTCAGTATGCCATGTGCTAGTTACTTTCCACCCTGCTCAAACTCTCCCCATGTGGGTTCTTTAGCGCCTGGTTTGTCCACAGCGCCAGAATATATATGTGGTTCTATGTGTGATTTTCTATTGAACAAAAAAGCAATGCTTCTTGCCACACACAACCCCCACGCCCTGTCTGCCACTGTTCAGAGTTGGCACTGGAAGTGTACATACAGTGCGTAGGGGGAACGTGTCTTTTTAGGGGCAGTGCGTTCTTTTAAAATATACTGCATGTTTTCACCTATGTTTCTGCTACCCAACCCTTCCTTCATACCCTGCCCGCGTCCCTATTGAATCCCTCCACACACCCACGCCTCGCAGTCCGACGGGGCTGGCACAGGCCTGAGCGAAGGTCAGCGGTGTCCAAGGCCCTGTGAAATGCCCGGTATGTGGTGTTTTTATTTCACTGTACCGCCCCACCCCCTTCCAGTACCTGTTCTGTTTCTCTGGATAAACCGTTGTGCTTTTTGAATGGCACCTTTCCCGGCTCTTTTTTTTATTCCTTTAGTCGTGGGCACACTGCCCACCACAGCCCAGGCACACTGTGTCCACGTGGCACAGTTTTAATTTTTGTGGTTTGTATTTCACCCTTGCCCTCTCGCTACTTACCCCAGGTCTGTACGGTGGTTTATTAGCCCCCCACACACAGATTGCAGTGCGAAGGTGTAGGGGGCCTGAAAAGCCTATGTTGGATTTCAGCCCCCCCCCCCCCCCCCCCCCCCGGGGAGACGGCAGGGATCGGAGTAGGGGCCCGCTCAAGGCCACAGAGATTATATATATATAAATATAAATAAATATATATATATATATATATATATATATATATATATATATATATATATATATATATATATATATATATATTCACTGAAAAAAACCTTAGAAATTCACTGAAAGAACCATAGGTTTAAGGGGCGTTATAGTTAGCTGGACATTTCCCTCGTACAAAAGCCTAGAAATGTCCCCGTTTTAGTTAGCTTAGCTAACTATAACTCGCGCCCCTGCAATGCACTGCTGATGATGTCACATATTACATCACTCATGACATGGTCAGTGACATCACTGATGACATCACTGATGACATCTCTAATGACATCACTGATGACATCACTGATAACGTCATCCAGTGAGTCTGTGTTTCTGTAAAGTTTAAATATGTTTAATATATATAGGGAAAGGCCTATGGAATATTTTTTTTTTTTTTTTTTGAAGACCTTTATTGATAGAAAAAGGGCAAATACAAGTCAACAAGGAGCCCGGGGGGGCTCACACATACGGTACATTACAACTTACTGAAAACACAGAGGATACATTACAGAAGGACTGAGGTCTAGTTTTAAAAGTTTTCCTTGTAGGATAGACATAAGCAGGATATCGTAGCACAACAAGTCAATACTGGTGTTAAACAATCAGGATAGATAATCTTATAGCAGTAGAAAACACCAGAGTCGCTGCGTGGCACCCAGAAAGGAACGTCTGAACCCCAGGGAAGGAAAAAGGACAAAGAATAGAAGGCCCATAGAACAAAAAGGAAAAACAAAAAAGAAAGCACACAATCAGTTCCTCTACGTCTCCCCGGAGAGGCTGCACACGACTGCCGAGTCCTGGGCTCGGCGATCCGCTCCGCGCACAACCGCCCGTCCGGTCAGCCAAGGAGAGAACGGGCACAGCGTCGTCCAGCCGGCGCTCCAGGTCACGGGCGTTGGAACAAAAAGCAGCTCGCATAGCAGCCATTGCTTCCAGGACGTCGCCGATACTCACGGGCATAGCGTGAGAGGAAGAGATGCCAGCTCCCTGTCCCCGGAATCCGCAAGCGTGTGGCGACCCTCGAGCCCAGTCTTTAGCATACATATCCAGGCGTCGTTTAGTAGGTCAGCTCCCAGAGAGGCAGCGCCAAACCACAGGGACAGGGCAGCAACCTCCAGCCCAGCGCCACGCACAGGGACAGCACAGTGACGGTCCAACCAGGCGCCGTGTATAAGCGCCGATCACTCAATACAGATGGCCCCTTCCATTACACTTCGTAGCGAGAGATCAAAGAGGAACTTCCAACAGGGGGGATACATTTGTTGCATCGGTGGTGGTAAAGCAGCGTAGCGGCGAGACTCCAAAAGAAACTGTTGCGCTACTTCTGGGGATCTCGGTGGCCTGTCGCGTCTCGCCGGCGGTTTCAGATTCTCCTGTAATGGCCGCTGTTGTTGCCCTCCAGCCGGACGCCGCCGAGAACAAAGGACCGGACCCACTCCGTAGGCGTCTGCGGGAATTCAGGGCGTTTCTTCACCCCCGGTGCAGGAGGGACGACGGGGAGCCCACCATCGGATGCAGCGTCGCCTCCCCGACCCGTTACCGCACAACAGGCACGATTCAGCAATCAGGAGAGGAAGCGGTACGGGAGGGAAGCGGACGAGTCGGCGGAGCCGAGGGCTCAGGCGGCCATCTCTGTTGCCGGCTAGGCTCCTCCCCCGGCCTATGGAATATTGAGTGGGTGTATAAGTGTGTGAATGGATGATTTTGTACTGCAGACTAGTGACTAAACTGTGTGAATGTCTGTATCTGTCTGTCTGTTGGTGTATAAGTGGCTGCATGGTTTTGTGAATAGCTATATGAGTGTCTATATGGGTTATTGATTGGTTGTCTGAGTATCTGTATGGTTGCCTGAGTGTTTGTGTGGGTAAGATGCGTGTGACTCTGTGCATAGATGTGTGAGTGGGTGATTCTATGGGTGCATGGTTTTAAGAGTGCATCTGTGATGGACTGTATGGTTGGGTGAGTGTATGTATGGGTGTGTTAGTGATTGAATGTATATCTCAGTGGTACATGTGTGAGTAACTACATATGTGAAAGGCAGAATATATATGTGTAAGAGTATATAACTGGCTATATGTGAGAGTGTGTGATTGTAACAGTGGCTGTATGGATGAGTGTGTGCTTGTATCAGTAATTGTATAAGAGCGTAAGAATGTGGTAGTATTTTTATGAGTAAGTGAACTTGTGTGTGCATAACTGTATAGGTGAGTAAATGGGAGTGTCATTCATTATTTGCATGGCTGACTAGGTGTGTGAGTACCTCTATGGATGATTGGCGGTGTGTGAGTATATCTATATAGGTGTATACATGCATATGATAGTCCTGTACTGAGTGACTGTAAGTATGAGTGACTGTACAGGTGAGTGAGTGCATGTGTGTGTAGACCTAAGAGTCAATGATTGGGTATGTAGTTATTGGTCTTGGAGTATCTATGGTTTTGAGAATGGCCGTTTGAAATTTTGAGTGGGTGTATCAAAGGTTATATTAGGGTATGAGAAGATGCACTAATTTATCACATGGATGACATCATCAGTGATGTCATCAGTGATGTCATTTGAGATGTCATCAATGATGTCATCAGTGATGTCACTGACCATTTCATGAGTGATGTAATATGTGACGTCATCAGCAGTGTACTGCAGGGGCGCGAGTTATAGTTAACTGAACTAACTATAACGGGGGAATTTCTAGGGTTTTGTATGAGGGAAATGTCCAGATAACTATAACGCCCCTGAAACCTATGGTTTTTTCAGTGAATTTCTAAGGTTTTTTTAAATGCCAATTCCTAACTATAAGGTGCATGAAACCTATGGTTTTTTCAGTGAATTTCAAAGGTTTTTTAAATGCTAATTCCTATCTATAACGTATCTCTAAAGCTATGATGTTTAATGATTTTCATTGGATTTCTACATTTTTCTAATTCAGTGTGTCAATTCCTTAAATTAAATTTTTTTTAAATACTTTTTTATCACCATTTTTTAAACTTATTTTAACAATTAATTCTTTTAAAAATTAAAAAATATTATTTGTTTTTAATGATTTTTGTAAAAAAAAATTAATAAAAAAATAAAAGTAAAATATTTTTGAAATATTTTTGAAACTATATTTTCAATACTTTATTATTATTTTTCTCCATTTTTTGGGGATTCGCGCACCATATGCACACCTTTCTCGATCCCTGCGCGAAACCATCCGCGTACGCTATGCGTTGGGTACGTGTTTAGTGCGCGATTGCAATGCGACCGGTACGCGACTCCACGCCTATACGCGACACGTACGATGCACGTTACGCGGTGCTTGTGCGCTTCCGTGATACGTCATATGCGTGTATGACGCGGTGGGTGCGCGAATCCCGCTAAATATTTTACATTTAAAAAAACATATATATATGTATTTCATGTGAATGTTAATTGAAGACAAACTCTAAACTACTCATAAAAGTAATATATTTTTTCTTCTAATCCTATATTTTTTTTAATTCAATTTCATGGATGCATGCTGGGTACGTGCTGGGTATGCGCACGGTGCGCGGATCCCATGTGACCTGAAAAAAAGAGATTTCATTGGTTCACTACACTTTATATTCTAACTATTGCAAGACCCCACCCATTTCAATCATTCTTCTTTGACCTTCTTTGAAGGAGCATCTCTCTGCAGAGAAGAACTTTTTTGGGGAGATTTCCACAACTGCCATTCTTTTCATTCTAAAGAAAATGGCTTCTGGACAGCAAGCAGCATCTGATTCAGAACATTCTTCAGATGATGGGTTTCTTCCAGAAGCTCGTCGCCCTTAACGATATAGTTCAGTGGTATGGAAATGTTTTACCTTTCCTGATGGAGAAACAAAGACAAATGCAACTAAGGTGACGTGCAAAATTTGCCAGAGAGTCCTATCAAAAGGAGATCCAACTAAAAAATACTCTTGCGGGACCACAAGCATGATGAAACACCTCAGGAAACTCCACCCCATCAACCTGGCAAGGGAAGAATGCAGAAGAATGCATCACAACCCTCCGCCAGCAGTGGCAAGTACATCTACAGCACCGCCAACTGTTGTTTACCCGGACATATGTCCCGAATTTGGACAACTTAAAATTAGTTGCAATAAATGCAACAAACTGCTGTGTTACGGTGAGCAGTCCGTTGAGCTTATCTGCAGGGTGCAGAGAAACCATCACTATTAATTTTTTTTTCTTTTCTCCTAAAGTTCCCTTTTTTGTTTTTCATGTTCCCTTTTTTTGTTTAAAAAAAACAAACAAAAGAAATCACAAAATCGTTGAAAAAAAACCCCCAAAAATATAGAAAAAAAAAAAAGTTCTTCTAAGAACTAACTTTCCTTGTGATTGCACATTTGAAAATAAAGGCACCACAGAAAGAGGTGAATTGACTTAAAATTCTGAGGTTGATGCAGAGCCTGAAAGAATCAGTAAATGCTTTCTTTGAGTGGTTAATGTAGATTTACTGGGAGCATAGTGACATTGAGGACCTAACTGAGGTCAATTTGAGCTGTTTTGTTTTAACTTTTGTTCTTGGTTTGTGCCCGAAGATTAGCGCTCAGATACAGCAAAATGTGATTTGTTGGCAAACAAACTCTCTTGACGTGATCCTTCAGGATGCAAAATACTGTAGTGATACACAAGATGCTAAGCAAAGGAGATTGAAGGAGAAGTTCATGATAACACAGACAAAGTTGGCACTGAACAGTGGTCCGAGAGGTGTTGCGGTAATGGATTTGGTTCTTGAGCCTGCTTTTGGTGTGAATGTGAATATACAGAGAGCCACTATTCAGTAGGCTTCAGGAGGGAATGTGATCTCCCAGGAAAGAGGTAGAGGAAGTGGTGGTGGTACCAATATTAGCACTTTGAAGAAGGTTATCCCTTGCCACTTCTGCAATAAGGTCACACACTGGAAGAAAGAATGGTGATTTAATGCTGACACATCGCAATTTGAAGCTCACGTACAGAATGTCTTGACACAATAGGGGGTGATGCAGGTAGAAACACTGCTATCAAAGGCCCTTATGCACAACTTGAAGAATCAGAGATACATAAGGCCGAACGTACCACAAGCCTTCATGGTCCAACTGCAAATGCAGAATGGAGGGTCAGATTTCCAGAACAGTCCCAGAGTTAGGTAACATTTGTTTATGATTAATGATCATACTTTCCAGGTCCCCATGATGTTTAGGAGTCCCATCAGACTTGAGCAGTCGCTACGATGGTGCCTGAGACGGACAGGAGGATTGTGTGCTTGGCCCAATTCTAGAGGTGGACCAGAGAAGGCCATATGTAGATGGAGAGGTGAATAGCCACCCCAAATCTTTCCTAATTGACTGTTCAACTATTAGAATGATTGAGGCCCCACACTTGGCCCTCTTTCGAAAAGAGATCAAAGTTGTAGGTATCACAAATTAGCAGTGCACAAAGTTTCAGCCCTCGTCCTGGTAAAAATAGGTTGAATCAGAGACAATTACCGATTTGTGATTTGCAATTCAAATCCTGTGCACCTACTAGGAAAGGATATGCTTGACAAACTAAATTGTGTGACTTACTGCAAGCTGGAAGGTGTGGAAAATGGAAACTCAGGCAGCTGATGTAGAATTTAAAATAACGTCCCAAAAATCAGTCGTCAACTTATATCGAGTGATCACAAAGGAAGATCTACCCCTTGATCTAAAAGAAACAGTGAAGGGAGAAGTGTTGGATTTTACAGGGAAAAAAATTGGATTGATCAGAAATGCAAAACCCTTATAAATTGCATTGAGGCAAGACACAGTCTTTCCACAAACGCCCCAATATAAGCTCTCACCAGAAGCAGCAGCTTAAATTACAGCAATCATTGAAAGCATGTTAGAACAGAGCATTTTTACCGGAGGTAATCGGAAGTCCATGTAACACTCCGATAATGGCTCTAGAGACATCAAATAAAAAGTGAAGGATAGTGTAGGACCTGAGTAAAATTAAGAAACTTTATGTTCCATGCTGTCTAGTGGTACCGAACCCTGCTGTAATCTTTTTCCTGATTCCCCCAGATGCTGGGTGATTTGCAGTCTTTGGTTTGTGCCAGGCATTCTTTTCCATTCCTCCACATGAGGACGGCCAATACCTTTTCACGTTCAGATTCCAAGATAAGACTCTTGTGCGGTGTAAAGTCTAATTATTTAATCAGATACTGAAGAAAAATCTAGACATTCCACAGTTGTTGTCACAATGGAACGATACATCAGTGATCTATTCTGGCATCTATGACCCAGGAGGTATGCCAACAGACACAATTGCCCTGCATAACCATTTTGCTGAGAATGGGCCCATTCCCCCAGTAAATTGCAGTACTGTCAAAGGGAAGTTGGGTTACCTAGGACACAACATTGAAAAGGGATTGAGGAGAGTGTTGCATGAGCACATTTCCACAATCTTAAAAATTAAACACCCTTCCACACAGAGAGAGGTGGGAATGTTTTTGGGAATGGGGCTACTGTCACCAGTGGATTTCCAACTTTTCCCATCTTGGCGAAGCTCCTGCCGATACTCACACACAACATCAATGACCTGGTAGCATATGACAAAGATTGCTTCTTAGCCTTCCTAGAGCCCAGCAATTCACTTCGCAGTGCACATGCTCTAGGAATGACAGAATGCAACAAGGAGTTCACCTTGTATTGTCACAAACATGATGGACGCAAACTGTCTGTGTTGGCACAGACTCAGAGGGAGGTAAAGTGGCTGGTGGCACACTTTTGAGCTACACTTGAACCAATGGTCACCCTGCTTCCCAGCTGCCTGAAAGCCATTATTGCTGTTAGTTTGAGCATACAGCAGAGTGAAGGCATTGTGATGGGTCATCCCTCATTGTTCCCACAATCAATTGAAATACTCATGATCCGGGCTCAATACATGACAAGTAGCCTCATTTGGAATGAGCAGGGGATTTTAGCTGCTGAGAATGTCTCATTAAGGTGCAACTTAAATTAACCAAATTGCCCATTCCTGAAATGGACACTGAAATGTATGAGTTTGACAATGTTTGTATGTAATAGAGTTATGCACTTCACCAAAACCAGATTATTTTGGACACAGCACATGAAGAATCTGACCACATATTTTTTGTTGATGCCAGGTATGGGAACACATGGAGAGAAATATTGTCTTTTAGCAGGAAATCGTATAGTCCAAAGCTCTGTTTTTAATATAATATCAGGGACTTTGGTGGTTATATCACTGAAAATACATGATTTAAAAAAAATATTATTGTTTACGGGTGCTTATGGAAGAGAAGTTCTATGGATTGGAATCTAGAGAATGCTAAAGTGATTATCTAGAGTTCCTCATCAGAAAGCAATACACCTGGTAAACAAGCACCCTGGGGAACAAACGTGAATGCAAGGTATAATAAAAGGACACTATTTCTCCAAGCCAGTTATTTCTGTAATTCTGCAGTTAGGTGTTTACTTTACCCCCCGGCCATTAACATTGGTCCTGAAAACCGCACAATAAAGCAGATTCGTACTAATTAGATTTGTACCAATTATGCTGTAACAAACCACTAGGACTCAGAGATTGTAAAGTAGTCCCTCATGCAGCTCAATAGGGCCAAGTGCATCTTTTCCACAACCGACTCTCCGGGTACTGGGGAAGAGGATTCAACGGCACCTCAGAGAGATAGATGACAAATCCAGAACTCAGCAGTCGAGCATCAGGCATAAAAGAGTACTGCCCAGCCAAATTATTGGCTAAAAAAAAGAGACGTCCTTTGATAGCACAGCAAAACGAAATACTGTAGACAGTAATGGGATTCAACTACAGATTTCTACAAGTGTTGGCATGCATACACCTGCACGGTGGGCCCGTCAAGGGTACAGGTAGATACCGGCAATATGGCGGCATCTGAGGCACCAACATTACATCAAGGACTACAGCAGGTGATGTTACTGTGCTGGCGTCGTAACCCCTTCATAGTGGCCTGGGAGGTGCCGTAAGTGTATGTGGGGAAATACTCTGAGAGTCTTACTCTGTCTGGTGGGGGTAGCGGGACAAGAGTAGGGAAGGTAGAAGCTCTAGAGGTATAGGGGTGAAATAATTTGAGGCAGTACAAATATCTACGTGCACAGAACAAAGTTCAGATTATAGTCAGTGTTCACTGCCAGAGGTTAGGTAAAGAAACAAAAAGTCCTTCTCGAATTTTTATAAAAGTTAACAAATGAAATACACTTTCTTAGAAAAGAGGGTGTGGTTTACCAAGTAGCCATAAAGTACTTTCCCTCTAAGCGATATATAACTGAATATCTTTAATGCACATAACAAACAAACCTGTTGCCCACCACAGAACAGAACCCGAGGCTCCCTGGCAGGTGCAAGCTGTCAGCAGCCTTCAGTCAGGCCCGGCCACCTTAGCAAAACGTAAATAACAAAACAAACCCCCTTCTCAGTTAGACGCAAAACGGACTCTCTCAAGGCTCAGACTCCGCAGGTGTAAGGTTGTCTTTACAGCTGTAAAGGACTTTTCAACACTTGCGTCATGCTCAGCAGGTGCCGTTTAACCGAATACCGCAGCCGTGGGCCTCGCCTGGAGCAAAGTTAAGCATGAGAAGAAAGTGTCTGAAACCCTAAAACACCATCCACGACAACCCCCGCGGAGCCCAGTCACGGGGTGTAATGAAGCATTTGCTCAGGGTCAGACATTGAGTCCGCGTGCTTCACACACGGCGCGAGGAACATTTAAGAGCAAGTTCCATGTACAGATGGAGGATGATGATGCTCGCAAGTACACATGATACACGGTAAGTAATAAAGCATGGTTGCGACCAACTTGAACATAAATTATGCCAGCATGGTACTTCCCTTACAGCCTCTTTCAGCTTTGTTGGCTCTGGGAATGCTGAATGAAACTCTTAGTCGGGCCCTCTGAATTCAGGATACCAAAATTAAATAATAGAGTAGATATACTAAACATGAAAATGCTGCTGTAGATCAGTGTGCTTTTTAGGTCTCGCCTGACCCAGCACATGCACTGCCCTGGCGAGACTTTTTGTGAGGGCTCAAAAAAGTGCTACCATGGCCAGCCTAGAGCTACAGTGCATGTGGCCGGGCGGGCGCGCGCTTAGGAGCAGAGGCTGGCAAACCTCGTCATGCTCATTAAGCGCCCGCAATCACTTTCACTTTCGCCCGCAATCACTTTCGCGGCGCCCCTTTGATGTTCTTGTTCAAAGAACATCAAACATCAAAGAACATGTTGTGTTAATGCTTTGCCGCGCCCGTTTGACTTACAACGTGCTTTCTCTTTCCACAAACTCGATGTTTGTGTTCCTTTATTTTGAGATGCTTTTAGTATTACTGTCACACACACACACACACAACCATATACACAACCACACACACAGCCACAACCACAACCACACACACCACAACCACATGCACAACCACACACACAACCACACATACAACCACACACACACAACCACACACAACCACACACACAACTACACACACAACCACACACACACAACCACACCCATAACCACACACACAACAACCACACACACACAACCACACACAGAGCCCCACATACAACCAAACACACAACCACGCACACACACCACACACAACCACACACACAACCACACACACACAAACACACCCAACCACACAACCACACACACAACCACAAACACACACATAACAACACACAAACAACCACACCTGCAACCACTCACACATACAACCACAACCACACACAACCACACACACACAACCACACACACAACCACACACACAACCACAACCACACACACACACGACCACACACACACAACCACACCCACAACCACACACACACACACACAACCACACACACTTTCAAAAGAACATCAAACTTCAAAGAACATGTTGTTGTGTTAATGCTGTGCTGCACCCATTTGACTTACAATGTGCTTTCCCTTTCCACAAACTCGATGTTTGTGTTCCTTTATTTTGAGAAGCTTTTAGTATTACTGTTTTGTGACTTGACTTAAGGAACATTAAGGAAATGTTACAGTGAAACTGGACAACAAGTTCACAGTGTTTATTTCTGATCGCAGCGGCTGCTTCATGTCCGTTGCACCATTCAGGGAGTCCTTTCGTTGGTACTTTCATGAGGACATGATGAGGAAGATGGAAACTTTTGGCACATTCTCTTTAAAAGCACAGCATGTTGGCGACTGGTTAGTCGATTAGACCTATGTAGCGCTTTAGATCTCAAAGCACTGTGGTGGGTGCAGCAGTTATAACTCATGAAATATGGGGTGCAACTCACAAGGAGGGGGCAGTTTTGAGTGCACATTGGCTGCAATCGAACTCTTAAGATGATGAGCTGTGTGTATTCATTATCAGCACTCAGTCTTCGCTAAGTGATCTTGTTTCGTTGTTGTGTCAATGCTTTGCTGCGCCCGTTTGACTTACAACGTGCTTTCTCTTTCCAAAAACTCGATGTTTGTGTTCCTTTATTTTTAGATGCTTTTAGTATTACTGTCACACACACAACCACAACCACACATACAACCACACACACAACCACATACACAACCACACGCACAAATACACACACAACCACACACACAACCACACATACACACAACCACACATACAACCACACACACAACCACACACACACACTCACGCACACACACACACACACACACAACCACACACACACAACCACACACACAACAACCATACAACCACAACCACACACACACAACCACACAAACAACCATACCCACACCCACAACCACACACACAACCACACACACAACCACAACCACACATACAACCACACACACAACTACACCCACAACCACACACACACACACAGCCACACACACAACCACATACACAACCACACACACACATAACCACACACAACCACACACACACATAACCACACACACACAACCACACACACAACCACACACATAACCACACACAACCACACATCCACACACACCCACAACTGCATCCACAACCACACACACAACCACACACACAACCACACACACACACCCAAACACACACACACAACCGCACACACACACACACACAACCACACACACACAACCACACACAACCACACACACAACCACGCCAAGCATTGGCATAGCCAATAGGTCTCGCCTTTGGGACCTAATAAGTGTTTAGCCACGCATCAGTTGATGTGGTTGCACCAAGGATGTTGTGCTGCAAAACTAAATACTTAGAAGGTTCCAAAAGCGAGACCTATTGGCTATGCCAATGCTTGTTGCTTTTTGTCCCGAAGTCTTATGTCGAATAGCCGCTGTAGTACGGCACCATTTTGTAGCTCCATGCTGCATTTCAGATATGGGGCGAGATGTGTAAGGGGCATATGGGGCATATGTGGTGTCCTGGGCTCCTGTTTTGCAAAATCGAAATCCTCAGTGGTCAGCGCAACCTCAACCGCTAGCAGTCATGCCCTTAGTGCTGCGCCATAGATTTCTACCTACCATCTGCATCTCGCATGCCTCCTTGGCAACCGGGGTGCATCATTTGCAAAACTTGGGTCTGATGTTTGTATGCTCCTAGCTATGAAATAACACTATATGTGAGAGCAGTCCTGGAGTGACCCAGCATATTTGAATATTAAAAGAAGCCTGTCTTCATTACGCTTTGCAGATTGTAAGCAGAGTACAGTGTATTACTCCTTCCTCGGTTAGAATCTCAAGCTAGATTCATAGAGTAATTCCAAATCACAAGCTGACCAGCTAGATGCAGAACAAAAAAAAGCCTTACTTTGCGCGTTTACTATTATTAAAACTGTTCATTGTACAGTACCTACTGAGAAAAGCACATTCCGGAGCTGCAGGAGAAAGCACGCAGCTGCCTGAGACCTGCGTTAGCGCAATGATTGACACTTACTCTCTGTCAGAATTGCCATGATGGTACCGGGCGGGGCCAGCCACGACCACCTTGGGCATACATTTCCATTTGTACAAGGAAGTGGAGCGGCTGTCACAGAGCGGAATCGCGCGCAGCTTCCGATAAAACAGCCTCAGAGGGGAACTGAGTCCCGGACGGAGGGCGAGTTGTGGCTGCCAGGGCAAGCACACGAGAGATGAACGGAGGTGGCAGCAACAGAAAGCTCCCTGAGCCGGACCGCATCAGTGGCTAAGCCCGCAGAGCTGTCAGAGTTGTGCTCCAAAGCCTAAGCGCAAATTAAACATTATTGCCTGAAGATGCATACAACTAACAGTTTTCGCCATGTGGTTCAACAAACAGCTTTCCTGAAACGTTGCCTTTCGAGAAATGTAGAGCTATGGAGGCATATCAAAGAAGATTAGTCAGGCGGGTGATCTGCGTGTGAGGAGGAGGGAGTGGAACCCACCGCGCTTCACTTTGTCTTCTTTGGTTTCGCTGCTTGTGCTGTCTCTGCCTTCCACCTAAATTAGCCTGTGTATATTTATTTATTTATTTATTTATTTTTCACATTTATAGAGCGCACTGTTACCCAGAGGTGTCCTGGCGCTAGTTGAGAGAGTGTGTATAAGCAGGGGGTTACTGTGTGAAAAGCCAGGTCTTTAAAGCTTTCCTAAAAGACAAGAGGTCCGGTAGTTGTCTGAGGTTTAGCGGTAACGCATTCCATGCCTTTGCTGCCCCTAGAGAGAAGCTCCTGCCTCCCCAGCGGGCTTTCCTAACTCTGGGGATGACTACCAGACTCTGCTCAGCTGATCTCAGAAGTCTTGTTGGTCTATGCCACTGAAAGAGTTGGGAAATACAGTGGGGGCCTAGGCCATGCAAGGCCTTGAAAGTTACGCAAAGTGATTTAAAAATAATTCTTTTGCGAACTGGTAGCCAGTGTAGCTTGGCCAGGTCCCGAGATACAGAGGCGAATTTAGGTGTGCCTGTGATTAGTCGGGCTGCAGCATTCTGCAGAATCTGGAGTTTGTTGAGGAGCCCCTGTTGGGCGTTCAGCAGAAGGCTGTTACAATAGTCCAGCCGAGACATCACCAGCCCTGTGACCACGGTCTTCTTATGCTCATCTGCAAGAAACGTCAAGACTTTCCGAATGGTTTTTAGGACAAAGTGAGTTGCTGAGGAGAGTGCATTAATTTGGGGCTTAAAGGACAGAGAGTTGTCCATAAGTACACCCAGGTTTTTGACCTTTGGGAGCGGAGCTGGAGGAGTGCCCATTTCCTCGGGCCACCAACGTGGGGACCAGAAATTATCGCTGGACCCGAACAGCAAGACTTTCGGTTTTAGTAGAATTTAATTTGAGGCAGTTATCAGCCATCCAGTTACTGTTAGCTCCCACCAAGCAAAAGCAAACAGCTACCTTCTGAGGGTGGGCACCTCGAGAGGAAGCAAGAGTAGACCCTGGGGGGTGGCGGTCTCCAGGGCAATCCTTGGCTCCACGAGGGGGCTGCAAGGCTGTCCTCTCTTTTAGTGCTTAGGCCCGGGGAGGTAGTGGACCCTGGGGCTGCTGGTTGGCCACGCGCCCTCCCCTTAATTTGAGTGAATTGCCCAAGGGATGTGGCAGTCCCCAGGGATGCAGGTGAGGCCATACTGCCCCCCCACATTTATAGTAAATGGTTTGCCCTGGGGAGGTGGTGGTTCCCGGGGTTGAAGGGTGCCGCGCTGGGCCCCAAATTAGTTTAATGCGAAATGCCCCAGTGAGGTGGCGGTCCCCAGGGCTGTGGGGGGCCACACGTGCCACCCGCATTTATTTATAGAGATTTGCCCTGAGGAGGTGGCAGACCACAGGGTGTGGGGGTGCCACACAGGTACCCCCACACACGTTAAAAGCAGTGCCCCAGGAAGGTGGAGGTCCCCTGGGCTTTCATGAGCCCTAGAAGGAGGGCCTCACGTGCCCCCCTCCTTTTCATAATTCCTCATGCCTCTGGGACATTACAGAAGCATGGGCTTCTTTTATGTTTTGGCGGGAGCCGTAGATCCAGCGCAGCTCCAGCCAAAATGTTTTTATTAAATGATTTTTTTCCCCTGAGGCATTCCTATGAGAGACCACCCACCTACCCCCCACGAGGCTAAGGCGGTCAGAGTATTCTTTTTCTGCCCCCTTCTCTTTTTAATTTATTTTTTGAGGGAATCGGCTGAAGCCGTCTCCCAAGATGGCTGCCAACACTTCCTGGTTGAAGTGTTGGCAGCCAATCACATTTCAGCATGGGGACTGTCGGATCCTTGGATGATCTGCGTCCTTATATATCCTTATTTGTTTTTGTTTTTTATTTCACAAAAACTAATGAACAGATTTACGCCAAATAAAAAAAGGGTTCTTTCTGGACCAAGAGCTACCTTTCTGCCAAATTATCATGTAATTTCGTCTAGCAGTCCTGGCTGGCAACAAGGATCAACGGGGCACTTATTTTTGGAAGGTTTCGGGAAGATTTGTCAAACGGCGCTAAAGAAACAGGCAAGTGAAAAAACGGTTTTCCTATGAAAACATGGTCCTAACTATGACTACCTATTGGTGACCGCCAGTAGGTAATACATATTCCTTGCAGTGTGAACTGTGATCTGAATCACTGCCAGGTATTTGCACTTTACAGCAGTTGAATGACCTTAACAAAACTGCAGGCTCTCATAGACTGTCCTTGTGACCTGAGCATTTAAGGCATTTAAGGTAGGGTATTAGGACGCTAAGACTGGACCTTCAACTGCCTCCCTGCAAATGCTCTTGCTAAATACACAATTCTGTGGTGCTCCTAACACTTCCGAGCAGGCTGCCTTTTATTCATGTAGAAAAGTTGGAGACAGGTCAGGAGAGGGAAACCCCATCCCCAAACCGGCTTTCACGTGGGCGTGTAGCCCTTAGGTAGCCACACCTCTGGAGTGGGATGCCAAGCTCCTTACAGTCGAGGGAAGGGTTGTACATCTTGAGAGTGGCAAGAATATTGCACTCTGGGATTGCCAAGAACTTTGTCACCAAAGAGAAAGGGGCCTACTGGCCCATTGGCTAGTGGCCATATTGTCCCCGTGGTGCACTTTTGTGGGATAAATTGGGCACCCCCTGACACCCTGAACCTCAGTACACATTGGATTTGGAGAAAGGACTGAAGAAGGATGGCCCTGCTGCCCTCGAAACTGCATGAAGAGAGGCTGCTTTGTTGGAAGGACTGCACCTGCTGCACTTTGGGCGAGTAAAGATTGGGCGTGCCTGTGGTTCCTGGTTTGGGCAAAAGTTGATCCCCTGGCCCCAGATCGAAGCAGTGTCCCTTGGGACATCACCAGGGACATTAAAGCTGAGAATGCCAAACCGGCAAAGAGGTAGCCACATTTGAGGAATCACTACTGACTGCCACAGGGCGCACCTAGAGATGAATCTGAGCTAGCCAAAAGTTGCACCTGAGTTTGCTGTACCCGGGGGCGCAATCCCAGTCAAGATTCACTAGCTTCCATCAAGGATATTCGCTGTGACCACTGTGTCTCCAGAACAGTAGCCCAGCTGCAGCTGGCCTTCTACTGTCACAAACAGGATGTCATGGAACCCTGTGTGCAGTGGTCATAGTTGCCCCACCTCACCTGTTTATCGATAAACAGCCCGCAACTCACCCCTGTGGATCGCACAGCTCCAGGAGCATCTTTGTAAATCTTTTTATCCTGCATCCCCAGCATCAGGACCACTCCATTGTCGTCTATGGCAGTCTTCTTCTAAAGGCTGGAACTGGACTAGAAAAGGCTCTGGTGGCCAAATAACTGTCTAAAGTAACCCTCCTGGACTCCTAGACTGCTGTCCTGTCAGATTTGGTTACCCAAGTCGGGCCGGAGTCACTAGACTAACTGTTTCAAACTCTTGTAAGCTTTGCAAAGTTTTTGTTGACCAGTGCTTGTTTGTGGTTAAATTAAAAGTTATTTGTTGGTTTAAAAATCAATATTTATGGAACCCTCGCATAGGTTTTGATGATCAGGGATTCTAAAAAAATCATACAAATATGCTCTATTTTTATAAATTGGTGTTGTGTCTCTTTCTTGTTGTGTGACTTTCTTATTTCGTTGTTTGATGTTACATGCTTTACACTAAGTTCTTTTGTCTAAGCCGTGCTGCTCGCAGCCGCAGCTACCCAGGGGTGAGCTCAAGGTTTACAAATGAGCGTGACTGGACTCAAAAAAAGGTCTTGTGAATGTATTCCATGATAAGGTCTCACAGCTATATTATATAATAGTCCCAGTTCCTCACATGTCCTGTTTGCAATTCAAAAGTTATGATTTAATGAAACTGCTTTAGAAAAAAACAAATCAACTGACGTGATCTATAAAATAAAATCAGTCTGAGCACATCAGTCTGAGCACAGAGTTCTGTTTTTTTGACCACCTATTGTATCATGAAGAATTAAAGGTTATGGTTAGCTAGTGAGGGGGTCAAGGATAGGTCAATGTTTGCAGTTAAAGGAGAGGCTAGTGTGAAGATAGGGTCTGGTGGTTATGGCAACAGAGGAGCAAATGAGGGCATGTGGTTACAGAAGGAGTTAGGGTAGGAGGGAGGTACGGGTAGCATTTGGGATCCAGCTGAGGGGTGTGTCCAGAATTGTGGTAAAGGGATAGAGAGTTAGAAAAGAGAACATTTAGTATTAGGGTAAGGGTAATGTTGAGGCTTAGATGAGAGTTAAGGTTTCAAAGAATAACACATAGCGGTTATGGTCTCCATTATGGTCACTCACGATGTAGAAGAAGTTGATGCTCTTGGCGTTGGGCGGGGCCTCTGCCCTATTCAGCTTGTAATTCACCTGGATGTTGAGCGGCACATTGCAAGGTTGGACTGACTGCAGCGGCTGGATCTGCAGGAAGCTCTGGACCTTAGACTGCAAAGGCTGGATGACTTGCACATCATTAATGAAGTAAACGTTGTTTTTGCTATAATCCAACGCGGGATCCACAAGATTTGTTTTGCCCTAGTAAAGGAAACCAAAACGGATAGGGATTAAAGATGGAACACACAGTCTGGGGATCATGGGAAGGGAACAGAATCTATGAGAAAGGTGAGGCCAGGATTAGGCAGGTGCCCAAATGAGGCAAGAAAGGAAAGATGAGGAATGATTGGGATAGATTGCTTGGGCAGCTTGGAAAAAAAGAAAGAAGAAAAGGAAGGAAGGAGGAAGGGAGGAAGAAAGAAAGCAAAGAACAAAAGAAAGAAAGAAAAGAAAGGAAGAAAGAAAATAAGAAAGAGAAAGAAAGAAAGAAAGAAAGAAAGAAAGAAAGAAAGAAAGAAAGAAAGAAAAAAGAAAGAAAGAAAGAAAGAAAGAAAGAAAGAAAGAAAGAAAGAAAGAAAGAAAGAAAGAAAGAAAGAATCTGATGTTTTTAGTGGGGAGAGTGTTAGAAAATAAATCCTGACTTTGCAGTTATCATTTATTCGATTCGTAGAACAAGATATTCTTGAGGGCAAAATTTAATTTTGGAGCTGACTGCATACAGACATCATTAGGAGTTAGTGTTTTAATACTATCTCTTTCAGCCACAGATGCTTTTCAGCACATTTGAGCACTTTCTCTACTCGCCAAAAGAAATCCTGGTTCCTTGTCTAGAGTATCCCTGGACATTTTTCTTGCAGATCACTTTATTTGCTAGCAAGGGATATCCACTGACCACCCTTCCATGCTGGTCATCCCCAGGCTCACTCCATCGATGTTCAGGTATCAGAGGAGCCGCAGAGTTAGAAATGTGACCACAAATTAATTGAAAAGCTTGCTGTTCGTGTTTCAATATGCCCAGAGAGAGCCGACAATGAATTGCCGGGCAGCAAAAAGGTTTCCTAAGTTTGTTGTCTTTCACACATCCCATTGCAATAGATTGTTGCATGAGACACTATAAAAGAGTTGGAGAGGAGTTCAACAAATCCAAATAGAAGAAAATATTATTTAAGATACACTTTTTATACAGAATATGGACACAGAAAAAGCAGGGGACACTTCAAGGCATCAACTGTGTAAGGGTCATAGGACCATTAAATCTTTGCGACCCCATATCCGCTTTATTTTTAATATTCCCTGAAACTCTGACAATAAAGGGATACCTGGAGTCTCCAGAGGATTTGTAATCTTTAACCCCCTGGCCTATTCTTTTAAATGCTCCCTGAAATACGGTAGAGCCCACCTTGACCTTTAGGAGTCAGGGTGATCCCGATGATGAAGCATGACACTTCTAGAGTGTGAGGGTTATCTAACAAAAAGGTATTGCCTCCAAGCATGCAATTGACACAACGACACACCTTTTTAAAGAGAATAGTGCCTAAAATTACAGTGCAACTAGGTGGAATAATCTTTGTGTGTATGTCTTTCACACATCCCATTGCAATGGATTGTTGCATGAGATACTATAAAAAGTTGGAGAGGAGTACAGAAGATCCAAATAGATGAAAATGTTACTTAAGATACACGTTTTAAACAGAATAGGGACACAGAAAAGCACAGGACACTTCAAGGCGTCAATGTAAAAACAAGTCACATTTTCAACCTAAAATGTATATGTATGTTATTTTCTAAATAGAACTGTATCCACCTGTGTGCTCATGTGAGTATCTGAAGAGCTGAACAAAAAATTCCATTCTGAATATGGCACCTTTCCACAATAGCATCCTGCTCGCTCAACAAGAAAGGCTAAAAATGTTATTTGACTTCCAAAATGTCATTAAGTAGCGCAACTGATTCCGATATATTTTTCTTCGCATTTTGGTACTTGAAGCCAGGATTTATATAATGGGAAAATGTTACAGATCCCCACATGCAAAGCTAAAAAAGATGACAAAATTAGCAGCTGCCATCTGACATGGGGCAACAAATTATTTCTCTGACAAATTGTACAACAGCTAGTGCTCTTGTGAGGTGCATAAACCTGTGCTCCCCTGCTGTGTGCTTCCCAGTGTACATCACTCTTAGCTCCTCTGGTGCACATCACCCTGTGCACCTCTTCTGCACATCATCCTGAGCTCCTCTTCGGCACATCGCCCTGTGCGCCTCTTCTACGCATCAAGCTGAGCTCCTCTTCTGCACCTCGCCCTGAGCTCCTCTCCTGCACATCACCCTCAGCTCCTCTTCCGCATATCACCCTTTGCTTCTCTTCCACACCTCGCCCTGAGCTCCTCTTTGCACCTCACCCTCTGCTCCTCTTCTGCACCCCAACCTGTGCTTATCTTCTGCACATCACCCTGAGCTCCTCTTCTGCAGATCGCCCTGTGGTCCTTTTCTGCACATCGCCCTGTGCTCCTCTTCTGCACATCACCCTGAGCTCCTCCTCTGCACATCACTCTTGGATCCTCTGGTGCACATCACCCTGAGCTCCTCTTATGCACATCACTCTTGGATCCTCTGGTGCACATCGCCCTGAGCTCCTCTTCTGCACCTTGCTCTGTTCTCCTCTTCTGCATCTCGCCCTGTGCTCCTCTTCTGCACCTCACCCTGAGCTCCTCTTCTGCACATCGCCTTTTGCTCCTCTTCTACACATCGCCTTGTGCTCCTCTTCTGCACCTCGCCCTGTGCTCCTCTTCTATACATCACTCTTCGCTCCTCTGGTGCACTTCATCCTGTGCTCCTCTTCTGTACATCACTCTTAGCTCCTTCGTGCACATAACCCTGTGCTTCTCTTCTGCACATCGCCCTGAGCTCCTCTTCTGCACATCGCCCTGAGCGCCTCTTCTGCACCTCACCCTGAGCTCCTCTTCTGCACATCGCCCTGTGCTCCTCTTCTGCACATCGCCCTGAGCTCCTCTTCTGTACATCGCCCTGTGCTCCTCTTCTGCACCTCTCCCTGTGCTCCTCTTCTGCACCTCGCCCTGTGCTCCTCTTCTGCACATTGCCCTGAGCTCCTCTTTTTTACATCGCCCTGAGCTCCTCTTCTGCACCTCACCCTGTGCTCCTCGTCTGCACATCACCCTGTGCCCCTCTTCTGCACATCACCCTGAGCTCCTCTTCTGCACATCTCCCTGTCCTCCTCGTCTGCACATCACCCTGTGCCCCTCTTCTGCACCTCGGCCTGTGCTCCTCTTCTGCACATCGTCCTGAGCTCCTCTTCTGTACATCGCCCTGAGCACCTCTTCTGCAATTCACCCTGTGCTCCTTTTCTGCACCTCACCCTGTTCTCCTCTTCTGCACCTCGTTCTGAGCTCCTGTTCTGCACCTCACCCTGTGCTCCTCTTCTGCACATCACCCTGAGCTTCTCTTCCGCACATCGCCCTGTGCTACTCTTCTGCATATCGCCCTGAGCTGCTCTTCTGCACATCGCCCTGACCTTTTCTTCTGTACATCGCCCTGTGCTCATCTTCTGCACATCGCCCTGAGCTCCTCTTCTGCACATCACCCTGTGCTCCTCTTCAGCACATTGCCCTAAGCTTCTCTTCTGCACCTGACCCTGAGCTTCTCTTCTGCACCTCACCCTGAGCTCCTCTTCTGCACGTCACCCTGTGCTCCTCTTCCGCACATCAGCCTGAGATCCTCTTCCGCACATCACCCTGAGCTCCTCTTATGCACAACTCCCTGAGCTCCTCTTCTGTACATCACCCTGAGCACCTCTTCTGCACTTCACCCTGAGCTCCTTTTCTGCACCTCACCCTGTGCTTCTCTTCTGCACCTCGCCCTGTGCCTCCTTTATGCACATCACACTGCCACCTAATACACCACATAGGTTTTGTATGACTATTTTGTGTATTGATGTCTGTTGATATGGGTTACAGGGACCTCTATGTAAAAATGGGTGGCTGTTGATGACTTCTGTGTTTATGCGCGATGTGTGTGTGTGCCCATACAGTACATGCCTCTTAATACTTGAGATATACAAAAAGTCAAATATATGGTCCTGCCAATACATGTTATTATAGCCCTCTCAAAGTGAGGTTAAGGTACTGAAAGAAAGGGGCATTCGGTTAGTAAAGGAGACTATAATAGTACTTTCCTTAGCACATAAAGGCAACCGCAATGTTTGAAGAAGCCATGGGGGATATTTACGGAAAAATGTTGGAGCACGGAGCTGCGCCAAATTTGGCAGTCCCGCACTCCCACCATTTTCAAAATGCAGGGATGTGCCGTATTCACAAGAATACGGTGCACCCCTGTGTTTTCCCTAGTGCTGGCGCAAAATTTATCTGCTTAGAGCCAAAGCAGGCACCCTTGCACCATAGTGCAAGGGTGCCTGCATTGCAGGGAATGATAGTTGATGTGCAGGAAGGTGTCCCATCCTGCACATACACAATCACTAATGGTGATTTGTTACTTCTATGTGTGCTGCAGAATGCAGCACACATAGAAGTAGCAAATCTTCATTATTTAATGATTGTTCGTGTGCAGGAAGGGACACTTTCCTGCACATAAACAATAATTAATTGCATTCTGCTCTTTCTATGTGTGCTGCAGCAAAAAATAGGAGAAATAAAGGCATTTCTCCTTGTTTTGCCAATATAATGCATGGCGTTTGTCTTTCGCGCAGGGTCAGATTTACACATCCTTAGAAATCTGGGACAATGTCAAAAGCAATGTATGTTGCAGTGGAATGCCCACAGCAACATCCAGTGCACGTCCCTTTCGCGCTAAGTGATGCATGTAATGGGGCCTTACTTACAAGGCGGCGTTAAGCCACAGAAATTGGCTTAACGGCCCTTTGCAAATATGGAGTAGGGCATATCGCCACCAGAGCGTCTCTAAAAGTGACGTTCAGGTGGTGATATCCACTTGTAAATATCCCCCCCGGTCTCTTAGCAGAGAGCAAAGGCAGGGGGCACTCTGCCATAAAAGCCACTGGCAACTCAATAGATGTTTTCATATCCCTTTGTTCCTCCAAAAACAATTTAAAATCAACTTTGTATGATGTACTATGGATCTTAATTTGTTTATTATCTCGACTATTGAATTGTATGTGTACCTAATTTTTTTTGCCATCTAATGTTGCTCCATGTCATTAATTGTTTATCCCATAATTCACAATAAACCACATTTAACTAGCGTAAAAGAGAGAAGGCAAGAAAGGGGGGGGCGAGTGAATGAGAGACAGTGGGAGGAGTGAGATGGAGGCGAGAACAGCACTAAGGGAAAGGAAGTGGGAGGTATGAGAGAGATGCTTCTTACCCACAATTCTACTGCGCTGTCATTCCAGAGGGAGGTTTCAAGCGCGAAGGATACCCTGCCCAGGTTGTCTGTTGTGTACTTTTTGTTGATACTGGTTTTACCATACTTGATTTCCAAGTAGATTGTGGAGTGCATCCTTGGTTCGCCGCTGGGGCCCTCCATTTTCATCTGCGCCCATGCAAGGCAGAGGGGAAGAAAAGACATGGTGACAATCAGTGTGAAAGCAGGGAGAGTGAACTGAGCCATGACTGCTGCTAAGAGCCTTTCTCCTGTAGGAATACAAAGTCATAAGTAGGGTTGTGCAAAAAGTAAGCAACTCACAACTTCACAATTTTACTTTTGAACCTTTATCAGCTTTCCCACAAAACTCACTTGCTTACTACTCAGCATATTTAGAGGAGTATTACTTTTTTCCTGGCTTCATAAATTGGTCCATGATGCAGTTTGTGCAAAAATTTCTGGACTAAGGTACTCCGCAGCGAATGCTTGGCAGCAGACTGTGGCACATGGAGAAACCGCTTAGGCAGAGTTCGGCACCTGGATAATGGAGATGCTGAATTGCACCACTAAAGCCAATTAAATACTCATGTTTAATTAAGTATGTAACCTTTTGGGTCCCTCACCTATACTTCAACCAGGAAATGCTTATTTAATGCACTGTACATATCCCACAATAAAAAGCAATGTTAAGGCTAACGCAACTGCATGAAAGCAGTCCCCTCCACAGCCACACCCACCGTGTTGTGGTCCAGAGAGGAGGCTTAGGATGCTGAGAGGGAACAACAGGGAATAATCAGTCAAAAGACCACAAGGCCTGCAGCTCAGTATCTCACCTTCACTGAACTTCAGAGGTACATCTATGTATAAACACGGCAACATCCTCGCCCAAGCTGCTGAGTATAACTTCAAAATCTTGTATTGCCTCTTCTCTACACTTCTGGATACCTAGGCAAATTTACAACCTAGGCTTTCTTTCCAACTCCCTGATCCCTTTGAGAACCTTCCCTGAACTCATGCCACTATCTCACTGCTCTCCCGAACTCAACCTGCTAAGCCCAATCAACATCCTTCTATACCATGTACCCCTTGTCCTCCACCACCCTGTTTCACCTATTCCACACTAACTGTTCCATATCTGTTCCACCCCATGGCGCTATTCAAAGACCCACTCACCCCGGCCTCCCCTCCCCTCTCTACTTTCCCCTATCCTCCTTAATGGTAAAAACAAATTACACAACTAATTAGGGAAATAGACTGTTTATCAACTACCCTCTCCTCCACTTTGGATCTCAAAAAGACAAGGCTAGACACCTCCTAAATAAACTCGTCACTATCATGAGGCAACAAACATTACCCCCCACATAATCTGGTTATCCAAGAGATGCAAGTAATTCTCTAATTTCTTCACAGACAAGATTGTGAAGATAGAACACTCCCTAGTTAACTTTCCTGATGTCAACTTTTCTCCAATGTCCCTCCCCCACACACTATCCCTTGCCAAAATCCGTGATTCAGCTGTCCATCCACTATCGATGATCCTGAAGAATAGCGCCTCCTGGAACAAATTCAGGGCACTCAGAGAAAACAAACTCAACAAAATCAAATCTAACATGATTTGACTATCCACATCTTCAGTCCTCTCCCCTCCTCCCTAATCAGGGAAATTACCCACCTCATCTCCCTCCTCAGGATCAAACTAATCAATGCCTCACTGTCACAAGGTGAAGCCCCAGACTGCCTGAAGTTAGGCCAGATCCCCCTGCTCCCTAAGAAACTAGGAGCGGACACTTTGGACACGAACAACTCCTGACCGGTGACCATCCTCTATTTCCTGACCAAAGTCCTTAACAATGTGTGCTCTCCCAACTTAACATATTGAGGACTACGTGATCCAAAAGGAAGGGGGTAAAGGATCTGGATCTTTAGCAATCCAGCGGTAATAGAGCAAATCATTTATGGGTCACTTCTCCTTGGCAATGGGAGACCCCTTCCCCATTTTTGGTACAGAGATTCAGAGAGCGCCGGAACAAGTGAAAACAATTATTCTTTGAGGTGGAAATATTTCAGTTTTATTGCTTTCGTAATATTAGATTTGATGCTTGACTCTGTTAAGGTTCAGAGTCACACAGAGCAGAGGTGGATCATAGATCCAGAAGCGACAAAAAAATTAAACAGCCAAATCGTGTTTCGCCCCCTACATTGGCCGGATCGGACTGGGGCTTTCTCAGGCTATACATTCAACACAACATACATAGTAATGCGGTGTCATTAATACAAACATAATTACAGAACTGCAACATCACATATGTGTGAATTGACAAGGTTTTCATCTGGGATGAGGTAGTTTAGGAAATTTCATATTATCTTTTTACACGAAAAGTGAAAAGAAATGGAAAATGATGTGGTAGTGACAGGGGGGAGGTGGAAAAACAGGTGGAAAAGAGGTTTAGGGAAAAGATTTAGAGAAAAAAAGTAAGGAGAAGCGAAAGAACATCAGAGAAACACAATAAAGAAGGTACGGGCAGGAAAACATTCGTTAGGGAAATGAAGGAGGGGGTAAGGAGGGGCAACACTCAGTGGAAACAGAGGAGTGCGCTTGGTAGGGAAGAACAAGGGAATGCAGACGGTATCGTTTTGTCAAAAGGTATGGGACGAAAACATATATATGAAGAGAAAAATCAATAGGAAAAAAAACATATTGACGACTACCACTTGCTTGACCTCATTTAGTCAGGTTTCAGGGCTGGCTGATGTACGAGAACAGCCATCCTTAATGTCATCGATGAGAATTTTATGATGCAGGACAATGTGGGATCATGCCTATACCTTCTCCTTGACCTTCAATGCAGTAACTTACCATATTCTTCTAAACACCCTAAGATGACATATGGGGATTAGGTGCACAGTTCTGAACTGGTTCTCTTCACATCTCAACACCCGCTTACAACTAATCAAACTAAAAGACTGCCTTTCAAACCCAAACTATCTCAACCAAGGAGTTCCCAAGGGCTCCATTCTGTCTGCAAATCTCTTCAGTCTCTACATGGAATCTCTTACTATATGCAGATGGCACTCAACTCTACTTAAAAGTCTCTCTCAACAATGTTCTTCGTTTGAATTAAACCTTAAAAGCGTTCAATCTTGGCTGTCTCAAAACCAATGCAAAGCTCAAACCAGTGGAGACAGAATTACTCCTAATCTCACCCCTATGCAGCTCTCCTTCAATGAAAGACTCGATCAGCTGCCTTGGTGCCCTTTAACTGCACTACCAAAAATGTTGACTGAACCAAATTGCTTGGAATCACGCTGGGCAAGATCCTGAACATGATCATCCATATTACCGCCACTGCCAGAAAAGCCTTACATAACCTTAAGCTCCTCAAAAAGGTTGAACCTTTCATCCCCAATAATGACCCCAAAAATGTGGCACAAACTCTTGGCATATCTAGACGTGACAATGGAAACCCAACTCTCACTGGCTCTCAGAGAACCTACCGGGCTCCTCTAACAAAGTGAGTTATTAGTGAAAGCCCCACTCATGCAACAACAAGAATCCTTGTTAAGTTGAACCACAAAAGGCACTAAAATAACCTAAGCTTAACCCACTGGTAGCTTGGAACAAAAGCAGTCAGGCTTAGCTTAGAAGCAATATGTAAAGTATTTCTGCAGCACACAAACAGTAATAAAATGAAAACACAACACAAGGAAAATCCCAAAACCCTTTGGAAAAATAGAGTAAAATGCAATAAATAAAATGATTTAAAAAAAATTCAATAAGTAGAACAAGAAATATTCCATTGTAAAGTTTCAAACTAAAATAGCACTTAAAAGCGCAAAGTCATCGAGCGCTCTACTCTGGCGCGCCCGATGCTCGCTTGACGGGACCTACGCGTGTCATGGTCAGAGTATGGCATGCGGCTAATGCAGCTATGGGGTGGAAGGACCGTTTGACCCGGGCGTCACCGCTGTATGCGTCTGAGAAGCTGGGCTCTCTCTGGACCTCGAAGGGCTTCGCGAAATGGGACATGATAGGCATCAGTAAAGTGGGGGATCTCTGGTCGAGGGGAGGATTTAAAACATTCGAGATGCTGCAGACGGAGTTTCAGTTGCAGGGTAGTGAATACTTTCGATACCTGCAGATCCGACATGCACTGGGCTCCGTCTTCCCAGACGTCGCCTCCATCCCGGAGTCTTCCCCCCTGGAGGATAGAGTGCTAGATGGCCACGTTCCAGATAGTACGATCTCCCTTATTTATAAAAAACTGATTAATGATCGATCGGGCTTGCTGATTGGCCTTCGCGAGGCTTGGGTTGCCGACGGTCTGGAATTGGACGATGAGGACTGGATCTCCGCGGTGGCCTCTCCGAAGGAGGTGGCTATACCGGCTCGCCTTCGCTTCGTCCAGCTCAAAATACTCCACCGGGTCTACATGACGGGGCCGAGGCTTCAGCGCATGGGCTACACTGTAGATGGTTTGTGCAAGCGTGGTTGTGGTGCCGTGGCGACCTTCCTGCACATTTTATGGGAATGCCCGAAGGTGGAGCGATTCTGGCGCGGTGTGCACGAGGTCCTGCGAGTGGTTACGCGTGTTGCGCTGCTGCCGGAAGCGAGGAGATGCCTGTTGAATGTGTGGGAACCAACTGACTACTCGGCTCCGCAAACGTGGTGGGTGACTCTGGGATATATGATTGCCAAGCGTGACATTGCGCAACTGTGGGGATCCCAGAACCCCCCGACGGTGTCGGCCTGGAAAGAGCACATGGATTGGTGCATGTTTCGAGAAAAGGTGGTGTATGTGGCGAGAGGTAAGCCTGCGACATGGGTGAAAGTGTGGGGCCCCTGGAACGCCTACCGTGGGAGTATTTGCGCGCCACCGTTGCTGCCTGCTGCCTCACCAGCCCCGTCCCCTTAGCTGACCCCTTCCCCTAGCCCCGGGCACAGGTCCCCCCAGTCCTCGCTCTGTTTCCCTTCCCCTCTTTGGACTCCTCTAATAGTTGGGGTTCCCCTTTGGGGAGCACGTGCTGTCACTTTCGACTGTAGGGTAGCCTTGTGGGTGTTCGTTTTTTTGTTGTTAGTATAAAATGAAACCGTACTGTGACGTATTATGGCTGTGGCCCATGATGTTGATGACTCCTTCTTATGCTCCTTTGTAATGCCAAGTGTTCTCTGAACGTATGCCATATGTTTCTGCCATTCCTAGCGGCCGGCCGGAAGGTTGTGGGCCCATAATTGTATATTCTTGAGATTTGTAATAAACGGTTTAAAAAAAAAAAAAAAAAAAAAAAAGCGCAAAGTCAGTTGAGGCCAACCACAATGCAGCGTGGGTCGGACACAGGGACAAGGTTAGTTCCGCTGAAAAGTTACCTTCCAAGTTTCGTGCAAAGAGTTCCGTTCCCACTGGAGGAGCCCGTGCAGAGCAGGCTTAGCATCATGGATGGTAATTGCTGTAGCACGATGAGCAGTTTGAGAGTCGCGGATGGTTATCACTGTATTGTGAAGAGCCAGTCAAGCATTTGTGGACAGTTGTTGCTCCAGCTTCCAACTGGTGGTCATTGCGGGCACTCGTTGCAGGAGTGCGAAGTTCAGGTCATGTTGTCTGTCATCACAGACTATCCTCAGCGTGTATAGCGGGGTTCATCAGAACATTGCGGACGGCAGAGTGTTGGTGCAAACGGGCTTGTTTGCAGTCGAACAGAGCCCAAATTGTAGGATTTTCACCTTCTCTTTAGGAGGAGTACACCCTCTTCCAAGAGTCCAGGACCTGGTGGACACGTTTTGGGGTTCTGGAACTCATTCCAGCAGAGGCTAGCAGCAAAGCTCAGGTAGGTCCATTTGTTGTAGGTCAGCTGGGCAGTTTCAGGGAGGCCTCTGAAGCTTGTTGTGTCCCTGTACCTCACACAGGAGGTCAGCTAACTGACTCATGGAGTCACTCTGGGTAACCTTGGATGAAGGAAAGCAGGTCCAATCTTCATTCTCAAACAGCAAAGCAGTCCTTGAAGCAGCAGAGCAGTCCTCCTTCTGTAAGCTCTACAGGTCCAGGAGTGTTCTGATTAGTAGCTCTGGAGAGGCAATGTTTATAACTGGTGCCACTGTTTGTGTGGGGGACTCTCTGTCCTACCCCCACATCTGGTTCTGGAAAGCTCTTTCCCTTTCCCTGTAAAGGCTCCAAACTGTCTGGTGGTAACAAAAAGTGTGGCAGGCCTGGTGTCCTACCAAGATGACCTATCCTCTCCACACCTATGTCCCCTCTGTGTTATTATCTGGAAGCAACTCACAAACCCCAACAACAGAGCTCTTCGCCATTGTGTGGCCAAGTACACTGGCAGAAGACACAAATGGCTGAGACAAGAAAAGGCCAACTTTCTAAAAGTGGCAACTTCAGAATTGTGACCTAAATTTGACTTTACCATTGAAGAGGATTTTATATCCAATTAATTTGAGTGTAAACATCACATCCCCATCTGCTCCCAGTTCAAAGTTAGCACCTATTAAATATAATAAGGCACCACAGTGTAAGTCAAAGGGAGGGAAAGGTCATAAAACGGTAAAACATTATTTAAGAAGTTTTTCACTGTCAGGAACATATAAAACTTAAACATACATGTCCTATTATCTAAATACAATGCATTTGTTCCCGTGAGCCTTTAGGGCCTACCATAGGGGTGACTTATAAGTATTAAAAAGGAAGGTTTAGGCCTGGCAAATGATTTGTTTTGACAGATCAAAATGCCAGTTTTAAATTACACTACAGGCAGCAGTGGCAGGTCTAAGGCATGTTTTGAAGTGTTACTTTAATGGTTGACACAATGAGTGCTGCAGGCTCTACGTACATGGAATACCATTTACTAGGGACTTATAAGTAAATTAAATGTGCCAATTAGGTGTAGCACAATTTTACCATGTTTGAAGGAGAGAGCACTTTAGCACTGGTTCTCAATGATAACAAGCACAGAGTCTTAATACAACAGAAACAAGTTCAGCAAAACAGGGAGGGTTAAGGCGAAACATTTGGGGAAATACCACGCCAAGGATGTCAGGTCTAACAGCTCCTATGAAAGCCAGCAGCAGCCAGAATCGTCTCAGGAGTAAGACTCTTCATCCACATTACTGCCTCACTAACCATTGGCTCCTATCGCAATTTGTCTGGGGACATCGCTCTTAGGGGTGGCTGTTCCGGGATCAGGTTCTTGGACTTAAGGAACTGAGTACAGGGGGTGAGAGTGAGTGGCTACAGACCTCTATGTTTTCCTGATGAGTTGTTTTGGTTGTGTAATTAGGGCCTTCACTTGAGGGGCTTCATGTGGGGTGTGGTGGGGGGTGGTAGGATTGTTGAGTTCACAAGGTATTGAACAGTTCATTGGTTTAAACAGGGGATCCACAGACATTTTAGCCGAGGCACTGTGGTATAGATGACTTGCACATACTCAACATCCACTGACAGAGTTATGGCACCTAACTAATCTATAGACACCAGAAACCTGCCCATAGTATCCTGGAATGTCAATGGCCTGAGGGACAAAGTTAAAAGAGGCCTGGAAACCCAATACATCAAATAGTTGCAGTCTGATGTCATTCTTTCACAAGAAACACATCTTCTGGAGACACACACATGCGGGACACAATCAGGAATCAGAGGGGTGGCTATATTGGCAAAAAAGAATCCTCCATTTCAGCTGATACAGCAATGGTTAGATCCATCCGGGAAATATGTGTGAGTAAGGGTCCTTTTGGGTAGAACAGGCACTACCCCTATTTGTGTCTATTTGCCCCCAGCTTTCAGGCCCCTACAATAGCAAAACATTCTGAAATCCAGTAGGAGGCTAACTCCTCACTGCATACATTAGTGAGGGACTTTAACAATGTTATGCCAGTAGAGCTTTACTGATCCGGGACAAGCGGTACAACATTAACCCTGGGCGTAGTTCGCGAAGTAGCACTTCGCGAAGCTACGCAAAGTGCAGTTCGCACTACGCGAGCTACGCGTAGCACTTCGCGAACTGCGTAGTACCTTGCTCGCACTGTGCCAGATGTCGTTTTCAATGATTGCACAGTGCGGACAAGCAACCGCCACTGTGCAATCATTGAAAATGGCATCTTGCACAGTGCGAGCTGTAGTTTTCTGCTGCTCGAGTAGATTTTTACTCGAGCGGCAGCTTTCTCAACGCGAACTGGTAGTTTCTAATCGCGAGCGGTTGCGAGCAAACGCGACCACTTGCAATGAGAAACCTGACCTCCTCGCGTTGGGAATCTCGCCGGGAGGTTTATTTTCCATGCTCGCGATCGCCAACTTGATGTTGCTGATCGCGAACAAGGAAAAGGTCTCGCCGGGATGTTATTTTGCTTGCTCGCGGTCGCCAACTTGACGTTGAGGACCGCGGGCAAGCAAAAAATGACCGCAGCACTACGCAACACTACGCTACGCGTGTTCGCACTGTGCTACGTGCAATTCGCGTAGTGCGAAGTAGCGCGAACTTCGCAAACTAGCCAGCGTAGTGTAGTGCTTTGCCCAGGCTTATACAACATCACCAGTCACCCCACTTTCACGGTTCGTGTCCGCTCTTGGACTCTCAAACCCTGGCGGTATGCATATCCTCAGGGGCCCATAGAGTATTCTCTCGATTAGACTATGTATTTGCCCCTGCTGGTGAAGTGGGCACCATACAACAGGTGGAATATCTCGCCCAAGGGCTCTCGAGCCACTCCCGACTGTTAGGAAAATTGGGCGGGAGGGGCCGCAAGGATGACGCCCAAGGGAGACTCAATGCATGTGACCTGCAAGACCGTGGGGTGGTTTTTGGAGTAAGGGTAAACATATAACAATATTTTCAGGAGAACTAAGGCTCCATTCCCGCAAAGGTGAAGTTGGGAGACTTATAAGGCAGTCATCCGAGGCTCTGCACAAAACCTAGTTGCAAAGAAAAACCGAAGCGTGTATGGATCTCTCGAGCAACTAGAGAGGAGGCCCTGGGCCCAAACCCAGGCTCCCTCGAGCTCCGTCAATAAGAATTCCTGAGAGAGGATTACTGCACCCGGGCACGTGCAGGAGCTAAGAAACAAATGCTCGCCACGCTCCATAGATTATATGAGACCGGGGATAAAGCCGATAAGCTTCTAGCATGGCAAAGTAGGAAGGAGGCGGAGGCCAGGTGGGTGCATCAGATCGTGGGGCTGAAAGGGGACAACTACAACACAGAACATGCCATTGATGAGGCCTTTGCTCGGTATTATGAAGGTATCTATAGAGCATGGCCGCTCCAAGACATTACACATTTTATCCAATTTTTAGCATTGGTTGCTGTCCTAGTGCTGGACGGTGATGTGCGTGAAATGCTAGACACTGATATTACTTTGGAGCAAGTACAGGCCGCTACAGCGAAGTCCAAACACAATAAGACCCCAAGGCCCAATGGATCACCCGCAGAAGCTTTTAACTGCTATGGTCTCCTGCTAGAAACTCACATCCTAGGCATGCTCCAAGAGGCAGGAAAGCAGGACACTCTTCCGCTGGACCTCCGCCCGGCGATATTAGTTGTGATCTATAAAGAAGGCAAACCCAGAGATAAATGTGACTCACAGCGTCCCACCTCCCTCTTAAATATCGAAGTGAAGATGCTGGCCACTATACTTTCCTCCAGGCTCCTGCATGTGATTACCCCCTTGATTCATAGAGACCAGACTAGTTTTATGCCTGGGAGATCATCTCGGTATAACCTATGGAGAACACACAACTGAATGAATGAGGCCATGACCCGGTCAGAGACTCATGTCCTTCTAGCATTAGAAATGGAGAAGGCGTCTGGAGCAAAGTCTGGTGCGCTTTGGAATCAGTCTCAAGTTTCGGAAATGGGTAGGTCTCCTGTATCACAACCCAGTGGTGGCTGTCAGGGTCAATGGGACGCTGTCTACAGACTTTCGCATTGGAAGGGGTACATTCCAGGGATGCCTCTTGTCCCCTCTCCTGTTTGCCCCTTCCATAGAATCTTTGGCCTGCATGGTGTGAGCGCACCTGGAGATTTGCAGCTTTGCCTTACAAAACTGGAGGTGGTCGAGGACAAAATCTCGCCTTATGCGGATGATATCCTCCTCTATTTCACAAAGCCATTCCAGTCCCTCCCATTGCTTTACAACTCTGTGAGGAGTTACTAAAGCTATAAGATTAACTTAAGTAAGTCAGTGCTCTATCTCCAAAGAGGTGAGATGGACTGAATCCTACTCCCCCGTCTACTACTGAGCTTGATGGCTGGCTTTCAATACCTGGGGATGTTTATAACATTTTGAAACTGGAACTCTATTTTATGAGTAATCTGGGATGGATTGACAGGGCCTGCCGAGGGGACTGGGAGCGGTAGAGGAGCCTCCCCATCACATTAATGGGTCACCCAGTCTCATTTAAAATGATATCACTCCTGAAATTGTTATATGTGCTACAAAACTCATTTTATAGGGTCCCCGTGGAGGTATATGCCGGATTGGAGGGCAACTTGTGCACTTTCCTATGGGACAGGAAATACCCTAGAATAGCCCTAAAAATGCTTCAGCAAAACCCCTACAACTGGGGATTGGCCCTCCCCGATTTAAAGGCCTATTACTGGGCAGCTCATCAAACTAAAATTAATGACTGGATCTTTGCCCCATGAGACTACTCTACGTTCAGGTTGAAATGAATACAATGGGGAGAAAAATTATGCTACCAAAACCTTTATGGAGACTAAGGAGCGCAAGGCCTCCTCCCTGCCGCTCATGAGGGCCTGGCGCTCTGGGGCAGGGCAATGAGGTGTTTTCGTTGGCACCACAGATTTACTCAGGAAACACCTTTATGGGAGAAACTTGGCTCCCTGAGCTACAGAAACTAAAGGGATTTGGGACCTGGGATCTAATCGGTACCTCCTAGGTAGGGGACCTGTTGAGTAATGGGGGTCATAAAATCATTCTCAGAGCTGCAGCATGAATACGAGTTACACAATAATCAATTCTGGAAGAATGTGCAGCTCCGGAATGCCTGGCGGGCCGAAGGACTGCCAGGAGATGACACCCCTCATTAGATGGTCGACTCCTCACGGGGGAGCTTGGTAGAGGTGCTGTCTCCCTGACATAAAACACAGGGGTGGCTGCTCCGCTAAGGGGGAGGAGCATCGCCCCACTCCTCTGTGAGCAGGTCAAGAAGGGGAAAATAAAATGATAATAACGCATTGTTATTATTGTTTTTTCCGCTGTAGCTCAGCTGGTTTGAGGTAGGGTGGGGCTGGGCCGTCACAGAGGAGCAGGGGGAGGAGTGGTGAGCTCTCTCTTAAGCAGGCATGACAGATTGGCCAGCTGTCTGGTGCCGGGCAAACAGTCTCCACCAGGCTGTATTGTACAGCCTGGGTGGAGAACATGCACAGACTCCCAGTCCCTATCTGAGCACCGAACCACAGTGCTCAATACCAAAATCACAATGCTTAAACTGAAATTAATTATCCTTGGGATACCCAATGATGTCGATCTTCCTAGATCTAAACTCTTATTTTGTAATCTAGGAATGGATGTTGCAAAAAAGGGGTATGGCTTGGCATTGGGGTGCCAGGGAATGCCCAAACCCTGCAGGAATGCAAAAGAGGCATGGGCATGTATATGGTGGTGGAAAAGGTTCCCTGTGTCAGTAGGGGCTGCCACTGCAAGTTTCAAAAGATTTGTGGTGTTTGGCTTACCTACTATTCCTTAGATCTTCTGGACAATGATGGGGAGAGATGATGAGCAACGTGACTGGTAATGGGTTTGCCTAGTCTTGAGTAGAGATGTGGTAATTACACATGTATTTGTGATGGTGAATTGGCTGATGATGGTCTGGGCATGGTGGAGTGGGGGCTGCATTTACTGCAGAAATTAATTAAACGTTTACTATGTAAATTTGATGTAGAAAACATGATATATACTCTGGTTACGTCCAGAATTGCTTGACTGGAACAGGAACTCTCTAAAACAAGCATTGGCATAGCCAATAGGTCTCGCTTTTGGGACCTTATAAGTATTTTGTTATGCAGCTCCATATCCTTGGTGCAACACCATCAACTGTTGCAGGGCTAAACACTTATAAGGTCCCAAGCTGCATAACTAAATACTTATAAGGTCCCAAAAGCGAGACCTATTGGCTATGCCAATGCTTGTTTTAATTGCCGAAGATGCGATGAAACCGGCTCCGATGTCATTGCCAGTGCTAATCTTTATGGCCTTTCTAAGCTGCCACGTGCACCAGCGGTGACTGCTGCCGTCACACCTCGCTTAGATTAGGGAAGTGACCTTCACTTGGAATCATCCCACCATCTGCAGTCCCAGCCACAGCTGCTCACAGCGCTGCTGCTGCCATTAGATATCTGGAAGTTGGACCAATTTTTCGCCAACTGCACGATCTAACTTTGCTGCCTGTGAAGCAGCGCTTTGAATTCAAGGTAATGAACGCAGCTCATCGATGCTGATGCAAAAGGTCTTCGCAGAGGCTGCAGGCTTGCCTCCCAGCTCTGGGATCAGTTTACAAAAATATTCTGAAGGGTTCGTGCAAAATCGGACACTAAAAACCTGCAACACTGTTCACTGGGATGAACAAAAGGTACTTTAACAGTCAGAGCTTGAGATGTCACATCTCGCGTGCGCTCCGTAGAATATGCCCTGAAGAGCATTTAAAGTCAAACTCGAACCGCTGATCTTGTACGAGGCTGAAACCTCAGATGCTGATGACTGACAGGCTGCAAGCAAACTGCAAAATGGTTATGGAATCTTCTCGAAACCAAGAGTTGATGCTAGGTGCAGAGCCCTCGATGCGTTGCTAGAATCATTTTAATGCCGGGGTTCAAGTTAGAGGTGCTGATGCAAGAAGCAGCAACCAGCAGTACAGTGTGACTGAGAAATTGTTTGGTTTTAGGAAGAAAGCGCTAGGACTGCCAGCGCTGTGTTATTTGGGGAAAATGGCATCTGTTCCTAGGTCCGCTTAGCGCCAAGAAAGACTCGCAATGCATGCACGTATGCTCAACAAAGGAGAAAATGCATTAGTTGCCCTTCTTAACAATGAGGTGAACCGCAAAAGGCTGTGAAGAACTGTAAATGAAAGGTAGGACTCATCACATGGTTAAACTTGGTAAAACACAATGTTGCAGACCAGCGAAGATTCAGAAGTCAGTTGTAAATGCTGCACACGGGTGAAATCTGCAACAGGAACTTGGACCAATGAGCTGTGTAGTACAACCTGTGCAAACACAAACAGGCCCACAACAATTAAAGATTATACAAGCATAGCTGTCGCGTTTCGGCTGTCAATACAGATTTATTGATTTTGCCAATGCTTTTTTATCAATTCTAGCCAGAATTGGCAAAAGGAACAAAACTGCTTTTTGTTGATGACGTGTGCTAAAGGCAAAATAAAAAGTGGTTACCTGAATGTGAGCACTGGAAGAATACAAGTCCCTGAATCAAAATGATGGTAAGGAAACGGTGCTCAGGGAAAGGACAAAATCAAAGGATGAAGACAGAGTAGAATGAGAGACATGCAAATGAGGGACAAGGAAGCCAGACGATAGGCTGGCCCAAAGCCCACTGTAACCATAGTATCGCCCACGATCGGTCAGACAACGACCAGGTAAATGCAATCTGTAGGTGAGACCTGAAAATGCACATGAAAACATCGAACAACCAGAAAGGGCAATAGGTCCGCCTTATTATTAGAAAAAATTATACGCACTGATAAGCGAGTTGGGAGTCTATTTGTATGGGGGGGTGTGGCTGGGCGAGTGGCTATGGGACCATGCCACAGAAGGAAAAAAACGGGATAAGTGTAAACAGTGCCCCTCAAAGGAACAAGACGGCAAAAGTGAAAGCTGGGGTGCGCGCGCGACGGCAAACACGCGAGTGGTGCACGCGCAGCAGCGGCAAAAGTAAAAGCTTCAGATGGCGCCTCGGGCACTGAAAGCTGCCGGCTGCGCGCGTGCACGCTAGCGTGAACGCAAGCGCTAGCCCGTGTGGCAGCACTTTTACAAGCCCTAACTAAATGTCTCGCAGAGTAGCGCATGCGCTGGCTCAGGCGAGACCTAAAAACTAAACATAAATGACATTTTTGCTATAGCTACAGCATTGAAACGTTTTAATCCAGAAACGATGTGCTTTGTACTTTGTTGGCATTTTATGTTGTGGGCTCTGTAAACCACATGCACTCTTTGAAAATTATAAAAGGGTTGGAATTGATGACTTCCCTGTATGTAGGTTCTATGAAAAGGGTCCCAATACATCACTTGCAAGTTAGAATGTCCAACAGAAACAAGACATTCTACTAGTTGAACTGTATTCTGTTATACTTTGTAATATTGTATTACATTAATTCTGCATTTTAAACAAAGAAATGTGCATTTTCTGCCTTTTTTCCGAAACTATGGTATTTTGTGTGACGTGTAACTAAAAGTCATTGACTTCATATAGTACTAAAGGGTTGAACAGAGCAGAACTTTAATGTCACTATTTCATCACACTAAGTGAGATCTACTGTTTTTCTAACATACACGAGACCCTGATTATTTGAAGTATTAAAACAATCTTATTGACAACATAACTCTGCATTGAACAAAAGCAAAGGTATATTTTTTAATGGTACCTTTTTAATCTTGTCAATTGTATCAATTTCTGGGACCAGAATAAATAATTTCCCCTAACGCTTCAGTTGTCCTCCCAGACCATTGGATTGAATCTGTCAAAAAGGGCCCAAAACAATGCAAGCCAACTGTGTGCTTGCCATTCTAATTCTTAATTAAAAAACCATCTTAGAATCCTGAACTTCTGCTGAACTGGGCAGAGACTTCCATTGGCATTTAAAATTCAAGAAAGCTTTTCATGTGCTATGTGTTCCAAGGAAACTCCTATTGGAAAAGTTGGTCCTTGGTTTCTGCAGCTCAACCATATAGATCCTGCATTTTAAAAACCCAGTGAAGTCAAATATGTTCAACCCCAGCCTGCCCCTATCAGAGGCATCAGCAGCAGATGGAGGCTCCTGAGTGGGGCCAATTGAAGATATGTAGGAAGGACCATTGCCAGGTTACAACCACATGCATCCCATAAGCATTAAAGCCCTTAGGGTCTGAGCTATCTAGACCTTTCACACTTACTCCCTCATTGCAAGTGGATATAGTGGCCTGGCACGACAGTGGCTGCAGGGGTCACAAATTATAATTACCAGGTGATAAACAGGTGTGATAAAGTCCAACATCCGCGAGTCCGATTTTAGCAGGTAAAGCCTGCTGGAATATAGGCCCCCGGACAAAGCAGTGCACTGGGCCCTGCCTACACAACCACTCACAGGAATAAACATGTTTAACAGAAAATTAGAGTTAAATTCTGGTCTGCGTGGAGCCCCTATGCTCATGGGGCCCCCCAGCGTGCCCATGCGTTAAGACGGAACTGAGTAAACACCAAAATCCATATGTTATTCCCTTTTAATAGATACTGTTTCTCTCACCTAATAAATAGGGTCCCAGGTGCATTAAATATCACACCAATCTCCAGGCCACTCATAATAAAGGTAAAGACAGGGTTAGGCTGAAATGAGAGAGAGGTGCTGCTTCTCACTGGGCTTAGACTCACCGTGCCACGATAAGGTTGTCCTGTGCGATAGTAGGGGATCACGTTCTGGAATGTCACTTTCGAAGCTACATATGATATATCATATATTTGGGTTCCTGACAGCGTGACCCCTAAAAAGAAACAACAGCATAACGTGAAGATCAAGTAATGGCAAGTATTTACATTCATCTTCCCCACCTGTAGGAACCTTTGGAGATGGAACAGGGGTTGCTGCAAAACCCTTGTGTGGATGGTGGAGGACAAAGGTCGGTGCAGCGGTAACACCTGATTGCCAATCCAAATATGGAGCTGGCTGGAGCCCTTGAGTGAGAACACTGATAAAGGTACCTAAGGGACACCCAGTGGACAGTGTTCGTATACCATTGGTTGATGTCCTGAAGGGAGCAGACAGATATCGGTGCAAGAGTGACATTCAGTGGCCAGTAAGATAATCGCCTTAGTTGAATCCTAGAGGTATCAGACCAACTCTGGCACAACCTCGATACCTCAAAATATATTTACTAACCTTTTGGAGGGTGATCACACAGCACAACACAATTTTGTGATGCACTTGCAGTCTTTTTTAATGACTAGTATCGCGGCTAAGTAGTGAGATGGGCCACACATGCCCACATAAACTCACACTTACCCATCCACATGCATTCTCGCTCATACCCATCAAATCACAAGCTCATGCACCCAGCATTCACAGGCACATACACATGTACGCACTCATTCACAACACGCGCTCGCAAATATACATAAATTCATACATGCCTGCACGCATGCAAGCATCCAAACATTAAAAAAGGTACTTACCGGGCCACTGTGGGGATGGTAGGTCCAACGGGAGGGGATGCAGAAGGCACCAGAAGGAGCTGGACACTTCAGGGAGGAAAATGAGAAGATCCTGCCAACGACTCCCATTGGCTGACCTTACTATAGGTCAAACAATGAGAGGAGGACCTTCACTCGCTGGTGAGAGTGTGGCAAGGCATTACTGATTGATAGTCAGCCCTGGGCACTTCTAGGCTTAAAGTTGAATAACCCAGGTCTGAGTCTATTGGTGACACACCCTCCTAGTCATGAGGTGGAGAAACTCACAGGGATTTGCCGGGCTGAGGAAGTCATACCCTTAGGGCTGTGAAAACTTCAGCCCGACAAATTTGGCTTAGGCTGCCAGATGCCTGCGCATTTAGCACATGTACAGCGACTGGCTGCCTGACCCTAACAAGAGATGTTTCTGGCAGGCCAAGCTTTGCTCAGCCTGGCAGATACTTTTCATGCTTTTCAAAAGGGTGGTGTGGCTGGGCCCATCCACTATTTAGTAGGAGCCACTCCTGATGTTTTGCTGTGTGTTGGATCACCCGAGTGCTAGTGCAAACCTTTTGTCAATAAACCCCTAGTATCTATAGGTGGTGATAGTGCTGTTGACTAACAGGGAGTCTGGGATTGAATAGGTTAGAGCACGAAAGTTAGCCAAACATCTGTTCTCATAAACAGGTGTCGGCTATGGGAATTTCAGTGATCCTCAAATTTGTTTGCCACATACCTGTGCCATCCTCTAGCAGGTCTGCCGTTGCTTCTATCTGGTTGCTGTAGTACCCAGGGGAGGTAATGTTGAAGTCGTTAGTGTCAACCTGTTGTGTGAAGCAGCCATTCTCATCCGTCTGCAGGTAAAAACACATTATGTGAATGGGGCTCCAGGACTGTCAACTTTGTCCTTAACAAGACATATTTTGAGATCTGATCCACAATCTACCCTTTTCAAATTAGATAAGACATAGGGCCCTATTTGGAAGTTGGCGGATGGGATATTCCATCAAAAACGTGGCAAATGTCCCACCCACAATAATACAAGTGCATTATAGCCTTTGGCACTTGTAATACAGTGGACAGGATAGCCATAATGTTTTGACAGAGTACCCTATCCCCAAACTTTATACAAGGCCGAAAGTCACTACCGCCCACCACCATGCTTTTCTGTGTTACCCAGATACGGCGTGGCTTGCATGTATTCTCCATTTTATATTCGACTCCTTAAGCAGACATCTCTTTCTCATTGTGCCCTTTAACAGACTTTTCTATTTTTCAACTTTTCCGCAATTGCGTGAATGTGTATTTGCAATAGACAATAATGACCTGCGGTCTGTACAGTTTGTTCCAGGGTCGTACATGATGAACACAATGCCACTGTTTTCTTTCTTTCTGTGTTCATTAGGAGACACTTCATTTCAGCTAAACAAAACCAAATGAGCTGCTATGCCCCTCTGACACAGTTGATAAGAACAGATTTTATTAAATAAATAGTTTCTGGTCCACGGCTTTTTGAGAAGAGCATTTCCATGCTGGGGATTATCACAGAACCGCTGCAGCACTACTGACTCTGACCTCCATCCTGCTAAGGAAGATAACCTGTGCACTGCAACCAACTTCCTGACACCTACGACCAAGGTAAGGCTGTTAGGCTAGTCCAATTGATCTGGCAGAATAAAGCTATTGCTATGCTCTCTTTAGTATAGTGTAGGAACAGATAGGTGTAGGCAAACATTAGCAACAATTAACTTGATTGAATTGTTAATCCTGTTTACCATTCTAACAATGCTGATTAAAGTAATATGTCTCATCTTTCTAATAATACTAGCTCATGCTTTTTATGCAAGAACATGATCATTTCAACAAATATTTGAAAATACATTGTCATATCTTTCTTGTGTTTACCTTGGATGTGCAAGAGTGACAAACCAAAGGGTTGGATCTGTTTCCGCAGATTCCTTGAGAATCAGAGTGTCATGTTTGAGTTTGCCATCAACATCCGTTACCCTCTTTGGTTTAGGGTTTAGTACTGTGAGCTAGCTGAAACCCACCAACACTCTTGGATGGTTTTTGTAGACTAAGGGGCATATCAACAAGGGCTTTAACTCTGCTTTTTTGGCTTTAAAAGCCAAAAAAGCAGAGATAAAACTAGCTCCCTATCAACAACAGGGTGCTAACACGCAAATTTGCATGTTAGCACCCTTTTACTCTACGCTTCCCCTTGCATCTCTAATGAGATGCAAAGGGGGCGTTCCAGAGTAAAGTAATAGGAGAAATGTCGCTAAGCGACATTTCTCCTATTATCAAGAATGTCGCTAACCCCGTTAGAGACAAAAAAAGCAGCGCTAACCGCGGTTAACGCTGCTTTTTTACGTCTGCTAATTTTCAGACTTAGCCATGATATCCTATGGAAGGAGGATATCATGGCTAAGTTTGCCTGTCCCTATCAACACAAGGTAACGTGTGATTATCGCTGGGTTTCCAGCGATAATCTCACGTTAGCCTGTTAGCGTGTAGATTTTTATCGCTATTGAGATAAGCGTTGCTAATAGCACGCTATCTCAGCGATAAAAATTCACGCTAGCCGGCGATAATTATCCTCACGCTAAGAGCGCTGAGCGATAATTATCGCCGGTTGTTGTTGATATGCCCCTTTGTTTCTATACTATGAAGTTCGCGATGGCCTAAGGCACAGTCCTGCTATATTTGTAGGAACCATATATCACAGAATGCTTCATTCTTAGGCACTCAATTTTATCACCAACATTTTTCATGGCCATGTGTTTCTGCATTACCCATAACTCTTCTAGCTAGGCCTTTTGCACTCAAAATTATGTTTGGCATCACCTACAATGTACTATATTCATGAATACATCAAATGTATGCATTACCCACAATTTCCTAGCAGTTACCAATCCACTTTTCCCAGAATTACCCAAAATTCCTCACATAAAATGTCATGTGATATAAAGATCTCTTGTTCATCAGCCCTGATCACCAAACATTCACATTTAAGGGTATTACCCACATTACCATTCACTGTAAACCAAGGTTTCAGATGTAATTCTGTATTTTTGACAATGTCTCACACTGGATCACTGAAATAGGATTGGGCAAAGGTTTCATAATGAATTATTGTTTCAAATGGTATCCTCAGCAAGCATTTACAATGCAATAGGTCTCGCAGTGACATTGTTTTGGGTAAATGGCCTTGTAAATGACATTTGTTTTTGTTTTGTAAAACATCAATAAAAGGCATTGTAATTTAAAATGCTAATAGCTAAAAGTTTTGTAAATGCAAAATCTACTGCATCGCATTTACACGAGTGTGAGCTATTGGCATTGGAAATGGTAATGGCTTTTATTAATGTGATTTTTTTTTTGTTTAACATAAATATAATGGATTTCTAATGCAATAGCATAAACGTATGTAAATGCGATATTTACTTTTCCAAGATGTTGAGAGCTATTTTCATTGTATTACAATGCTTTAACTTTATGTGTTTATAAAACCTACAAGATGTGCATTAATATGCACACCTTAGTACACGCATTACAATGGAATAGGTGTTGCAACTTGAAAAGCACTAAGAGAGATGTGTAGGCCTCAGTTCTCTGGCAGCAGGGGGGTTGTAATGCACAGAGAGGTGTATGATAAGGCCTCAGTCTCTGGCAGCAGGGGTGAGATGCACTGAGAGAGGTGTGTAGACCTCAGTCTCTGACCGTAGAGTGCTTGAGATGCACTAACAGAGCTGTATAGGCCACAGTTCTCTCTCTTGCAGCAGGGTGCAGGAGATGCACTGACAGCTGTTTAGACCTCCGTCTCTGGCAGCAGGAGGTTGAGATGCACTGAGAGACTGTTGTAGACCTCACAGCATAGGGATGTCTGTACCTCTTCCTGCTCATGGACACCACAGCTCCCCCCCTTCCCCAGGCCTCAAACACACACACACACACACCTACCCCCAGGGTGAGGGGGGGCACTCACCTTTGACTTGGCACTTGTACTCCGCCAGCATCCCTCGCTCCTTCCGCAACTTCCCGTGGGACGTCATCCTCAGCCCTTTAAACTCCCCTCCCTCCTCAAATGAAAAGTTCCTCTCTGGTCAATTTACCCTCCCGAGGGCTCCGAGGACATCAGGGTGCTCCTGCCCCCCATGGGAAGGTGAGGGCAGTGGTGCTGAGTACAAGGGCAGTCCCAAAGGTAGATGTTTAAGGCAGAGTGAGGAATCCGCTCCGAAGGAGGGCAGTCATGGCTCCCAGCAGCACCGACAGGCAGGGCGAGGGCTCGAAGGGGTCAATCACAACATGCAGCAAACACTGCTAGCTTACAGCGTGAATGGGGTCAGGCGTTAGGAGTGTGCGGGGGGGTGATGCAGGGTGTGAGGGGGTTGAGACACAGGGAGGGATGAAGGAAGGGAGAGACAGGATGGGCAGGAAGGATGCATGAATGTGTAATGTAAGTACAGTGCTCATGCAAAGTGCTCCAATACCTTCGGGTCGAGTTTGCGCTATATAAATATGCGGGGGGAAAAATGCAGAGTGACACTGCGAGGGTGGTGAAATGAGAGTGGGGTGAGGCAGGGGTGTGAGGGTGGGGTGAGGCAGGGGAGGAGGTGATGCAGGGGTGAGAGATGCAATGGGAAGGAAGTGAGAGGGAGGTTGAGAGCATGCAGGTGGTGACAGGTGAGGGATATGACTGATAGGTATGAGAGGTAGGGGTGAGATAGCTGGTGTGTGAGACAGAGGGTGGGTGACGGAGGTGGGTGACGGAGGAGTTGGAGTTGTGAGGTGGGGAAAGGCTGCACACGGTAAGGATGTGAGGCTGTAGAACTGCAGGGAGGGAGTGTTGGTGGGCGAGACGGTTCGTGGTGATGCAGGGGTGACACTGTGAGGGTGGGCTGAGAGAGTAAGAGAGTGAGAGAGGAGGAAGATACGCCGCAGAGTGAAAGCCGAGTGAAAGCTGTAGTTTAATGCAGGGGGTGGGGCTGTGAGGGTGCGCGGTGACGGAGGGGTGGAGGTGATGGAGGGGTGAGGGTGCAAGATGTCGGAGGGGAGGGACTGTGAGAGTGCGAGGTGATCGAGGGATGACTGCATGTGAGGTGAGAGAGGGAGAGACCACACTGCGAGGCTCAGGTTACGGTGAGGCGAGAGGTGCTGCAGGGAGAGAGGCTGTGAGGGTGGACTGTGAACCCGTGCAGGGGTTCAGGGTGAGGTGGAGGAGGGGTGGGGTATGCAGGGGTGGATAAAAGAGGTCAAACTAAGGGACCAGAAATAGCGTTTGGAGAAGATCTGGAGGGTGTCCTCAGTGTGCTGTAGACTGGGGAAGACGCAGAGGTGATGCCTAGAGACAGACTGATGAGGGAGATGGTGCGGCGCTCTGATGCACACAGCGAAAATTGCAAAGGGTGAGATTTTACAGGAGGTGAGATTTGCAAGGGGAGGGGGATGCGCACACGGATTAAACATTTCCCACGAGTCTTTTGCACAAAGCTGCGACGCCGATCCGACGGCAGTTTTTATTTTTTTCATGAGCAAATTATGCCAGTGTTTTGTGTTAAAATAATTAAACTTTCACATCTTATCCACAACAAAACGTAAGGTACTAGGCTGTCAAAAAGACGGAAAAGTAATATTTGTCGCGACACGAGTCATTGCTTTTTAAGACCCTAAAACACTGCAATGTCTTGCTTCATTCTGTTTTTGAGAACTGAGGATTCAAATGGATTTGCACAATTTTTCTTCATATTATAACATTATTACGGAGGCGGGGTTATGGTCGGCGTGCTCAGGAAATGGCAGGCAGTGGCTGGACTTCTCAATCAATCAGGATTGTTATAAAGCACGACTACTCGACCATGAGGGTCTCAAGGCATCTAACCCTTTACTCCCCGCTCTGACCAAGAAATGTTGCAACCAGAGCCTGTGTGAATTCCGCGCCATTCATTAAACATCAATGGAGTGGGGGAGGAGACTGCCGAGACACCTTTCAGTAGAGTGTATTGCAAAGGCCAGTAACAGTGCTAAGAGTTTGTGGAAGTTGGTGTCAGTAGAAGCAAACGAGGATGAAAAAGAAAGCAAAAGAGTTAAATATTGTACCACATGACTTTTTCACCCCATGCATTGTTTGCGATAGGTGCTCTATTGTTATAGTATTGACAACAAAAAATTATATTCACGCTCACCGACCACTTGAGGCACACATGAAATACTAATTAAAAAACATACTCAGAACAAGCCGGAAGTCAGGCGCCCTTGCCCGGGACATGGACGGGGCCTGCTCTGACAGGAAGAGAAACCGGCGTGCCGTGCTAACGCGGGGCTCCCATGCTGAAGGGAGAGCCCCGTGGTGGCGGCCGGAGTGGAGAGAAGCCCAGGGTCCCAGGAGGGGGCCCGGGTGAAGAGTGCGGTGGCCAAGGCTGCCCACAGCAGCGCGGGGCTCCCAAGAGTGCAGGGAAGCCCTGCAAGAGAAGTGCTGCCGCCGTGAGGAGGAACCCCCCCAGAAGAGCAGCCCAGTGAGTGAAGAAGGGCTGGGGGCTCCGTGTGGGCTATTGTTGGTGCCTGACCAAGGCACAGCGTCCTTTTGGCATGCTGAGCGGCCCCGTCTTGCAGCGGGCCGCTCCAACAGGGCTGACATGTGGTCGGAAGGGGGACAGGAGGTGTGCACATCGCGTGTGTGGATGTGCGTGTTCACGTGCGCGTACACCGGCTCAAATCCGCCAAAAGCCTTGCGCGTGCCCATCTCCTGTCCCACTTCCGAGGCAAGTCAGCAACAATAGATCTCGCTGGCGACAGTAGCGCTTTGCGCTGCGTTCGCCAGGTGAGACCTAAAAAGAGGGTGTATTTTTTAAATAACCATCAGACATGTGGCAAACACTTAAAATGTAGAGGTTTTCAAAACAGATTTTAAAAAACATGCCTGAGGTTATAGCACTCTTCGAGAAACAATTCTGCACATCTGCCTATTTCCGATGTGGGGGTAGTTTACAACAATTCCAGATTTACCCATGAAATTCTGGCAAAGCTGAAATTGGAGACTTCCAAAAAAGTGTCTTGCCTGCCAGGATTTCTGTCTAAGAAGCACTCCTGTTTTATTCAAAATTTATACAGGAGAATCTATTTTTTCATGTCACCTGCAACCCATCTGGCAGAACCCTTTGCTTTCCTAGGAAGGACAACTTGCAACAGTCCTTCTATTTCTTGTTCTTCACTGTTACTCTCCTCAGAAATTCCATTACATACTGTTCCCATAGTGGGCTTACCTGGCCTGTGTAGAGTTTGCTGACACTCTCCTGGTCCTGTCCATAAAAAAAGTAACTTTTGCGTTCTAAAACAACTGTCATTAGTCCGAACACCATCTTTCCATATGTGTATCTGTTCAAGAAGAAAAGAAAAAGGCTGTCAGTTAAGAAAGGCACACGGTAAGTGGTATATACCGCCATTATCAGAGGGAACACAACAAAAAGCTCCAGTGGAGGTCGTAAATAGCATTAATTTGCAGTGCTGGGGTCCCCCAACCTATATTTACATGACCCTGGCTCACTTGAAAGGCAATATTTTCAAAAGAAAAAAACATAAGTGCAGGCACTCACCAGATGGAGCAGTGACCTAGGTGTGGGGTTTGGGGCTGGGATAAGGACAGAACAGGGGACAGGTTAGGTTTTTTACTTTTTCAGGCTTTATATGCAAGACATTTGTATGCATTGCAAGAATGTCAGATGAGAAATGGACAAGAGAGAATAATTTAGCAATTTTACCAGGCAAAAGATATGGGTAACTCCATATGTTCCTGTGTTCAGACACACACAAAGTCAATATCTGGGGTCCTTGTGGCTGCCAACTTTAACTAAAACAATCAGAAAGCAATTTGACAATCACATAATGTTGCTAGAATTTGAGAGAGCCACCAAATGTTTAACAAATTAATAAATGACAAGGTCCCAATGAATGCTTAATATCTCATTTGTCCTTGTTGTCAGTCCTTTTGAAGCAGAGCTTTATAAAAAATGAATTTATACGTTTACTGACAGATTCTGCTCCTGCACTTCATGACTCTGCCCACCTTCTGCTGTCAACACTTAGGGGCATATTTATAAGCCCCTTGCGGCACAATTGCACCTCTGGAGCACCACATTTATGATGCTCCAGAAGCGCAGTATGAAGACCCATATCTACAAAGTCAAGCAAAGCCACCCTGCGTGGCTTTGCATTTCCTCGTAGATATGGAGTAAGGCAAACCAGCTCAAGTCGCTCCCTTGTCTTATTCTGAGTCACAGGTGTTTAATGGGTGTTGCGGTGGGTGTTCGCATTCCCAGATTTACAACATGGCACAAATCTGGGAATGCATCAGCACCTTACGCCTCCCCAGAGCAGGCATAAAGGGGAGAAATGTTTTCATTTCTCCTCTTTTGTCCTTTCTATGAGTGCAGCATTCTGCAGCAGGCATACTAAGAGGAAAACACCTCTCAGTATTGTTTTTGTGCAAGAAGGTGCCCATTCTTGCACAAAAACAATCCTGCCAACAACACAGACACCTTTGCACCATGGTGCAAAGGGGCCTGCTTTGGCACATGGCTACAAAATGTGCACTGGCATTGGCTATAAGGACAGGAATGAACCGTATCTTGTAAATATAGTGTATTCCTGTACTTACAAATTGGTGTAGGGTGGCACAACATAAAGCCTTGTGGTGCTGCCCTGTGCCAATTTCTTGTAAATATGGGAGCTGGCGAAGAAGTGCTGCTGCCGTGAAGATGCGAAGTGTCCGAAGAAATCCAAGCCTGGATCGAGGAGGAGAAGAACCTGAAAGCAGAGGGGACAGAGTCTGGGTCACTTACCAGTGACCAGCAAGGCGATGAGTAGATGCCCACCGATGTCGGGTGATTTCAGGTGAAAGAGGTGAAGCTTGACTCTTCAGCTACGAGGACCAGGAGGTGTTGAGGACAACCAGGAGCTGGATTCGAGCTGTCCCATGAAGGATGTCAAGTGCTGCAGTGTTGGTGCCCGGATTGGATACAACAAGCCTTGGCAACAGCAACCCACGCAGAAACGAGAAAGATGCTTCGGTGCAGACCAGCAAGGTCTGTGGGACTCCCCACATGGTTGGGACTCAGGGCACGTCTGAAGCAACCAGAAAAGCCCAAGGAAATGTAAAGTTACCCCCTCAGGGCCCCACCAGTCAACGGACCAGGGATCGCAAAGGGACCTCAAGACAAAACACAAAATGGAGACCCACGGGTCACTTGGAATGACCAGGCCAACAATCTTCAATGGATTCAGTGCTCGAGGTGGGGGCTACAAGTCAGCCCAAGCACGACTTCGAGAGACGTCAGGAAGTCAATGCTCTTGCAGAAATGCACGGTGACCAGGAATTCCGGTTCCACGCTACTCACAAGGGCTGCGGGTCTCAGCTTTGCTGGGGACTCCGTTGGCCTCTGAGATGTCTGGAAATCCTCTTCCTGGGCTGCAAATACTTTGGAGTCCGGCGGGAGCTTCGATGATGCAGACCGGCAAATTGCTTTGTTGGTGCCTGCCAAGCAGGGGAGTCACTGCTTGAACCCAAGGGAGATTTCTTCAGTCCTCTGGTCTTGAGCAGAGCGTCGAAAGTCCAGGATTCAGCTTCAGAGTTTCATCCAGGGTAATCTAAAGTCCTAAGGACAGGGGTCCCATACTTATACTAAGGTAGTGGGTTGGACATACTCTGGGGACCCACCTATGGGAGGGTTTGGAAAGAGGGGTGGCTACACCCATTTCCTTCGTCGAGTTTCGCACCAGAGCAGGGGCTGGAAGGCCCTGAAACGGTTTGAGCTGGACTATGCACAGGTACACCAAATGTGCCCCCAGTGCAGGACTTCAAAGCACCTAGAGAGTGCTCCCACCCAGCCCCAATACACATAATCCTGTCTGGGAGGGGGTTACACCTCCCTGTGACAGGAAACCTATTGTCCAGGCCTCCCCTGCCGGAGTTTTGGTCAGCAGCAGGAAGCCAGACCCGTGTCTGTGGCTGCAGCATCCATTTTGTGATGCCAGGGCTCTACTAGGTTTCTACTGGGTAGACCAGTACAGTCATGTCTCTCCCTCTAGGGATCATACTCCCACACCAGTTACTGGTGTGGGGGTATGATTCCAAGGTGTTTGACAGCAAACACAACATGTTTCCGTGCAGCCAGTCCAAAGTTAGCATTTACCGTTTGGTTATAATGCACTTAAGAGTATATGGTCATGCTGCACTACAAACAGCATCAGAGAAGGGTCTCTGAATGCTGCAGAGGGGCTCTGCTCATGCAGGGGCACCCTCTCACATTAGATTAGATTAGATTAGATTAGCTTTATTCGATTTTTGTTACATAAAATTATAAAAGCGACAATTCATATATATACATATCAATACAAATCATTGCAATAAATAACATTTAATTAAAACGGTATTAAATCAATTCAAACGAGTTCGCTAATCTCCAAGTTCCGTTTTCTAAGAACACTTTTTAAAAAAACAGACATAACCATAGTACAGGTAGCATTTCCCAATTGCTGCAGACTAAGGACCAAGATTCGAAGCTGCACACACAACACCTGGCTGGGAACACAGACGAGAAGGCATAACCACCTCGCCAAACTTTGCCCTTCTCCCCCCAACGCAGCAGAGCACCCTGCGCACCAAGAAAATAAGTGTGGGCGTCGAAGCTTTGGGTTCACAACCTGCCTGGGGGCTCCTCCCCCCCCTCCCGTCCGCTGCTTCCTGCGCACAGTGCACAGCCCCGCTGTGCCCCACTGGACAGCTGCCAACCCCCCCGCTACAGCACACGATGATCTCCCCCCCCCCTCCCCTTGACCCCACCTAAATTTACAACCCTAACCCCTACTCCCCCTATCGCCACACAAGCGTAGGGAACAGTTTGTTTACTGGTCATGTTCCCTGACCGGATTCCTATCTTATCGCGGATAACAGAGGATGGACGCGTCGTCCGGTATCCCCGGAGCGATACCCTATTAAGCACACACCGCTCTCTGGCAGCAGAGATGCGATGACATACGCACCCCACCAAGGATGGTTACGTCCAGAGCTCTCAGTGAGATCTTGACAAGGGCACATTGAGTTGAATACTGGACATAACCCCGATACCCAGCGGCCTCAGGGGCGCAGCGCTGGGGGGACAGATGCGCGCCATACACCCCGCGGATGGACCCTAACTACGAAGCTGTAGGCTAGACTCGCTGAACTTAAGCGTTAGCTTTCATGCCTCAGTGAGCTATACCGAAACACTACTGCCATGCTCCGGCCAGCATTGCGAACACGACGCTGACACTGTGCTGCCCGGGGACCCCCACGTTTAAGATTAACCACGACAATTAGGGCAATTCTCAATAAGGGCCTGGGTGACGACCGCAATGGCCACAATGCAGGCTGGAATACTGCGTCATCTCTGTTACCGACACTAAGAATGAGGAAAAAAACATAGACCTGTAATTTATCAAGGTACTTACCTAATGACTGTAACGATACCACCATGTACAACGCCGCCGGACCCCCGGGTTACCGGCTGAATGGCTGTGTCATAATGTCTGGAAGCATCTGCTTAATGTCTCCTTGATTAGCCACCATGGATGGCGAATGTATACTGTAAGATGACACAGCTGTGCAAAATAAAGGTCTTCCAAAAACAAAAACAAAAAAAAATAAAAAATTGCTGCAGACTAAGGAACGCAGGACGACATTGCCGACAAGCACCTTGCCTCAAGTACTGTTTGATCCACCTATTACGCTCACTCCCATATAATTTACAAAACAATACTACATGGAAGGTGGATTGTGCAGAAATACTATCACAAGGGCAAGGAGCCAGGGCTCTAGACCAGTCATTTTTGGTTGGATATGTAACTAACCGATGAAATAGGTTAAACCTAAATCTTGTCAAAATGAATCGGTCGAAGCCCAAATTACACATGCTTAGATATGGCTGGATTGTGTAGTTGGTCAGTGACAATTGATGTTCACTCACGGTTTTCTTTGTTATTTCTCCTACACACCTGAGAAGTTCAAAATGAGCCATACGGAGGAGGAGCCTAGCGCGCAACCAAGATGGCCGCGTAGGTGCGAGGCTCCCGAGGACCTCCGCGACCTCCTGAATTAATCCTGGCGACATCCTGTCCTTGTTGAGGGGACTGTGTCGGGGAACCCGAGCTGAGGCGCCACCCGTTTTTCGGGCTCGAATCGGACCCCGGACACCGGTGGGAGCACCGATTGAAGGTTGCGGCCTTCTCCGCGCCGGCCCCCCGGATTGGAGTAGTGGGGCGATCCGGGGACAAAGTGAACAACAGCGGCGGGCAAGGCTGGGCGACTCGCGTACCCCGCACTTTCACTTTCGCTTTTGCGCCCTCCTTGCCCTCAAGCGAGGTGGGGTTGGTGTGGTCTTGTCCGGGTGCCCGGCTGGCCCGCCGGCAGTGGGTTGTCCTGCGGTTCGGTGGTCGCCCTCCCCCCCCCCGGAACCCGTGAATTGGTATAGCGGCCCGTTCGAGGAGATTGGCACGACGGTGGGAGAGCAAGCATGTCCACCAAACAAGATGGCGACCGGGCGAAGGTGAAGACGACCCGCCGTGGCCCGGCGCACCAATCTAACAGTATGGACCGCTACACTCTCCAGAAGGGTTCTCCGGAGACATCGCGCACATCCCCGGCGGGCCCGACGGAGGCATCTGCTCAGCCGGTGGATCTGACCCTCCGGGACGTCATGGGCGCCATCGCAGAGATGAAGGCCTCGGTGGACCAGCGCTTCGACACCCTAGCGCAAAAAATAGACTCGGTCCTGGTGGATGTGAGCCTTGTGAGGGCTGACTTGTCCAAAACGAACGACCGGGTCGATTCCCTGGCCCACACCGCAACGAGCCTCACGACGGACGTGGTGGCCCTCCAAAAGGAGGTGCGCCGGCTTGGCCAGGCGAGCGCCCTGATGGACCGGCGACTGGAGGATTCCGAGGGTCGGGCCCGGAGGAATAATGTTCGTATTGTGGGGGTGCCGGAGGGACGAGAGGCGGAGGCGGCAGATCTTTTTGTGGAAGAATTGATCCTTACCCATCTCCAGCCCCGGGGGCTGAGTAAGCTTTTTGCGGTGGAGCGTGCTCACCGGGTCCCTGGGGGCAGACCTAAGACCGGTGCCCCGCCGCGGCCTCTCATTGCCCGGATTTTTAACTTTCGGGACAGAGACGCTATCCTCCAGACCTCCAGGCAACAGGGACCGGTCAAGCTTGATAACATGGATGTGCATTTCTACCCAGACTTTACTCCGGCGGTTCAGAAGCAGAGACAGAGTTTTCTTGGTGTTAAACGTCGCCTACGGGACCTGAACCTTAAGTACTCAATGCTTTTTCCAGCCAAGCTGAGGGTGGAGGTGGATGGTCGCACGCACTTCTTTGACCGGCCCGAGGCGGCTGGGGACTGGTTGGACACTCTGCCTGGAGATCGGGGCCGGGGGGGCGGGGGGGGCGCGGCTGGCGAGGAGGGCCCGCCGGATCAGAACTGAGGGGTGAATAAATAGGCCTTGCTCTGGACGATGTTCCTTCACCATTTATTGATTGCATATGTTCCCCTCCTATGGAGGTCGTGCGGGGTCTGTTGGGGGCTTCCTTCCTCCTCTGGGGGACTAGTTAGTTTTTAGCTATGGGGCGACAGGCACACTGCACTTTGGGTGGGCTATCTGGGCTCATGCAGGGGTGCAGGGAGGGGGGAGTTCTGTTGGGAAGGGGGGGTGGGGGGGGTGTGTTGTTTGTTTGCACCGCAAGGCAAACCCGCTACTGTATTGTTGCTTTTAAGATGCTCTGTGGGGGACGACCGATTGTTTCGACGTATGATGGGGGGTAGGGATTTTACTGTGTTGTCATGGAATGTTAACGGCCTGGGGGATAGGATTAAGCGTGGTGTGGTCCTGCAGTACTTGAAACGTATTTCACCAGATGTTGTCTTCCTGCAGGAGACACACCTTATAGGTAACTCCTTTCATGCAATGAATCGGCGGGGCTATCGTTTGGCGGCCCATTCTGGCTTCACCTCGGGCTCGCGGGGGGTGGGTATTATGATCAAGAACTCGCTCCCGTTGGAGATTGATGAGGTGCGCCATGATGAGAGGGGACGCTACACTGTCCTGGTGGGAAGAATGGAGGGTAGAGTGTTTATTTTTATTTCAGTGTACGTCCCGCCTGGGTTACAAGCCACCACATTTGCGGACCTGGGGCACCTCCTTCTGGACCTTCCGAGTGGCCTGCTGGTGGTTGGAGGGGACTTTAATGCGGTAGTTTCTGGGTCTATGGATCGCCATCCCCCTAGGGACCTTCGCCGGGCACAGGCGTGGCTGTCCGGCCTTTTAGACACGCTGGGCCTGGTGGATTGCTGGCGACTAAAGCATCCCGCGCAGCGGCAATACACCTTCCACTCGGGTGCCCATGGTAGCCTCTCGCGGCTTGACTACATCCTTGTCCCGGCGGCCCATGCAGGGAGGGTGGGGGAGGTGTGCCATCTGGCGCGGGGTATCTCAGACCACTCCTCATTGCTGTTACATTTCGATGTCTTCCCGAGGGGGGATGGCAGGGTGGCTCCAATCAATGCATGGTATTTGCGCGACCCCACCATTCGTGCCGATTTGATCAAATCCTTACAGCGATATTTCGACGAGAATGTGGGGTCGGTCCCTTCGGCCATCTCCCTGTGGGAGGCTTTTAAGGTGGTTCTTAGAGGGGAGGCCCTCTCCTTTATCTCCCATGCCCGGCGGCGCGAGCGGGAGGAGGTGACCCGGGTAGAGGCCGAGATTGCGGAACTGGAGGGTGACCTGGGGAGCGGGGTAACGGCTGCCAAGCTGCATGTTCTACACCTAAAGCAGGCGGCCTATCGGGCCCTCGTCACGGAGGCGGCCAGGGGCCTCAGTAGAGAGCAGCAGGGGCGATTGTATGATGTGGGTGATAAGGCTGGCAAATTGATTGCGTGGTTGGATAAGAGGGAGAGAGCGAGTCGCGTGGTTCCTTTGATTGAGAGTGTGGATGGTGCGTGTGTCACCGAGCCGGAAGCCATTGTCTCCTGCTTTGCGGATTATTTCCGCGAGGTCTACTCCCCGGTTTCCCCCTGCTCGGAGGAAGATTCCCATGCCCTGCTTCGGGACATCGCACTGCCCTCCCTTACGGTGGAGGACAGGGATTCGCTGGACGCTCCTCCCACCTCGGACGAAATTGCCTTGGCTATTCGCTCGGTTGCATCCGGCAAGGCCATGGGCCCCAATGGTATTCCCATCGAGCTATACAAGCTACGCCCGGATGTACTGGCGCCCCACCTGCGCGCGATGTTCCTGGCAGCCCACTCGCAGGGTTCCCTCCCGCCGGACCAGCGTCTGGCCACAATCGTGGTGATCCACAAGGAGGGGAAGCCCCGTGAGCGGGTCACTTCCTATAGGCCGATCTCGCTCTTGAACGCGGAGCCCAAAATCCTCGCCAAGGTGTTGGCCAACCGATTGGTTGGTGTGGTGGGCGATTTGGTCCACCAAGACCAGTCTGGCTTTATACCACACCGCAACACGGCGCTCAATCTGCGGCGCCTGCACGGGGTGCTCGCACGGGTCCCATTTGTGCGGGAGCCGGCCATCTTGGCGTCCTTGGACGCCACCATGGCGTTCGACACGCTTGAATGGCCATACATCTGGGCGATGCTGGCGAAATTTGGATTTGGACCGAGGTTTATTAGCTGGGTCAAATTGTTGTACTCGGGCCCATTGGCGCAGGTGGTGGTGAATGGGCGAGTCTCGGCCCCATTTGCGCTGGGGCGGGGCACGCGACAGGGTTGCCCCCTGTCACCTCTCCTGTTTGCACTGGCCCTGGAGCCCCTGGCGGAGTGGCTGCGGTGGCACCCTTCCATCCGTGGTCTCCGCTGGACCCCCGAGCATGAGGACCGCGTGTCCCTCTATGCTGACGATATCCTCCTGTATCTTGCCTCCCCGCGGAAATCACTGATCGTCCTGGTTGATGTTTTGCGCTCATTCGGTCGCAATTCAGGCCTTGTCATCAACTGGGCGAAATCCTGCGTTTATGTGCTTTCCGGGGAGGCTCCGGTCCTACCACGGGACTGTCCGATCCAGATTGCCTCCCAGGGGTTTCGGTACCTGGGTATATATATCACTCTTGACCCGGAGGCCCGCTATGAGCGGAATTTGCAACCCCCCCTCCAGCGCTTGAAGGAGGACGTGATGCGCTGGCGGCGTCTGCCGCTTTCGCCGCTCGGCCGAGCGGCCTTGTTTAAAATGATGTCCTTGCCGCGCTTCCTCTACGCCCTCCAGAATACTATGGACTTGGTTCCGGCACGCTACTTCCGTGAGGTGGAGGGCCTCCAGCGGCGCCTGTTCTGGGACGGGATGCCGCGCATTGCTCTGGCTAAATTTTTTTTTTTTTTTTTTTTTGAAACCTTTATTGACATCGTAATCAATTACACATATGGGCCTACAACCCCCGGGGCCGGCCGCTAGACACGAAAATCACAGCAAGCAAGGCTATCACAGTCAGTACCTCGGGGAGCAAAACCTCGTCGCTAGCAGACTCCCAATCTTGAGCAGCCCAGGTAGGAGATCAGGATAATAAAGGTTTACATTTTATGATGAAAGGATGAAAGGATCAGGTGCCAAACAGTTTCCCAGATAACGAAAAATGGCAGGCAGAGCGATAAATGTCGACAATATACAGCAATCTATCTTAGCAATGGCACTTGAAACAGGAAATTAAGGATGTAGAGAAAGGACACGGCCATTGCGTCTGCAACCCCCTGCCCCAAGACCCAGGAGACTCCACGGAAATTATGGCACTCCGGAAACAGTAGCGATTGACAACAACGGAGTACTATCCTACTGATCCCAGGAAAAGGACAGGAAAGAATAAGAGAAGAAAAAGAGGCCATGGAAAAAGGAGACGAAAGACTAAAGAATCCCCCCCCCAACCCCCCACCCTGCACCTCTGCAGATGAGTACGGCCCCTCCCCCCAGCAGCGTGCCTGTCGCCCCGGAACCAGACCCGAAATATAGAAGAAACAGAGAAAGGGAGTAGAAAAAGAGCCCCTACCAGACGGGGGGGGTTGAGAGAATATTAATAAACTGGAGGAGGGCCTACAGAACACGCCCCCGACTTCTCCCTCTTGCACCATACGTTGTCCCATAAAGCAAGCAATAAAGAACCCCAAATCGACCCCGTCGAGAAAGGAGAAAGGAGCAGTGCATACTTAGTACATCAACAATTATACCGTGTGAACACACAACTCCCGAGCCCGCCCGCCTAGTAGGTGACCACCTCTGGAGGGTCAGCATCATCCTTGGCCACTCTTTGAAAACCCACCCATGCCTACCCCACGTCCCAGAGCCCTGTCCAATGTCACCAGGGAAAGAGGCGTCCAATAAAACTCAGGAAGCAACACACACCGGTAGGGTAGAGGGCTCAGAAGATCGATACAGTCAGTTCCATGGAAGATCGTCTTTCCCAATGCCGATCCAGGGTTTACACTACACACCAGGCCCAGGAAGGCGGAATCAGCCAGAGCGGGCGACCATAGCCCGGAGGCTGCCCGGGTCATCGGAGGCCACGCACGGGTCGAGGCCACCCCCCCCCACTCAGGCCAAAGACCATCGGTACCGACCAGATCCACCGCCAGCTGATCGCACGTTGACATTCTGTCCGGAGAGTCCAGGCGTGCACTATTCACCGGGGCGATCACGACGTTGTCCCCCCGTGCGCGGCATGAGAAGTCCCAGCGTACCTGGGGATAGGCAGGTGGCAGCTGCTCCGACGCCGATGTCACTCCATCGAGCTTGCTCCCCAACACCCAGGCTCCGTGAATCAAGGTGGCGTGTAGGGCACCGAGAGCCTCGAGGAGGTCCCCGTACCCCAACGCAGCTCCCGGCTCCCGCTCCGCTACGTTCCTCAGAGTCGCACCCTCCCAATCCTGCTGAGACCCGGTGTACAGGATGTTGGACTCTGTCGCACCAAAATAGCCACAGGGTAGGTCCATCCCAGATCGGGACCGGGACTCAGACACAGGCGCCTCGGGTTCCATGGCACTGGTGGCAGATTCCGAAGGCAGACAAACAGGGTGTCCGGTGTGTGGTCCTGGGCCACAGTCGCCCCCACCACGGACCAGCGCCCGCGAAAATCCGGGAGCGGCCCGCGAAAATCACCAGAGAGTCTTGAAGTGCCACCTCGGGCACACACGCGTTCAGCTACGCTTTAGACACCCACTCCCTGGCGACTCGTGCGGCGGGGGCCGTAAAGCTATGCCCCAAACTGCGTCAAATTTCAGTGTTGTTATAGGCCACGTTAGGAATGGGGCGAGCTCAGGTACCTGTGCGGTTCTTCCCGGGCACCGTCAGACACCAACAAGCCAGAAGGGATCCAGCACGAGCTCCACACCCTCCGCCGAGCTCCCCCCCAAATGAGTGGGCCTCCTATTCAGTTAGTCGGCGCAGGCAGCACAACAGTCTCTGCTAACGGTATGGGACCGAGCGTTTCAGGCTGCACTGAGCCGCACCAACCTGCCGAGTCTCCCCGCTCCGTTAGCTCAGGATGACAAAGGCCGGGGCAGGGGGGAGCGGACACCGCCAGCAGGTCAATGGCCCTCGAGCCGGGCTCGCAAGAAGGTCCCCGCGGCCAAAGCGGCCGCGACAATAGAGCACGGCGGTGCGCCGTGCTATCGCGCCACCGCCGTGAAAAAGGGAAGCCGGCCAAGGGCGTCTCACCAGGGGCCACAGTCAGGTGGGGGCGTAGATCGGATGCCCCGGTGCAGGTCCAGGCAATTCTGAGGGCAAGCAGTGGTCCCGGTGAAGCGGGGACAACAGGAGTAATCCTTTGTTAGGGACGAGCCGCCGCCATCTTCCCCCTCGCGGCCGGCTCGCCCCGCCTCACCCCGGTCAGAGCGTTTCGGTGCCGCTCCGGAGCCCAGTCTCGGCTCCCCAATCCTCAGCGCTGCTGCTGCCGTGTGTCCGCCCAGTCGCCGCCCAGGCCGCTCGGGACAAGGATCCCCTCGCCGGCCCCACAAGTTGCGGCGCCACCGCCGGGTGTCCAACGGCCCGGCTGGGCTCGTCACTGTGCGTCCCGGCTTCAGGCCCTGGCGAAGGACGAGGCTTCCGGGGACGATTTCTCCGCGGTTGGGCGAGCTACGAACACCGGAACCGGCGGGATGGGGTCCGTCGGTATTCCGGTCACGGGATCTGTCGAGGGATGAAGCGGATCAGTGGTCAGGATAGTCGCGGGCGAGGATGGACGGCGGAGCTCCCTCACAACGCGGCCATCTTCAGCCCATGCTTGGCTCCTCCTCTGCTCTGGCTAAATTGACGCTCCCGTGGTACGATGGGGGGGTCGCCCTCCCGGACATTAAACGGTATTACTGGGCCTCCCAACTAGCTGCAATTAATCATGGCCTTTACGGGCCCGCCTTGAACCCGGCATTTGAGATGGACAAGATGCTCCTGCCCGGTGGCGACTATAATCGAGCGCTCTACTCTGGCGCGCCCGACTCCCGTCTGACGGGACCGACGCGTGTCATGGTGCGTGTCTGGCACGCGGCTAATGCAGCTATGGGGTGGAAGGACCGTTTGACCCGGGCGTCACCGCTATATGCGTCTGAGAGGTTGGGCTCCCTGTGGACATCGAAGGGCTTTGAGAAGTGGGACACGATCGGAATCAGCACTGTGGGAGATCTCTGGACGAGGGGGGGATTCAAGACTTTTGCGACGCTGCAGACGGAGTTTCAGCTGCAGGGCAGTGAGTACTTTCGGTACCTACAAGTCCGCCATGCGCTGGGCTCCGTCTTCCCGGATGTCGCGTCCATCCCGGAGTCTTCCCCCCTGGAGGACAGAGTGCTGGATGGCCATGTCCCAGACAGCACAATCTCCCTCATATATAAAAAACTGATCAACGACAGATCGTGCCTGCTGACTAGTCTCCGCGAGGCCTGGGTTGCCGACGGGCTGGAGCTGGACGACGAGGATTGGATTTCCGCGGTGGCCTCTCCGAAAGAGGTGGCCATCCCGGCTCGCCTTCGTTTCGTCCAGCTTAAGATCCTTCACCGGGTTTACGTGACGGGGCCAAGGCTTCTACGTATGGGCTTTGCTGGTGACGGATTGTGTAAGCGTGGCTGTGGTGCCCTGGCAACTTTCATGCATATACTGTGGGAGTGCCCTAAGGTGGAGCGATTCTGGCGTGGTGTGCATGAGGTCCTGCGTGTGGTTACGCGTGTCGCGCTGTTGCCTGAAGCGAGGAGATGCTTGCTGAATGTGTGGGAACCAAATGACTATTCGGTCCCGCAGACGCGGTGGGTGACTCTGGGATACATGATAGCCAAGCGTGACATTGCCCAATTGTGGGGATCCCAGAGGCCCCCGGCGGTGTTGGCCTGGAAAGAACATATGGATTGGTGTATGTTTCGTGAAAAGGTGGTGTATGTGGCGAGGGGTAAGCCTGGGGCATGGGTGAAAATCTGGGGCCCCTGGAACGCCTACCGCGGGGGTATTTGTGAGCCGCCACTGCTGCCGGCTGCCTCGCCAGCTCCGTCTCCCTAGATGGCCCCCCTCCCTCAGCCATGGGCACGCGGTTCCCCAGTCCCTGATCTACTCCCATTCCCCTCTTCAGAGTTCTGCTGCTGGTTGGGATCCCCCACTTATGGAGCACGTGCTGTCACTTTGGATCGCGGGTTGCCTTGCGGGTGTGGTTCTGTGTGTTGTTTTGTTTTGATAAAAGGGAACCGTATTGTGGGCATGGAGCTATGCGGCCTGCAACATTGATTTCTCCTGCTTTGCTAATCTGCACCGCCAAGAGACTCTTGCTGGATGTATGCAATATGCTTTTGTCACTCTAGCGGCCGGCCGAGTGGTTGTAGGCCCATACCTGTAACTTTTTCAAACTGCAATAAACGGTTTAAAAAAAAAAAAAAAAAAAAATGAGCCATACATAACCTCTTTAATTCTAATTTTGAAATATTCAAAATTGAAGCTGGGATGCTGAAAAACTCCGGCCTTTGGATATCAGTAAATATTTTCCTGATATACTCAAGCCAGGGTATACTCTTGGCGTTAGCTAGGCCCATGACATCTTTTATTATTTCCTGATTTAGGCCAAGGGCCACTGAGACCCATACTCTGCGCCAGAGTAGGACAGGTTGCAATTTAATCAGGTCGGATATATAATCCATCCCCAATTCCTGATGGCAATTAAAGACTGAGGTACCTTTCGGTAGAGCCAATAAGTATCTGAAAAAGTTATTTTCTTCAACTTGTATCGCCGATGTATCCTGGTACCCCCAGATCCCTGCCCCATATAACGCAACACTTCTGTATTTAGATTTATAAATCTTTAGCATGATCTCAGGGGGTCTCTTGCCAAGCTTAGCGGCAAAGTTCTTTAATGCTCCTATGGTGCATTTAAAAGATAGGGTCCTATTCTTGACCTCAGGGCCCCAGGAGCCGGAACCCTCAATTATAACCCCGAGGTATGGAAAAGTGTTAATATGCTCTATTACAAGCCCCAACGCTCTAAGATTTTTACAGCTTGGACGAGCCTTACCACACTGCATCACATATGGTTTTTTAGCATTTATCATAAGGCCCCTTTCTTCCATAAATTCAAGATATTTTATAAGGGCTTTCTTTGCTCCGACCTTCGTTCTCGCCATTAGTACTGCGTCGTCCGCGTGCAGAAGCGACACAATTGACTTGTTGCCGTACTTTGGGGAGTCTATTTTACAAGCGCCCAGTTCCTCCTCAAGTTTATTCGTATAAAGGGTAAAAAGAAAGGGGGCCAATACACACCCTTGTCTTACCCCTTTTTCTATCCTGAAGGGCCCAGTGCACTCCCCTCTCAGCCCAAATCTAACTTTGGCCGTTGCCCCTGAATAAAGTTGCCTTAGAAAGAGTACAGTGGCAGGATCGACTTCCATTTCCTCAAGAATTTGCCACATCTTCGCATGTATCACGCAATCAAAGGCGGCAGAGAGGTCAACAAAAATGGCGTATAATTGTCCTTCCTTAGCCTGAGTGTATTTGGCTTGTAACAAAACAAAATTTAGGACCTGCTCTACCGTGCCCATCCCTTCACGAAAGCCATACTGTACAGGGCTCAAAATATCATGTTCCTCAGCCCACAGTTGCAATTTATTTAAGACCACCCTCCGCGCCATTTTCATGAGGGAGTCTAATAAAGAAATAGGTCTATAATTAGATGGGCAGTCCCTGTCCCCCTTTTTGTATATCGGTATTATAACCGATTCCGACCAGGTACCAATAAAACCTATGGCACAACAAGCCTGTAGGACCCGGGTACAAAGTGGTGCCCACAAATCTATATTTAATTTATAAATATCATTAGGGATCCCATCCGGTCCCGGGGCTTTATTACTTTTACTAGCTTGTAGTGCCAGCTCTACTTCCTGTAGGGTAATCCCCATATTAATGGGGTAAAAATCACTCCCTCTCACTGAACACCCTATCAATTTGTCCTCTTTCATGGGAGACCCCTCGACATTTTTATATACCTTTGAGAAGAAATCAATCCAAGTTTTTTCATCAATAGCGATGTCCAACCTTTCTGCCTCCTTCTTGATAAAAAAGGGTGCGTTGACTGCCTCCCAGAAGGCCCTGACGTCTCTGCTCTGTGAGGCAGTCTACGTCTTTGATTTCCTTTTTCCGCAGGCACCCTCTCACATAAGAACCAAGCACTCTGCCTTCAGGATTGATAAGGCCTGCCATAGGAGTGACTGATAGGTTTATATGTGTGTATATGGTGAGATATAGTGAACCTATATCTCAGTAAGGGGTGCGTGCACTACGTTACCCAGGCTGCAGTAGCAGACCTGTGGTGTCATTTTGGGTGGCTTTCCAGGGGTGGCATAATACATGCTTCAGCCCCTGGTAGGCCTCTGGGGTACCTATGCCCTGGGTACATAGTATACCATATACTAGGGTCTTACAAGAGCACCTCAGTTCCAATCTGAACTGTACCTAATGTACATGGAATCATTTTAGAGCGGAAGCAGCTAGGCTGGGGCCTTGATTAGCAGAGTCTCAGCGAGACTAAAGTCGAAAAACAGTGAAACACCAGCATAAAGTGGGGGGAAGCATGTGAAGCAGATCCTACTCTCCCACAGGGATGGCCTCTCAAGTGCCTCTTTTTTAAATACATATGACTCCATCTAGGTAAGGCTGCTCCATAATTCACTCACAAAGCTGATGATATTTTGTTAATGAAATTTACATAAAATTTCAACAATTCCTCAAAAAACAATTGAAATTTCTCACCAAGAAAAGAAAAAAAGCAATTCATGCTTTGAGGTTTCTGGAATATGAAGTGCTTCTGCAAACAGCTATGCCCAGATTTACTAAGGGTTTGCATTGTCGCTGCATCACGCAAGGTGACGCCAGGCAACATAAGCCCTTAATTGCGATTTACTAAGCCACGCAAAGACACCTTGAGTGGCTGTGCATGGTTCAGCAAATCCAGAGTAACAAATAGCGCTGCCTTGCATTGCCCTGCGCTAAGGAGGTGTTCCATGGGGTGAGTATGGGGTTTCCCATGCATCCAGCCATTGATTTTGACGCAATCCCATATTTGCTTTCGCCAGCAAACCTGGGATTGCGCCAAAATGGTGCGCATTACATAACCAAGCGTAACCAGGGGAAATATTTTTGTTTCTCCTTGTTACTTCTTCATTCCTGTCATTCTGCAGCACACATAGAAAGAAGAATATGTCTTTAGAGATTGTGTTTGTGAAGGAAGGTATACCTCGTAACACAGGCAACGCTGCACCATGTCTCAAGGGTGGGTGCAATTGGTGCTAGGCAGCACATATTTTGCCAGTGCAGGGAGACTGCAGAAATGCGTCAATGGCTCATTTCTCCTCTCGCCCGGTCACACGGTGTGGCATGTTCCCTTGCTGCGTCATGTGACTTTTTAGTAAATTGGGGATCACATTTCTAATCTACACTGCCAAGGTCATTACTTTAGTCGAGAAACTAAAGACTGTAACTTGGCTGGTGTGGAAATGGAAGAGATAGACTGTTAACATGTGTGCTGTAAACAGTCACATATATCAAAATACAGCATCCATCGTTCACACCCACACTCACTCAAACACAAGCGTTACCACATTTAAATTCGCCTTTCACACTCATTCAAACACATTCTGGGACATATTTACAAGGGGTTTTCACCACCAGAACGTCACTCTTTTTGATGTTTTGGTGGCGATAACCCCTTCGCCTAATTTACAAGGCTGTTTAAAGCCACTTAAATACCGCCTTGTAAATAATGCCCCTATTCACGCAGCTCTTACGGTGAAAGAGGCAGGCAATGGGCCTTCCGCCGTAACACCCATTGCTTTTTGATGCCTTCCCCTATTTTCAAGGCTGGCATGAATAAGGGGCAGCGCCAAAAACTGGCGCGACGAGGAAAAATTATGAATTTTTCCTCGTTTTTGCTGTTTTTATAGAAAGAGCAAATCACCATTAGTGATTGTTCATGAGCAAAAGGCCTGGGCAGGAAGGAGGTCACACCTCCGCCTGATAAGGATTGCTAGTGAAAGACCCATCAGGGCAGTGAGCCTCAAAGGATTCACCGCCTCTGTTATAGAAGTGACTTGTCTCCCAGTGGAGACAAAGGCTCCCCCATCAGGCCATCATGTTTGCAAGCAGGCGGTAAATTAGATATTCAGGAGACGTACACACACCCCAAAGGCTATCCACAATTCTGGGGCGGCTAGTCGGTCTGTACAGTTGAGGATTGCCCTAAAAGATCCTAAAATAGTGGGCTTTGGGTAGTTTAGTGACGTACACCCATCGGATGTTGTCACCTGGGGGTGGATTAGCCGCAGGACTAGTAGCCTATTGGCTACTAGCCATCACACCCTAAACACCCCTTAAATCCAGGATTTAGGAGGCACCCCTGGCACCAGAACTCCAGATCTGCTCTGGTGAAGATAAAGGACAAAGACGAGGCCTGTGTCAGCACAAGGCAGTACTCCACAATGAGAAGGCGCAAAGGTCGGTGCCTTTGGCAGCCCCTCTCCACCCGCCGGACTACAACTAGTCCAGGACCAAGACTGGTTCCAAAAGGAAGGTGAACACATCTGCGAGCCAAAGACTTCACCAGGACTCCCTAGGGCTAGAGATACTAGTCCCCTGCAGTCGGCAGGCACAAACCGCACTTCCACAATCCAAAGAAGGACTGACCACCGGGCTCTGTTGTGGACCAACCCAAAAGTAACCAACCAGGTACTGTTTGCAAATCATATTTCTGAACCTCAGTGCGTCCCAGCCTTCTGCAGTGTTCCCAGGACCTCTGGAAGAAGATTGACCCAGCTGTGACCTTTGCCAGGACCAAGGCTTGCTGGTGGTCTGGCTGACTACAAACTGATTCACTTGACACCCCAACACGGAGGGAACCTTTTGCATCATCCCCCCCCCTCCACCTCTGTGGTACAGTTGTCGAATTCTTGCATCCCAAAGAAGGCTTTGTTGGCATGCCTGGTAAAGCTAGTGCATGCAGTCTCGTTCAGCACCATGGATAGCCACGCACACGTCTGCACCCGAGACTCCTGAGCTATGCAGAGCTGTTCTACCCTGTGATTCCTGGTTCAGGGGCCCCTCCGAGCTTTTCCTATAAGGGGCAACTCTGAAAACAACCAGCAAGTATTGTTTCTTCGAATCTGCAATGTTACAATGCATGCGATACAACGCATGCCATTACAATGTGGTTGTTACAACTACCGCGTTGTTACATCGCATACCATTACAAAGCAAGTCGTTACAACTACTTGCTATAGGGGACGCTGGATGTTGGAATAGTATAATTTACTATTCCAACTCCAGTCAACAGTAGGGAAGGTGTTGCATTTTAAATCCAACACTTTCTGCCCCCTACAGCAAGTCGTTGAAACAACTTGCATTGTAATGGTTTTCAATGTAACAACGCGGTCGTTGTAATGACTGCATTGTAATGGCATGCGATGTATTGCATGCGATGTAAAGGATGTCTCCCGTTTTGTCAAGTACTGTTTTTGACAACTCCCCATCCAGCACAAAGGACAGCCAAGTCACCTCTGCACACGGACTTCCTGGGCGGGGTAAAATGTTCTGATTGTCGAGGCTTGCTCTGTGGACCTGCAAGTCCTTAACTCCAAGTGGGTTCAGTTGAACTCACCCCGCAATTGATCGAGAGTCACAAGGTTCTCTCCATTGACTGCAATGATCAAGTTTGACAGATGTGCAAAGTATTGATTTTATAACACTGTAAATTCTACAACTCCGGTTATACAAACTGTACATACTTCATTCTGGTGTCTAAATGGGTATAAAAATACACTTCAAGATAATGTAAGCACAATGGAGGATGGACAGAATCTGGACACTCCCATCTTCTTGACTCTCAAGATGAATGATCTGAGAGCACTTTGCAAAGTTAGATCTACTGCCAAAAAGGAGGACCTCGAGAAGGCATTCAGTGCCTTCAATGAAGAGCAGGACAGGGAGAGTCCTACCTCTGAGGTTAAGATAGAAGAATAGAATGACCTCCCAGCCCAAACAGACAATAGGGGAAAAAGTGAAGACCAAAACTCTGCATCCTTCCCCAGAACCCCTCACCTGTAGGAAGTGACAGAAGTCACTCTAGTATCCCCCCTACTGGAACGGTGGTAGGATACCTCGGGGACAGGCTTGCCAAGATCTCCTCGGAGGAGAGAAAACTTGAACTAGAGGGGAGGAGACTAGCCCTGCAAGTGAGGTAAGAAGGGCTAAGTTGGGCCTAGTTCCCAAAGTTAGTGGAAGAAATGTAAATAGGGAAAAGGAGGAGTATTTGTACCCTAAGATCCCCAAAGGGATTGTCCCCAAGAAAAGTGATGGAGATGGCATCGATAAATGGTTTGCAGCTTTTGAGAGAGCTTGCGAATAGAGAAGAGTAGTTTTTCAACACTGGGGCTCTCTACTTTGGGAGTTAGTCTCAGTAAAAGTCAAAAATAGACTTCTGACCCTTAATGAGAATGTGCCTGAGTCTCATCTTCTCATGAAAGAGACAGTCATGGAAGGGTTTGGACTCATCAAAGAGGAGTACAGAGTCGACATAAGAGAGACCCAAAAAGGCCAAAACCAAACTTGGGTAGACTTTATTGACTCCTCAGTCAAGGCACTGGAGGGCTGAGTAAAAGGTAATAGGTTGGACACTTATAAGGGCTACATAATCTGTTGATGAAAGAGCACACCCTGACTAATTGTGGCCTCAAAGTTGTGACTTTGCTAAATCACATAACCTGTTCATCAATAGTCTAAACACATCATAACTCCAAATCTTAAGTACAAGCATTATCAACGTCTGGTGGGTGTGTCAGGAATTGTCCACGGCTGCTAACCAGCCATGTTGGGTGATGTCTAAAATTGGCATACAGGTGAGACACGGTGAGAAAAGAGTCCAAGGGCTGAATTGAAAAACAAAACCAAAATAGGCACAAGCGAGGGAGAAAGCCAAGTGGCCGTTGATAAAAGTAAGTCTGTGAACAACGTTCACTGGAACAGCTGACGCTGGAATGATAAGGGTATGAGAGGGTAGGAGACAATACCTATGTGGCGGTGTGGATTGATCGAGGAAAGGGAGAGAGAAAAGGACAGAATGAAAGGACTATGAGGGTGCATGGGGTGAAAGGGCCCACCTCAACTGGAAGTGGACTCAAAGAAGATCAAGGATGAATAGTTCACCACGAGGCCGGTGGGGGATCAAAAACCGGCCAGGGGGTCCAGTAGAAAGTGCGGTCCACGTTGGTATTCCTGTGTGTGGGGTGGCCTCTAACACTCCAGACCCTGGACTTCCTGGACACTGTCCCTTCTGGGTAAGATCACTATCCAGTTGTGCATGGTCAGTCTCCCGCTGTCTATCTTACTTTCCCCGACCAACGGCTAATATTTTCCCCCCTTTTTACTTTCAGCGTCTTGCTCACCCAATACGGCACACCCGCCCATTTGCCTCCTCCTTCACCTGGTTTCTAGAAGCACACACCTCTCCCAAGAGTAAGACCCTTGTACACGGAGCAGGGTCATTTCTCCGTTTATCGTGCTTTTCATTTGTTTAATTATACCTTCTCCCTCCTTCCAGCGTCTCACACTCCCTCGGGGATTCTACCCCTTTCAATTTCAAGTCTCACATTGACATTGTGTCAAGCTCCGATAAGGTAGGCGATTGGAGCTCCTATTTTCCCTTTATCCCTTGTGTTTTAGGACATTCAGTTATCGTTTTCTCCCCTTTTGTGATTCTCCCCAGGCACTCCTTGCATCTTTTGGCCTCATTTTGTTAGCGGCCGCCTGACCTCCGGGAACCACGTCAACGACGAAGACACTCTCAAAACCATGTACACCATCAGACCTCTGCCCCCACCACATCTTCAACAAAGCGAGCTCCATCATCGCACCCCAAATTCAAAAGGTCCTCAACAGCTCATTCGAGACCGCCACCTTCCCGGAAAGCTGGTAACACTCAGAGATCAACGTCCTACTCAAGAAACCCAAAGCAGATCCTAAGGACCTCAAGAACGCCCGGCCCATCTCTCTGCCACCATTCCCAGTGAAAGTCATTGGGAAGATCGTCAACAGACAACTGACTCGATTCCTCAAAAGAACAACACCCTGGACTCATCCCAGTCTGGATTCCACAGCAACCACAGCACCGAAGCACCGAATCCGCCCTCATCGCCACCACCGATGACATCAGGATCCTGCTGGACAATGGCAAAACAGCGGCCCTCATCCTCCTAGACCTCGTGGCCACCTTCGACACCATCTGCCACCACACCCTACGCACATGCCTCCACACCACAGGGATCCGCGACAAGGCCCTGGACTGGATCACCTCCTTCCTCACCGACAGAACCCAGAGAGTCCACCTCCCTCCATTCCGATCCGAAGCCACCAAGATCATCTGCGGCGTACCCCAGGGATCATCCCTCAGCCCAACCCTCTTCAATGTCTACATGGCCCACTCGCCAACATCGTCCGATCGCACAACCTCAACATCGTCTCATACGCCGACAACACCCAGCTGATCCTCTCCCTCACCAAAGACCCCACCACCGCCAAAACCAACTTCCACGAAGGAATGAAGGCCGTCACCAAATGGATGAAGAACAGTCGCCTGAAACTGAACTCAGACAAGACGGAGGTCCTCATTCTTGGATCCACCACCTCCGCCTGGGATGACTCCTGGTGGCCGGCCTCGCTGAGAGCTGCACCAACACCCACCAACCACGCACACAACCTGGGGTTCATCTTGGACTCATCATTGTCAATGACCCAGCAAGTCAACGACGTCTCCTCCTCCTGCTTCAACACCCTCTGCATGCTTCGCAAGATCTACAGGTGGATCCCCACTGGAACCAGAAGGACGGTCACCCAGGCACTTGTTACCAGCAGGCTGGACTACGGCAACACCCTCTACGCTGGAACCATGGCCAAACTTCAGAAGAGACTCCAACGCATACAGAACGCCTCCGCACGCCTCATCCTCGACATCCCCCGCTACATCACTGCCCACCCGAGGGACCTGCACTGGCTCCTCATCAACAAGAGGATCACCTTCAAGCTCCTCACCCACGCTCACAAATCACTCCACGACGCCGGACCAGCATACCTCAACAAACGACTCACCTTCTACACTCACAACCACCAGCTTTCCTCCGCTGACCTTGCCCTCGCCACCATTCCACGCATTCACCGAATAACCTCGCCCTCGCCACCATTCCACGCGTCCACCGAACAACCACCGGCGGCATATCCTTCTCCCACCTTGCCGCCAAGACATGGAACACCGTCCCCATCCACCTGCGACAGACCCAGGACCTGCTGACCTTCAGGAGACTTCTCAAAACCTGGTTGTTTGAGCAGTAACACCCCCCCTCAGCGTCTTGAGACCCTCATGGGTGAGTAGTGCGCTCTACAAATAATTGATTGATTGATTGAACCTACAGCTTCGGGCCCACTAAGTAGACCTGTATGGCAGGATACTAAGGGCTGGAGACGCGGCAATAGCGCAATTCCTCGACAGTATACCCCTGCCGCAGCTCACTGACAAGCAATGTGAGATGCTGGGGGCAGAGATCAACCTCGAGGACCTCCAGGAGGCCATACGGGACATGGCAGGGGGGAAAGCCCCAGGACCGGATGGTTTTACTGTAGAGTACTACAGCAAGACGCGGATGAACTCCTTCCGGGACTGCTGGAGACACTGCGGAGAGCTAGGCAGACAGGGATACTCCCAAATTCCATGAGAGAAGCTCAAATAGTATTGCTCCCTAAACCAGATAGGGACCCCACCTTGCCTGGTCCCTACCGCCCCCTCTCTATGCTCGGAGTGGACATCAAAATTCTAGCTAAGGTGCTGGCTTCTAGGATAAATGGGGTGGTGACCCACCTGGTCCACGAGGACCAGTGCGGGTACATGCCAGGCAGAGGCACCCACATGAACCTGTGAAGGCTAGCGCACATGATGCACTCCGTCGCGGTTTCAGAGACACCAGCAGCAGTAATTTCACTGGATACCGAAAAAGCCTTCGACACCCTGCAATGGGATTATCTGTGTAAAGTTCTGCTTAGAATGGGATTGGGTGAGGAATTCGTGGCATGGGTGCGACTTATGTAACAGAGACCCACTGCTAGGGTGCGTACAGGCGGGCTGGTCTCTGAATCAATCACCATCGAACGAGGTACGAGACAGGGGAGCTCCCTATCCCTGCTCCTAATTGTAATCGCTATGGAGCCACTCGCCATTCGTCCTCGAAGAGACATGGAGTGCTAGGGCCTGGAGATAGACGGACAGACCCGTGTTGTGTCCCTATATGCGGATGACGTGCTGGTGTACATGCGTCAGCCTGCAGAGACTATCCCGGACCTACTAACCGTCCGGGAAGATTTCGGTGTAGTATCCGGACTGGTAATTAACCCTGCAAAATCGATCGCGTTCCCACTGGCGGTTCTGGCGGGGCTTGAAGCGACTGCACTCCCACTGATAGTGCTAACGTGGAAGAGTGACCATTTTCGCTATCTGGGGATGCAGATAGCTCAGTCCCCCGAAGTCTAATATGCCCTGAACACAGGGAGAATCCTCAACAACCTGAGGGAGTCCATACTTTTTTGGAACCGGTTGCCGCTGTCCGTCATGGGGCGGGTAGCAATGGCAAAGATGGTCCAGCAGCATCCCGAACAATACCTTCACCACTCTGAATAGCCTACTGGTACTGCTGGTTTGGGTGGGCAAGTGGAGCAGAGTTAAACTTGACCTCCTCAAGCTGGACATGGATCAGGGTGGCCTGGCGCTCCCTGACTTGCGTTTATATTACATTGTGGGACTCCTACAATATGCAGTACAGTCTTGCATGGAGGGCTCAAACACTGAAAAAAGACTGTATGCCAGTTGGTGTCCGGAAGCAGAGCTACCTAAGTAACTGATGATGGGAGCCAGGACTCCCCTGAAGTGCCCATTCATAGTGAAACAAGTTGCCTGGGCCTGGGAACGGGCGGTGACTCTGGTGCTGCGAAAAGCCCCCTATGTGCGCGCTCCCCCACTGGAATGGCTTCCGGGATACCACCAGATACAATCAGTAATGGATGTGGCCAGCTGGAATGCAGGAGGCTGCACAATGGCTAGAAATCACATCTCAACGACTCATTCATGTCTTTTCAGGATGTCAGGGAGCACTGCAGGGTCCCAGAGGGCCATTTCCTCCAAAATGCAAAGATAACCCACACGTTTCAGGTAATATGGACTACATTCCCAATGGAGCCGGAGGAATCAAGCACGCTGTGCACAATCTTGGACCCAGGCTCCTTTCGAGAATTAATATCCAGGCTGTACAAGGCCCTAAAAACAGACCGCAGGCTAGACATGGCCCCGACACTGAGGAGGTGGGAGGAAGACCTGCCCAACCCCTTAACGGATGGGGAGTGGAAACCCACTTTGGCGCTAGCTCAAGATGTTTTGAGCAATGCCCGGTTCAAGCTTACGCAGCTCAATTATCTGCACCACTCTTACCTGACTCCTGCACCCCCGATGAGGTTTGACCCAACGCATGCACCAAAGGGCTCAAGGTGTGGCTTCTCTCCGGCTCACTTTATTACTGTGACCTGGGACTGCCCCAGGCTCGGCTCTTACTGGAGCATAGTGCCGGAAGCTCTGTGAAGAGCAACAAACCTCTCTATTGAAGCCTCAATTAAGCGATGCCTCTTGGGAGTACTCCTGACCCCCAAGGCCACAACTCGTATGCAGCATAAATTTGCTATGCTTGGGCTGGTATTAGCGAAACGCCGCATAGCTATTCATTGGAAGGCAGATACGACCCCCTCCCCCGGAGAAATGGAAGGCGGACTTGCGGGAGTGAGGGGTAGCAGAGGAGCGTCGACTCAGATCGGTTCATTCGAACGTGAACGCATACAGGGACTTGGCGATCTGGAGTATCATGATGGACCTCGGGCAGGGGGCAAATCACAAATATGGGACCAGCGTTAACTCCTCTGGGGATGATTCAAGGCCACCCACGTGACATGGCTTCGTGCTAGAGACCCCCCACTCCCTGCTTGGGCCCCCACCTCCCCCCCTCCCTGTAGGCTTATAGTGGCAATAGCACCTGGACTTCACCCACGTAGGGCGGTACCCAAGCGACACATATACGCCCACGCCCTGATCCAATAGGCCCCCGGGCTCCTGCCTGGATGGCCCCACACATAAGCTAGGCCCTCACTGCCAGTCCACCTTAGGACTGTACCCCCCCCGCACATCCCCCCCGATCCCCAGTCAGAGGTACCCACTACTGTGTATAGAGGTCAGAGACATGAGATACTGCACCACACTAGAACCTTGCCTAAATACTGAAGAAAGACACACTACTTCAATCCGGGGAGGGTCACCCATTCCGCCAGGAGCTGTCAAATAGCGATAGAAGTTTGTTTGTTTTGTTTTGTCTCCGTTTTAGAAAGACGCAAATCAAAAAAGTAGTAATGTGATTACAGGAAGCAATTAGAAATTAACTATTGTGATAGTGGGATATTAAAGGTCCCTAGAAAATGTTACCAGCATTATGGCCTAGGTTACATTGTAAAACAAACTCCTTTATGACGCCTCCTAAAGGTAGCGTTTCATGAGCTTGGAACGGCGCAAAGCTGCTGTTTACAACTGGGCAACAATATACTGCATTGATGCTTGTAATATGATGTCTGTACATTGATTCTCACATGCATACTGCCAATAAAAAAAAATAATAAAAGAAAAATATATATATATATATATATTCACTGAAAAAACCATAGGTTTCACACACGTTATAGTTAGGAATTAGCATTTAAAAAACCTTGCAAATTCACTTAAAAAACCATAGGTTTCACACATGTTATAGTTAGCTGTACATTTCACTCGTAAAAAAACAATGAAATTCCACGTTATAGTTAGATCAGGTAACTATAACTTGCGCGCCCACAATAAACTGGTGATGACGTCACATATTACATCACTCATGACATGGTCAGTGACATCACTCATCACATCAATGATGACATCTGAAATGACACATTGTGGATTGCGGTCGCGCAAGTTATAGTTACCTGATCTAACTATAACGTGGAATTTCATTAGTTTTTTACGAGTGAAATGTACAGCTAACTATAACATGTGTGAAACCTATGGTTTTTTAAGTGAATTAGCAAGGTTTTTTAAATGCTAATTCCTAACTATAACGTGTGTGAAACCTATGGTTTTTTCAGTGAATTTGTACGGTTTTTTAAATGCTAAGTTATGTATTTATTTTTAATTTTTTTTTCTGGTTTTTCACCGTGCGCACACCCTGCGCGCACGGAGCGCTTCGCACACCGTGCGCGCGCTGTGGGCACCGAGCGCCCACCTTGCGCAGTTCATGCCGTGCGCGCTTCGCCTTTTTGTACACAGTAACAATTTTTTTTTCTCCCTTCAATTTATTTAATACATGTGATTGTTATTTCGTTTTTTTTTTTTTTTTTTTTTTTTTTCGTGCGCGTACGGTAAGCTTACCATACGCGCACTCCGCGATTTTTTTTTAAATTTATTAAATATATTTTTCGTACTTTTTGGTCCTTCGTGGACCCCCTGACAAACGCTAGGGGGTCTGCAACTCTCTTCGTTGCCCCCTTTTTACGTTATCTTCCTTTGTTTTTCAGTGCGAGAGTCAGAAAATGGCGGCCGACACTTTCTGATTTCGTCCGATTCGAATGTTTACAGTCATGTGACAACCAATCAGATTTGAGCTCGCGCACGCCACCGTACGCGTACGGTAAGCTTACCGTAAGCGCACGGAGCGCGCTTACAGGTATATATATTGATTTAAATGCTATTTTCTCAGGAACTACTGAACAGATTTACACCAGACCTACAAAAGGCACATCCTTGACCTGCAGACTACCTCTCTGCCAAATTACAAGTAATTCTGTTCAGCCGTTCGGGCTGTAGCTCGGACTAAAGGTCCTATGGGAAAATGCATGGGGAAAACGCGTTTTGGGACCCCCCCTTTTTCTCAGCCCCCGCTTGACGAATCCCCCCAAGACTTTCAGGGTAGGAGCGGAGCGTAGCGCCCCATTAATTTTGAAAATTTTGCGAGGATTCGTCAACCGGCGCCAAAGTTATTCAAAATAGAATGTTGCGGATTTCCTATGGAAACACGGTCCTAACTATAACTATCTACTGGCGACCGCCAGTAGATAATATATATATATATATATATATATATATATATATATATATATATTATCATACAAGCATGGATCATGACATGCATTGGTATAATTATTGCTGATGTTGGAGCTGCTGTGCGGGCACAAGTTACGGTATACAATGACATTGCATCGGCATTGTCAAGGTTATGTGTGCACAGGCTGTGCTATAGGTTCACATTGTATTTTCTGAATTGCCATTGTCGGGCCTCCACATATCATGACATTCATTGACATCATATTCACCAATTCCAACACCCCTATGGATTGTTTTAAAAACAATCCTGCCTACGATACAGACACTCTTGCACCATGGTTCAAGGGTACTTGCATTGGTGCTAGACTGCCGAAATGGCGCTAGCACAAGGGGAAAGGACAGGAATGCACCGTATTCGACAAATACGGTGCATTACTACCCTTTTCCTGAGACGCAGGGCAGCGCAGCTAGGTAACATGCTTCGCTGCCCTGATCCACGATTCCCATAAATGCCCCAAAGATTTTAGAGGCACTTCAAGTGAATATCAACAGTGAATATCAACTGGCGTCTTTTCAGACTGCAACCCAATACTTCTCATTTGCAGATTCGCCTGGAATTTTGCTTAGTATGCCAAACTTTCTTGCGCCCAGGCGTATTTAATAAATTCTGCAAAAGATTGAACGAGCGCCTGAACCTTCCTTGGCCTCTCTCATCTGGGCAGACATTGGAACTGGGAAAAATACCTCATGGGGAGAGTATCTATCCTCTGCATTGAGCTCCTTGGGGCTTGCTTTGCTATGGGACTCTGCTGACTCAGGTTCTCCGCTTAAGCAAGTGATTGACAGGTCAGTTAGAGTTGTTTCACAGCTTGAGGATAAAGATCAATTCCCTTAGAAAGTTCTTGCATGGATTCTTATAAATTCTTATGTCTGCAAACACCCACATTCTTACTTGAGCACCTCATATTCTTATTACATGAAGTTAAAGTGCTTAAGGTTAAGGAATTGGTGATCGTCCCATAAAAGCATTGATTACACATTTGTAGTGCACTTGAACAACACAATCTTCTCGCTTATGTGGATATAAAAAAGAATCTGTAATTCACATTTTATATGTTTGCTCGAATTTGATGGATGCACGTAGACACTTTTTACGCAAGCAATTTTACACTTTACAGATAAGAGCATGTAGGGCAGCCCTGACTTAATTTCTAAGTGGGAAGCACCCGCCACTTTCGTGTAATTTTGTAAAATTCATGGAATATGTGTGCGCTGCATTAATTTTTATTGACAGTCAATCGAATTATTCATGTTCACAGTTTGGTGATCCCAAATTCGCCCATATTTGATTGATGCATGCCACCACTATTTACGCAAGCCCTTTAATCATTACAAATAAGGACATGTAGAGCAGCCTTGATTAAATGCCAAAGTGAGAAGCACCCACAATCTCGCGTGCAATTCTTTTAAATGTTTGGAATATATGTCTGCTAGGATGCCACTGCATTGAATTTGTGTGCACAATTTGGTCAAGCATATATTCTATGTGTTTCCTCATTTTTTAATATTTTACGACAGCGTTATGGCGGGGACGCGGTGCTATTGACCCAACGGGATTAAACACAAATTTATATCCCCTGATGGACAACTTCCGCCATGCATTGGGATCTTTCTAACTACAGGAATTGTCTAATGAGCTGATTTATTGATCACCTTAATATGGGATGCCACAATTTCATGATTGATCATACAAAAAAATTAAGAAATGTACAAGTGAAAAAAAATTCAACAAAAATCAACTGGAGTGTCATTGTTTTTGAACTAGCACCATTTGAGTACTATCCCCCTGGGGATCCAGCAGTGAATCCGGGGGGACGCTCCCCTAGGACTGGGGGACCGCTACTTCTTGAAAACTTCACACACGCTTTTTTGATCGGAAAGCGAAACCCCGCTGTACGCCTGAAAAGGTTTACTAATCACTCAACCACAGATATACATTTTGGAGTGCATAGGGATAAATGATGTGGACATACAGATGAACTTGCATACACTTTACACAATTTCATATTGGTAGTCGATGAGAGGAGGACATCCGGAAGAATTTGCATATACTTTACACTCTTTTATACTGCAGTAAGTTTTTTTACAATATACTTATGATAATGATGTTTAATTGATTGTTTTTATGATTTAAGCTGAATATGTTGACCCATAAAAGTTTTTCATTCTATTAGGTTTTATAATGATTGATTTTGTAATTTGTGATGGTTTTTATTAACCGAAGCAAACCAATAAACTGAACTGCTGGATTGCTCCCCCCCAAGGACAAAGGCATGCTTCCACTCACCTGCCACAGACCTTTAGCTGAAATGTCGTCGCCAAGGCAGAGAACGTGAATGGTCCCACAAAAGTGACTTCAAACTTCGGGAGCACTAAACATTGAGACAAAGAAGAGAAGTGTGAAAGAGGAATCAAGGTGAACGGACAGAGGCAGGAAACGGTCAAACAAGAGATTTGTGAGGGTGCAATCAAGGTAGATGGAAATCTGCACTTGATGGTGAGGTGTAAGGGAGGTATGAGGAAGAACTCATCGTGAACGCACAGCTGCACTAGACAGTGAAACAAATAACATAGATGCAAAGGTGGGATCATAGTCGAGGCAAAGCAGCACTAGATGATGAGGCGAAGAAGAGAGGTATAGGGAGGAATCAAAGTGGACGCAAGCCTGCACTAGGCAGCAAGACAAAGAAGAGAGATGTAATGGAGGAATCATGGCAGACACAAAGCAGAACTAAATGGTGCAAAGAAGTAAGGTGTCAGGGAGCAATCAAGGTGTATGCACAGCTGCACTAAACATTGAGGCAAAGAGAGTTATGAGGGAGGAATCATGGTGGACCCACAGCTTCTCTACACAGTGAGTGCTGGACATGGCTCTTTCAACCTCCTAGTTTTCGCCTTCTCTCTGTTCATGACCCTAGAACCCGTAATCTGTTCTCACTGTACTGCAGTGGAAAGGTAAGAGTGCCCTCCCCATACGGGGTAGGAGAGGGGTGCTCGCACAATAGGGTTAGGTCTCATCCCCTGGGTGCCCAATGAAAGGGTAAACCATATACCCATGGCAGGTATTGTGTGGGCGAGATGGGGGACATGGCTCTGGTCATGCCCTGCGGGACTCGCTGGCCCATTATGTCTCCTACTCAGAATGGTGCTGTCACTAGTGAGCCAAACTCGGAGGGGCCTCCTCTACCACTGGAGTGGCCCTAGGGCATGTCCCCAGGGGTGTAGCCTGGGGTGGACGAGTGGCCAGGTGGGGACCTGAGTGGGATCACTGCTTAAACAGGGAGAATCCCTAGGTGGAGTCCCCCTACCCTGAAGTCAGTCCCCCTTGATTGGACACCTTCCGAGGTTGCAGAGACCCCTTTGTGGCCATAGTGCCAGAGCCTTTCCCCTCTGTGGCTGCAGTGTGGAAGGACGCGCACCCTTCCTAGGCCCTGTAGGAAGTGGTGCTTAGCTGAGGGGGTGAGACGGATCGTGTGCTGGGCCCTTGTCCGGCCTAAGCCCATGCACTAGGGACATTTTTTAGACACCAGCCTGCCATAACGGACAGGTGTGCGCAGTGGCACCACAGAAGTGCAATGCATTAGTCTTGACTGCTAGTTGGCCACCAGATTGTGCACGGACCCTACTGATGTCCTCGAGACCCAGGCCGCCAGACCGCCATGGCAAGCCGGTGTGCGTATTGGTTCTTGTGTGGAGTCTTAAGGCTTTGAGACCTTTCCTACTGTACTTGTAGTGTGAAAGTGCATGCAGCCTTCCCGCACATGTTAGGAAGTGGTGTGGACTAGATGTTTGTAAATGTAGGCCAGGCCTGCCATTGCGTCCTGGGTGCACACTTACATCTCTGGTGTAGTTGACCTATGAGTTTGACCTGATCAGGCAGGCCAGTGCGCGCACTCGCACAGACTGTGTGTTTCAAACATGTGTCTGACCTGCCATAGAAAGCCTGTGAGAGCGCCTGTGCATGCGTACTCCAGTTGGCCCGTAGCAAGCACGGTCCATCCAGGGGGGCCCTTTTGTCTCCACGAGGATGGATGGTAAAGGGTTGGGCAGGCACCTACGGGGTTCGCTGCCCAGGTATGAAGACCTAGGAGGGTTCCCCTACCAAGGAGACTGACTCTTCCCTTAAGTTAACATGGAGAAGGGGTCACTGGTATACCAAGCTGCAATAAGAGAATACAGCTGCGCGGTTTCATGATGTTTTCTATCAATGGATTCGCTAGGCCAAACCCATTCCAGTGGTAACCGTGGCCTTGGCATATCTTGCGTGGGAATGCCACTTATGGAAAGTGGTAAAGGAAAAAGTGGGAAACCCAATAGACCCTTGGAGGCTTGGGCAAATAATGTATAAACAGGTAAACATGCCTACAAGGGATTTTTTTCTCTACTTATTGTCATGTTTTAAGCAATCATCAGTGGTAAGCTCTACAGAGTAGCTTACAGAAAGCTTTTTACAAAGCTGAATTACTTGTTTCAATGTGAACAGATCTGCAAAAAAATACTTTAAACGGGTGTATGCTTCTTATAACATAACTTTATATTGCAACAATATTAAAGGGTACAAAAATTCTCTATATATAAACATATATCAAAACAAACTGATTAAGATTTAAAGATTTTTTGTTGGTATAGTTGTCTCTTGGTCACTAATGTGGTCGCGTATTCCAAACAATATGTACAAAAGGATAATTGTGACCGATTATACAGAAAACACAAAAATGCACAGAGGAAATAGGCATAAATGTAGATGTTTCTGTCTGTATAGTGAAGGCATCTACTAGACCATCTTCATGGCTGTAAATTCATATGTTGAATTACCTTAAAAAGGCTGCAATCAGAGCTTATAGTGATTGATGTAGTTCAATCCTTAACAAACGTGTTCAAGGTCGAAATCACAGCTGTTGAGTAGCTGGTGGTGACACAGAACTAATCACAAGGCCTCAGGAATGTGAGGCTCAAGGGGGCATTCACTCCTCCACTGGTCCACTGAAACCTGAACTTTCAAGTATCGGCTTCAATCATTTCATTTAATAATCAAAAACTGATGCTGACCGTGAATGCAGCAGACCGCCGTACGGAGCAGTACCCATCTTTGATTATTAATTGAAGTGATCGGCCACGCCAACACTTGAGAGTTTTGGTTTCAGTGGACCACTGGAGGAGTGAATGCCCCCGTGAGCCTCACATTCCCGAGACCTTGTGATTCTGTGGTTCAAACAAATACCCTTTGAACTTTTCCCCAACTTCAAAGGCCCAGTGCCACCCAACCATCAGGAAAGATCCACTTGCGGGATGCAGGACCGCAGAACCTGGTCTGAGTGGTGCACATTGCCAAGAGGACTCTGTTGTGCTCATAGAGGATACCTGCCAAAGGAACAGTCCCCGGCCCTCCTGAATAGTGGCTGACCTGGGATAACGACTTGCTGACATGTGACACCCTGAAGTGGGCTCCCAAGGAGTAGTCGGCTGGTGTCCTGTTCTCTCCGAGTCTCAGGAATATATCAAAGATCTCCAATGAAGGGCCACACCATATACTGGTGTCATCTGGAGAGTTGTGCTGTTTAAATGCCCACATCGCCTGCTGAAAGCTGGACAGCGCTGTGTGCTTGGAACTACAGAATCGAGTCTGGAGTGTCTAGTGCGGAGCTCAAGAAGTTGCCTGTATCAACGGCGAATTGGTTCCTCTACTACAGGGACTTCAGCATGCATAAGCGTCTTGTTGGTGGAGAGCAGATTCTCGGGTTGTGGGATCCAACATGGCCTGCTTCGTCGACTGTGCCACATTTCTCTTGTGCGCCATGCCGACTGCATACTCATTGCGTTCGGTATCTGATTCACTGGTTACAACCCTAGGAGCAGGGGGGAAGCAACCATTGCAGAGTCTCCTTCTACCTCGTGAGACATTGAGGAACTTGTGCCTGTGTGTGCTACCGAAAACATCTAGTGCAACCGACATCAAGGTGTGCCGGACCTGGCGCCTCATTTCCAGAGAGGTATGGAATTGCAGCTCTACGTTGTGTAACCTGAAGTATCTAGTGCAACTCATTTATTCTTGTGCCAGGCCCTGTGCCCAGACTGTCGGGGTAGAGCAAGGATCAACGTGTTCCCAACGGGGAGCCTCCTCAAGCCAAGAGGCTCCCCTCTATGCTGTTCCCATTTACTACTTGATCCCTCACTGGCCCCCGTCACAGTGGACCAACTGCCCTCCAACCTCCTGGCCTTTCTGAAGACTTTGTGGCACCAGTTAGGACTGAGAGGATTTGACTAGGCCAGAGGTATGTTTCTGAGAAGGTTTGAGAGCAGGTCAAGAGACTGTGTGACCCCCCTGTGCTTCACAGAACTGGGCTGGTGCCAGAAGGGCCTGGTGGACCCCTGTTTGTAACAAATTGTTGCTCTTAGATCGTTTCTGCTTCGCAGCTTGGTGGTGAACTTCCTGAGAGGTGCCAAGAACCCCATTTGTTCATGTCTTACTCTTACTGTCTATCCCCACCTGCTTTCCGGGGACCCGGAGGAGGTGTGACATCAGCCATGAGTGGTTTAAGTCCAGAAAGGAGGGGCTGGTATAGTGAGGGTGAATGAGAGGGTGGCGGGAGGTTTGGAGCCCCTGGGTCTGTGGAGTGTTACCTACTGACCTGCTTGGTATCAGTGGAAAAAGCACTATACCTCTCAATGTTGGGTTTACCCACATAGCCTCATCCCGCTGTGCTGCTAAAAGTATTATAATTCTGTGAATGTACATATTACTGCTATTGTTGTAGCCCAGGGTGCACCCTACGGCAGTGTAGTATCGCATTATTAGGCTTGTGCAGGTGGGCTGGGGCTGACAACATGTTGCACCACATAAGGGTGTTGTGTGTGTGAGGGATTGGAATCGGGCTTTTCCCATTTGTGCATATTATTGAGATCTGATCAACACGAGCTGGGGCTAGTACTGCTAGCACATTACCAAGTGTGATTCATACCCAAGATTTCATGATCTTTATGTCGCATTGTTTAATGTGTTTGTTGAATATAAACAGCATTTCTCAACGTCAAGTGTGAAGTCTCTCTTTTGTTTCGACTGCTCAGTGCCAAGCTACTCAAGGGTTAGCACGGATTGACGGGAACAGTGCCTTCTGCCTGGCTGAGGCATCCCCTAGAACAGTGCCGGTTCCAACAGTGAAGCACGGAGAGTTGGGAGGGTGGAATTAAGATGGATGTAATTCTGCACTAGACAGCAAGGCAAAGAAGATAAATGCTAAGGAGGAATCAAGGTGGACGCCAAGCTACATTAGATGACACGACAAGGAAGATAGGTGTAAGGAGGAATCAAGGTGGACGCAAAGCTGCACTAAACGGTGCAAAGAAGAGAGGTGTGAAGAAGCAATCAATGTAGACGCACAGCTGCACTAGACAATGAGGCAAAGAAGAGAGAAGTGAAGGAGGAATCAAGATGGATGCAGCACTGCACTAGACAGTGAGACAAATAACAGAGATGTAATTGAGGACTCATGGTGGACGCAATGCTGCACTAGACAGCGAGGTAAAGAGTTACGAAGGAGAAATCAAGGTGGATGCAAAGCTGCACTAGTCAGTGAAGTGAAGAAGAGGGGTGTAAAGAAGGAATCAAGTGGGACGCAATGCTCCCAAGCACCGGCAGATTGACCTCTTCCTAAAAGAGAAAGATGTATTATATTTTGGATCCCTGTGGTACTCCAGGAGGTTCAAATGTTGCCAGAAGGATGGGATATCAGACCTCGGCAGGCTTAGAATCAGGTGTCCGTCAATCACAGATGGGTGAATGTCATTATTTACCTGTACCAGTCCTGGGATTGTGTTAACAAACTCCACCAGGAGCACAATTGGTGTGCTTAATTTCTGAACTCAACATTTGTGGTTACTAAAAAGCCTGCAGTTGTTTACCTAGCCGGCTCACTGTGGTTGCATATCTGCAAAACAAGCCCACACATAATATAAAGGGAAGTTACTTTATTAGCAGATGAGTTATTTTTTTTCCTTGTGCTGTTACTCAGTATTACTGAAGAATGTAAAAAGGCAAAAAGAACCCAGGGGGAGATGGTTAATGTGCTCCCGGCTGCTTATAGAATGTAGCAAACAAGGGCTCATTCAGTCCATCTTGTTTACACTAATTTTAAGCAAGCAATTTCCTGGTGAAGACACAAGCCCTTCTGCCAGACCATGAACTTGGGTTGTTCGCAGCATCTCAGCAAAAGTTTCACCTCCTCAAATGCAGTGGCGGCTCTATTTACAGTGGGTGGAGGGCGGGGGGATGGAGATGGTTTTAAAGGAAAAAAAAAACACTTACCTTCAGGCCGGACACCCGGCTCTCCGCCGCCTCTCAGTCCACTCGCCTCTGCCTTTCGCTCCTGGAAGCAGGAACAGGAAGCACCCAGGCTCCTGACTCCCCTAGCCAATCACAGAGCTGCAATGCAGTGCTTTGATTGGCCTGTATGCCATGGATCGGCGCTCAGGCATGGAATAGGAGCCTGAGGCCTGTTCTGGACCCAGGCTGTAATGCAGCCTGGGAGCAGAACATGCAAAGTCCGCATGACGGTTTGGCCAGCCTCAGAGGGCCAGTCAAAGCGTCACTGCGCACTTGGGATGGGCAACCCACTCTTCCCCTGCCCTGCTCTGGCAGTGCAGTCCCGCCCCTCCCTGCACCAGGAAAGGAAAACGGAAATGATAATAACACCAGTCATTATCATTTTAGTTTTCTTTAACTGCTGCTCACAGAGCAGTGGGCCGATGCTCCTTCGCCTTAGTGGAAGAGCCGCCACTGCTCAAATGAATGACTAGATCACTCAACAGCTGTAAGTTGATCTATTAACTTCGAATAGTGTTTTGATTGTTTTTTCTCCAGATCAGCATTCATAACAAATAACCTGTGATCCAACTGAACTAAGAACATGTTTTTTGCAAAAATCTGCAAATTATGCAGCAGTTTAGAGACTATGAGTGAAGTGAAGCAAATCCATATTCATGCAGATGATGTATTTTCACTGTATCCCATAAACAAAGCAGGCTTGCATTGTCTAATCTTTATAAAAGATAAAGCAGCTAAGAGGTGGCATACAGATAAATTCTATGATAGCAGTAACTGTCAGCCTAGCACATAAAACCTGGCAAACAGAAGTCATCCGAAAGTGTGCTTCAGAGTGACATTGCCCTTTAAATTAGGAAAGGTAGCTCCCTTGATCTCCCTTGATCCAAACTTGAGTCAGTAGTGGAACATTTCATAGCAGAACAAACATCTCACTTTTACGGTGCACTCCAATAAACAGAATGCTGTTTGTAGTGGCATAGTGTGGGTTGCCAGCACCCGGGGCGAACAATTAGCACTTCCTGAGTCCCTTCCTCCAGTCCAGTACTGAGACCCTTACCCTCAAGTACATCTATCAGATTTTAAGAGTTTTTTTAAATTTTCCACCCCTAAGAATTTTGCACCTGGGGCAACTTCCCCTGTGGGCCCGCCCACACTATGCCACAGGCTGTTTGTGTGTGGTCCGATCAAAACCAAATTATACAAGCAAATGTACTAGGAAGAGTGTAATGTATGCCTTTTAATGGATGTACTTTGAATATCGACCCATAACATTTCGTGGTACAAGAATATTGAAGACAGAATATCAAGGAATAAAATATCGAAATGTAAGTGCATACTGGGAAGTATAAATTTACTCCACATCTATATTCTTTGAAGATATTTATATAGCCCCAAGGTACATATATGTGGAGTTGGGCATAGAAAATATTTACTCACCTGTCAAAATTTCGATATTCTGGGGCAGATTTACAAGGAACTGACGCATCTGCATAGATGTGGCAGTTTGCTTGCGCCAGTGCCAAATGTCCTTGTGCCACCATGGATGTGCTGTATTTACAATACAGTGCTCCATGGCGCAAGGATTAACAGATGGGTCAGAAATACTGACGCATCTGTTGGCACAAAAGTGACACATCACCTGATTTGCTCATGAACGTTATGTAACTCCAGCAACGTACCACAACAGATAGGCGAGTCCCATACAAAAAGCCCTGCATCATTCCTTCTGCCTGGTCTGAGCAGGCATAGGGATTTTAATGTAGTGAAGGCATAGACTAGAGTGATATAGTGGAATGTTGTTTGACCTGGCACCAATGGAGTGGGTCTCCGTTGCATTTTTTGCCTTTGCCTCCTGTGTTTTTGCTGTATGTCCGATTTCGTTTTGCTGGCCTAGATGCTTTGGGCACTTTGCCACTGCTGTTCAGTGCCACAGTGCAAGGGCTCCCTTTATAAAGTGTTGTTATGGATTGGTGTTTCCATGATCAACTGATGTGATTTACTAGTCAGTCCCTTATACAGTGCACTGTGTGTGCCCAGGGCCTGTAAATTAAATGCTGCTAGTGGGCTTGCAGCACTGACTGTGCCACCCACATAAGCAGCCTGTAAATGTAACTCGGGCCTGTCATTGCAGAGCCTGTGGGCAGTCTAGGGCTGCCACGTTGACTTGGCAAGCGCACCCACCTGCCAGGCCCTAACCTTCCCTTTTCTTACATATTAGTCACCCCTAAGGTAGGCCTAGGGTACCCCTGTGGGCAGGGTGCAGTGTATGTGATAGGTAGGACATGCCATGATGTGTCTGCCATGTCCTGATAGTGAAATACTGCCAATTTCGTTTTTCACTATTGTAAGGCTATCCTTCTCATAGGATAGAATGGGGAATTTGCTTATAACATCTTATAAGCATAACTGCCCCTGAGAACCAGATAGGAAAATAAAGTTTAGTATGCTTGGACTTAGACGCTTACTGTATAAAAAGAAGGGCCCAGACCCCAGACTTTTAAATCAGATCAGATCACTTCTGGGAATCAAGAAGAACCTTTGCCATGTGCTGTGTGCTGTCTGGGGTTGGCCTGCAGTGGCTCCTTGCTGCCAAGGAGAGGAAAAAAGGACTTTGCTGTTTGCTGTGTCACCTGCTTGAGAAAGATCCCCAAGGGCTTGAATTGAGCTTGCCTCCTGTTCTGAAGTCTCAGGGACACAAAGACTTCAGCATCAGCTCCCCTAAACTTCCTTGCTGGAAGTTCTGACCTGCTAAGAGGTGCCTGTTGTTGTTTTAGACCTCTGGAGGTAGTTTTCCGCTGGGATCTGGGAAAAGTAAAGCAACTTTAAGAAGTGAGACGCATCTGCACCTGTTTCTGACTCATCACTGAAGAAATCATTGTAGCGCCTGCCCGCAGCTTGAGAAATCGCCGCATCGAGTGGATCGAACTCTGAAGTCCGAGATCACTGCACCAATTTTGACGTAAGACCAGCTGTGCAGCTGCAAGAATCCACGCATCGTTCTGGATCATCGCATCAGATCGAGGCGCCAAGTTTGTCACTTCGTGTGGAGACGCAGTAAAAAGCCGATGCATCATCTCCCCACGCAGTAAGAAACAAACGCATCACCTCCTCTCTGGTAAGGAACTGACGCATCACCCTTCCTGCGCAGCAGTAGGGAACCAACGTATCACCTCCCCCGGAGCACGAAATTGAAGCATCACCTTCCTTGCGGCCCTTTTTATTTTTTTGTGTGACGCATCATAGGTACTTTGTGTGAAAAGTGTTGCATCTGCAATTTGCTTTGAACTGAACTATTTCTACCATTTGAAAGTCAAATTTGTATTACTGTATTGTGGATTTTTGTTGTTTGGTCTTGTTTTGGTTTAGATAAAAATGACTTATTTTTCTAAACTGGTGTGGTGTCCATTTGTAGTGTTTTCATTGTATTACTGTATGTGTTCACAAATGCTTTACACACTGTCTCTGATATAAGCCTGTCTGCTCATGCCAAGCTACCAAGGGGGTGAGCAGGGGTTATTTTAGAAGTGTATCCCTCTTACCCTGATTAGGAAGAAGGGTCCCTACTTGGACTACTCTGCTAACTAGAGACCCCCACTTCTAACAAATGTAAATTTCACTGCGTCAGTTCTACATGGCTTTATGCGTGGGAACGCCTAGCCTGCATACGTTATACCTGGCGCAGGTATAATATGACGCAGGGCTTTACAACGTGACGCATCTCCCTAGATGCGCCACATTGTAATTTGGCCGCATTGTTTGCACCGCCGTTGCGTCAAAAAAGTGACGAAATGGCGGTGCAAAGAGGCGCAAGGGGCTTGTAAATTGGCCCCTTTGTCTTCTACATTCTGTGTAATCGATATTCCGGTTTCCATATTCAAGGTGCACACCCTATTTAATTTATTACATATTCACAAATTGGAGGACAAGGTTACAAAATGAGCATCCTGAAATCACACATTTTTGGCTTTTTCCGTTTCACCAAAACTGCGTTTAGAATAGGTTGACATCCTCTATACAAAGTTGACCTGTGCTAAAACTGTACATTCACTTATATGGAATTGCCAAGTATGCAAAAGATTTGGCTCTCAATGTTATGCCATACTAATAAAGGATAGGGGTCTCTTTCAGGAGAGACTGGCTTAAGTATTATATGCACATATTATGGTTTTCAGTTAAACTTAGTTATAACCAATAAAACCCCACTGAAGCAAGTTTTTACCTTTCACTGGAAACCATGAAACATTGAATTGTTCTGAAACTTCTCTGCAACTTTTTCTGTAGATTTAGCCCGCGTCAAAAAGCACTTCTTTATGAAGGATGCTCATAACAACCACGCCCAGCATGTCCTTGTGATTATCTCCAGTGTCCCTGGGCTCCCAGGACCTGCTTGAAACTCCTTGTCCCTGCCATTTTGAGTCTGGCTCACCTTATCTGGATTCAACTGGATGTTTCCTCATACGAAGGTAAACAGCAGAACAGTGCATGTGGGACAAGTACTTCCAGTGCTTAATTTGTAAAAAACATAAGTGTCAGGGCCCTTGTCAGGAGTCCACTGCAGCTTGCACCACCCATTGCCACTTACAGCACTGCCAATGACAGTAGGTACCAACACAACTGCTACAAGGGTGACAAATTAAACTGTTTGAGGCCCCCACAGCTATAAGAATGACTTGGGTGGCAGCTATAAGTTGTTTTAATGCATTTTGAATAATATACAATCGTTGTTCTCCTCATCTCTAAATTGCACAAACAGCGCTGTCATAAGTGCTGGTGTTGACAATTAGATGCAGGTGCAGAGCACCTGAAGCCACCTGCTCAAATTAAGCACTGATAACTGCACAGGATGCAAAGATAAACGTTTAGCAGTCCTTGTGCTAACATCTCAATGAACAGAATATCTGGTAGGCATGGTCCAAAAAAGTAAGCAAGAGGAGAAGGAAAGAAAAACTTCACAATATTAGGCAGTTCTTGTTTGGTGGTCTTCCAGCCTTCAGAGATTTACCTCCTATATCACACTGGTTGACTTCATTCAGATTGTGCCCCTAACAGTCAAATGACCAAAGGTCTCTGTAGGTTATGAACTTTCTTTACTACTGTAGTTTTTCTTCTATACAGCAGCAGAGTTTGCTGCCATCAAAAAAGGTCAGGTAGCCATAAGAATGGATGTTATCACTACTCCTTGAAATATCGCCTGTCAACATCAAATGCACCTACAGCCATTCTTTCTCAGAATGAACACCAAAGGTCTGATACTCTCTTCCTCCAGTCATCTGTACCACATTCTCCCTGCCAGAATAGAGTTAACCTAAAACTCTTTCTACGCAAGCCCTGTTTTCCATTTCCTGGACTCTAGTCTAAAGTCTGATCTCGAACAACAGTGACTGTCATCTGCAACACACTGCTCCTATTCACAGGACTTGATATTAGCAGCAGCAGCAGGCCTGTTGCTAGAGTGGCGGGCGGGGGGGGGAAGGAGGGACAGATGATGAACCAAATAGAAAATTAAAAAAACTCCTCTCCACTGCAAGCACAGGTTCCCAGAGTCCATTGCAGCCAATCCTGAAGCTGTCTTCATGCTACTGAAAGCAGCATCTGGCTTGGCCTGAGCGCCGATGATTTGTGCTCCCAGTTAGAGTGGGAGCCTCTGCCTGCTCTCTCCAACCCAGCAACGCAGCTTGGGTTGGAGACAGCTTCGGTGGGCAGGATGATTTGGCCATCCTGAGATGGCCGGCCAGACCGCCATGCGCACTGAATAGCAGTGCAACCACTCCTCCACCAGCCTGTCATCCCCCCGCCTTCCCCCCAACTTCGGCTCTGCAAAAATAAAGCGATAATAAACAATGATTTTATTTTTCATTTTTTTGGGTGCTGGCAAGTGGGGCAACGCTCCTCCACCATAGCGGAGAAGCTGCCGCTGATTGATATGTTGGGATCTTCTACACTCTGCCTAGCTCGTGCTGTGGGATCCTTATGCAACCTGATGGTTCGTCAGGATCCAGAAAAGGGAATCTTTTCTGTTCTTGTCATCAGGATCCAGTCAATTAGTACCTATTTGCCTTTATGGAGGTTACAAGGAGACATGCATGCTTTTTAATACCCTGATACTATTGTTCTTTGCTGATTGCTTCTCTGGAATGTTTGCAGTGGGTATCAATTTCTACTTACACATATTTGTTCTAGGTAAAGCCCCTGTCTTAGTTTTCACAAACCTGTTCTATGTGAAGCGCTCGGGTGCACTTGGGCCTTGTATCTGCTATATAAGAATTTCATATAAGTAGATACATATCTTGAAATGTAAAGTTTTGGTATGTGGTGGGACTGGCCTGCTAGGAAGAGAAGTTTGAATGCTGGATAGCAAGTTAGCAGAAATATATGGGGAAAAATAAAAAGATTCCTGAAAGTTCAAGTTCAGGAAAAGGTAGTAAGAAGGGATGAGAAGAAGAAGGAAGCAAGAACTGATGATAGCAATGAAGGAGAGAAGGAGGGCTATTAAAGCAAAAGGCAGCACTGGAAAAACATACTTCCCATGATTTATTATGGCACAAAAATATAAAAACTGATACCCATTGATTTTTCTGAATTTAGAAAACACTGAAAACACCTACCAGAATTAACAACAAATAAAACCCGTAAACAGGGGGAAAAAAAATATATATTTTAGAGGGTTCCATCAAATCCCCAGCTGCATCCCTGAATCAGAGGAACATTAGAAATAGGATGCAGAATCTTTGGGAATCAGGCCAGGCTGCCATCTGCTGCAGCTCTCCCAGGCCCGGCATAGGAAATTAAGTATATACATTAAAAAGGGTATTGACCAGCTGCTCAGTCACAGCAGTGACTGCATGAGATAAAGAACTAGAGGAAAGTAACTGGTTTCGTTTTGTGTGCCTCATCAGAGACTCTTTTCTTCCTGAATGCTACCAGATCCACAAGATGGTCCCAGAAGACCATAATACATAGTCACATATTATATATATGAAATTAATATTTTAACATGATCTAATACAGTCACTGTTTGGGTCAGAGTCAACTATGATGTTTAGGCTGGTTTGGTCCATGTTAAAATGTGTGTGTGTGTGCGTGTGTGTGTGTGTGTGTGTGTGTGTGCGCGCATGCGTGTGAGTGCGCGCATGTATGTGATTTCCCATTCCAAATGTAGCTACCAATAAATGAAAGGTTACAGCTGGTGTACAGCCATGGACTCTGGGGAGGACAAAGCCCCAGGAGATTTCTGTAGCCTCTTCTTGCAGCAACACCTACCGTACTTCGACACATCGAAGGTCTTCACGCCCTTGCCGTTCTCGATTTCGATGACATAGGTGCCTAGAGCTGGCTCATCCGAAAGCTGGTACGAGAGATCCACAATGCCTTGGTTGGGTGTCACCTGAAGCCACTGGGCCAGACGGTTTTTGTTAGGGTCCTGTGCCAAGGTGGGAAAGGAACATGAAGAGTGAATAGTTAATGCCACGCACCCCTCTCCTCAGCTAATGGTGAAGGCCTACTACACTCACAGGGCTGTAACAAGGTACAAGGGCCAGATGTACTAAAGTTTGTACCAGTCACAAACCCTGCGATTCGCTAAAGTTGTGGTTTGCAACCGCTTAAAAGTTTTACCGAAACCCCTTTACCGAAACTAAAAGTATTTGAGATTCCTTAAATGAGTTTAGAAATGGTTAATGAATAGCTGTTTGGAAGGGGTGTGTTGTGGATGTCTCTTACCAAATAATGACTTAGTACCATATGTATCCATCATTTGCAACCTTAGCTCCAGTTGTAAAACTACTCAAAAGCTACTGACTCCTCAAAGGAGGTGATAACCCATTCTTTCCATGTGAGGAGGCAGTGTTCGATGGGACCACTCACAACTCTCAAAAGGAACTTTAAATTTGTTTTTGTTTTTTTAAAGCAGCATTGCTGCCTTTAAGGAAATTGGATTTTTTTTAAATGTACTTTATTTAAAGTCAATCACAGGCATGGTGGTCCACTGACCCTACCAGGCCACCATCCCTGTGCTTTTGTCAGAGTGATTCGCTATTTACAACCTAGCCAGTAACTGTTAATGAGGTAGGTCGGATTGTGACCCACTCCGGATCCTTTTGTATATTTTTTTGTCTGTTCGAAAACAACGTTCCGGCCTCAAAAATAGTTGGAATACTGTTTACAGTGGAATGTTCTACTAAACTTTAACACATGCCAAATTATCTTTGTGGCCCTCAGAACCAAGGGCCTGTGAATTTACAAACTGTGTTGTGCCTCATGTTACAGCATATGCCGAAACTGTGAGTTTTCCGACAAACACCGCAACCCCTGCAATCTTCCTTAGCCAAATTTCGTCAGAGCAAAGACAAGTACCCTTGTAACATCTGAACTAAGGGTCACAACGTGAGTTTATCTGAAGAGAATTCCTTTTTAATTACTGATCCATTTTTTTTAAACAAAGTTTCATAAGAGATAAACAATTTTGTGATGTTTACCTCTTGATAGGTTCTTTCGAATTCTACAATATCGGACTTTAAGGATCATGTTTAAATGTGTTTCAGTTGTGCTCCTCGCCTGAGAGAGTATCCCCGGTAGAGACACCAGTATCCCTCCGTCCTTGCACCTTCTGACTTACTGACACCAAATATTTTCACTCTGACTTTCTATCCAACTAGCTGTCTCACCGGAAGGGGAGGCAACAATACAGCACACACGTACATTAATGACTCTTACCTTGAGTTCGATGATAGAATACTTAACATGGGGAGAAATGAGAGAAAAAATGTTAACAAGGATTGGCGCAGAATTGTTTTTCATGTTTAAAAGCATACAAAATGAAAATTAAAAAAAGGTGACAGAGGAAATAAAGAGGAAGCGGCTGTGGAGGGAAAACGTGTAATAAGAAAGTGGGCACAGGACGAGAGGTAGAACATTAAGCAAAGTGACAATAAAAGAGAAACAAAGAAATGGAAACGAACCAAACAAAGACAGGCGAGGTAAGAAGAATAAAGAAATTAATATAGAACGGAAAAAAGCACTGAAGGGAGATTGTTGATACAGGAGTCTGAAAGCAGAAAAAAAGCAAACTGAAAAGCGAGATGAAAGAAAATATACGATGGAAATATAGAAAAGAAAGAATATCAAAAGAGATATTAAGTGAAGTAAGATAAAATGAAAAATACATTAACGTGGCTTAACGCTGCCTTGTAAATAAGGCCCCATTTCACGCTATGGTGAGCGTGAAAGGGGCGTGCAGTGGGTGTTGCGGTGGACGTTTCACCGCAACACCCATTGATTTGGATGCTGCCCCCTATGTACAAGATAACCGTAGGGGAACAAACCTAATATACCCTTGTGGGCTTGGGCAGATTAAATGAAGAGGTAATATGTCAACAAGGGATTTTATTCCAAACAAATTCTATAGTTATTGATTTTGAAAAGCTAATTTAGCGGGTGAGTTCAAGAAAAATACCGACACATATGTCAATTGACTGAACCAATCATCGAAAATATAGAATACACACACGGGAAATCTTTTTGTGAAATATTCACAAATCTTTTTATATGTCAATTCAATTAAAAAGGAGTACAGGTAGACAATTGAATGAGCAATGAATCATGAAAAAGGAAAACTTAAATCTTATCCACATTTCATGAAAGAACATCTATTCCAATAGAAAACACAGAGATGTATCTCTTACTGAGAGAATAATAATCAACTGTACATAATTAATGTTTTGGAAATAGATGATGGAGTCGATGTTTCGGTCTTAGATGGCATCAGTCCGTCAGACCATCTTCAGGACAGTAGGCATTGCATAAAAAAGGAGGACCCCTATATGAACATAATATAAATTAGTTACATCAATGTGAAGATAATTGTTCTCTTTTTATTTAATACAGAGATATTCAAGATAGCCCGTGTGTGAAGAGCACTCATTTTAACTTTTCATCGTGAATAGCTGCCCCATAGCACCAACATTGTGTACAATATTCAACTATTTGTGTATTCGAGGTGAAAGAATAAAGGCATGCTGAAGTGTAAATCAAACATATATTATAGCGTCAAGTTGGTTTGCTTACTTTTTTTTTTTTTTTTTTTTTTTTGAAACCGTTTATTGCATCCATAAAAAGGTTACAGGTATGGGCCTACAACCGCACGGCCGGCCGCTAAAGCATCACAAATATAGTACATACAGACAGTAAAGGTCTCTCAGCGGTGTACAGTAGAAACACAGGAGTAATCAACGGTGCAGGCCTCACGGCGTCCTGCCACAGAGTACGGTTTCATTTTAAGGACTAACAACATCAACAAAAAAACCACAACCGCAAGGCAACCCGAGATTCAAGATGACAACACTTGCTCCATAGTGGGGGATCCAGACTGGCAGGAAAGATCTGAAGAGGGGGATGGGAGGAGATCAAGGACTGGGGGGCCGCGTGCCCGCGGCCGAGCAAGAGGGTCCAGCTAGGGAGACGGAGCAGGCGAGGCAGCCGGCAGCTGTGGTGGCTCACAAATGCCCCCACGGTAGGCGTTCCAGGGGCCCCAGATTTTCACCCACGCCCCAGGCTTACCCCTCGCCACATACACCACCCTTTCACGGAACATACACCAATCCATGTGCTCTTTCCAGGCCGACACCGCAGGGGGCCTCTGGGATCCCCACAATTGAGCAATATCACGTTTCGCTATCATGTATCCCAGAGTCACCCACCGCGTCTGCGGAACCGAGTAGTCATTCGGTTCCCATACATTCAACAAGCACCTCCTCGCTTCGGGCAGCAGCGCTACACGCGTGACCACACGCAGGACCTCATGCACACCACGCCAGAATCGCTCCACCTTCGGGCACTCCCACAGTATATGCATAAAAGTCGCCAACGCACCACATCCACGCTTACACAGTCCGTCCATGGCAAAACCCATACGTAGAAGCCTCGGCCCCGTCACGTAGACCCGGTGAAGAATCTTGAGCTGGACGAAACGAAGGCGAGCCGGGATGGCCACCTCTTTCGGAGAGGCCACCGCGGACATCCAATCCTCGTCGTCCAGCTCCAGCCCGTCGGCCACCCAAGCCTCGCGTAGACTAGTTAACAGGCACGATCTATCATTAATCAGCTTCTTGTATATGAGGGAGATCGTGCTGTCCGGGACATGGCCATCCAGCACTCTGTCCTCCAGGGGGGAAGACTCCGGAATGGATGCAACATCCGGGAAGACGGAGCCCAGCGCATGGCGGACCTGCAGGTACCGAAAGTACTCACTGCCCTGCAGCTGGAACTCCGCCTGCAGCGTCTCAAAAGTTTTGAATCCCCCCCTCGTCCAAAGATCCCCCACTGTGCTGATTCCGATCGTGTCCCACTTCTCGAAGCCCTTCGATGTCCACAGGGAGCCCAGTCTCTCAGAGGCATACAGTGGAGACGCCCGGGTCAAACGGTCCTTCCACCCCATAGCTGCATTAGCCGCGTGCCAAACCCGCACCATTACACGCGTCGGTCCCGTCAGACGGGAGTCAGGCGCACCAGAGTACAGCGCTCGATTGTAATCGCCACCGGGCAGGAGCATCTTGTCCATCTCGAATGCCGGGTTCAGGGCGGGCCCGTAAAGGCCATGATTAATTGCAGCTAGCTGGGAGGCCCAGTAATACCGTTTAATGTCCGGGAGGGCGACCCCTCCATCGTACCACGGGAGCGTCAGTTTAGCCAGAGCAATACGCGGCCTCCCGTCCCAGAACAGGCGCCGCTGAAGGCCCTCCACCTCACGAAAGTAGCGTGCCGGGACCATATCCATAGTGTTCTGGAGGGCGTAGAGGAAGCGCGGCAAGGACATCATTTTAAACAAGGCCGCTCGACCGAGCGGCGAGAGCGGGAGACGCCGCCAGCGCACCACATCCTCCTTCAAACGCTGGAGAGGGGGCAGCAGATTCCGCTCATAGCGGGCCTCCGGGTCAAGAGTGATATATATACCCAAGTACCGGAAACCCTGGGAGGCAATCTGGATCGGGCAGTCCCGCGGCAGGACCGGAGCCTCCCCGGAAAGCACGTAGACGCAGGATTTCGCCCAGTTAATGACTAGGCCTGGGTTGCGACCGAAGGAGCGCAGAACATCAACTAGGACGATCAGGGACTTGCGCGGGGAGGCGAGATACAAAAGGATATCGTCCGCGTAGAGGGACACGCGGTCCTCGTGCTCGGGGGTCCAGCGGAGACCACGGATGGAAGGGTGCCACCGCAGCCACTCCGCCAGGGGCTCCAGGGCCAGGGCGAACAGAAGAGGCGACAGGGGACAACCCTGTCGCGTGCCCCGCCCCAGCGCGAACGGGGTCGACACACGCCCGTTCACCACCACCTGCGCCATCGGGCCCGAATATAGTAATTTGACCCAGCTGATGAAACCCGGGCCGAACCCAAACTTCGCGAGCATCGCCCAGAGATATGGCCATTCGAGCGTATCAAACGCCATGGTGGCGTCCAAGGACGCCAAGATGGCTGGCTCCCGCACAAATGGGACACGCGCGAGCACGCCGTGCAAGCGCCGTAGATTAAGAGCCGTATTGCGGTGTGGGATAAAGCCCGATTGGTCTTGATGGACCAAATCGCCCACCACGCCAACCAACCGGTTAGCCAACACCTTGGCGAGGATTTTGGGCTCCGCGTTCAAAAGCGAAATCGGCCGATAGGATGTGACCCGTTCACGGGGCTTCCCCTCCTTGTGGATTACCACAATTGTGGCCAGACGCTGGTCCGGCGGGAGGGAGCCCTGCGAGTGGGCCGCGAGGAACATCGCTCGCAGGTGGGGTGCCAGCACATCCGGGCGTAACTTATATAGCTCAATGGGAATGCCATTGGGGCCCATGGCCTTGCCGGATGAAATCGAGCGAATAGCCGAGGCAATTTCGTCCGAGGAGGGAGGGACGTCCAGCGAATCTCTGTCTTCCGCCGTAAGGGAGGGGAGTGCAATATCCCGAAGCAGGGCACGGGAGTCCGCCTCCGAACAGGGAGAAGCAGGGGAGTAGACTCCGCGGAAATAATCCGCGAAACAGGAGACAATGGCTTCCGGCTCCGTGGCACACGCACCATCCACACTCTCAATCAAAGGCACCACTCGGCTCGCTCTCTCTCTCTTATCCAACCACGCAATCAATTTACCGGCCTTATCACCCACATCATACAAGCGCCCCTGCTGCTCTCTACCAAGGCCCCTGGCCGCCTCCGTGACGAGGGCCCGGTAGGCCGCCTGCTTTAACTGCAGAACATGTAACTTGGCGTCTGTTACCCCGTTCCCCAGGTCACCCTCCAATTCCGCAATCTCGGCCTCCACCCGGGTCACCTCCTCCCGCTCACGCCGCCGGGCACTGGCAATAAAGGAGAGGGCCTCCCCTCTAAGAACCACTTTGAAAGCCTCCCATAGGGAGATGGCAGATGGGACCGACCCCACATTCTCCTCAAAATAGCGCTGCAAGGATGTGATCAAGTCGGCACGAATGGTGGGGTCGCGCAGATACCAGGCGTTAATCGGGGCCACCCTGCCATCCCCCCTCGGGAAGACATCGAAATGCAACAACAATGGGGAGTGGTCTGAAATACCCCGTGCCAGATGGCGCACCTCTCCCACCCTCCCCGCATGGGCCGCTGGGACAAGGATGTAATCAAGCCGCGAAAGACTACCATGGGCCCCCGAGTGGAAGGTGTATTGTTGCAATACGGGATGCTTTAAGCGCCAACAATCCACCAGGCCCAGTGTGTCTAAAAGGCCAGGCAGCCACGCCTGTGCCCGGGGGAGGTCCCTAGGGGGATGGCGATCCATAGATCCAGAAACAACCGCATTAAAGTCCCCTCCAACCACCAATAGGCCACTCGGAAGTTCCAGAAGGAGGCGCCCCAGGTCCGCAAATGTAGTGGCCTGTAGCCCAGGCGGGACGTACACCGACACAAAACTGAACACTCTACCCTCCATACGTCCCGCCAGAGCAGTGTAACGTCCCCTCTCATCGTGGTGCACCTCATCAATCTCCAACGGGAGCGAGTTCCTAACCATAATACCCACCCCCCGCGAGCCTGAGGTGAAGCCAGAGTGGGCCGCCAAACGATATCCCCTCCGATTCATTGCATGAAAGGTGTTACCTATAAGGTGCGTCTCTTGCAGAAAGACAACATCTGGGGAAATACGTTTTAAATACTGCAGGACCACACCACGCTTAATCCTATCCCCCAGGCCGTTAACATTCCATGACAACACAGTCAAGTCCCTACCCCCCATCATACGTCGAAACAATCGGTCGTCCCCCACCGAGCAGTCTAAAGACAACAAAACAGTCGCAGGATTGCCTTGCGGTACGAACAAACAACACACCCCCCCCACCCCCCGGTCCCAACAAAACTCCCCCCTCCCTGCACCCCTGCATGAGCCCAGACAGCCCCCCCAAAGTGCAGTGTGCCTGTCGCCCCATAGCTAAATACTAATTAGTCCCCCAGAGGAGGAGGGAAGCCCCCAGCAGACCCCACATGACCTCCATGGGAGGGGAACCTACAGAAGCAGTATGTGGTGAAGGAACAATGTCCCGAGTAAGGCAATACAGTCACCCCTCAATTCTGAACCAGCGGGCCCTCCTCGCCAGCTGCGCTCCCCCCACCCCCCCGGCCCCGATCCCCAGGCAAGGTGTCCAACCAGTCCCCAGCCGCCTCGGGCCGGTCGAAGAAGTGCGTGCGACCATCCACCTCCACCCGCAGCTTAGCCGGGAAGAGCATTGAGTACTTAAGATTTAGGTCCCTTAAACGACGTTTGATGCCAATAAAGCTCTGCCGCTGCTTCTGGACTGCCGGGGTAAAGTCTGGGTAGAAGTTTACGTCCATGTTGTCCAACCTGACCGGTCCCTGTTGCCTGGAGGTCTGGAGGATGGCATCTCGGTCCCGAAAATTAAAGATTCGGGCAATAAGGGGCCGCGGCGGGGCACCGGTCTTAGGGCGGCCCCCGGGGACCCGGTGGGCACGTTCCACCGCAAAAAACTTACTCAGCCCCCGGGGCTGGAGATGGGTCAGGATCAAGTCTTCCACGAAGAGATCCGCCGCCTCCGCCTCACGTCCCTCCGGCACACCAATAATGCGGATATTATTCCTCCGGGCGCGACCCTCGGAATCCTCCAGTCGCCGGTCCATCAGGGCGCTCGCCTGGCCAAGCCGGCGCACCTCCTTCTGGAGGGCCACCACGTCAGTCGTGAGGCTCGTTGTGGTGTGGGTCAGGGAATCGACTCGGTCGTTCGTCTTTGACAAGTCCGCCCTCACAAGGCCCACATCCACCAGGACCGAGTCAATTTTTTGCGACAAGGTATCAAAACGCTGGTCCACTGAGGCCTTCAGTTCAGCGATGGCGCCCATGACGTCCCGGAGGGTTAGATCCACTGGATGGGCAGGTGTCTCCGTCGGTCCCACCGGGGATGACCGCGTTGTCTCCGGAGAACCCTTTTGGAGCGTGTAGCGGTCCATACTATTGGCCTGGTGCGCCGTGCCACGGCGGGTCGTCTTCACCTTCGCCCGGTCGCCATCTTGTTTGGTGGCCATGCTGGCCCTTCCACCGTCGCGCCAAGATCTCCAAACGGGCCGTCACACCAGATCACGGGTGTCAAGGGGGCGACCACAGAGCCGCGGGTCGACCCACCGCCGGCGGGCCAGCTGGGTACCTGGACAAGGCCACACCACCGCACCCCGCTCCGCAGCCCGACCTCGCCAGAGAGCAAGGAGGGCGCAAAAGCGAAAGTGAAAGTGCGGGGTGCGCGAGTCGCCCAGCCCCGCTCGCCGCTGTTATTCACCTTGTCCCCGGATCGCGCCACTACTCCAATCCGGGGGGCCGGCGAGGAGAAGGCCGCAACCTTCAGTCGATGTTCCCACCGGTGTTCGGGGTCCGATTCGAGCCCAAAAAACGGGTAGTGCCTCAGCTCGGGTTCCCCGACACAGTCCCCTTAACAAGGACAGGATATTTCCAGGATTTATTCAGGAGGTCGCGGAGGTCCTCGGGAGCCTCGCACCTACGCGGCCATCTTGGTTGCGCGCTAGGCTCCTCCCCCCTGGTTTGCTTACTTTGATGTTTGTGCTTAACGCGAAAATATTTATCGTAACCTAGTGGTTCACGCTGTTTCTGTAAATTAATAAAGAATCACAGCATGTAATGGACTGAATAGTCTCAATGTCATCTTTTATTGTGACTTATTTATAGATTAATTTACAAGACCTACCAAATCCTGGTCAAGTTACTGGCTGCAAATTCAGGTAAAGGGGATAATCCTTCCTCTTTTATTTTCGGAACAACGTAGCGACACTGCGAGGCAACACCATGAATATGGCACTCTTATATGTCGAAAAGGAGGAGACAATCCTTCCTCGTTTATTTTTCTTTTTCTGAACTATGCGGCGACACTGCAAGGCAACATCATAGATATGTCATTCATATACGTTGTAAAGGGGGGGGAGGAGTAATAAATTATTCTCATAATGTCAGAATATGGCTGATTTCACGTTATTTCTTATTGTGACATAGATGTATTTATAACGGTCCTAAACTATGGGAGACCATTTAAATGTTTACGATCAATAGAGGCAACTCATGGCCAGTTTTGCTATTGTGATTACTTAAAAAGCAGAACATTACTTAGCCTCATTAATGATCGAAATACTTGGAAATCTGGTTCAAAACCTCAAAACGTACTCATTAAAAATAATGAATCATTCCAAGTAATGAAAATGAACGATGCAAAAATTCATGTATAAGGCCAAACGCACAGCTTGATGTCAATAAAGGTATCTCTTACCAGGGAGCTAGCATGCCACACGATCACTCAAAGCCACTAGTCCTATTGGACAAAGTAAAGTATGACATTGATTCTAAAAGGCCAGGCCCTACTTACATTTTTCGCCGAGAGTGAAGAAAGCTAACGTCAGTCCACACGAAGGAAAACAAACGTGTGCTCATGGTTTTCAGCCTTTTTTAAAAAGGCAGCAACGTATATGAATGACATATCTATGATGTTGCCTTGCAGTGTCGCCGCATAGTTCAGAAAAAAGAAAAATAAACGAGGAAGGATTGTCTCCTCCTTTTCGACATATAAGAGTGCCATATTCATGGTGTTGCCTCGCAGTGTCGCTACATTGTTCCGAAAATAAAAGAGGAAGGATTATCCCCTCTACATGAATTTGCAGCCAGTAACTTGACCAGGATTTGGTAGGTCTTGTAAATTAATCTATAAATAAGTCACAATAAAAGATGACATTGAGACTATTCAGTCCATTACATGCTGTGATTCTTTATTAATTTACAGAAACAGCGTGAACCACTAGGTTACGATAAATATTTTCGTGTTAAGCACAAACATCAAAGTAAGCAAACCAACTTGACGCTTTAATATACGTTTGATTTACACTTCAGCATGCCTTTATTCTTTCACCTCGAAAATCCAAATAGTTGAATATTGTACACAATGTTGGTGCTATGGGGCAGCTATTCACGATGAAAAGTTAAAATAAGTGCTTTTCACACACGGGCTATCTTGATTATCTCTGTATTAAATAAAAAGAGAACAATTATGTTCACATTGATGTAACTAATTTATATTATGTTCATATAGGGGTCCTCCTTTTTTATGCAATGCCTACTGTCCTGAAGATGGGCTGACGGACTGATGCCATCTAAGACCGAAACGTCGACTCCATCATCTATTTCCAAAACATTAATTATGTACAGTTGATTATTATTCTCTCAGTATGAGATAGATCTCTGTGTTTTCTATTGGAATAGATGTTCTTTCATGAAATGTGGATAAGATTTAAGTTTTCCTTTTTCATGATTCATTGCTCATTCAATTGTCTACCTGTACTCCTTTTTAATTGAATTGACATATAAAAAGATTTGTGATTATTTCACAAAAAGATTTCCCGTGTGTGTATTCTATATTTTCGATGATTGGTTCAGTCAATTGACATATGGGTCGGTATTTTTCTTGAACTCACCCGCTAAATTAGCTTTTCAAAATCAATAACTATAGAATTTGTTTGGAATAAAATCCCTTGTTGGCATATTACCTCTTCACCCTATGTACAAGGGCAGCGTACATAGGGGGCAATGCCAAAATTAAGACCAGGTAAAATCTGGTGTTAAGTTGGCGAAATGAGAAGAAATGCATTATTTCTCCTCGTTTTTGCATTTTCCATGTGTGCTGCTTTGTGCAGCACACATGGAAAAAGAAAAATGTCATGGATTGTTTATGTACAGGAAGGTTCCCCTTCCTGTACATAAACAATCTTTAAAAAAATGCCATTTTGTGACTTTCATGTGTCCTGCATTAAGCGACATACATGAAAGTGACAAAATATAATTTCAGGATTGTTTATGTGCAGGAAGGGACACCTTTCTACACATAAACAATCCTCCCCTGGAAGCAGACACCTTGCACTATTGTGCAAGGGTGCCTGCGTTGGCACTTCACAGCTAAGTGTAGCGCCATTGCAGGGAGAAACGCAAGGCTGCACCATATTGTTGTAAATATGTTGCAGCCCTGAATTTCAGAAGTGGCGGACTAAGGAAGAGGTGTGGCGCCGCGGCCAGGGCGACTGACGCCGGAATCTGGGGATCACGGTTCGATCCCCGGCGCCGGCGGCAGATTGGCCTAGCACCATGTGATTCTGGGCAATAGCTTGCTTAATCTTCCTGACGGCCCCCAGTGCCTAGAGACCCTTACGGGTGATTGTTTGCGCTTTACAAATGTGGACTTATTATTATTAAGCCATGACGGCTAACGCCTCACTCCGCCACTTCTATCGTACATATCCCCATAATGCTTTCTGCGCTCTGCAGATGCTGGCAGTTAAAAATGGCAACGCCTGTTGGTTGTTTACGTGCATCAACTCACCTGTGAACGTTTTGTTCATGTAAGAACAATAAAAAAAGGAGCATATGTACTATCCCTTATTGGCACAGGAACGTCACTTTTTGCAACGTTCCTGTGGCGATAATCCCTTTGCCTTATTTACAAGGCAGCATTAAGCCATTTAAAGTGGCTTAACGCAGCCTTGTAAATTAGGCCCTCTTTCATGCTATACTTAGCATGAAAGGTTTGGACAATGGGTGTTGTGTTGGGCATTCCGCCGCAACACCCATTGATTTTTGATGCTGTCCCCTATTTAGCCAAATATGGGGCAGCGCCAAAATTAATACCAGCAGAGGCCCATACAGGTAAGGGTGGTGGGGCCGGGTGAGGGGGATTTCGATGGACAATGACCAGGGCAGGTTAATTATTTATTTAACTTTCCCCGTTCATCGTCTGTAAAAATCCCCCCTCACCGGGCACCACCGCATCGCTGCTCTTACCTGTACGGGCCGCGGCTGATTACGACCTAAAAAAAAACTGGTCTTAACATGTCAAAAGGAAGAGAAATTATTAATTTATCCTTGTTTTTGCTGTTTCTATGTGTGATACATTGTGCAGCACACACAGAAAGAGCAAATTGTCACGAATGATTGTTTATGTGCAGGAAGGTGTCCCTTCCTGCACATAAATAATCATTTAAAAAATGACGATTTGCAACTTCTATGTGTGCCTGCAGCACACAAGGGAGTTACAAATCACCATTCTGGATTGTTTATGTGCAGGAAGGGACACCTTCCTGCACAGGAGCAATCATTCCCTCAACACACCCTTGTACTATGGTGCAAGGATGCCTGCGTTGGCACTAGGCAGCTTAATTTAATGTAACACCATCACTAGGGGAAATGCAGGGTTGCACAAATCATTGTAAATATGGCACATCCCTTAGTTTTCAGCATGCCGGAGCCGAAGTTAGCAATTTTTGCTTAACACCACGCTTTGCCATTCACTTGTAAATATGCCCCACAGTGTCCTTTCTGTGGATGGACGAGGAGTACTTTATTTTCCTGGTGAGGGTGTGTAATATGAAGCAAGAAAGGAAAGGCAGAAGAGCGATAAGGTGGGAGGAGGAAAAAATTAGAATAAATTAAGAACTTAAATGGAAGAAAAATGAAAGAAAGAAAGAAAGAAAGAAAGATAGAAAGAAAGAAAGAAAGCAAGAAAGAAAGAAAGAAAGAAAGAAAGAAAGAAAAAAAAGGAAAATAAGTATTAGTTCAAACATCAGATACTCTGGCATTTAATTTCATGCTCCTTCAGCAACATCATCCAAGGGGTGGGGTGCCCTCAGCTAGTGCCTGGCCGGATGAAATCAGAGGGCCTGGGGGGGGGCCGAGGGCCCTTCTCAACTCTGCTCAAACTACCTAAAGGGCCTCCTCCTTGGATGATATTTGTATTGTAAACCAGACACTTGAATATTTGAGGTGCCATTCACAAAACTATTTGTTAAGTAATGGTTTTCTCATGGGACTATATTGGCGGAAGGTTACGTAAAACAAATCTGTTGCTTTCTTTTTTAGGATTAGACTGGGACATTTCTTCACCTTGAGCACATTAAGGTTTCTAATAGAATGCATAGTCATAAATTAGTTTTTGAGGGTTTCACAGATTTTATTCACAATTCTAAATATGAGCTCGTTTTAAGAAGGGTGGATTTTTTTAATGTAATTTATTCCTGTGAAAAATAAATGATCTGTTGCTGGGAAATGATAAACATAGTTTTTCAGTTTCAATATTTGTATATTTTTTCAATGTTGCTCGGCAAAAGAACACAACAGAATATATTGTAGTCACAATTAAAGTCATGCGATGAAATATTCAAGATTTAGCACAGTACTGCGAACTACCTGTACAATTTGTAAAATTAAGTTGTTAAAAAATAATAATACCAGTTCTGTCCAGATACCTGAGCTGTTTTGCAAGGGACAGATCCCAACAACTTCCATTTCGGGGTGGATTCGAAGGGGCATCGACAACTACCTTAAGTGGGAAACTTTGGGAGGTGATTCTGCATTTAAAGTTACACATTTCAGGAGTGCATAGGCAGGCAATGACTACAGCATAACCAATGGCTCCTGCATATTAAAATGAGTCCATCGGTGCACTAGAAGGGTGGACAAGTGCTAGTGCTTAATTTGAGCCGGTGGTTTCCGGTGCTCTGCACCGGCACGTAATTGTAAACACCGCATTTATGACAATCTGCCACATGGTGGCGCTGTTCATCACATTTAGAGATGAGCAGCAAAATGGTTATTATGATTACAATTTATATTACAAATTACTAATACCTGCCTTCCCAGCCATTCATTTAGCTTTGGGGACCTGGAATAATATGACTGTGGCACTTGCAAGGGGTGAGATGGTAGAAGCTGTTTTGGCAGTGATTACAGGGGCGATGGGTGGTACAAGCTGCAGTGGCCTCCAAGTCAGGGCCCTGGAAATTATTTGTTTAGAAATTAAGCACTGGTGCTGCAGATAAGAAGTTCATAATTGTGTAGTGAATCTACAAGGGAGAAAATACTTGGGATTGCAAGGGATTGGAGGCTCCGGGACTCCTTACTTTTCTATATTGGTTTCTGTAGGATGTGCTCTTTTCAGTAGTGGTTTACTCAGGAAATATTGTAGGTGAGACTAGGGGCCAGATTTACAAAAGAAACAGCCCAATGAACATTGCTGCACTAGATTGTGTTGGGGAAGAGCTGAGCCTTATTTCCAATTTAAGGATAGCTAGCACCACACACACTTGGGGGTAGATTTCTGCGAGCCTTGTGTCACATTTGCACCAGGCAAAGTGGAACATGCATGAAGCACGGTTCTGAGTCAGATTTACGAAGGCACGCAAAGCCACATTGCATATTGTCCCTGTTCTGCAGTCCCTCTGTGAGCTGCTGCTCGCTCTTCCCCAATGAGGTGCAGCTAAGCCCGACAGCCACCCAACACTTCAACACCCCTACATAAGCTACTGCCTCTGCCCCAGTGAGGTGGGACAAGCATTGCCTGGTCCCAGCTTTGCAGGAAGTTCTGGACAGCTACTCTATGCCTTCCACAGCAGCCCCTCTGGCCCTTGTTCATGCAACAATAAAAGGTGTGCAGCTCCACTTAAAACTCATCTTAAATAAAGCCAGACAATCCTTTGATGTGGCTACCAAGTCTAAGCAAGATATTTGATTAAGCACAATGTTTTGCACAAGAATATCCAAGTAAAGAAGATTGTTTGCTTACAGCCAATGCCATACCTATAGTCTTTGCCATTTCTTGTTTGACCATCAGTCATCTTCTCACCACCAGCCCTTCCACTACACCCAGTGCCCGGCTCTCCTTCCTTATCTTGAACTCCCTTTCTCCTCATCATCCTGCAACCTGTCCTTTCCCTCCTGTTTCCTCTCTTTGTCCCATATTTCTGTTTTGGCTTTACCAAAGCCTTTCGCTCTCCCTAAAAAGATCTTTCAAGATGCATACACATACACAGCCACTTTCGGTCAGACCTCTTCATCCACGGGTCTATTTAAATGTCATTAACGTTCTGTTCTGACCACCACGGCTTACTGCATGGAGCAGTGGGGCAGCAACCTCAGCTACTGACTCCCTTCTGTGTGAGTAAGGGCACTTTCCCCAAGCACAATCGAACCTATTCACAAAGGTAAATATAGAAGTGTATATTTACAATTACACCTTGGTGTAAGTGTACACGTTCCTGCTCTTCACCATTTCCAAGTGTAGATTGGCACTTAAGTGTAGACTTACATGTATCCACCTTTCAGTTCAGGGGGTGGAGTTATTTAAAACTGAGTTAAGTATCGTAATGGTGCTACTAATAACTTTTCACATGTTGTGGAGATCTCTGCCACTGGACCAGAGAACTCCTTATGGAAAAGTATTTAAGTTTATTAATTTAAAAAAGCACCTATTTTATTGTAAAATATTAATATAAAAAAAGTACAAAAATTATTTTTAAACTAGACTAATCAAAAATATTTTAGCACATTAACTCTGAAAAATAAATATTAAATAATGACATGATTTAGAACGGTGTATTGTAAGAAAATACAGAAATCCCACCCTCACTAGCATTTTATTTTCAATTAATATTTGGTAAATTTAATTAAAAGTTAATGGTGTTTGAAATTTGCATATGTTGTAAAATTACAGCAACATTTTGCGAAATTATGCATAATTGATCAAAATGCAAATCTGTCATTTTGTGCTGTATTTTAGTGCGAACTGCGTCATTGCATCAATTTTTGCCATGAAGATGCATTAAAACAAAGATGGCACGAACAACAGCCGCTCACGCCACCTAACGTGAAACTTCCCAACATTATGCGATTTACGCCAGCATCATTTAAATTTCACCCATGCCTAATTTACACCTAGACATTGGAGGAGATTTACCCACAAAATAGATAGGTAGAGCGGGGACAGTGGTCCCCATCTGTAGGTTTGCGAATAACATTGTAGTACATGAAAAGAAGTGCTGTAGTCTGTACAACTACAATAAAACGCATTGAGTGGATACGCCCACTGTGTCTTTCTTGCTCAATATTTTTTTAATTGCCCAGTTTTCCTATCTCACCACTTGGTGGCACTGTTGTCAAACATTTTGAAACAATAGTCAAACGAATAACTGAATTATAATTCCATTAAGTCTCTTCATTTCAATCTAAATGTTTGAATTTTTCTATGAAATAAAGTACACAGAAAAAGAGAAACACACCAGATGTGGACCATAGGTTCTGTTGTAGGGCCCATAGGCTCTGTTGCAGGGGATAGATGCTGTCTTTTGTTGAAGAGAAGCGAAGAAGACGGTACCAGCGTGAGACTGATGGCACCATAATTTATATGCGTGAGAAGATTATATAAAATACAATATAAAATATGGTGTCATCATTCTCATGCGGGTACTGTCTTCTTCCCTTCTCCTTGCACTCTTTTGGTCTGCATTGGATTTTCACTCACAAAGTTTACATTTCTTAAATGTGGAGCCTCATCAGTTCCTTTGCCCTTCACAAATTTCCACTAGTATGCTGTTGGCTTTATCACAATGTGAGGGTTTTTGATAGATACCCATGTGGGTATCCTCTCACTATCTTAACAACATGTATAATGCCTATGTAATATGCTTTTGCAGCCTTGAAAAAGTCCAGGGGGACGAAACACGTGTCGGCTGCAGTGTTTTGGATTTCTATACATGTGACTGTCTTTGTGAAGTAAAAGAAGAACATAAAACATCAGTGAATTGGATTTTTTTTTTACAAAACAATCAATTTACTCAATCTGTCACTCACATAGTGAGCTCCCATCATGCCTAGCTGCGCCTGCACCTGAGGCCACTGCACGTCTAGATTCACAGCTCCTGCACTGTTTACAATGGAACATTAACTTGGGCAGTCCCATATCTTAATAAAGATTTGCTGTACTGTGACCAATTCCTACTCTTTTTAAACCTGGTGTATAGACAGCTTTGTAAGTCATGTCAGCCTCAGGTAATCAATAACATTCCTAAGTTAAAGAATAACTGGGAGAGCAGCACCAGGATTGGTCTGAGCATCCTGCTCTGCCGCTCAAACACTGCTGTGTGGCTTGTGGCTTTTCTCGAACCGGGATGTGAATACAGCTGGGTTGGAGAAATAGAAGTGCGCCTGTATGTTATGGTTCAGGGTGGGTTTGGGTTTTTGGGTGAGAAGGGTCATTTTAGGGTTTAAGGGGGTATGGGGATTTTTGGGTGGGAAGGGTGATTTTAGGGTTTAGGATGGGTTTCGTTTTTTGGGTGGGAAGGGTCGTTTTAGGGTTTAAGGGGGTATGGGGGTTAAAAAATAAATTTATAAAAATATATATATATGTATACATATACAAATGTGAGTGTATATAAACATACATATATACACACGCAACTATATATTTATTTTTACCTATCATAAACATTTTTACCACATGTATGCCTTTACCACACATGATTTGCATTGTAATGGCATGCATGATAAAGGCATATGCGTGGTTAAAGTTTGCGTTGTAATGGTAGTTCATTGTAATGGCATTTGCGTAGTGATACCCGCCTTGTTATGGCATGCGCGGTATTAGTACACATTGTACTGTCATACTCAGACGCTGTCCTGATATCGAAGGAATCACAAGCATTTTCTCCTACCTGATATCTTGCCCTTGGGTCCCTGACGCTGTGTGTCTCCCCTGCTGCCGCTACCTGCCATCGCACGGCCATCGCAGGGGGAGACTACAGCTCCCAGAGGGCATAGCGCTCACCAGCTGAATTGAATCTTCGCGCACGGAGGCGCTTAAGAGAAGGAGGCTCCCTCGGTGGAGCGGGTGAATACTCAGACGCTGTCCTGATATCGAAGGAATCACAAGCATTTTCTCCTACCTGATATCTTGCCCTTGGGTCCCTGACGCTGTGTGTCTCCCCTGCTGCCGCTACCTGCCATCGCACGGCCATCGCAGGGGGAGACTACAGCTCCCAGAGGGCATAGCGCTCACCAGCTGAATTGAATCTTCGCGCACGGAGGCGCTTAAGAGAAGGAGGCTCCCTCGGTGGAGCGGGTGAATACTCAGACGCTGTCCTGATATCGAAGGAATCACAAGCATTTTCTCCTACCTGATATCTTGCCCTTGGGTCCCTGACGCTGTGTGTCTCCCCTGCTGCCGCTACCTGCCATCGCACGGCCATCGCAGGGGGAGACTACAGCTCCCAGAGGGCATAGCGCTCACCAGCTGAATTGAATCTTCGCGCACGGAGGCGCTTAAGAGAAGGAGGCTCCCTCGGTGGAGCGGGTGAATACTCAGACGCTGTCCTGATATCGAAGGAATCACAAGCATTTTCTCCTACCTGATATCTTGCCCTTGGGTCCCTGACGCTGTGTGTCTCCCCTGCTGCCGCTACCTGCCATCGCACGGCCATCGCAGGGGGAGACTACAGCTCCCAGAGGGCATAGCGCTCACCAGCTTAATTTAATCTTCGCGCACGGAGGCGCTTAAGAGAAGGAGGCTCCCTCCGCATCGCGGGACGCGCGCGGGCGGCGCCGGGCTAAGCCCGGGCAAAGGGCGGGCCCTCTGTGGCCCTCAGTGACCGAGGTAGGCCGGGCTGGGCCCGGTCCCTTATTTTCCATATTTATCTTTCTTTTCACTGTAAGTATTTGTTTGCATTCGTGCCCATTAGAGTAGTAGGGAAATGTGATGCAAACATTGTGATAGCTATACTGCACCCTTCCTGCTGTGCCAGTGACTGACTCAACTCCTGATTTTATTCATTTTATATCGTTACATTTCTTACCAATTACTGTGGAAAATGTCTAAAACTTTACGTTCAGGAAGGGTAGTGGGAGAAAATCCTGCCCAGACTTTAACTACCTTCCATACAAGAGACAAGGCTGTAACCATCCCACCTTTAAAAAGACAATGTTTGTTATCTGAACTTTGGATCCCATCTGGTATAAAAGAGCCTAAATGTGCAACTCTACATAATCCTGATACTAAAGTCTTGGAAGCATATGTACCAACTACCTCTGTGCCTCGATCTCCCCAGGTCCAGCAGGGGGCCCCACAAATTTTGGCAGAAGGGTCTCCCGTGCGGGACTCTACAGATGGGAAGTTGATGAATATAAGTGACCCAGTGCACATACCATCGACCCCTCAGTTCTTAATGAATGACAGGCCGGGGGATGACCTGTCTGCACTATCCATTGATTTGGAACTTTGGGGACGCTACGTAAGCCCGGCAAAAGTGGAATCCCTGGAGCAATTTAAAGTTCAGGGGGGAGCCACCCCATCAGGGTTAATGTTGTATAGTAGCACCCCGTTGCTAAATAGTCATGAGATTTCTGACTTGTTAAACTCTTCCAAGAGCCCCGACCTCAATCTCCTGGATAATATCCGTACTGCAGAAGCACGAGAAAAGCCGATCTCTGAGTCCATGATCGCGCTTGAACAACTCCTTGCTTCAATCTTGCTGCTTCTAGGGAAATTTGTTGGCAGCTCGGACTGTATCCTTGAATCAGTTACCCAGATTTTAAAGGTATTGCTGCAGAAAGTGCCGGATGCGAGTAAGGTCGCTCCCCCCAAGTCTGAACAAGCTGCATCTGAGAGGAAATTTAAAGCCATTAGAAGCGAATTAACTAGGAATAATGAAGAGTCTTCTATGGTCCCTCATAAGGAGTTGCCTTATACTGCAGCCTCTAACTGTATCAAGAATCTAGTCCTGGAGATAGAGGAGGAGGATGAAGTTTTACCAGGACCCAAACCGGTTCAGGAACTATTTCCAATCTTTGTCTCGGATGGCGGAAAAGACTTCTTGGCCGATAAATCCGAGGTCAACAAAGAAAAGAGAACATATGGTAAACAAAAAAGTACCAAAGCTAGTAAGAGGAAACCCACTCGAAAGTATAGAAAGAAGAAGCAACGGAGGATCATTTTCCAAAAAAGCACAGAGACAAGGGAGAATGAAATAAGGAATGGGGAATCCTTTTCTACTGCTTTAAAAGTGGACATTGGTGTGAATTTATCCTCTTCAGCTTTGGTGGAGGAGGAAATTGAACAAGGCAGCCGGCCTCCCCCGGAGGATTTACCACTAATTGGGGGCTCTCTCCCAGGCTCTCCTTTTCGGAGTGCTTGTGGAGGTCCAACTCCTAATTTATCTGGGTTTTTAAACCCTTTGGCCCCCCCCTTTGTGGTAACAATTGACTCTGAAATGACTCGCCCTCCGGCCCGGCCTGTAAGTACGTCAAAGGCTCCTGTGGATGTGCGTGTATTAGATTTTGTCCCATTATTTGATACTGACCTCTTATTAAATAGAGCCTGGCTTCTCAAGTGTTTTAGTGAGATTGAATGTCTCTATCACATTCAGTCTAGAGACATTGAACTGGTAACTTTGTTGGGTAGTAGTCGGGTTTTGAGTACTCGGGTGAAATTTTACTCCCCCATTATAACAAATCTGATACTAGAACAGGCCGAAAATTTTCAACGCTTAGGTATTGATATACTACCTATCTCTACCCCAGGCAAGCCAAATTATCTCGATAAGCAGGGGTTGAGGGGTGGTGAACAAAACGGGGTAACCTCTCCTCCTCTGAGAGACCTGAAAATTTGGGTATCCAGGGGAAAACGTATAGTATCGCACGTGAAGCCTCTTCCACTAATTGAGAATTCTATACTCAATGATGATAATAACCGGTGGAATTGGCTACATAGTGCACTCTCAACAAAAAATAAGGATAACCCCAAATTGTTCCACCATCTTTAACCCAGCCTTAAATATAATTTCCTGGAATGCGGCCGGATTCCATAGCAGCCCGGAGAAAATGACTTTTTTATCCACTCTGGAGGCGGATATACTGTGCATTCAGGAAACATGGTGCATAGATAGGTTAACGCCTTTAAAAGATTTTTATGTTTTGGAAGTTCCGGCTGCGTCCTCTAAGAAAGGGCATGCTAGGGGGGGGCTCGCCTGTTTACTGTCAAATAAGTTCCAATGGAGATTTTCACATTATATTGATCCCAGTAGACTCTTCCACACAATAACATTAGAAAATATGTTCCATGACAATATAAAATATTCCATGGTAATTTTTAATGTGTATATTCCGCCTGAGGAATGTTTTAATGATAATTTGCAGCGGGTTCTCCAGTATATGGATAAGATAAAAAATTTGCCTCCTTTTCCTGTAACTTTGCTTATCGGTGACTTGAATTGTAAAGTTTCAAACGCTAGTCTAAATCTCTTCAGGGATAAAGCTAAGGAGGAAGCATACTGCATCCCCCAGACGCTCTTCCCTGAAAACTTAAAGACAAATAAAAGGGGGAAGATTTTGTTAAAAGAATTAGTGATCGGGGATGGCATTATCTTAAATGGTAGATTTCCATCCGACGCCCCCGCAAGTCATACCCATAAATCCCCCTTTGGGTCATCAATTTTGGACTATGCTATCGCCAGCTATAGTCTGTTTCCCCAGATTCTTGACTTAAAGATTATACCCACGACGCTGAGCGACCATAGTATATTGTCACTATTAATTTCATTAAACTCTATGAATACGGCATCCTGGTCGCTAAATGGCAGGGAGGCTACCTTCCATTCGACATCTGGAAGATGCTTCTGGAATAATGCTGCCATTAATGGGGTCCAGGAGTTACTGACCGATACCCTTAGGGAATTAGAAGAGTGGAACGGAAATGAAATAGTTTGTTTTGAGGAATTCATGGCAAAGATTTTATTGAATGCTAAAAAAACTGTTCCCCTTAGGAAAAAAGGAGAGGTAGTTTCTCTCACTCTCCGTAATCTGAATAGGGAATTAAACAAACTAATCCGGGCACAGTACGTCGAAAGGGTATTGGAACGTGGGAAAGATATCGCTAGGTTAAAAAGAAAGAGAAGCAGACTCAAGCTAAAAATTAAAAGGGACAGGGAGGATGAAGTATGGATTAAATTAAGGGAATCTGCTGCTTATGGCAACATTAAAGATTTTTGGGCAATAATTGGGAAAGGATGTGGTACTCGCCACTCCCCTATTCCCATAGCTATATCAGAAGATCTATGGTCCTCTCACATCCGAGAATTATATGCAGGGATTGGGACCATAGGTGTGGATAACTTCATGCATGTCGCCCATGAGGACTCGGTCTTCTCTCCCTCTGAGAAGGAAATCGAGTTGGCTATAAAAAATATGAGATCCTCTGGGGCTATGGGACCGGATGAGCTTCCGATGACGGTCCTAAAACAAGACCCTTCAACCTGGAGTAAAATCTTGTACCCCCTGTTTAGGGCATGCCATCTTTCTAAATGTGTCCCTGCATCGTGGAGGGGAAGCATTCTGGTCCCTATTTTCAAAAAGGGAGTAAGGGACAGTCCCAGTAACTATCGCATGATTGCGCTCCTCGACTCCATCGGAAAGGTCTTTGCGAAATGCCTCCTGAGATCTCTTTCTGATTGGGTCGAGGAGCGCAACATTTTGCCGTTGGAACAGACTGGCTTCCGTAGGGAACATGGCACTCTGGACAACCTAACAGCCCTTCAGGTTATTACTGATAAATATGTCCAGGTTAGAGGGGGTGTTGTATACGCCGCTTTCATTGACTTCTCCACAGCGTTCGATAAAGTGGATCGGGGTACGCTGTGGAGAAAATTGATGGGGATGGGTGTCCCTACTCCCCTACTGGAATTGGTACGGGCTCTGCACACTGAGACCTGGTGCAGGGTCTTAATGGGGGGTGAAAGGGGGCTGTCGGCTAAAATACCATCTCAGAATGGCCTTAAACAGGGCTGCTTATTGGCGCCCCTGTTGTTCTCCCTATACACAACTGACCTCCCGGCAGCTGTGTCCCGTAGTGAGGGGATTGCACCGTTGCTAGGAGGGGTGCCAATAGCCTGTCTGATGTATGCCGATGATGTGTTATTGCTCGATTTAACTCCCGTGGGTCTGGCTAATAGGCTTCAGGCTCTTCAGGACTTTGCTGGGGAGCATTATATGAAGATCAATATTAATAAAAGTAAAGTGATGTGTATTGCCGGTAGGAAGAAATGTCGCTCTACAAATTTTGGTTGGGCCATCGGAGGGCTTAGATTGGAGGTCGTAACTTGTTATACGTTTTTAGGGAAAATATTCTCAGCCAATATGAGCGAGAATTCTCATATAGAGCATTGCTCCTGCAAAGCTCTTGCCCAAGGTAATGGGTTAAAGTCCCTATACCTGGCAACGGGGAAAAGACATTTCTCTAGTCTTCTAGAAGTATTTAGAGCTAAAATCCCCGCAACCATCTTGTACGGTATAGAAATAATTGAGATAAAATATTGGGACTTTTGCCATAAGACTGAGGGAAAACTCCTAAGATCCCTCTCGAATTTTAATAATGCCTGTTCACTGGCTGCTTGTAGGCTGGATTTCGGACTCAGGAGTGCCTGGGTTCAGGGGCTGTGCGCCTTAATAAGGTGGGTAGCCAACTTAGCCAGAGCGAGAGAAGGAACCCTGCGAGTTTTACTCAAAAATGAACTTTTGGGCAATTTTAAGGAGTTCTCTAAACTTGTTACCAATTTTAGAAGGGCTGTGAAAATCCTTAGATTGGATGAAAGCGCTCTTTTCTCCTATTCTCCCACGCAGTTAAAGCAGGTCCTCAGGGAGGCCTCGTGGGAGTACTGTTTTCAATCCGACAAAAAAACAGTTGGAGATAAAAGGAATGTGGAGCTGCTGGTCTCCTCCTATAGGTTGAAACAGCCCCAACCGTATGCCCAGTGGAACCTGCCACATGGGATTCGTAGGTTTTGGTTTTTATTACGTTATGACTTAATCCCTCTTAACGTGTTGTTGTCTAAATGGCATGGCACTTCACCGTTGTGCAATCTATGTAAATTAAATAATCAGGACTGTATGCATGTACTTTTGATTTGTCCTATGTTACGAAGCTTGCGCAAGAGATGGCTTAAAGTAATTTGTCTTCGCCTTAGCATTGTCACTTTACAAGATTTTCTTCATGCACTTTATTGCCCACCAAATGAAATGTTTTGTGCTTATGTTTTTAACTTTTTTAAAGGATTTTTAGCTATTTATTAAATTCTCTGGAAGATTGTGTCGGCCTGGCCATGTGGGACTGTTGGTTTGCAGTGTACCTATTACGGTTTGAATACTATGTTTTTATAATTTTTGTATTTCTGATGACTGTGTTGTTTTGTTTGTACATGTTTATGTGGCCCTCTTTGAGAGCCAAAACATAATAAATAAATTTGATTTGATTTGATTTGTCATACATTCATACCATATGAACTCAGCTGGTTACCCCAAGCAGTGACGATTAGAAAGTTTACAGGGGTCATAGTCTGGCTGAAGCCTGCGAGGGTCACGTGCTCCAATGCCAATAATTGCAATTTGTCACTTGGCCAGACTGCGGCACTTACCTTCTCATACGAGGGGACAAAATCTTCTTTCAGAGCAACTATTCGGAACTTCACTGGAAAACACAAAAAAGATAAGGAAATCAGTCAAATCCTACTGCATTTCCTATCTGAGCTACAGAGTCCTTCAACTATTTCTTATTCTCATGGTATGGGTTTCTATAATAACCAAAGATACTGCACTGGTCATATCTAAATTTGCGGTTTAACGTAAGAGAGAGCCCAAGCAAACACCTCATGGCATCAGCACCCCCTCAGGAGCAGACAAACTGTCATTTGGAATCCCCAGGGCAGAAGGTTCGGAGCACACCAACACTACAAGGGAGAGGGGGGACAGGAAACGGAAATTCCACATGGAAAAAGTTACATGTAATATGAAGGCAGTACAATACAGAGCAGCTGTGAGCAATTACATAGATACATTAGTATAGTCTTACAGAATTCAATATATAATACATCTTTCCCCCGATGCAAAAAAAACTTCGACAAATCTCGGATTTGGTTTGCGAAGTCAGGCATGGCTATCGCTCCTGGATGCCACAGAATCACCGTCGTCCATGCTTTGGAAATTGGGCTGCTGATACCTGAGGTTTGTGGAGAAATAACTTGAAACAGCGAATAATAAACATATTCATTGGTTAAACCACGCCCTTTTAAACTGTCTCAACCTGATCAAGAAGTTACTGTGATCCTCCTCAGTCCCTTTCTCGGTGCTGTCATTTTTAATGTAGGAATTTTCATTGCCACATTGTTCTCCCACTCTGCTCATGTTTCAACAGCTTCCATCTGAAGGTATTACGCTACCCTTTTTGACTTCACAACTTTCCTCAGACGGACAAAATTAGTAATGTCCCACTTGTGGGACACCCCCGCGCCGCACGGCCACCAGCTGCTGCGTGTGCCCCTCAGCCTTGTCCCTGCCGCGCTGCCTGCCTCGCCGCCGGCTGACTCCGTTGCCGTTTGTTTTGCCTTTGTTTCTCTCGCCATTTGTGCTTGTCATCTGTATTCCCTGCCCGTGTTTGAGTTTCTTTTTTCCTTGTTTTGTTCGCCACTTGTGCTTAATAAAGTATATTTGCCTGTTTATCTGTCCAGCTTGTGTCCTTCCTGTTAGCCCGCCTACATCGCCGCCTTCCCTCCCCGCTCCCCGCTTCCCGCCACCACCGCAAGCCCCGCCCCTTTTTTCATTCTGTTCCCGCCCCGCTCCCGCCTCCCAGCTGCTCCGCCCACCCGCGCACTTCGCCTTTATATGGCGACCGTGCGAACGCGCAGCGGTCACGCGCAGCGGGCGCGCCGATTGTGCGCCGAAGGCGCGCCAAAGGTAAGCCCGTCTGCGCCCGTCCGCGACCGGATCGCGACCAGCGCCAGGACCCCTGGCCCCCGATGCCGCCGACCGACCCGCCTGACGTACTCCGCCGCCACCCTCATCGCTCTCAACTCTGGCCGACTCCCAGAATGCCATCAAGCCACACCACGACGCACCCACGGACCTTTCAGCTGCCACGCCTGCAAATTCACCTGCATCCGGACCTGCCGCACACCAGCCCCCGCCAAGTCGAACAGCAGCAGCACCCACCTCAAGTGCATCCTGCTCAACACCCGCTCCGTCCACAGACACGCCATCGAACTCTGGAACCTCCTAGACGCCACAGCCCCTGACGTTGCCTTCCTCACAGAGACCTGGATGAACGCCTCATCAGCTCCCGACATCGCCATCGCTATCCCAGAGGGCTACAAGATCGTCCGGAGGGACCGCAACGCCAACCAGATGGGAGGAGGCATCGCCATCATCCACAAGAACACCATCCGTCTCACGACCAGCACCGAGAACACCCTGACCACTGCCGAACACCTGCATTTCCAGATCCACACCAACCCGAACACCACCCTCAGAGGCACCCTGATCTACCGACCCCCTGGACCACGCACGCAATTCAGCGAGGACATCGCCGACTTCGTCAGCCCGCATGCCCTCCCCTCCGCTGACTACATCCTCCTGGGGGACCTCAACTTCCACCTGGAGAAGAACAACGACCGCAACACCAGCACCCTGCTGGACAACCTCGCCAACCTGGGACTCAAGCAACTGGTGTCCACCCCCACCCACCTCGCCGGACACACTCTCGACGCAGTCTTCTCTTCCAGCACAGACATCGACTTCAGCCACGCCACAGAGCTCCAATGGACGGACCACAGCTGCATCCACTTCACCTTCAAGAGAACGACGACCCACCACCACCAGCAACAGGCCGCCCGCAGAAGCTGGAACAAGATCACAGCAGACCAGCTCGCCACCTCCCTGAGCCAGCACCCTCCTGCCAGCTCAGCGAACCCCAGCCAGGCCGCCGTCAACCTCACGAAGTGGATCAGCATCTGCGCGGACGAGCTCGCCCCGCTGAGGACCCCGCCCAGCAGACCCGGAAGCAAGAAAGCCCCATGGTTCACCGACGAACTCAAGAGCTCCAAGAAGAACTGCCGAGCCCTCGAGAAAGTCTGGAGAAGGGAACCTACACCGGACAACAGGACCTCCTTCAAGCTTGCCACCCGGAAGCACCACCAGCTTATCCGCGCCGCCAAGAAAACAGCATTCAAGGAACGGTTGGACAACAACGCACACAACTGCAAGGAACTCTTCAACATCGTGAAAGAGCTCTCCAACCCCAGCGCAGGAAACAACGACATCACCCCATCACAAGACCTCTGCAACTCCCTCGCTTCATACTTCCACAACAAGATCACGGACATACACAACAGCTTCAACAACCAACCAACGCACACCATGACCGAACAATCACCCCCCACCACCACCCTCCACGCCTGGACCCCGATCAGCACCGAAGACACCATCCGCACGATGAACTCCATCCACTCCGGATCACCGACCGACCCCTGCCCTCACCACGTTTTCAACAAGGCCGACGCTGTCATCGCACCCCACCTGCGAGACATCATCAACACATCATTCAGCACCGCCACCTTCCCTGAGAGCTGGAAACACGCCGAACTCAGCGCCTTACTCAAGAAACCAACAGCGGACCCCACCGAACTCAAGAACTACCGCCCCATCTCGCTCCTCCCGTTTCCAGCCAAAGTCATCGAGAAGACCGTCAACAAGCAGATGGCCGCCTTCCTCGAGACGAACGGATCCCTCGACCCCTCACAGTCCGGCTTCCGAGCCAATCACAGCACCGAGACCGCCCTCATCGCCGCCACCGATGACATCCGAGCCCTGATGGACAATGGAGAAACAGCGGCCCTCATCCTCCTAGACCTCTCCGCGGCATTCGACACGGTCTGCCACCGCACCCTAGTACAGCGCCTCAGTAACATCGGAATCCAGGACAAGGCGCTGGAATGGATCATCTCCTTCCTTGACGGAAGGACACAGAGAGTCCGCCTACCACCATACAAATCAGAAGCCTCCGAAGTCATCTGCGGCGTCCCTCAAGGATCATCTCTGAGCCCCACCCTCTTCAACGTCTACATGAGCCCCCTCGCGGCCATCGTACGCAAACACAACCTCAGCATTATCTCCTACGCCGACGACACCCAGCTGATCCTCTCCCTGACCAACGACCCCGCCTCCGCCAGAGCCAACCTGCATGAAGGGATGAAAGAGGTAGCCGAGTGGATGACGACCAGCCGCCTGAAACTGAACTCTGACAAGACGGAGGTCCTCATCCTGGGTTCTTCCCCCTCCGCCTGGGACGACTCCTGGTGGCCTCCAGCCCTGGGCACCGCACCCAAACCAACAGACCATGCACGCAACCTGGGCTTCATCCTGGACTCCTCCCTCTCCATGACCAGGCAAGTCAACAACGTCTCCTCGGCGTGCTTCAACATCCTACGCATGCTACGGAAGATCTTCCGGTGGATCCCCACCGAGACCAGGAAGACCGTCACCCAGGCCCTCGTCACCAGCCGACTGGACTACGGCAACGCCCTCTACGCCGGTACCACCGCCAAGCTCCAGAAGAGACTCCAGCGGATCCAGAACGCCTCGGCCAGACTCATCCTCGACATCCCACGAACCAGCCACATCACCGGACACCTGAGAGACCTTCACTGGCTCCCCGTCAACAAAAGAATCACCTTCCGCCTCCTCACCCACGCACACAAAGCCCTACACGACCAAGGCCCGAGCTACCTCAACAGCCGGATCAACTTCTACGCTCCCAAACGCCACCTCCGATCAGCCAACCACGCCCTCGCCGCCGTCCCCCGCATCCGAAGAGCGACTACAGGAGGAAGGTCCTTCTCCTACCTGGCCGCCAAGACCTGGAACTCCCTCCCGACCGACCTGCGCCTAACCCAAGACCACCTCTCCTTCAGGAAGAAGCTGAAGACCTGGCTGTTCGAGCAGTAGCGGCACCCCCCCCCCCCAGCGCCTTGAGACCCTACGGGTATGTAGCGCGCTCTATAAGTGTCACTGATTGATTGATTGATTGATTGGTACCACACCTGGTTTGTGTATATCAGCCTTATCTGCGCCAGTTATGGTGCAAGCACTGATACTTTCCCGCTTGGACTATGGTAATGCACTTTATTTGGGAGCACCTCAGTATACCATTAATAGACTGCAGGTAATACAGAATTGCGCGGCTCGCAGACTTCTCCAGATTCCGCGTTGGAAATCTGCTAAACAAGCAATAGAAAGCCTGCACTGGTTACCGATTAAGCAAAGGATCCAGTTTAAGGCTATGTGTCTTTCCCACAAGGCCTTCTGGAGGAAGGGTCCGGTCATTCTTCAATCACTCATCACCCCCTACCACCCAAATAGAGATCTTCAGGCATCCGATTCCTTTCTTGCACTCAAACCTAGGATAAGAAAGACCAGATGCGGTGTTCGCTCTTTTTCCTATAATGGTGCCATGGGATGGAATGCCCTCCCTCTTCAACTGCGTAAAGAACCCAACCTCCTATCCTTTCGTAGGCTCTTGAAAACCTGGTTGTTCTAGCCTTCGTCTGCCTCTGTTACTCTGCTCTGTGTCCTCAGCGCTGGGAGGCCTACGGGTAGCCATCGCGCTCTACAAATCTCATTTCAATTCAATTCAATAATCTCCTACTTTCATGGTTTCCGGATGTAATTTGATCTTGATACCTTAGAGCTCTTTCGACCTTAGTTGTTTCGAATAGACATGATCTCTGAACTTCCTCAAGTTATTAACTTTATTTATCCCCCAAGGATAAACCTCTGAAGCTGAAATCCTTTCCTTGAGCATAGCAACAGGATATGTGCCAGTGACTATGTGCCCGATTAGGATGTCGGGCCGACAAGCCATCAGTGGCGGTCTGTCTGACATTCAGAGGATTATAATGCCGGAAGTCGGAGTTATTTGGTCTGGGGGAAACCCCGCCATCTTCGACTGGCTCAAGGAGCCCATCAGAGCAACGGTCGGAGCTTAATCCCTACAAAGGGGGCGGTGCCTGCGGAGGAACCGCCATAGAGATTAGGATGTCTCTTTCTCTCAGCCTTTACATAGTGGTTCCAGCACCCATGGGGGCCCCAAGCAGGATCCTGTCCCAGTAGGCCTTCGTTATGGGGCCAAGGGGGCACATGTGGTGCCCCTCAATTATCCATGCACCGTGTGCCAGGCACCACATGGTGCCTGGCACACGGTGAATGGATGTTTGACAACATCCCTTGTTCAATTTCCAGTCATTTAAAATGGTAGTCAATTAATACTAAAACAAATTGCATATAAGATTGCATGGTCAAGAACGAGTTTCAAATATGCAGAACTACTTTCTGGCATGGAAAAGATGGCTGTTCAACAGGTGCCATAGACAAAAACACAGTTTTTGGATTCTTGTCGGAATTCATGCAGAATTCCCTCACTTGTCAGTTTCCGAGTCCGAGTCCATGCCAGGGCACCAAAGGTGCATCCTCAGTACATTTTTGTAATGCATCAAAACTCAGGTGACCATGCTTCAGAATTGTTTGCCTTATTTCCACTGGGGGAACATATCTACCATTCCGCTTTAATAGATTTCTTTCCAGGCAAATCTCTTGTGCAACATGGGCATAGGTATTCATGGATCTGAGCAATCAGTTTTGGGAAGATTAACTTTTTTATTATTATATTTTTGGACCATTGTTATTGAGAGCAGCCTCCATCCATTCCGCTTCTGACACACCCAAATCTGTGATATCACCTACTTCTTGTTTGGCAGAGATAACACCAATGTTTTCTTTGTTCTGACCTCTTGGAGAGTTGTCTGCCACAAGAAGGCAAGATAAACAGTCTGCTGTGACATTTCTTTTTCCTGAGACAAAGTTTTATTTTGAAGTTGTACTCTTTTAGTTTGCAACTCAACCAAGCAATTCTGGCAGCGGGGACAAGATACCAAATAAGGGTTTGCTACCAACAAACTTGGTGCCTCAAACATAGGGCTTGATTTAAAGTGTGTAGTGCAGTTGCTACTTCATTGCCTTCAAAGAGTGTCCCTCCTCTGCATTTAGAGCTATCCCTGGCCCTGCAGACATCTCTAGTCATTGACAGGAACCTCCAATTCCAGCCCTGCCAATGTGTTAAAAGTTTGACAGATGGTACTCGATATTTGTCAAACTTTTAATGATTTTGGTTTTACAAAAACAACCTCCCAAAGCAGGAGTTTGTTTTTGAGAAATCAAAAACTATTGATCCCCAAACCATAGGAATTGTCTCCTATGGTATGGGGGTAATTTAAACTTTTTCATTGTCCCTTACCGACGGTTTACCCGGCTGTGAAGAACAGTGAACAATGCCCTTTGACACCCACTGTAACAAGCATTTGCAATGCAATAGAACTCGCATAGGACTCGCACGTGGAATTGGTATTAATCCTATGAAGAAGTTTGATGGTTTTTACCACCAAACACGTAATCAATCCCTTAGTTTTCACTGGATAAATACGAGATAAACTCAACAGAATAAGACGACGCCCGATGAACGGTAGAGCTAACGCGGGGCACCAGGATAATATCACGAGGTAAAAGTAGTTACAATCCCAATACTTGAGGAAGGAGTTACAATACCTGGAAACAGATGTATATATCATATTATTATTATGATATATTTAGAAGATAGGATTGTCTAATTTTCTAAAGAAAAATTCTCGCCATCTGTTCACTCTTGAACATTCTGCAAAGATCCAAACATGATTCGTAAGTTGAACTGTATATGAAGTTTTCTGTATCCATTTTTAACATGGGCTTTCTGGCTTTGTTTACTTTAATTATCAGTCAGGGATCATTAAGGGAGATGTAGAACATATTTTAGGTGTTTTCCTTCTTACATTTACTGTTTAAAGTATGTACTGAAAAGGGGGAAAAAACTGGCTTTAAATGATTTTCCTAATTTTTGTATCAGACAAGATATTAAACTGCCTGTCATGCTGTTATGAAACTGGCCATTTGGAAACCCCATAAGTAGATGATAACACTGCGATGGCACAGTTCTGATAAAATCATACCACAGTGCACCTTGATGCGGCAGATGTGATGTAAGGTGGATCTGTAGAGTGCTGCTTGCTGCCTGTGAGGATATCCAGGCGCTGATGATTGTGGGATTACAACTGTGAGAAACAATGATGTGTACCTGTAATAGCCGCCACCACTGTGATAACAAAGATATGCTGGTAATATATAAATTTGCAGTTAAATTTAAGACATAATCCAAGCAAACATCTCATGGCATTAGCATCCCCTCAGAAGCATACCAAGTGTCATTTGAAATCCCCAGCCAGAAGGTTTGAAGGGCCAAACACAAGAAGGCGGGTGGAGGAACAGGAAAGGCAATTCCACATGGGGAAAGTAATATGTCATATGAATGGAATACCATACAAAACAGCCATGCTTAATTACATTGACATGGGTACATTAATGAAGTCCTATGTAATTCAACATATAACAGTTTCATTTTAAGGCTCACCTCTCAAAATGGCTGTCCTGGTTTTAAGCACTAGCATACATGCGAACAGACCCGATCCAGACCAGATACTCATAATTTTTTAAGCTAAAAATATCTTTATTTTAGCTGTCTCCCATCTAAAATTGCATCTGCTTCAATACAATTCAATACTCAATAGGGAAAATACAATTCTCTGCCTTTTGTTTCAAAATCTCCCACTTTCCTTTTCTAAAACGTTGGCAGGTATGCACACGATAAAAGCCCTTTCATTGCTGCGCACAGCTCCTTGGCCAGGGAAACCTGAGAGGAGGGCAGGGGTGGCATCCCTAGAGAACACACATTCTACCCCTGCCAAGCAAAAGGGTGTGGGAAGCCGTTCCTGTCTGTCGCTCACTGCATTACGATGTTCCCGCTGGGCTCGTGAGCTCTTGGCGGCAGTGTCCTGACGGAGTGGCGTTTCGCTGCTGTAAAGATAGGTAACTATGACATGTGTATATATGAAACACATGTTCTGGTGGCAACAGCACAAGAGGGACCAGGACAATGGTGTGCGACACAGATTCTGAAGTGGGGCTCCGAAAAAAGTGACTTTTCACCTCTCTTCCATCCTTTTGGCTGACTTTCACATGGTGGTGTCCCTGCCAAGAACGGCTCAGCGGAAAGGCTGATCTTAATCTGGGAGGCAGGAAGCTTATCGGGATCGCCACCAAGACACACCTCTGGCTTTACCAATGTTGATGAGGTAGCAGGAATCTCAGCTGGACTGGAGGCAGTCCAGCAGCGGTCTTGTAGCCGAGTTCCAGCCAGTATCATAATTGGGCAGTTGGACCGCCAAGACAGCAGGCGGGTAGCCCGATGAAAAAGCAACTGCGATGCCTTTCTGCCAGCCTCTTAATCAGACCTTTAGTTGTCTACCTCTCCAGCATGATACAGCAACTCAAGATTACTCGTCATTAGCTAAGGATATGACCACTACCATCTGAGAACTGATACACGCTATTACTTCAGGAAAATAAGATGATGCTTCTTCTTTGACGTGCCGGGGCTACAAGCAAATCCTTCCAATGAGAAAGGTTTGAAGAAGTAAACCAACTTCAAACCAACGTCTAGCTCTAGTCCCCCAGAGGTTTCTATCATTTACAAAGCAGTGCCAGAGGATTTAGGACCATTAGAAGTGCATAGCAGAGACCTCCTAAAAAGAGAATGGGCAACCTTGTGGCTACTTATGAATATGCTTCACAAAATAGATTTTATATTCATAAAAGAGGCACACGATAAAGCATGGCTGTGAATTCTATCTGACGGACTTGGAATCTGATCAACAACAGTTATGTTATGTAGTATGACTTAGTGCCTCTCAATACAGGGTGCATCCCTACTCCTGTCCCAAAGATCCACACAGGAGGGAGGCCTTTTAGTTAAAAAAAAATTCAGAAATACCAGCAAGGACAGCCATTCCTCCGCCCTAGGAGGAGAGGAGTCAAGGTGAATCGTCTATTTTCTTTCTGGTCAAGAAGGTTTCGGGGGAGTTCAGACCAGTATTAGATCTGAAGAGGGTTAACTACTGAGTAAGGATTATACATTTTTAATGCTCACTTTGCAGGAGATCAGTCCTCTGTAATCAAACAAAGACTTTCTGGCTGCAGTCGATTTACAGGATGCTTACTTGCATGTGCATTCCCATCCGGCTCAACAAACATTTCTGGGATTTGCTGTAAAAGACTCACACTTCCATTTCAGATTCCTACAGTTTGAGATAAAGTTTTCCCCTTGTGTGATCACAAAGGTGTTCACAAAGATGTTGGCACTGTTGATGGCATTACTTCACCATCAGTGGATATTTGTCCAACCTTATTTAGACAATTGTCTGGTCCTACCAAAATCTCTGCATCTAATGCATGTGCCCAAGGTTCTGAATATGCTGACAAGTCGTAGATTTATCATGAATAACAAGAAGTCTCAGTTTGTCCAAGACCAAGATCTGTCTTTTATAGGAGCCACATTCCGTACAGACCAAGGATTGGTTACTCTACCAAAGAGGAAGGTGTTGAAAATTTAGAGCTAATGGAAACTCCTCATTTCATAATGGCGGAGTGGAAGAGAGTCCAGGGGAGATGGCAGCAACTCTGTTCCTGGCAACTTGGTCAAGGTTCCATTTGAGCAAACTAATGTGATACATTCTCCTCCCTTGGTCTCCTATATCTCACAACATGTCTATAAGGATTCTGTCAGAGGAGAGAGGTAGAAACTGGATGGCGGCTAGATCCAGCAAATCTCCTGAATAGTTTCATTGATTTCCCAGAATTCTTACTATGGATGTGAGAAGGGTTGGGGAACATGGGCATGATCACATCAAATCCAGGTGTCTGTAGTCACTCCCTCAGAGGTGTGGTCCTATAACTGGAGGGAGATTGAGGCTATCAGGCTGGCTCTTCAGGCATTTTTCCACATTCTGTTGCAGATAGCTGTTGTAATCAAGAGGACAGACAATATGACAGCAAAGGCCTATGTCTACCATTACGAGGTTACAAAGGCTCTTTCTCTTTTGGGTATCTTGGATCAGACCTTTCTATATGCTTAATCCAGGATATTCTCCATGTGAGCTGTATATATTCAGCAGAATTAAAAAATACAGGCAGACAGGTTGAGCAGAGAGATTCCCTTCTCCCAAAAATTCTGTCTTTCTTTCCTCTTTTTTCATTATATTTGCCAGAGGTGGGGGTGAATGATTGTAGATCTGTTTGTAACCTATCTCAACTCTCTCCCACCCCACTTTTATTCATGGACAAGGGACACCAATGCCTGAGCCACAGATACTCTTTCTTGTCTATGTTCAAAAGATCTCTGTAGTATTGGTTTTAGTTTAGGTATGTTAAGAGTGTAATGGGAATTTAGATTGTAAAATGTTAGGTATGTTCTTGTATTTATAGTGTGGTGTTGAAATGTTGCATCACTTGGAGAGCAGGGATAGGACTTGTATGGATATGCTTATACCTATGTCCTTCGAAGTAGTTCATAAATAAAGCACTTGAACTTACCTGGTGGTCTATCATCGCTACAACTCCTGTACACCTTTCCTCCATTTACTTTGATGCAGCACTTGAAGAGGCTTGTGTAATTATGATTTCCACAGCCTGGCCATGCTTGTTCTAGTTTGAGCTGCTGGTAGTGATGAGGATGGATCAGGAATGGCTATTCCAGTAGCGCCTTCACTTACAGTCTTTCTAACTCTCTATACCGTCTCACTAATAAGACTCAAGCTGATGGCTGAAAGTTGGAAGTTGGAAGGGCAGGGTTGAGATCCTGGGGTTTGTGTGATGTGAGTCTGCATCCTTTTCAATTCAAGCTTCTAGAAGTCTGTAAAATTGCTCTTTTGATCATCGAGTTGACAACTGGAGCTTGTCACAGAAACTAGTCATCTGTCCTTTTATGTGGGCTTGTACTTACTTTTTGTTTTTTAAAAACACTTTATTAACACATACAAAAACATAAATGCACCTTGCCTCATTACATCATATTCCAACACAGTATCACCTTTAACATAGTGTCCTTTCCAGACAATCCACAAAAATCAGTATCCCTGCACCCCCCACCTGTGATAGCCACCCCCCGTCTCCCCCCGCCCTCCCATCCATCCCACATCCTCCTCAGGCCGCGAGAATGGTACGACTTCAGCCTCAGTCACTCAGCTCGGACTCTGAGTCCGCCACCGGGGGTTCACAGATATTGCCTCTAAACGTGTTCCATTTTCCCCAAATTCGTTGCCAGCGCCTGGGACAGCCCCTGTTCGCACACACCACCCTTTCCGCTGTCATAGCACTATCTATGTCGCGGGCCCATCTCCCGTGCGAGGGGGTTGCCTGCGCCCCCCAATATTGCGCTATGGACCTCCTCGCCATCGCTGCTTGTACTTATTTTTCTTTTTCGTTTTGCAAAATCCACTTCCATCTTGGACCCTCTAATGACTTCTGATATCCTTTCCCATTCTCTTTTTATGTCATAGTATATTGTGTAAACTGATTGTGATTGAGCATTTTACATTTATTGTTTTTATGAATTGTTTTTATCAATTGTTTTGTATAAAACTGTGATAGATAGGGAGTGTATTGAAATTTTAACATTGTAACCAGTTTTTTAATAATAAAAGATTTTTGTAAAACTTCAGTGCTATTTAGCAATTGATTCAAATATTAGGTGAAATTTTCCTTGAAAATTGTATTATTGTGCGCCTTGTGAGGTATGACCTAATTGTGAGTTGAACCTTGTATCCTGTTCCTTTCGTAACCCAAGGGAATATTTGTTTTACTCCCTTGGCTACAACAAGGGGTCTCTCTCTCTTTTTTACATACAATCCGGACCCTAGCATAGTAAAAGTCTGGTTAGGATCCGAGTCTGAATTGTCTGAGCTGTGATATGAGGAGAACTTTGCTACAATATGTTAACTCGCTGCATAATAAGCAGTGGCTGATGGCTTGTACCAAGGGCGGTGATGCAGGGAGTAAAAAAAAGAAAAATATTCACTTACCTCCGCAGTGCAGCATCCTCCTCCCTCAGGTGTGTTTCAGGAAGCTCCTGATGTAGGAAACTGCACTACCCAATCCTGGTGTTGCGTTCACAGCATGAAAGCAGTGCCTGGATTGGATAGAGCGGGCTCTCCCAATGCTCCTAAGTACACTGGAGGCCTGAACTTTCTCTAATCCAGCTGTCTGAAAACAGCTACGTCAGAAAACTTTAAAATGTTCATGTCTGGCTGGCCGTCCCAAGATGGCTGGCCAAACAGACATGTGCATTTTAAAGCTCACAGCTCCCTGCTGCTGCCACTCAGTAGCGCTGGTCGCACCATGTCCTGACACTTAGTTTGGACGGTTTGCTGAAAAATAAAATGGTAATAATAAAATGTAGTTACTATTCTATATTTCAGCTCTTGGGTTTGTGGGGCGAAGCTCCTCCTCTCAAATGGAGGAGCCGCAGACAGATATCTCACAGATTACGGGAGTAGGCGAGGGTTTTGATACTGGCTCCTTGATTCCAGTTAGGCCCTGTTGAACGGGTTGTATATTGCTTTGTAAGCTGTATTTTTCCACACATTTGTACATTTATAACTGCATGTATGATGGTTGCCAGTCTATGTGCACTTGAACGGGCCGGTGTTGGATAAAATGTAAACCCAATGTTAAAGAGTAAAGGCTTCACCAGTTCATTGGGAAAAGCACGGCAGATTTCACAGGTTTCGTCTGTTTATTATGAAATGTTACGACAAAGCGAGTAGGACTGATTTACTTATTGTGAAAAGCATGGGTTAAAGACAATAGGATTTTAAGGATGGGTTATTATTCTGTGCTAAAGCCTGTAGGCAAATACTTTGTTATATGGAATTTCACAAATTTCTGTCGTAGCTAAGTGTTTTGGTGCTGGTGGCCTATTTAAACCAACCATGCGCATTGACGATCCGCACTATAATTATCCTTATTTGGCTCTCTTAGGAGAACGAGTATTTTGCGTTGCCAACTGTAATTTTGCATACATTTGTACTTTTATGACTGTATACGGTAAGGTTGCCTGATGGAAAGCTTACGATCAGTATAAAAGGCTTAAGTTGGTTACAGTGACAATCCAGTTATAAAAGCTATATGGATTCTCATTGATAACCTTAGTAGGCAAGGATTGCGGGTTGGTTACCCGCCTGACAAACCATGAATTTGCACTGTTAGAGTTCTTGTCAAGCCCTGTCAGAAAATAATCTTTTTTGTTTTGCCAACTGTAATTTCAAATACATTTTGACATTTTATAACTGTATGCCCGATGGTTACCTTGTGGGAAAGCTTATGCACAGTGCAGTAGGACCGAGTTGGCTATGGTGACAAGCCAATGATAACAGCTATAGGATTGCTTGGTGTGCAGGGAAATGATATTCATGATGCCATAGGTCTGGGCTGTTTATTATGATGAAAGGTTATTACAAAGGCAGCAGGTCTGGCTTATTTATTCAAAAGCATAGGGGAAAGCAGGTGGGGCTCAAACAGTGGAAAGTTTTACATTTTATGTTACAGGCCGTAGGAAGGTATTTGGTCATGTGTAAAGTCACAGATTACCATCATAGGCTAGAGGAATGATGTGGTTCCCCACTCTGACAAACCCTGGCAGTAGAATGTAACTGTGATGATTCTTGTTTGGCCTTATTGAGAGGGGTTGTATATTGTTTTGCCAAATGTAACTTTGTACGTATTTTTTATTTTTATATGTATGCATGACAGTTGCTAGCTTCTGTGCACTTCGGTAGGCCTGGGTTGTATATATACTGTCAAGTCATTGGTATAGGATAGAGGTCTTATCAGATTACTGGGAAAAGTTATGTGACATTCCTTAGGTGTGGTCCATTTACAATAAAAAGTTAGGACAAAACAAGTAGGCCTTACTTACTTTTTGTGAAAAGTATGTCTTAAAGGCAAATAGCTTTTATGAGTGGATTGTTAGTAGACTTTGTTAAAGCCTGTAGGCAGACATTTTGTTAGGTGGAATCTCGCAGATTACTGTAGTAAGCAAGGGTTTTGATGCCGGTGTTCCATCTGAACAAACCATGAGAATAAATGATTTGCAGTATGATAATCCTCAAAAGGCTCTATTAGCAGGAATTATTGTATTGCTTTGCCAACTGTATTTTCTCTATATATTTGTAATTTTAATATGGTGTACCTGATGGATGCCTGGTGGGAAATCTTATGAACCAACACAGTAGGTCTGAGTTGCTTATGGTGACAAGCCAATGAAGGTTATAGGCTTAATGTTTATAATTAAACATTACAATAAAGGAAGTAAGCCTGACATATTGATTGTTAAAAGCATATGTTAAAGTCAGTGGGAATTTAAGGGTAGATTGTTATTACTTTGTATTAAAGCCTACAGATAGGTATTTTGTTACGTGGACTCTCACAGATTTTCATAGTAGGCAAGCAATTTGGTGCTGATTACCTCCTCTAAAAAGGTATAGAAGACATGTACTGTTAAAATTCTTGTTAGCCCTCCTTAAAAAGGAAAACATTTTGCTTTGCCAACTGTAATTCCGTACACTATTGTAATTGTATTGCCTGTTTTCCTGATGGGTTCCTTGTGGGTAAGCTTATGTTCAGTTTAGAAGGTCTCAGTTGCTTACAGTGGTGATCCATTAATGACAGTTAAATGTTTGATTTACTAGAAAAACTTTTTCTGTTGCCATAGGTCTAACATGTTATTTATGAAAATGTGTGATAAATACATTAAGCTTGACATGTTGATTGCCAAATTCATATGTTAAAATCAATAGGCATTGGAGAGTGGATGTTATTTATCTGTATTAAAGCCCATAGGTTTGTATTTTGTTACACACAATGTCAAATTGCTTTGTAGGGAATGATTTTGGTGTTAGTTACAGCCCCTGACAAAACCTAGGGGGAGAAGATTTACACTGTAATCATTCTTGTAGAATCTCTTCTTAGATGCCTGTCAGGATCTTGCTTGTAACAAAAAAACATAAAAAATGCATAAATGCATGTATATAAATATATACCTTATAGATACAGCAGAGGGCCTTTAGGTCACTGTGTTCTGCCATTGGCCTGTATGAGTGTCATCTACACTCTGCTTCCATCCATTACAGCAAACTGCATTGGGTAATGGTTCAGCAGCAGTCATTGGCTTCTTTGGCCTTTGAGTTATGAATTTTCTGATCACGTATGTATAGCCGCCTGAGGATGAATGAGCTTCAGTATCATGGCTGGTTGGACAGCAAATTATTTTATTTGATTGCTTCTGAAGAGGATGGTATAGCTTTCCAGGCGGTGCTAATGGGTTGATTGTTTGCCACTCATTTGATCTGCAGGGGACCTCATTCCACGTGGCCACTTCCTCTATAGCAGGTGATCATTGTGGAATGCTGTTGTCCATAGTGTATAACTGTTTTGCCATTGCAAGATGGCCAACATGGTGGCAACCATGCTTGCACTTTTAAACAGTAGACTATTTACAATACCTTTGCAAGACAAACATCTGCTGCTATGTTTAGGTTTGTTATTCTAAACATATACCAGTCATATTTAGAAGGCGGCATGTTCTCTTGTTTCCAATTGTTTTCTTTTAATTTATCTTGCACATGTTGTTGAGTTTGAGTGTGTTTTATTGAGGTTTGAATCAGAGTTTGGATGGATGGATGAGTTGGAGGATTGATACATGGATGCACAAGTGCAAATTTGAGTGACAGAATGTGTGTATGGTGACTTTTTGAGTGCCTACACCCATCAGTGACACTAAAGACTGTGTCATTCATAAGCCAGACTTCCTGGCATTGCCAATGCTTGTTAGAGTATTGAGTGAGTGTGGGACCCTTAAGTATAATGTAGTGAGTCTGTTTATAAAGACTAGAGGTTTAGATGTCTTTCTATTTCTACAAACAGGGGTGGGTGGACTAAGGGGGACACAATCACCAACATAAGTGGCAATTAGGTGGTGATGGAATCACAACAAAAATATGTTTTCATAAACATCCCAAAATGTTTTTTAAATCATAGTCTATCTATTTCTTAAAGAACACAGATTTTTTTTTTTATCAATGTATCTTTCTAATGTTTATTTTTCGCAAATTGCCAAAGAGCCTTGCAACGGTACAGCCTTTCAGCTTCTATCAGTGACCAAAAGCTGCAAGGTGCTCAATTGCATGGACATGAGCAAACAGTGTGATATTATCAAAAGCATATTTTCCTGAAACCTGATTGAGAAATTTGAATAATGTGGGGAGGATTTTTTCTAGTCAAGACCCAGAGGAGTTTGTGGATGTAATGACAGCGTAAAGAACTTAAACGACTGACTGCTAGCAGCAAGAAAGAAGAAGGACACCGATTAAAGGGACTGCCTATAGAGAATCTAATGTAACACATATGTAGCCGCCATCTGTAGACCATCACCTAAGCCTGATAGGATATATACTGCCCCTGCTCATTAACCGGCAAAGTATACAACACTTTACTGCGCCCAAGGACTCTGAAGCCCATATCGTCTGGCGGCAGGAGCCGCCCACATCATCAGGACTCATGCCAGGCGGTGCTCAAAAGCGGAACCGGGCTCCCACAGCGTGGGAGCCCCTGCTCATTAACCAGCAAAGCAAACAGCACTTTACCGTGCCCAAGGACTCTGAAGCCCATATCGCCCGGCGGCAGGACCCGCCCACGTCATCAGGACTCGTGCCAGGCAGCACTCAAAAGCGGAACCGGGTTCCCGCAGCACCGGAGCCCCTGCTCATTGACCGGCAAAGCACACAGCACTTTACTGCGCCCAAGGACTCTGAAGCCCATATCGCCCGGTGGCAGAACCCGCCCATGTCATCAGGACTCGTGTCAGGTGGCGCTCAAAAGCGGAACCAGGCTCCCGCAGCGTGGGACGTGTGCGTGCGTGCCCGGGCAAAGCCCGGGCCAAGGGCAGGCATGTCTGTGCCCGTCAGCGGCAGGAAGAGGCAGGGCAGGACCCACCCCCTTGACTCTGGTTCCTGGTGATTAACAAAGTTTGACGAGTCTGTAAGTGATTTGACTTTTTTACTTGATTGTTCGGGAGTTTGAGTCTTATAAACTATGGGGAAAAGAAAACACGCCAGCTCTGCATTAACTAAGCCCCCTCCAAGATCACATCAGTCAATCATGAACTACATCACAGGGGCCATGGGGACCATTGAGAAACAGATCTAAAATGTGGAAGAATTCCTAAGCTTAACTACATGTGTGGAGGAAGGTGTGAGCACTGGCCCTGGTCCATCGGGTTTGTGTTCTGCCCAAGTAACTATGAAACCTAGGGTAGTTCAACCTGGCAATCTACAAAATAGTGATCTGGCGCTATTGAACAAAGATGAGAATCTTAGTCTCCTTGAGTCGTCCCCACCCCTAAACGGGCTAAAACTCTGAAGAAACACAGTGCGGATGATTTTGGGACCTTATCCGAAGGGCCAAATAAGATAAAAAAGAAAGTCCCTGCACGGAGGCAAACAGACCAAGTCAGCCCAAGCCGGGGAATTTCCTCTGCCAGTCTCACTTTTGAATTATACTTCTATGGTCGAATCTGTACAAGCTCTAACTCATCTTGTGAATTCTACTTTCTGTTCTATAGCGGATAGACTTAAGGCCATTGAGTCTGCTGTGTTAAACTGTGTAGAACGTTTGGGTTCTGTTACTTTGGGTAATTCATTTATGCACACTACTAACGGTCAAACCACAAGTAGTGTGGCAACAAACAATCGTACTTTACAAAATCCTGCTTTAGAGGTCCAGAATGCAACTATTTGTGTAATATCCAATCCAGAGGTTATTTCCCAAAAAACAATAGAAGATAGGTTGCCCGAGAATAGGGCCGTTCATAGGAAACCGCTTAACAATCAGGATATAATAGCTGGTTCTGCTCCTATTAGAATTAATTATAACAGACTTGATCTCCTGCCCACCGCAACTCTGTATGTGGTAATTTTAGCAAATGTTCCGACCTTAGGTCCATCTACTGAAGAATCCTGGGTCTCGTTAAGAAATAAATCACTTCACTGGCTAAACACTAAAGTTGGGTTGGGCGGGGTACTCTTTGGAGGTTTCAAAATGGCCAGAAGAATTGGGTGAGTCGGTAGAGGCCCAAAAAAACTGAATGGGGACTGTGTGGTACTCTCCTTCAAAACTCCACTTCTGGTAAAAGACTTAATTAGTAAGTTTAGTCCAGAGTGGTTGAACCCAAATCAAATTCAGTGTTACCTTTGGGATTCTTTTACCAACCATCTTTCTGATCTCATATCCATCCGATTGATTCCATACAACCCTTTTCTCACTTACAATCTTTTCCTCAACTGATAGTTTGTAATGCAGACTATGCCCGCCCCTATCTGCATCCTATAGCCCTGTCTAATAGATTTGACTGTATTTCTGACCTCACTGGGATAGACTGACTGGGGGCAAATTATGATAAATCTGTCACTGTAATTACATCTTTGTCATCTGACAATTGCCAAGTGGAAGTAGCAGAACTAGTGAACTCTTCTCAAGATGTGAGGCACATCCCACTAGTACCCATGGCAAGGAAGGAAATTATAACATCAATTGAAAGTGATAGAGATCATCAGATGGATGAGGATCTATCGAACCAGCAATTACCTGTGGAGCAGGCCCCCTTGAGCATTGAGAGTAGTATGAACTCTATTATGACCTCTGGGAACTATATTACAATTGTATGTTGGAATGTAACGGGGCTTCGGAGTAAGCAAAATATACCAGAATGGCTTGAATTTATGACAGGCTTTAGTTTTATGTTGTTACAGGAAACATGGGCCACTGAGCCAATCCATCGCAACGACTTTAAGACTTTCCACTCACCAGAAGTTCCATGCATACACGGGAGATCTAAGGGTGGCCTTTATATATATATGTCTAATAAATTAACCTCCATTAACGTAACAGCTTACACGTTTAATCCTTTTTACCAAATTGTTCAGGTTGACTTTCCAGCTTCCTCTCCCATAGTCCTAGCCAAACAACACATGCAAATCAGATATATTGGATATCTTATGCCGGTTTGACAAGGAGTTGGAAGCAATAATGGACAAGGGAGTAAATGAGAAAATCCTGATGGGGGGGTGGGGTGATTTTAACACCCAACCCTGTCAACTGTTAGTTAAGACAGTGTGTGACATGATTTCTCCAACTGGTGATGGGGTCACTCACTTCTTCCATTCAGAGTATAGAGAGAAATTTAATGACTTACTGTTTAAATATGACGTAAGTTTTGTAACGAATTTGGAGAAAATTCGGTGGAGGTTTCTTGTACATTTGACGGTAGTATGGGTAAGAGTGTTATCGATTTTCTACTCTTTCCTAAACGTTATTGTACCTTAGTAAAAAAAGAATTACTACATAATACCGCAATGAGCGATCATTTCCCCCTGAGTATAATACTAGATACCAGCTCCTTAATTAAGCAAAGGGTAGGGAATACCACTTTGGCTGCGGAGAACATAGTCTCTCCCGTTTGAATGGCTTTAGCCTGCGATGGTCCATGTTTGATCCGTCTAGCTTCGTCGAACAATTAGTTAGTCAGCAGAGAAAGGCTTTCGAGGTTTGTCTGGATGAGTCAGCAGAACCTGATATGGTCATCGAGGCTTTTAAACAAATTAGTAAAGGAATTCAGGTAGGGCTGATTACCAACCAGAAGAGAGGGGTTAAGAAAACCCAAGGCTGGTTTGATTACACCTGTACTCAGGCCCATAAAAAACTAAAGGGGGCATTGAAAGAGACAGCTAGGAACACCATAGAAATACTAAACTGCAGGCGGGCCTACAGGCTAGCATAAAAAAATCGCAAAAAAAGCCTAACAGAAGAGGCGTGGGACAATCTTCATGAGGCCAGCCTTATTAAAGACTCCACAGCATTTTGACATGTTATAAAATCTCAGTTTTTTAGCGATGATGATAAGCCCAGACTTGAGATTGCAATAACGGAAGATAACTGGGTAGCCCACTTTGCCAAATTGTATACAGGCACAACTGAAAACTATCAAATAAGTTTAGGGCCAGGGTCAGAAGATGCCCCTGGTGGGTCCACATTCCTGCCGAAATATTTAGAGTTTAATTTTACATTGGAAGAGGTCAACTGGGCTCTGGGTTTGAGTAAGGGAGGTAAAGCACCAGGTCCGGACGGGATCCCGATTGACATTGTTAAATATATTGTTGATCTTTAGGGGCCGCATATGACTTTGGTTTTTAGGTCCTGCCGGAGTGCTGGATTCTCAAGCTCCTGATCTGAATCCCATAATGTGCCAATATTTAAAAAGGGCGACCGAAACTGTCCAGCACATTATCGACCCATCGCTTTGCTGAATTCTCTAGTTAAGGTGGTGGGCCGTATTCTTTTAAGTAGATTACAGGACTGGGCAGACTGTAATAACATCTTGTCTGACCTTCAATATGGTTTTCGCCAGGGAATTGGGACTACCGAGCAGGCCATTAACCTGAACCTATTGATGAGCAAATATACACACATTAAGGGGGGCAACTTGTTTTTGGTGTTTGTGGATTTGACCTCCGCATTCGATTGTGTTGTCCACGACAAACTCTGGTCTATAATGACTTTGTTGGGTGTTGACAGAGCCATTATTATTTTTTAAGATATTTATACTCAATAAGCTCTGCTAAGATTCGTTATGGTACAAGAGGTGAATGTTTGAAACCTGTTGATATCAAAAAAGGAGTACGACAAGGATGCGTACTTGCTCCATTTTTATTTATCCTATATATTAATAGCCTGGGTAGCACCCTTGTAGACAAATGTATCGATCTGCCTCAAATTGGGCATCAACCAATACCAGTTCTGCTATACGCAGATGATGCGGTGCTTATGGCCCGCACTCCCATGGCCCTGCAGCACCTTTTAGATAATTTTGTTCATTTTATGGAGGATTTGGGGTTATTAATTAATATAAGCAAAGCGTACGTTTTGAATGCAGGTCGAAAGTCGTATAAGGGTGCAAGATTTTTATAGGAGTCACGGTTTTACCACAAACAGACACCTTTTCATACTTAGGAATTTTATTTGATGGGCAAGGGAATTGGAGAAGTGCAGTCAAATCGAGAAGGATACAGTTTCATGGATCAATTACGGGCCTGTGTAACTTCTCAAGAAAACTTGGTTGTAAACATCCCAAAGAAATGTTGACCATTTATAATGCCAAATGTATGTCAACTGCGAAGTATGTCTCTGACCTGTGGGGACATGTAAATGTGGATTTATTGCAGTCGTTAGGAAATGGGTTTTTAAAAAATCTTCTTGGGCTCCCAAACAGTAGTTCTAATTTTGTGTGCCATGCGGAATTAGGAGTAAGCTATGTAGCAGATCTGTTAGGGGTACAGCCAGTTCTTCTCTGGCAGAAGTTATGGACATCGGACTTTATGAACTTCAATTGCGCAATTGTACAGGATTGTTGTGGTTCTGAGCATGCTTTGAAAACACAGTGGCTAAAATACATTAAGAACTTTATGATGGACATTGACCACCCAGAATTCTATGACAACCCTGAATCCTTGAAGCATATTATGAGGAATGTTTTAAAAAAAGAATGTTTAAATAACTTAGAGGAAGCAAGATTGTTGGTGGAACTGGTCAAGCCAACTGTACAGCACAATCAAATTATTTTGACCAGTTTTTCGATGCAACCATTAACGTTTTAAATGCTCAACACAGGTTTGTTTTGACGCGTTTTAGGCTGGATATCTTTCATCACTTGACAAGCTTTCCCAATTTTAGCAATTGGTCACGTCAATTAATAAGTTGCCCTTGTGGTAAGATGTCCAACCAATCGACCATCCATGTTTTGTTTTTTTGCAAATTTTACACTGAATGAAGAATCACTTTTATTAAGCCCCTATTGAAATCTCAAAATTTTAGACAGTGCAGACCGGCGTACTTATTTCTACAACTTCTCCCAAATCTGTTTATATGTGTTGTATGAGCAAGGTATCTGAGAGCTGTGATTATTAGAAGAAAAACATTAATTAAAATATGTTGATCCCTGTCTGTTTTTATGGTATCTGTTTTTAAATTGTGATTAATATTTTTTGTTCTATTAATGTACTGCATACTTGTATGATTCTTTTCCTTGAAACAAATAAAAATAATATGACTATGATATACTTTTCTTTTCTTTCTGTTAACCATTTAATTACCTGGCTGCTATTGAATTAAAGGCAAGAAAGAAAAGCATAATACTCGCTGTAGGAGAGTAGGATCTGCTTCACATGGGTACCCCCACTTTTTTCTGGTGTTTCACTGTTTTTTACCTTAGTCTGGCTGTGGCCCTGCTAAGCAGGACCACATCCTAGCTGCTTCCTCTTTAAAATGGTTTCCATATACATTAGGTGCATATCTAATTGGATTCTGGAGTGCCTTATATAAGCCCCTAGTATATGGTATACTATGTACCTAGGGAATAGGTACATCAGAGGCCTACCAGGGGCTGCAGCATATATTATGCCACCCCTGGGAAGCACTCCAAAATGACACCACAGGTCTGCTACTGCAGCCTGGGTAAGGGTGTGCCTGCACCCCTTACTATGGTATAGGCTACCTATATCCACATATATATACAGACACATATAAAACCTATAAGCCACTCCTATGGCAGGCCTTGACAATCCTGAAGGCAGAGTGCTTGGTTTTATGTGAGAGGGTGCCCAAGCATGAGCTGAGCCCCTCTGCAGCATTCGGAAATACTTCCTTATGGCTGTTCTGTGATACAGCCATACCATATACTCTTAAGTGCATTATAACTTCGCGGTAAATGCTAACTTTGGAATGGCTGCATCAAAACATGTTGTGTTTGGTGTCAAACACTTTGGAATACTACCCCCCCCCCCCGCCAGTCCTGGCAGCGGGGGTAGCTTTCCACCCTTCTAGAGGGAAAGACATGTTCACACTGGCTAAACTCGGTTAAAACTTTCCAAAGCCCTGGCATCACAAAATGGATGCCACTGCCACAGACACGGGTCTGGCCTCCTGCTGCTGAGGGAAACTCCGGCAGGGGAGGCCTGAACAATAGGTTTCCTGTCACAGGGAGGTGTAACCACCTCCCCAGACAGGCAGATGTGTATTGGGGCAGGGTGGGTGCATTCAGAGAATGCTTTTGAGACACTGCCTGGGGCACACAAGGTGTCCCTGTGCATAGCCCAGTTCAAACCGGTTGCAGGGGCACTCAGCCCTTGCTCTGGAGCGAAACTGGACAAAGGGGAAGGGGTGTAACCACCCCCACCCAGGTCCACCCATAGGTGGGGCCTTAGAGTTAGTCCATCCCCTAAACTTAGTATAAGTATAGGAATCCAGTCCCTAGTACTTTAGATTACCCGGGACAAACCTCTGCAACATATATCCTGGACTTTCGACTTTCTATCACGACTAGAAGACAGAAGAAATCTCCCTTGGGGTCAAGGAGTGACTCTCCTGCTTGGCAGGCACCAAAGAAGCAACTGACCGGTCTGCAATTCTGAAGCTCCCGCCGGACGCCGAAGTCTCTGCATCCCCAGAGGTGGATTTCCAGACTTCACCAAGGCTACTCTGAGTCCACAGCAAAGCTGAGGCCCGTGGCTATCGTGGATGACGTGGAACCGTGAACCCTGGACACGGTGAACTTTTGAAGTAACACTATCTTCCTGGTCATCCTTGAAATTGTGCTTTTGGCTTTGAGTAGCCCCAGTCTTGAGCACCTCCTGCACTGAAGATTGTTGGCCTCCACTCCAAGAGTGACCCGTGGGCCAGCTTCAAGTGTGACCGCTCAAGGCTCCTTCGCTAGCAGGTCCCCACGAAGGTGAATCCTTTTTTAATTGGGCGTTCCTGGTTGCTCCAGACGTGCCCTGACTTAACCTCGCTGGGTGAGTCCCTCAGACCTTGCTGGTCTGCACCGCAGTCCTTTCTCTGCATTCCTGTGACTTGCCGTTGCCAAGGCTTGTTGGGTCCATTCTGGTCGATGTGACCGCAGCACTCGACAGACTTCGTGGGACAGCTCGAATCCAGCTCGTGGACTTCGTCGATTCCTCCTGGACCTCGTGGCTGAAGAGTCAAGACACCCATCAACTCACCTGAAGCACCCGACATCTGTGGGCATTGGTCCATCCTGCCCTAGGTCACTGGCTAGTGACCCAGACTCTGTCCCCTCTGCTTTCAGGTTCCTTACATCCTAAATCCAGGCTTGGATCTCTTCGGACACTTCTCCTCTTCACGGCAGCAGCAGTTCTTTGCAGGCTTCCATTGGAATCGACGACGCGACCCGACACCAAAAGACACCTATGCACTCGGCTTCCCTGGGTGAGGTAACTTGAGTACTCCAGTGCTCTTGTGGACTACCTAAGTCCAAAAGGGTTTGGTCCTGACTCGATTAGAAGTGTCCCTAATCTTTAAAATTCCAACCGCGACATTCCCCATAGAAGATAATAGAAACGCGCGGTTGTGTTTTCACACTGCATACGGCTCCCGTGGGTCCCCTTTGTCACTATCTTGGGTGCTTCCTTGGGGTCCCAGCGATTCTAGAGGCAATAGGCATAGTGCCTATTTCAGTCGTGGTTCTTATACCACTTTTTTGGTATATGGTTTGGTACGCCCCTAGGGCCCAAAACGTGTATTTGTGCTTTTACTGATGCTTAAACACTTGTAACTTAAGTACTTCGAACTCCAGTCTCATAAAGAGACTAGAGGGGGGTGTGTTATCTTAAATACATATATTTTAAATATATACCTGGTGTGGTTGTCTTTTCATTTGATCATTCAAGAGATGATAGATTGGTAAAACAAGCTGCTTTACATTCCTTCAAGATTTAGCCTGAAGGCTGCTCTCCATAGCTACCACTAGGACAGCTTTCATATAAGGTTGTCTTTAACCATTCACCATAAGGGGTTGTTTGGACTGATACAAGGTGCCCACGAGAACTAGTGGACAGCATATATCAGGCCACCTTCTCACACCAACATTTTCTGGACTTCTGTCCTGATACAGTCCCTGACATGGTCAGGTTGCCTATAAATCTTATTTTTAATAGGCAGACTGTCCCCAGTGTCCACTTCATGAGTGCACCAGGTAGTCTGACTTGGAGTCAGTGAGAACATGTGTCTGAACTGATTTAGAACCTGTATGCAATCAGTTTGCTACTGGGCAATCAGTGAAGCTGCCTGCCAAGGCTACACCATCAACTGACCCATCATCAGGGTTCTGTGAGAGGAGGTCATTGAGTGGGTCACTCTCTTCCTCCTGTCCCTCATCAGTTGCCATGAGCAAGCCCATGTCAGCCCTGTCCAGATATGGCTTTAGCCTGTTGACATGGAGAACCCTATGGGGACTCCTAGGGGTTCCAAGGTCTACCAGGTAGGTAACCTCCCATTTCTGTTCAACAATAGTGTGGGGTCCACTCCACTTGTCCTGGAGAGCTGCTGGGGCTACTGGCTCCAACACCCACACTTTCTGTCCTGGCTGACAAACAGTCAGTACAGCCTTTTGGTCATGCCAGGCTTTTTACAGTTCCTGGGTAGCCTCAAGGTTTTTGTTTGCCTTTTTCATATACTCAGCCATCCGGGAGCAGAGACCAAGTACATAGTCCACTATGTCTTGCTTTAGGGGCTTGAGAGGTAGCTCCCATCCTTCCTTCACCAAACACAATGGACCCCTGACCAGGTGACCAAACAGAAGTTCAAATGGGCTGTAGCCAACCCCCTTCTGAGGCACCTCCCTGTATGCAAATAAAAGGCAGGGCAAGAGAAGGTCCCATTTTCGCCTAAGCTTTTCTGGGAGTCCTTTGATCATGCCCTTTAAGGTTTTGTTGAACCTTTCAACTAAACCATTGCATTGTGGGTGATAGGGTGTGGTGAATTTGTAATTCACTCCACACCCCATCCACATTGCAGTTAAGTAACTTGACATAAAGTTTGCGCCTCTGTCAGCTACTACCTCCTTCGGAAAACCTACTCTTGAGAACACACTCAAGAGAGCTCTTGCCACTACAGGTGCTGTAGTGGTCCTTTGGGGAATAGCTTCTGGATACCTGGTAGCATGATCCACTACCACCCGTATAAACCTGTGCCCAGATGCTGTTTGAGGATCCATGGGACCAACAATGTCAATCCCAACCCTCTCAAAGGGAACCCCACCACAGGTAGTGGTATCAGGGGAGCCTATTTGTAGTGCCACCTGCGTTGCCTCTGACTTGGCAGGTTACACAAGAGCGACAAAACTCCTTTGTGTCTTCAGACATGTGTGGGCAGTGAAAGTGAGGAACAATTCTGTCCCAAGTCTTGTTCTGGCCTAAGAGTCCTGCTAGGGGAATATCATGGGCTAGTGTCAATAGGAAACCCCTAAACTTCAGAGGTATAACCAACCTCCTGGATGCACCAGGCTTGGGGTATCTACCCTCTGGGTATAGGAGTCCATCATCCCAATAAACTTTATGGGTGCCACTAGCATTCTCAGCAGCCTCATCAGCAGCTTGCTTTCTGAGGGTTTCAAGAGAGGGGCAGGTGTTCTGCTCCTGGCTCTGGTCAGACCTGGAAGGACCCCCTGTCCCCAAGAACTCAACCTGGTCAGGTTCAAGCTCCTCTGGGACAGTTCCTTCTGCAGCCTCAAGATCATCTCCCTGAGGAGACTGATCAACATCCTGAGACAGGTGGGAAGGCTCTGCCTTAACCCTACTGCTCCTCCTCTTGTAAGGCGCCTGGTCCATTATTCCAGAATCCAGGGCCTGTCCAGCTTTTGACATGTTTGCCTGTGACCTGGTCACAGCAAAGACATGTGCAGGGATCCCTATCATTTCTGCATGTGTCCTGAGCTCCACTTCAGCCCAAGCTGAAGTTTCCAGATCATTGCCAAGCAAGCACTGTACTGGAAGGTCCACCACTTACCACAACCTTCTTAAGGCCAGTTACCCCTCCCCAGGAGAAGTTAACAACTGCCAGAGAATGATCTGTTCTGACATTGCTAGCATTGGTCATTTGGTACATTTCACCAAGTATAATCTGCCCAGGATCTACAAGATCTTTTGTCACCATTGTGACACTTGCTCCTGTGTCCCTGAATGCCCACGCTTCTACTCCATTAATTGAAGGCTGCTGTCTGTTTTTGTCGAGGTTACTGGGGCTCACAAAGGGGGACATATCCATGCCCCCATCACTGACAAGCACAGACTGAGTTGGTACTCTGACTAGGCCAGAGTCCATCTCAGAACCCAGGGTCGACCCTACTACACCCTTATTCTGTGTATTCACACCACCAATTGTAACTGTACTAGGGGGAACAGGTGCCTTAGGGGCATTGGTGGTGGTTGGAGTATTTTCTTTGGCCTTGGTGCAGTCACTAGTCCAGTGAGTTTTCTGCTTACAGATTTTGCACCAGGGCTTCTTTTGGCCTTTACCCTTTCCTGACTGGGAATCCCCCCTGTAGAAGATTTTTGGGGCCCTTGTGAAGACTTCTGGTCTTTACCCTTGTCCCCACCCTTATCAGAGTTTTTAGAATTTTGTTTCTTAGGGTCACCACCTTGGTTGTGTACTTTCTGCCTCACCCTGGTTCTGACCCATTTGTCTGCCTTCTTTCCCAATTCTTGGGGAGAGGTCAGATCAGAGTCTACCAGGTACTGGTGCAACAGCTGATTTTGACAGGTTTTAAGAATCTGCTCCCTCATTATCAGATTGTACAATTCTATGAAGTCACACACTTTACTGCCCAATAACCAACCTTCCAGAGCCTTAGCAGCACAGTCAACAATGTCAACCCAGTCCTGATTTTGTGCCTTTTGGGTATCTCTGAACTCTAACCTGTATTGTTCAGTGGTTAGGCCAAACCCATCTATCAGAGCACCTTTCAAGACTTTGTAATCATCAGCATCCTCTTCTCTTACAGTGAGGAGCTTGCTTCTACCTTTGTCTGCAAAGGAGAGCCATAAGATTGCTGCCCACTGACCTTGAGGGACCTTCTGTACTTTACAGGCCCTCTCCAAGGCAGTTATCCATTTGTGGATGTCATCCCCACTCTGGTAGCGAGGGACAATCTTACTTAGGTTTCTATGGTCATAAGACCTCTCCCTATCTCTAGGGAAATTGCTGCCACCAAGGAACTCTAGTCCCTCCTTTTTACTAGCTCTGTAGAGCTCCAGGGCTTCCCTATCTAAGGCCATTTGCTGCTTTCTGAAGTTGAACTTGTCTTGCTCATACTTCAGCAGTCTTTCTCTCCTCTCCTGGGAGGTTTCCCTCCCTCTGTGAGAAGAAACAGAGGTTCCAATAGAGGAGTTAGACTGAATAGATCCCCTTGACAGAGATCTATCCCTTCTAGCCCTGTGTTCAGGCCTACCAGAAGGAATGAAGGAAGTGGCATGATTGTCATCATCCTCATCCTCATCCTGATGGTCTGTGTCCACCAGAGTCTGGTCATTGTCACCAGTTTGGTCAGCATTAGAGTTAGGGTCAGGGGAGTTTCCACCCCTGGACCCACCCTCAGGTGCTGTCCCACCCACAATGTCTCCATCTACAGGCCCACTAGGACTTGTAATATCATCCAGTTTCAGTATCTTTATGAGATGCTGGGTGGATGGGTTTTTGCCTGTCTTCAGCTTCCTAAGGGTACATAAGGACCTAAGTTGACCAAAGGTGAGATCCTCATACTTATAGGGAAGGAGCTCACTGGTTCCAGGTAGGGACTCAGTGGTTCCTGGCTGGTTAGACATTACTAATGTGGTGTGGTGTATTGCACTACTTACACTAGTGTGGCCTACTAAACTCTCTTGAGTTGTAGAAAGGGTGTGCTATCCCTTAACACACAACTCTAAGTTCAGTAGAACTTACTTTAGCTAAACTTGATATTATATGTACCTCAGGTACCTTTAGTGGTTTTCAGTTGATCAATTCAATTGAGATTATTTGGTAAAACAATAGCAAGCTGGAATCCCACATGCTGCACACCAATGTGAGAAGGTGGCCTGATATATGCTGTGCACTAGTTCTAGTGGGCACCTTGTATCAGTCCAAACAACCCATTATGGTGATAGGTTAAAGACAACCTTATATGAAAGCTATCCTAGTGGCAGCTATGGAGAGCAGCCTTCAGGCTAAGTCTTGAAGGAATGTAAAGCAGCTTGTTTTACCAGTCTATAATCTTTTGAATGATCAAATGAAAAGACAACCACACCAGGTATATATTTAAAATATATGTATTTAGGTTAACACACACCCCTCTAGTCTCTTTATGAGACTGGAGTTCGAAGTACTTTAGTTACAAGTGTTTAAGCATCAGTAAAAGCACAAATACACGTTTGGGTCCTAGGGGCGTAACAAACCATATACTAAAAAAGTGGTATAAGAACCACGACTGTAATAGGCACTAGACCTATTGCCTCTAGAATCACTGGGACCCCAAGGAACCACCCAAGGTAGTGACACAGGGGACCCACAGGAGCCGTATGCAGTGTGAAAACACAACCGCAGGTTCCTATTATCTTCTATGGGGAATGTCGCGGTTGGAATTTTAAAGATTAGGGACACTTCTAATCGAGTCAGGACCAAACCCTTTTGGACTTGGGCAGTTCTAGGGCTAGCACCCACGAGAGCACCAGAGTACTCGAGTTACCTCACCCAGGGAAGCCGGGTGCATAGGTGTCTTTTGGTGTCAGGTCGTGTCATCAATTTCAATGGAAGCCTGCAAAGAACTGCTGCTGCCGTGAAGAGGTGAAGTGTCTGGAGAGATCCAAGCCTGGATCTAGGATGTAAGGAACCTGAAAGCAGAGGGGACAGAGTCTGGGTCACTTGCCAGTGACCTAGGGCAGGATGGACCAATGCCCACAGATGTCGGGTGCTTCAGGTGAGTTGACGGGTGTCTTGACTCTTCAGCCATGAGGTCCAGGAGGCGTCGACAAAGTCCATGAGCCGGATTCGATCTGTCCCACAAAATCTGTCGAGTGCTTCAGTGTCGGCGACCAGAAAGGACCCAACAAGCCTTGGCAACATCAAGTCACAGGAATGCAGAGAAAGGACTGCGGTGCAGACCAGCAAGGTCTGATGGACTCACCCAGCAAGGGTAAGTAAGGTCACATCTGGAGCAACCAGAAACGCCCAAGCAGAAGAGGAGTTGCCTTCGTGGGGACCTGCTAGCCAACGGGCAAGTGATCACGAAGGAGCCTCAAGCGGTCGCACTTGAAGCTGGCCCACGGGTCACTCGTGGAGTGGAGGCCAACAATCTTCGGTGCAGGATGTGCTCTAGGCTGGGGCTACTCGGAGCCCAAAGCACAACTTCGAGGATGACAAGGAAGGTAGTGTTGCTGCAAAAGTTCACGGTGTCCAGGGGTCACGGTTCCACGTCACCTACGACAGCCACGGGTCTCAGCTTTGCTGTGGCCTCAGGTCAGGAAATCGACCTCTGGGGATGCAGAGACTTCAGCGTCTAGTGGGAGCTTCAGAATTGCAGACTGGTTAGTTGCTTCTTTGGTGCCTGCCAAGCAGGGGAGTCACTCCTTGACCCCAAGGGAGATCTCTTCAGCCTTCTAGTCGTGATAGAAAGTTGAAGGTCCAGGATATATGTTGCAGAGGTTTATCCAGGGTAATCTAAAGTCCTAGGGACTGGATTCCTATACTTATACTAAGTTTAGGGGATGGACTAGCTGTAAGGCCCCACCTATGGGTGGGCCTGGGGTGGGGGTGGTTACACCCCTTCCCCTTTGTCCAGTTTCACGCCAGAGCAGGGGCTGAGTGCCCCTGCAACCTGTTTGAACTGGAGTATGCACAGGGACACCAAGTGTGCCCCCAGTGCAGGACTTCAAAGCACTAGAGTGTTCTCCCGCCCAGCCCCAATACACATCAGCCTGTCTGGGGAGGTGGTCACACCTCCCTTCGACAGGAAACCTATTGTCCAGGCCTCCCCTGCTGGAGTTTCGGTCAGCAGCAGGAGGCCAGACCTGTGTCTGTGGCAGAGGCATACATTTTGTGATGCCAAGGCTCAGGAAAGTTTACCGGGTTTAGCCAGTGTGAACATGTCTCTCCCTCTAGAAGGGTGGAATGCTACCCCCGCCGCCAGGACTGGCGGGGGGGGGTAGCATTCCAAAGCGTTTGACACCAAACACAACATGTTTTGATGCAGCCATTCCAAAGTTAGCATTTAGCGCGAGGTTATAATGCACTTAAGAGTATATGGTATGGCTGTATCACAGAACAAAAGAAGAGACAGGTGGATTACTACCCGTGTTCTGGATGCACAGCACTCAGCAAAATTATTATTATAAACATACACATTTGTTAGGTGAGATAGAAAACAAATGCAACAGAGCTCGTACTAGTTAACAATGTTTATATTTCTTTGATTGTTGAATCATCAAGAAATAATGAAATTAATAGGTGAATTGTTCGAACATGAGAATTGAACTTGTTTACATGAAAAAAGAACATGGCTACAGCAATTTTGTGTTTTTCACAGAAAGCATCGCAACAAACATAAATAATGAAAATTATTATCACTGTAACAAATCCTGCCCAATGAATTTCGGGATTGCCAAGAATCCCTTCTTCAGGGGCGTCTGTAGAAAAAATAAAAAAAATAACAACTTATGTTGACACGCTGTAGTTTAGTAAGTTAAATGTAACAAAGCAGATGCAACGTACATGGCCAAAATGGTGAAATCATTCCTGTACATGTGTAACTCAGACAATTATCTTCCCAAGTGAAGAGAATGTAAAAGAAATCAGTGCATAATAACCTCTAACTGACCAAGTGTATAATAGAACAGGCAGAGGAAATAATGAGCATGCTGTATAGATAAGAACACTTGCCCCAAACCAAAATGAGAATATAAGGTGCCCTAGGAATATATGCTCCTGGGTGCTGATGGTGCAGCGCTTACTTATAAACCAAAATCTTCAGTGATGTTGCTGATGGGAGATTATTCAACAACAAAATCAAAGACTTGTATATCGACAGTAATTCTGGAAACGTTAAAGGAAACTAAAATTATAAAGTGACTACTGCGGTGGAGAAAGAAAAACAACACTGTGTTCTTAGTATACTCACAGTGAATTGCGAACAAGAGAGCTTCAAGTGAAACTACATGTAGCGTCAACAACCAAACTGCCAAAGCAAACGAAGGAATTATAAAACTCAAATTGGTTAAAGTACTCTAAAAAAAAAGAGAGACAAGTATCAATTAAATACCTGAGTGTTGTAATCAGCCGCTTGTGATAGACTTAGTTCAACGATGAGGTTAAGAACAAACAATTGTGTAATAACACTCAAACAATGGTGTTTAATAAAAACACAAAAACCTACGAGAGAAAGACAACGCGCTAGTGAATAACACAGTGATAGACCTGCATGAAGAAACCTGTTAGAACCCAGTTGATATGCAAATAATTCAGTCCTACTTACCACTTCTGCTCAAAGAGATGATTGACGTCGTTGCGCATGAAAACACGGTCTCTATGAAAATGTGCTAGCAAGAAACTAAAGGTAACACCGGTAGCTTATAAGCGCTGCCTGCTACGTATGACACGCGACAACATTATGAACAACACTGAACAAAGAAGAAGGACTGAATCGGAGATAAAGTGTGGGCGCCATCTTAAGTAAGGGCCACGATTCATGCTCGAAGATGCAAACTCCCAAAAAATTTAATGAAACTGAGCCTGTGCATCATATTCCTTCTGAAAGCCTCTACATAGCACAAAAATGGGAAACCGAAAATAAATGAACAACAATATCAGTGCCAATACGTGCCAGCGCAACATCTAAATAAAATATACGGTAAACTTCCACTCTGTAGGTGCCAAATTCAAAATGAATGTGTCGTTGGAACCAAAATCAAACTAACCTATGAAGGACAATTGCAACTGACGCGAATTGAAAAAGTGAAAGAAAAATAAAACACAAATACTGTTTAACAGTACATGGGGCACACTTGAACTCTATAAGGAGTGAAAAGAAAGCAGTGAACAGTGTCTGTTAAATGTGTAATAAATAATACTACTAATGAAGACAGAGACTGTGAATAGAATAAAATAAAATAAAAATTTGAACGTGATGTAAATAATTGTCTGGGAACAGACATACTTACAATCTAAATAAATTACAGAAAACATTGCATTTCAAGTTTGTCATTGAGCCCCGCGGGCAATAGCGTATGAAGATATTTCGTCCACCAAACCACTCTCTGGGCTAATGTCTTAGTAATGTCCATTCCGGGTTGTGGTGTAATTATTTCAAGTATCATGAATTTGAGCTGAGCAATGAAGTGTTGGTGTTGTAACCTGTGCGTCACAAAATGTGGCTTGAAACTCTTTGTGCGAATAGAACTTTTATGTTCAGAAATTCTAATCTTAAGTTTACGTGATGTTTTACCAACGTACAATAATCCGCATGGGCATTTGATGGTATAAATTACATTATTGCTATTGCAATCCCCATTGTATATAAGTGAAATTGCTTTCCCTGAATGGGGATGGTTAATTATATTGCCAGATATTGCATTATGGCAATTGACGCAGTTGAAACATTTACGCATACCAGTGAATTGTTTCTGATTTGCTGTATGGGTTTGTTTCAATAGATCCTTGATGTTTTTACTGCGTGTCTACGTGAAAAGTGGTTCCTTAGCAAATCAACCATTAAAATCAGGTTTGTGTTGTAAAAGTTCCCACCTAGATCTAATAATTTTTCTGATATTAACCGAGGTGGTGGAAAATTTAGAGACAAAGACTTGGTGGTTTTGACTAGTTTTCAGTTGAGGGGAAAGTAATTTGGTGCGTTCTTTTTTGCTTGTTTTTGCCAAAGCTGAATCTAACACATGTTCCGGATATTCACGCTCCCTGAATTTGTCACACTGCTCAGACAAAGCTTTATCTAACTGTTGTTGATCTGATACTATCCTTTTAGTCCGTAGCAACTGGGAATAAGGCAAATTTCGTAACAATGATGGAGAATGAAAACTGGAATACAGCAATAAATTGTTACTGTCAGTTGGTTTGGAATACACAGAAGTCTTTAAAGAATGATTGGTTTTTAGTTATTAGTACATCCAAAAATGACAAAGACTCTTCACTGATATTGTGTGTAAACTTAATGCAAGCATTTTTGGAATTCAACTCATTAATGCATGTTTCAAGTAATGGCTGTGAACTTTTCCAGATGAGAAATCAATGAATCTGACATAGAATGCCAGATTCGTGCTCCACTGGTTGTCAGTGAAAATGTAATCATACTCAAACTTGGACATGAACGTATTAGCATAAACCCGAGTCCTGGAAAAACACATGGAGGTGCCGCTTATTTGTAAGTAAAAATCTTCTTGCCACTGGAAATAACTATGCTGCAAACAGAATGTCAGTAGTTCTAAGATAAACACTTTATCGACACCGATTTCTGATAGTTGCAACAAGGCCCATTCACATGCCTCTATGCCTTCTTTCAACAGTATAGATGTATATAGCGATGTGACATCTATGGTGCAAAGTAACCATGAGGAAGAGAATTGGCCAATGGCATTGTTCAAAAGATTAAAAAAATTAGTAGTATCCTTAACGTAACTCCTCCATGTCTATACAAATTTCTGTAGAAAATGATCTGTGAATTGACCTAATGGAGTGAAGATAGAGTCACAGCCTGACACTATTGGCCGAAAAGGAGGATCTTGCAAATTTTTATGAACTTTAGGCAGCATATATAATCTGGGTCTTCTGGGATGAGACACCAGTAAAAAGCTGCAAATTTTGGAAGTAATCCATGCCATTTCTTCAGCATGCTCCAAAATCTGCGAAGTGTTACTGTTATCATGGAGGTTGGATCCTGTTCTAGTTTAATGTACGTGGTAGTGTCTTGTAAATATGAGGACACTTTATGTTCATAAAAAAGTTCTGTCCATGATGACAAGGGCTCCACCCTTGTCAGCTAGTTGAAATGTGAGCCTGTCATCACTTGCAAGTTGCCTAATAATTGCAGCCTCATGTTTTTTTAAATTGGTATGAGTGGATGTGTGTAATTTGAGTTTAGTCAAATCATTACGTATCAATGTTTAAAAAATGTCTAAAGTTTTGTGTGAAACTGGTGACATGAACACACTTTTCGGTTTGAAACTGCTCAATTCAGACTGAGGATCACTGTGTGTTGAAACTTCTGTTTCTTGACCAGGAACCACATTAGAAAAAAAGTGTTTTAACCGCAAGTTCCTCATAAATTTAAAGATAGCAATTTCCAACTCAAAGGCATTAGTGTGATACACCGGTACAAAAGATGTGCCCTTATTGAGAACCTGTTGTTGAGCTGGAGACAATGTTACTGAGGAAATGTTAATTACAAGACCCTGCCCTTGCTTCTCAGACTGCGGGCTTCTGATTTATTTTCTTTTGCTCCGCCTGATTGTTTTGGTTCTGGTGGTCGGCCTGAGATTAGGCAGCTGGCTAAAAAAGGTTGAGGTTGAGACTGAGGAAATGTAACTGTTGACACTGTCTGCAAGGTGGAACTAACTGATTCTGATTGCGTTGTAAGTGGCACGCGAGCAGGATCTAATTCACGATCAGAAACTACTGACTCTTGGGATGAAGTGTTTGGTTTATGGTAGGGTCGCCTGAGAGCATAGACCTCTGCCCATGTGTACACTTCATTGAGCTTGTATTCTATGGTGTCATGACGAAATTTGCGGAGTTTTCTTTCCTGAATCTCTTTGCCGTAGATTTCAAGTTTGTTGTTGAGATCATCTAAAGTGAGTTTCCAATAGTCAGACTCGCAACGAATTGACAAATCTGATTTAATGGCATCTATTTCTTCCTCTAATTCCCTGATAGTTTGCAACAATTCTTCTATCAGTAAAAGAATCAAATCAAGTGAGCATTTGTTTAAATCCATCTGCCATTTCTCCATAAATGCCTTATTAAGTTGAAATTTATACAAAAGAGGTTTGATGGGTAGACGCAAACCACAAGGAATACGTTGAACCTTATGATATTGAATTAAAGTGGAAGCGCGTAGCCGCTGTCTTATAGCCCTGCGTGCAATAAATTCAAGTTGATGAATCTGTTATGAAATTGAACCACTCTGGGCATTGAAAGATGGTGCATCTTGGATTAGAGCATATATATCATTGACTTGGGTGGATGAATATGTGAGGGTGTCTGCTCTGTTATCAGTAAGATTTGAAATACTTTCAAAAGACATTTAATCATAGAAAAAAAGGGGTGCTGCTGACTAAAAAGTAGGCTAACAAGACAAATAAATGTTGAACTAGTCACAGCACTCAAACTTTTAAACGAAAAGCATCAAACATTAGACCAAAAGGATTCAGTTGCTTAAGCTTGTTGTACAAAGGATGGCGTGCAAACCAGATAAAAGGTAGCCAACCTGGAATACAAAAGAAGAGACAGGTGGATTACCACCCGTGTTCTGGATGCACAGCACTCAGCAAAATTATTATTATAAACATACACATTTGTTAGGTGAGATAGAAACCAAATGCAACAGAACTCGTGCTAGTTAACAATGTTTATATTCCTTTGATTGTTGAATCAGCAAGAAATAATTACATTAATAGGTGAATTGTTCACACATGACAATTGAACTTGTTTACATGAAAAAAGAACATGGCTACAACAATTTTGTGTTTTTCACATAGGTACCCCCACTTTTTGCTGGCGTTTCACTGTTTTTCGACCTTAGTCTGGCTGTAGCCCGGCTAATCAGGACCACAGCCTAGCTGCTTCCTCTCTAAAATGGTTTCAATGTACATTAGGTACATATCTAATTGGATTCTGAAGTGCCTTATAAGCCCCTAGTATATGGTATACTATGTACCTAGGGCATAGGTACCTCAGAGGCCTACCAGGGGCTACAGCACATATTATGCCACCCCTGGGAAGCACTCCAAAATGACACCACAGGTCTGCTACTGCAGCCTAGGTAAGGGTGTGCTTGCACCCCTTACTGTGGTATAGGCTACCTATATCACTACCCTATACAGACACATATAAACCTATAAGCCACTCCTATGGCAGGCCTTGACAATCCTGAAGGCAGAGTGCTTGGTTTTATGTGAGAGGGTGCCCAAGCATGAGCTGAGCCCCTCTGCAGCATTCGGAAATACTTCCTTATGGTTGTTCTGTGATACAGCCATACCATATACTCTTAAGTGCAAATAACCTCGCCGTAAATGCTAACTTTGGAATGGCTGCATCAAAACATGTCGTGTTTGGTGTCAAACGCTTTGGAATACTACCCCCGCCAGTCCTGGTGGCGAGGGTAGCATTCCACCCTTCTAGAGGGAGAGACATGTTCACACTGGCTAAGCCCTGTTAAAACTTTCCAAAGCCCTGGCATCACAAAATGGATGCCACAGCCACAGACACGGGTCTGGCCTCCTGCTGCTGAGGGAAACTCTGGCAGGGGAGGCCTGGACAATAGGTTTCCTGTCACAGGGAGGTGTAACCACCTCCCCAGACAGGCAGATGTGTATTGGGGCAGGGTGGGTGCATTCAGAGAATGCTTTTGAGACACTTCCTGGGGCACACAAGGTGTCCCTGTGCATAGCCCAGTTCAAACCGGTTGCAAGGGCACTCAGCCCCTGCTCGGGCGTGAAACTGAACAAAGGGGAAGGGGTGTAACCACCCCCATCCCAGGTCCACCCATAGGTGGGGCCTTAGATTTAGTTCATCCCCTAAACTTAGTATAAGCATAGGAATCCAGTCCCTAGGACTTTAGATTACCCTGGACGAACCTCTGCAACATATATCCTGGACCTTTGTCTTTCTATCACGACTAGAAGACGGAAGAAATCTCCCTTGGGGTCAAGGAGTGACTCCCCTGCTTGGCAGGCACCAAAGAAGCAACTGACCGGTCTGCAATTCTGAAGCTCCCGCCGGACGCTGAAGTCTCTGCATCCCCAGAGGTGGATTTCCAGACTTCCCCGAGGCTACTTTGAGTCCACAGCAAAGCTGAGGCCCGTGGCTATCGTGGGTGATGTGGAACCGAGACCCCTGGACACCATGAACCTTTGCAGCAACACTATCTTCCTGGTCATCCTCCAAGTTGTGCTTTGGGCTCCGAGTAGCCCCTGCCTTGAGCACCTCCTGCACCATAGATTGTTGGCCTCCACTCCACGAGTGACCCGTGGGCCAACTTCAAATGCGACCGCTCGTGGTTCCTTCGCTATCACTAGCCTGTTGGCTAGCAGGTCCCCACGAAGGTGACTCCTTTTCTAATTGGTACAAAAGGGGGTGGTGATGGACGGAGCATCAGAACCAATCAAACACTCACACCCAGTCAACAGATCTGGGTCTGATCCATCACCGTTCTTTAGCCCACTCTGCCACCCCAGTTCAGACATGGCCATATGCAAATCAGTCTGACCCTGTGCCTCATGGGAACAGTCCAGCCCGAACTGCCAAGCCATGTCTTCCCTGGACTGGAAACAAGCTTCCTAGGACCGGTTTCTGGCATTTCAGCCGTCTTCAGCCAGGCTTGCTTGAATCCAGTGGCAAAGTGAGCAAGGGACTCACGTCTGAGCATACCCTGCCAACTTGTGGCGAACAAAGCGGTACAAAAGGGGGTGGTGATGGACGGAGCATCAGAACCAATCAAACACTCACACCCAGTCAACAGATCTGGGTCTGATCCATCACCGTTCTTTAGCCCACTCTGCCACCCCAGTTCAGACATGGCCATATGCAAATCAGTCTGACCCTGTGCCTCATGGGAACAGTCCAGCCCGAACTGCCAAGCCATGTCTTCCCTGGACTGGAAACAAGCTTCCTAGGACCGGTTTCCGGCATTTCAGCCGTCTTCAGCCAGGCTTGCTTGAATCCAGTGGCAAAGTGAGCAAGGGACTCACGTCTGAGCATACCCTGCCAACTTGTGGCGAACATACCGGTACAAAAGGGGGTGGTGATGGACGGAGCATCAGAACCAATCAAACACTCACACCCAGTCAACAGATCTGGGTCTGATCCATCACCGTTCTTTAGCCCACTCTGCCACCCCAGTTCAGACATGGCCATATGCAAATCAGTCTGACCCTGTGCCTCATGGGAACAGTCCAGCCCGAACTGCCAAGCCATGTCTTCCCTGGACTGGAAACAAGCTTCCTAGGACCGGTTTCTGGCATTTCAGCCGTCTTCAGCCAGGCTTGCTTGAATCCAGTGGCAAAGTGAGCAAGGGACTCACGTCTGAGCATACCCTGCCAACTTGTGGCGAACAAAGCGGTACAAAAGGGGGTGGTGATGGACGGAGCATCAGAACCAATCAAACACTCACACCCAGTCAACAGATCTGGGTCTGATCCATCACCGTTCTTTAGCCCACTCTGCCACCCCAGTTCAGACATGGCCATATGCAAATCAGTCTGACCCTGTGCCTCATGGGAACAGTCCAGCCCGAACTGCCAAGCCATGTCTTCCCTGGACTCGAAACAAGCTTCCTAGGACCGGTTTCTGGCCTTTCAGCCGTCTTCAGCCAGGCTTGCTTGAATCCAGTGGCAAAGTGAGCAAGGGACTCACGTCTGAGCATACCCTGCCAACTTGTGGCGAACAAAGCGGTACAAAAGGGGGTGGTGATGGACGGAGCATCAGAACCAATCAAACACTCACACCCAGTCAACAGATCTGAGTCTGATCCATCACCGTTCTTTAGCCCACTCTGCCACCCCAGTTCAGACATGGCCATATGCAAATCAGTCTGACCCTGTGCCTCATGGGAACAGTCCAGCCCGAACTGCCAAGCCATGTCTTCCCTGGACTGGAAACAAGCTTCCTAGGACCGGTTTCTGGCATTTCAGCCGTCTTCAGCCAGGCTTGCTTGAATCCAGTGGCAAAGTGAGCAAGGGACTCACGTCTGAGCATACCCTGCCAACTTGTGGTGAACAAAGCGGTACAAAAGGGGGTGGTGATGGACGGAGCATCAGAACCAATCAAACACTCACACCCAGTCAACAGATCTGGGTCTGATCCATCACCGTTCTTTAGCCCACTCTGCCACCCCATTTCAGACATGGCCATATACAAATCAGTCTGACCCTGTGCCTCATGGGAACAGTCCAGCCCGAACTGCCAAGCCATGTCTTCCCTGGACTGGAAACAAGCTTCCTAGGACCGGTTTCTGGCATTTAAGCCGTCTTCAGCCAGGCTTGCTTGAATCCAGTGGCAACGTGAGCAAGGGACTCACGTCTGAGCATACCCTGCCAACTTGTGGCGAACAAAGCGGTACAAAAGGGGGTGGTGATGGGCGGAGCATCAGAACCAATCAAACACTCACACCCAGTCAACAGATCTGGGTCTGATCCATCACCGTTCTTTAGCCCACTCTGCCACCCCAGTTCAGACATGGCCATATGCAAATCAGTCTGACCCTGTGCCTCATGGGAACCAGATCTCTTGACTGGGGGAGAATGTATGCATTGTCAGCATTCCGTCCATCATTTGTTTGTTGTAACGCTTTTCGCCCTAAGTGGGATGGGTATTCCCAGACGTGGGACCCGTGCTCACTACGTCACTGGAGTCAAGCTATCCTGGCTGATGACGGCTGATAGCCAGAAACCGGTCCTAGGATGCTTGATTCCTGTCCAGGGAAGACATGGCTTGGCAGTTCGGGCTGGACTGTTCCCATGAGGCACAGGGTCAAGACTGATTTGCATATGGCCATGTCTGAACTGGGGTGGTGTAGTGGGCAAAAGAACGATGGATTTAACCCAGATCTCTTGACTGGGGGAGAATGTATGCATTGTCAGCATTCCGTCCATCATTTGTTTGTTGCAACGCTTTTCGCCCTAAGTGGGATGGGTATTCCCAGACGTGGGACCCGTGCTCACTACGCCACTGGAGTCAAGCTATCCTGGCTGATGACGGCTGATAGCCAGAAACCGGTCCTAGGATGCTTGATTCCTGTCCAGGGAAGACATGGCTTGGCAGTTCGGGCTGGACTGTTCCCATGAGGCACAGGGTCAAGACTGATTTGCATATGGCCATGTCTGAACTGGGGTGGTGTAGTGGGCAAAAGAACGATGGATTTAACCCAGATCTCTTGACTGGGGGAGAATGTATGCATTGTCAGCATTCCGTCCATCATTTGTTTGTTGTAACGCTTTTCGCCCTAAGTGGGATGGGTATTCCCAGACGTGGGACCCGTGCTCACTACGCCACTGGAGTCAAGCTATCCTGGCTGATGACGGCTGATAGCCAGAAACCGGTCCTAGGATGCTTGATTCCTGTCCAGGGAAGACATGGCTTGGCAGTTCGGGCTGGACTGTTCCCATGAGGCACAGGGTCAAGACTGATTTGCATATGGCCATGTCTGAACTGGGGTGGTGTAGTGGGCAAAAGAACGATGGATTTAACCCAGATCTCTTGACTGGGGCAGAATGTATGCATTGTCAGCATTCCGTCCATCGTTTGTTTGTTGTAACGCTTTTCGCCCTAAGTGGGATGGGTATTCCCAGACGTGGGACCCGTGCTCACTACGCCACTGGAGTCAAGCTATCCTGGCTGATGACGGCTGATAGCCAGAAACCGGTCCTAGGATGCTTGATTCCTGTCCAGGGAAGACGTGGCTTGGCAGTTCAGGCTGGACTGTTCCCATGAGGCACAGGGTCAAGACTGATTTGCATATGGCTATGTCTGAACTGGGGTGGTGTAGTGGGCAAAAGAACGATGGATTTAACCCAGATCTCTTGACTGGGGGAGAATGTATGCATTGTCAGCATTCCGTCCATCATTTGTTTGTTGTAACGCTTTTCGCCCTAAGTGGGATGGGTATTCCCAGACGTGGGACCCGTGCTCACTACGCCACTGGAGTCAAGCTATCCGGGCTGATGACGGCTGATAGCCAGAAACCGGTCCTAGGATGCTTGATTCCTGTCCAGGGAAGACATGGCTTGGCAGTTCGGGCTGGACTGTTCCCATGAGGCACAGGGTCAAGACTGATTTGCATATGGCCATGTCTGAACTGGGGTGGTGTAGTGGGCAAAAGAACGATGGATTTAACCCAGATCTCTTGACTGGGGGAGAATGTATGCATTGTCAGCATTCCGTCCATCATTTGTTTGTTGTAACGCTTTTCGCCCTAAGTGGGATGGGTATTCCCAGACGTGGGACCCGTGCTCACTACGCCACTGGAGTCAAGCTATCCTGGCTGATGACGGCTGATAGCCAGAAACCGGTCCTAGGATGCTTGATTCCTGTCCAGGGAAGACATGGCTTGGCAGTTCGGGCTGGACTGTTCCCATGAGGCACAGGGTCAAGACTGATTTGCATATGGCCATGTCTGAACTGGGGTGGTGTAGTGGGCAAAAGAACGATGGATTTAACCCAGATCTCTTGACTGGGGGAGAATGTATGCATTGTCAGCATTCCGTCCATCATTTGTTTGTTGTAACGCTTTTCGCCCTAAGTGGGATGGGTATTCCCAGACGTGGGACCCGTGCTCACTACGCCACTGGAGTCAAGCTATCCTGGCTGATGACGGCTGATAGCCAGAAACCGGTCCTAGGATGCTTGATTCCTGTCCAAGGAAGACATGGCTTGGCAGTTCGGGCTGGACTGTTCCCATGAGGCACAGGGTCAAGACTGATTTGCATATGGCCATGTCTGAACTGGGGTGGTGTAGTGGGCAAAAGAACGATGGATTTAACCCAGATCTCTTGACTGGGGGAGAATGTATGCATTGTCAGCATTCCGTCCATCATTTGTTTGTTGTAACGCTTTTCGCCCTAAGTGGGATGGGTATTCCCAGACGTGGGACCCGTGCTCACTACGCCACTGGAGTCAAGCTATCCTGGCTGATGACGGCTGATAGCCAGAAACCGGTCCTAGGATGCTTGATTCCTGTCCAAGGAAGACATGGCTTGGCAGTTCGGGCTGGACTGTTCCCATGAGGCACAGGGTCAAGACTGATTTGCATATGGCCATGTCTGAACTGGGGTGGTGTAGTGGGCAAAAGAACGATGGATTTAACCCAGATCTCTTGACTGGGGGAGAATATATGCATTGTCAGCATTCCGTCCATCATTTGTTTGTTGTAATCCTTTTCTAATTGGGCGTTCCTGGTTGCGCCAGACGTGCCCTGACTTACCTTCGCTAGGTGAGTCCCTCAGACCTTGCTGGTCTGCACCGCAGTCCTTTCTCTGCATTTCTCTGACTTGCCGTTGCCAAGGCTTGTTGGGTCCATTCTGGACGCCGACACCGTAGCACTCGACAGACTTCGTGGGACAGCTCAAATCCGGCTCATGGACTTCGTCGAGGGCTCCTGGACCCCGTGGCTGAAGAGTCAAGGCACTCGACAACTCACCTGAAGCACCCGACATCTGTGGGCAATGGTCCATCCTGCCCTAGGTCACTGGCAAGTGACCCAGACTCTGTCCCCTCTGCTTTCAGGTTCCTTACATCCTAGATCCAGGCTTGGATCTCTCCGGACACTTCTCTTCTTCTCGGCAGCAGCAGTTCTTTGCAGGCTTCCATTGGAATCGACGACGCGACCCGACACCAAAAGACACCTATGCACCCGGCTTCCTCGGGTGAGGTAACTCGAGTACTCCGGTGCTCTCATAGGTGCTAGCCCTAGAACAACCTAAGTCCAAAAGGGTTTGGTTCTGACTCGATTAGAAGTGTCCCTAATCTTTAAAAATCCAACCGCGACATTCCCCATAGAAGATAATAGGAACCTGCGGTTGTGTTTTCACACTGCATACGGCTCCCATCGGTCCCCTGTGTCACTACCTTGGGTGGTACCTTGGGGTCCCAGCGATTCTAGAGGCAATAGGCATAGTGCCTATTTCAGTCGTGGTTCTTATGCCACTTTTTTGGTATATGGTTTGGTACGGCCCTAGGGCTTAAACGTGTATTTGTGCTTTTACTGATGCTTAAACACTTTTAACTTAAGTACTTCAAACTCCAGTCTCATAAAGAGACTAGAGGGGTGTGTGTTAACCTAAATACATATATTTTAAATATATACCTGGTGTGGTTGTCTTTTCATTTGATCATTCAAAAGATTATAGACTGGTAAAACAAGCTGCTTTACATTCCTTCAAGACTTAGCCTGAAGGCTGCTCTCCATAGCTACCACTAGGATAGCTTTCACATAAGGTTGTCTTTAACCATTCACCATAAGGGGTTGTTTGGACTGATACAAGGTGCCCACTAGAACTAGTGGACAGCATATATCAGGCCACCTTCTCACACTCACCTCCATGTCTTTAATAAAATTCGGACTTTCCTTCATGTTTATTTAAAAAATCCACATTTTCCACCGCCTGGTGGGCAAGAAAATGCGGAGCAGTGCGCCCCCTGCTGTCCAACCAAACCCCGAAGGTATTTGTAGGTGTCCACGTCTTTAATCACACTCCCCTGGTTAAACTCCTTCCCTCTGTTTATGAGTCTACGGATATTAATCACCACCTTCTTTTTTGTGCCGCTGATCTTTAGATTATTGGCCTTGCAGTAGGTGGATATAGCCATATTAATTAGGGGAATATTCCATCCCTTTGATTTTTCTCCTCGTATTCCTCCCATCTCCCGAGTTTAGGGTTTTACACCCACAGGCTTCCCATAATACTTTTTGTATTGGAAGTTTATGACTTGCGGTTTTCAAACCACTTGCATAATGTACTGGCAGCTGGAATAAAGTTGTTTAAGTTTGGTAGCGATTCAGCTTTTTGCGTTTCAAGAACTGCTTGGCCCAGTTTACAAACCCTGAACACACAGATCAGAAAAGTAGTTTCAAAGCCAATAACATTTGGGTTTTTGTTGGAAATTAAATGTAGTTTGCAAACTTAAGAGTCTAGGTTTCAATAAAACAAACCCTTATAAAAGTCTTTTAGCCATTTGTAAACATTTAGGCGTCTATTAGGATGGTGGGTGGATGGCTGCCGCTGGGCCGGCGGTGGTAAATGCCAGACCGGCAGCAGACATCCGCCAGCGATTTCAACCCGGAAAACTGCCTGTCGCATTAGCATGGCGGTGACGACTGCGGCGGTGAGAATTTTCGCCCTCCACTTTTCCTCTGGTACCAGTCCGCACGCATGCCTAGCAGGCAGAACTGGGCTGCCACAACGATGCCGGTTCAGGGCCAGGCTCCACCGGCATGATTATGATATCCACGGCGGTGGAACCGTCATGGAAAGGCATGCGGAGAATATCTCCGGGGCCCATTGCAGGCCCCCAATGTGTTGGGGGGGTGGGTCCACTGGGGGGGTACCCATGGTGCCCCCCTACATGTCCCTGTACCAGTTGGCAGGCACTGTGCAGTGCCTGACACGCAGTGCAGTGACATGCATGGCATGCTCCTTTTCACACCGCAGCGGTGCTGCTGGCAGCAGCTACCACCGCAATGATAATCGCCAGAATCTGACCGCCGCGGTTGAATTTCGACTGCGGAGCATCCTAATTGGACCGGCGGTTATGCCGCGGTCCTTGCGGGCAGTCTTTTCCCGCTACCATGGTGGTCGGGGAGATTTACCGACCGCAATCCTAATAGGCCCCTTAATTTTCACTAAACAGATCTACACCAAGCTCACAAACAGGATCTATTCTGGCCCAAGTTCATGGCAAGTGTTTTCAGTCAATCCTATCAGCTGTCTTTAATTTAGTGGTCAGGAAAAAAATCCTACTGGATTTTGAATAGGACTTTTGAAACCACCTGATCTTTGTAACTTCATGCTCTTAGCCAAGGTGCAAATAAAAAGGATAATACAGAAGCCATCCCATCTAAGACATTTTTTTAATAAAGGTTTAATGCCAAATTCTCAAATAGAGTGAATGTTATTAGTGAATGAATGTTTTTCCGATGGTCTAATCAATTTAAGGCTATTCAGGGCTATTATGGAAGACTCTGTAACATGGATGTGTGTAATCATCAAATTTAAACATCCCTGTTCTAGCGTAAGTAAAAAAACATACTCAGGGCAATGTCCATGTTGGAGGAAGCGGGTTAAAGTCTTACCGTTCTGCCCTGGTCGGTAGATAGGTTTGTCTGTCTGCACCAAAATCCCATTGTTAATTTGCCGGATCAAGACATTCTTGCTCTCAGTGAAGTTGACGTCAGGCCCTAGAATAGATACCTTGATTGTGGCCACTTCCTGGATGCCCCCTTGTGGAGCAGGGACCTGTATGGCAAGAAAGCAGAGGGTGGTATGAGAAACGTCCACAAGAATAATATCATCCCTAAAATGTGGTCTAGTCAACAGCACACATAAAAAGGAGGCTGAGATTTCACTAGCAGGGCACAGATAGTATTACCAGAAAATCCATGCTACAGGATACATTCTGTGCCTTTCCTAAATAATCATTTAAGTCTCATGGATCCCTTCAGGTGGACCTACCGTTGTACCAGACAAAGATGCTTGTGAACAGAAAGCCCCAAAAAGGGCTATGGAGCATTCTGGTCACCAAGTGTATTGGTATTGCCTGGAGCTTCTGCGCAGCTCCCATTCCAATGATCTGTTTGGTAGTAAAGATGAGATAATGGGAAACACAGTTTTTTGGAGGGAAGGTTTTGGAAATGATTAACGGTGGTGCTCCTGATGAACCTAATTTAGTCTTTGGAGATCTCTCAGTTGCCCTGCAGGATGTTTAGGCTGTGTCACTATACCCCACCTGGCACCAGGCACAGGCTTCGCTGCTGGGTGTTGCGTTCCCTGGGCTCTTCGCACAGGAAATGATGAGCGTAGCATGGACCCTAAAACACGAAAATGAGTGCAGGAGCAAGTAGTGTAACTACAGAGGTCCCTATGGTAAATCACAGTTGCAAAGAACTACTGCATCCTTTCATGCAGTAATGGTGCCAGAGAGGGCTGTGGAGTGATGACAAGCAAAGAGGTTGGAAGGGGGATGCAGGAGAGAGAATTCTCGACAAGCTGCCCTGATGAGTAATCATGACCCTCTGATATTTAATAAAGGTGCTGTGGAAACTAGCTGCAATGGCTGTTAGCATCAGCTGAAGCCATTTTGTTTTTGGCAGCCATTTTAGTTAGCCATGTGCTCGCCATGTGCTTTCTCTCTCTTCACTATTGCATGCCCTTGTATTCTGCTTGTGTCATCAGTTAGTTAACTCCTTCAGCCCTGAGCCAGAGCACTGCACATGCTCAGAAAGACCTGTAGCTGCCAGAATGCACCTGCTCTTAGAGAACTGTCAGGCTATTTTAACTAATGTCAGCAATATTGTAACCCCTCCCACTCTGTTGACTAAGCGATTCTTATGTATCCTTATATGTAACTAGCTATTCATGTGCAAACTTGTACTGCCTCTTTTTGAGTTTCCTTGCATGCTCAGCGGTAAATATAGTATAAAAGACCCATGATCTCTGTACTCCTTGGACTGCCTCATTACAGTGGTCTGAGGGTACCGTATTGACGCAGTCTCCCTCATGTGAGGTTAATAAACTTGTTATTTTGATATTCCAGCTTCCGTGTCAATCTCTTCTTTGTTGGTTTAAGGACCGGTGCATCAGTGAACCTCTAAAAAGGTTTTTTTTTCCTACAAATTGGCGCCCGAACATGGACCTCATCGGAGACGCGGCTATTCAAGGGAGTGGTCTTGACGGAAGACAGGAATCTACTGAGGAGGTACCCTGCACAAGGAGACTCTTTGTCTTTGCAGACCAACATGTTTTCTGGTTTTCCCGATCTGACCCTCCAGGTGTTGGCCGCTCCTGACTGAGATCTTCTTTGGCGTGAGTATTTCAAAACGACCTTTAGGTCACTCAGAACTTGGCAGTTGGAAGCTGGAGACTTTGGTTTGGTAAGATTGCTGTAGCAACAATTTTTGTTTGGAATGACTTGGCCAAGATTTTGGTTTGTTTGTTTGTTTTCTGCAACAAATGAAGGCAGGTAATGAGGAGATGTTTCTCTGATTTTTGAAGTCTTGAACGGCAAAAATTGTGTTAAGTCGCATTTGGATATAACATTATACATGCTATAATATTTTTGGCATGCCTGCTTCCAGCACACTTCGTAGAAAGTGTTGCTGTCTTGGTGGTACCAATATGGATTCAGAAAGTACTCAGCTGATTCCCCTAGAGGGGATACCTAAATAGGTTTAGGAATATTAAAAATGGTATTTCTTCCATTATGTATAGTACACTATGGAATAAATATATATATATATAAAAAGGATCGTGATCTGCGCACTTAGTAAAATTCATAAGTGGTGATGCGGAGCGCTTTTGAGTGTTCTGTCAGCCCAACTAGTAATTTGGTGTACTTTTGAAAAAGGTCTGAGGCTTGAGCCTGTTTTTTTAACATGGCAGTCTTTCGGCTGTCTATTTGTCTTGGTGTAATCTCTGTACCTTTTTTTGAGAGTCCTTTAGTTTGTAAATATGACTTACAATTGGTATTTACAAATGGTTTGGTTTGAGAACAGTCTCTGGGCTGTCTCTTGTTTTTGTCGTAAGTGGTGATTTGTGGGTTACTTGTGTTTTTTGAGTGTCTATGTGGTTGTGGACTGACACAGGTGGTGATGCTTGTATTTGTTTCAATAATCAATCAAATGATCTTTATTCGGGTATTAAAAATATCCATAAAAGATACATATCATAAAACAGTCCTACTTCCATTAAAAATTTGAATCAATATACACATTACACATAAATACAATAATAATAAAAGCCCAAAAAATACATATAAATTAAAACGGGACGATCATGTGCAATATTCAGCTCGTTCGACCATATAGGGTTTCCCCGATAACATAGGAGAGACCCTGTATAATACACCTTTCTTGCAATAGGGATTACAAGCCAAATCTAAATAAAAATATTTAAATCCTGCAAGGGTTTAATAAGACCAACACAGTTAGTCCTCTCCTCTAGTATTTCTTAGTTTTACAGCCAATCTCAAAAAGTGCACCGTGCTAAATAAAACAAAGGGGTCAGGGGAGAGTTTAAGAAATAAAAGAGCCACTTTAGCCTGTCTGATTTTGGAGCGTTTTAGGATGGTTTTTAGAAACAGAGACCTTGGATGTGCATAGAAGGGGAAAATTAGGACGAAGTGAAGGGTATCTTGTGGAGATCTTAGATCGCAGCCGCAACACCCTTTAATACTTGCGTCACTTACAAAACCAGCTGGGACTGACAGGATGTGGTGCAAGAGGTTTCACCTGAATCTGGTCATCAGAAATCTGTCCTGTCTTTTGTACATATTAGAGAGATAGAATTCCATGCCCAAGCATGATTTTGTGAGCTGATATTGTCTTACTGTACTTTTCCGCCCTTCTCTATCCTCTCTGACCCTGGCTGAATACCTCAGAAAATCTGCCTTTATAGCACCCTTGTGTCTGCTGACTAATGTAAAAGGTTCATTAAAAAAGTTTACGTGGCCCAATCCACTCAAGACTTCCCTTACGTGTTTGAGCCAAGGAATTTGAGACCCCTTATCCCCCTCATACGTTCCTCCAGAATTTGTCTGCTTAGACTTGCCTCTGGATTTGTCCAGATATTGATCCAACAGATAATGGGTTTAAGGCAAGCCCTCTAGCTAAAATAGGTAATGCCCAACTCCTCGTGGACAATAAAGGAAGGGGTACTTTGAGGCACTTGCAAAAGTCTTCTTAAAAACTTATTTTCCTCTAGTTGGATTTTTTCTCCATCTATAAAACCCCACACCTCACTCCCGTACAAAGTCTTAGCACAACATACCGAGCTATATAGTTGTGATATTTCATTAGGTGACCAGCGGCCGAGTCTAGTCGCATAATTCATAATCGACCCCACCGTACTGGGGTGTTGGCTACATTTGTGTCTTACTAGAGGTTTAAAATTGAGATCCTTATCGAATAAAATCCCCAGATAGTTACAAAATGTTCGAGTTTGTGTGCTCCTATAGTGAAGCTACAGTTATTAGAAGGCGTTTTACCCACCTCCATGATATATGACTTTGAGAGGTTGGGCACTAAATCCAAATCGGCCATAAATCTAACAAATCCACTAATGAGAGCCTGCAGACTCCTTCCAGTGCGCGCCAGAAGGACCGCATCATCTGCATATAAGAGGACGGGTATACTTCTCCTCCCAATGCAGATACAGTCTGCCTCCAAGGCTCCAACCGCCTTATCTAGCCCGTTTATATAAAGCGTAAACAGAAAAGGCGGGAGGTACAACCTTGTCTCACCCCACCCCGACACCGAAAATCTTCCGTGAGGTCCCCCTCATCAGTAAATCTGACCCGTGCCGTGGTGTTTTGATGGAGCATTCGTAAAACATGGATCAATCCTGGGTCCACACCCATGGCTCCCAAGATTTCCCACAGCTTTCTTCCATTAACACAGTCGAATGCTGCTGAGAGATCCATGAATGCCAGGTAAACAGTGCCTTCCCTGGCCATGGTATACTTTGCCACCAAGTGATAGAGGTTGAGGCATTGGTCAGTCGTAGAGCGCCCATTTCGGAACCCATACTGAACATCTGTGATAATATTGTTTTCATCCGCCCAGACCATTAAACGGCTTAAAATGACTCTCCCCAAGACTTTCGCCGTAACATCTATAAGGGTTATTGGGCGATAACAATGTGGTTCGTTTCTGTTACCCTTTTTGAATATTGGCACAATAACGGCCGTGGACCAAGATGTGGGCATGCCTACTTCGATGGCTGTATTAAATACCCTAGTCAATATGGGAGCCCAAAGGTCTGCCTGGCTTTTGAAAAGATCGGGGGGAATCCCATCAGGCTATGGCGCCTTTCTCATTACCAGGCCATCTATTCCTAATTTGACCTCGGCTACCGTGATAAGCGTCCAGTCACAGACAGGGAGTCCTGTGACTAGAGTTGGCTGCTCCTCTGATTCACCTCGATTATATAAACTTATGAAGTGCGCCGCCCATGCTTCTGGCAAAATGTGAGACGCCACTTGAGGTTTATTTGGGAGTTGGAAGCACGGGTCGTTTATTACCCTCCAGAAGCTATTCATATTGCGACGCTCTGCAGCCTCTCTCAGTGACTCCCAAGCCTCGAATTGTAGGGAAGTTTTCCTGGACTTGGTGGCCTTTTTGTACTGAGTCCTGCAGGCAACGATCTTTCCTTTATCCTTTGGGACTGTTTTAAGTGCCAACTTCAGGTCCCTATGGGCCCTTGAGCAGTCCTTATCAAACCATCTAAGGCAAAAATCGGCCTGCATCTTTGATTTACTCCTTAGGAGGCTATCTATATGCTGAGCGGTGCCCTCAAACGCTGCAATCAAATCATTCCCCTCTACAGTGGGGTCTAGGCACCTCCAGGTATGGTTGTCAGTATTGGTGAGGAGCTCTCTGTGGAGTTCTACCCCGTCAATGTTACTCCATCTGATTCTCCTACCCTGGTCCTTTGCCTTATAATTGCCCACAGTATTCCTTTTATCCACTTTAGTGCTAAAGTTAGTATCCCTCAGTGGCAGTACCAGGGGATTATGGTCACAAAACACACTGGGCATTATCTTAAAATGGCTAACCCTGCCTTTTAATACGTTAGATATAAAAATGTAATCAATAATTGAGTCGTTTCCCCTTCCCTTAAAGGAGGGAGTTAATGTGTTGGGCAACCCACAATCGATCAGATCCATCGTGTGGGTTAAGGCAAACTTGCCCAAAATTGTACTTAATGCCATGCCCTCTCTAGAATGCTCAGGGTGCCATCCCTTGGTGGAGGGACATGCATCCCAGTTACCTCCTTCCCATTTCAAATAAGGGCACTGATGGCAGTTAAAATCCCCCATAAGAATCAACTGGGTACCTAAATCCCCTATGTCATGTAAGCTGGCCAATCTCTCCTCCAGCTCGGCCAAATTTAACAAGGATTGTCCCGCATTGTAAAAATTTATAAAAATGAGCTTTAGGCCCTTCTTAGAGTATCTTATACCCTGAAGACAGCCTGAATCCCACCCCAGATCTTACCAACTCCCCTGTAACGTCAATGCCACATACATAATTAAGCCACCCTTAGCACGGCCCATTGATGATTTCCGGGCCGGGACAAAAAACATTTTATATCCCTCCAGAAATGACACGCTATTGATAATTTCCCATGTTTCCTGGAGGCAAATGACATGGATTTTTTTAATAAAGTCTAGCCATTCTATGTTGTGAATCTTGGCTGCGAGTCCTGCAATGTTCCAGGAGGTCATCCTCAACTCCTTGGGGGTTAAGTCAAGGCCACTAGTCGCTCCGGTCAACTTTCTTGAGGGGGGGCACGTTTTTGAGCAAATTACTGTTGGTGACATAACTTCCACATCCCTCACGTGCCCTACTAAGGTGCCGGCTGCTAATTCCAAATCGTGTGCCTCTAATAGGCTTATATCTCCAGCTTTACAGTGGTTATATTGTTCTCTCTCAGTCGCCCAGCACCCTATTCTCATCAGTCAATCTTGTTCGTCCAGGGCAGAAATACTAGAGAGAGGGGCAAATCTATTCATTGCATGGCCAGGAACATCCTCCCTATATTTCTTAATGACCCGGGGTCCCTGCCATCTCTGCCAGAACTCTGGGGCACTATCCCTGTAAAAGAAATACAGGGGTAACATCCTTATGCAGGACCCACTTGCGCCCTCCCCATGGCGGTTATCAAGCAGGTCTCTTACTAACTCAGGATGCCTAAAGTTTACAATGACACAGTCGCCTGCAAATTTTTTCTCACTTCTCCCAATCCAAGCCACCCTCCTGGCCATAAGGATGTGCCTGTGCTGGAGTCTCCATGCAGTTGTGTTATTGAGTAACCAATGCGAGGCCTTATTTATCATTGTGCTGGTCGATTCTTCACTGTCTTTATTAAGGCCAGGCACGCCTACTAGCACTACCGAGTAGGGGCAGGATGCAGGGGGTAAATCCAATGTCTGAAGACCTAGGGTGCTCTGGGCACAGTCAGTGCTATTGTTCTTAAAAGCCTTCTCAGGCTCCTTTAGTCCCAGGTAATTATCCATAGGGTCAGAGAGAGTCCGCGTATTGCCCTGGACCTTACTGCGCAGAGTCCTGTTACCAGTATTTACTGGGTCCAAGATTGTCTCTCTGTGCTCTCTAGGCTCGGGATCAATATTAATAACATCCTTTCTCCCGTGATCAACCACTGCTGACCCCTCCTCCCTCCTCTGTAGGATGTTCCCGGGTAGCTGTCCCCTGTCAAGGTCTACCAGACTACTTATTTTCCCTTCCAGGTTGGAAATTGCAGTCATTACTGGACCTAAGTAATGAAGTAAAAGCTGTTCCATTTTTTTCTCAAGTGCTGAGGTGATTTCATGAAGCCCTTCCGCCCCACTTGCAATTTGGCAGGTTGGACATACTATACTTTCGGGGTTCTTGCTAGCTCCTTTCTTGGGCTTTGTGGGCCCTCTACGACTAGGCTTGCTAGCACAAGTTGATGAGTGCAACCCACCTAGGTCTGGAGGCCCCACCAACATTAGGGATCTTTTAGAGCGTGTGACTACTTCCCTAATGGGAGTCCGTGTGGGATCTACGTCCATCACTGCTGGTTGAGCACTAGGCCCCCCCCTCGAGTCTTCCCCTTCCGATGTTTTATGTTGAATACCCAGCTGGGTGTCAACAGTACTGGGCATTCGCTTTGATGTATTTTGATTAGTAGAGACCAGCCCGGTTAAGTCTACTACCTCTGGGTCCCCCTGTGAGCTAGTCTCGACCGACGTGAATACGTCAGTAGGGTCAGGCTGGATTGAGTGGACTTGATTAGCTTGAGTTAAATGTGCTCCTCCACAGGGCGTGGGACAAAGAGCTATATTGCCCAGGGAAGACCGTTTCTTAGCTATTAGGAAGTCCAATGAAAGTCTCTGCTCCGTCAGCTGAATCTCATGTGCTAGCTCGTATGATAAAGGCATCAAGGGTACCCTTTACCCCTCCCTCCGCCCTAAGCTGAGAGTTCTTTGACTTAACCATGATCGGGGTGTGCGGTACTACCCCACCCTTTTATATTAAATCAAGGGTGAAGAGTTAGGGTGCCTGATAGTCAAAATTTCCACACACGTGCCGCTTTTGGTCACATCAACCCCAGTAAAGAATACTTTCAGCAATGGGAATCACACGTGCAACTTATTATGGTATGACTTGAGTAGCGGGACGGAACGCAGGAGTCTTGATGTCCATATGAGTGCCCAGGAATCCTTCCAGAATGACAGTACTCCAGTAACAATGAAAGGGACGTGGCCCAGCCCGGCCTCCTTTGGCCCCTGACGGCCACAGACGGCCCTGCCCTTGTCCCGGGCTTCTCCCGGTGCTTCCCGCGCGCTTCCTCGTGGGAGGAGGGACCAGGTGCAGCTTTATGCGCCTCCTGGCGCGCAGAGGTGAGGGCGACCTGCCCACTGGAATGCTGGGGCTTGTGGTTCAACAACAGGAGACCGGCGGAGCCAGGCCCGGCCGGTCCCAGTCCGGGTAAAATCACGTGGGCGGGAGACAGTGCGGAGCAAGCCCGGCCTCAGGGAGAGCTACAGCCACGGAGCTAAGCCCGGTGAAGAAATGCGTCCCAAAGTTCATTTGTTTCAGTAAGTAGTGACTATGTTTTTTGTGTGAGAATGGCTTGCTTTAACAAGCAGTGTTGTGTGTTGTGTGTTCTGAGCGTATGATCCCCTTCTTGAAAATGTCTGGAATGAGCTCAATTTGGGTTGTTGTCGTCATTCTGTTATGCAAATGTCATTGAAAGAACTACATTTTAAAATACAAGGAATAAATTATGTAACATATGCTAAATAGCTGCACGCTACCATTAGCAGTAAAACAGTAACAACCTATAGATGTGTGCCAATTGCCACAATGCTAAAGAAAAATTAACACTCAATGGGAAAAAAATATATAGGCCGCATAGAAAGAGAAAAAAAAAGCTAATGTGTGTGCTTTGCATAAATAGGACTGAATACAAAATGTTACAGTATTATCCTTAGATATTAATATTAAAGAGCATTCACATCATTTGAGTAATTGGTTGCTGCTGAAATAACAGCTTCTTTTTCCACATAACAAGACAATAGATTTGTGCTGGCTTGGAATGCCTGTGTTTTAAATAGACTGCACCGTGCTCAAATTTCAGCACCAGAAAAAGAGCTTTTAAGCAGCTGTTTAGCGCTGTCTGACTGAGAGGAAGCTGTCTGTCAAAACAGACTGAGATCAAACTTTTTCAGGACATTACAATACAGCAAAGGGTTTTTCTCCTGAAAAAGATGTAGAAGTTGAGGCCTGCTGGTCGTACAGCGCAGCTGAGTAAACAACACATGGCAATGCACGGCCACAAGCTACAGATCAGGCTGTGGGAACTAGGTTTTAAACTAGTACTGCATGGTATGAAGGCACGGGCGTTAACAATTACTGATTTTAAAAGTTAAAAATACAATTTCATTATTTTGGATAAAAGAGAAATGATTCATAGTAGGGACTTTCTTTCTTGTTGCTTTTTTACATAAGCACATCTGTGGTTCTGACGGTAAATAATTACTGCCCTTTAAAAAGTGACACAAACTATTTTATGTTTCAGTACAGCTTCGGTGCTTAGTGTTATAAATACATGCATTTAAAGGTAAAAGGAAATGAATGAGGCTTGCTTTCCATATGTGGAAACATTAAAGAGTTAGTGATCATTATTGTTTTTTAAAAGGACTACATAAAAAAATTATTAACAATAATTGCACTAAAATCGTTTTTTCTTTTTTATGATCTTTATAATGTCTAATAATCCTACTGTGAAAAATATATAAGCTCCTAGCATCAAAGTTGAATTTGAGCAGCACTTTACCCCAATGTGGGGAGTGAAATGTGAAATTTCACTTTACCCAGGTCGCGCTTAAACTAAGAAAGGTGATGCTGAGAATTGTATTGTATTCTAAAGGAGCGCCTGGAAAAGGGTTCCTGCCCATCTGCTTACTCTGATCACCTTAAGGAGCGCCTGGTAAAGGGCTCCCAAATCACGCTGTTTCTCACTATAAATCGCTGTTATTGTGAAAGTTTTAAAATCACGCACTGACTCAATTGTGTTTTTTAAATATACTTTGCGCCGTGCACTCACCGATTCAACAGCACATAATCCCCGGTCCACCACCGATTATTCGGTTTGAGTGGAGGGATCACGTGCAACAGGAAGGGCCCGGCACTTCCGGTTAGCCATCCAATCAGCTGCTGGCAAAACAGACTCAAAGCCAGATGCAAAGCGCAACGCGCGCCGAAGGCAAGCCCGTCTGCGCCCGTCCGCGCCTGGACCGTGCCAAGGACACCCCCCCTGACCCACGTAAGCCAGCTCGGCTACCTACCTCTCAAATCTACACTAGGAGACAGCTACTAAATATCAGGACAATTTCTAAGGAGTCACAAGCATGTCCTTGCTGTGCTACTATACCACCTCATGTTTTAACGCCATGCAACAACTGCACACCCAGCTCCAATAAACCGCCCTCCACCTTTATAGGTCTCTCTACTATTCCAATAAAAAAATCACACTGTCACAGCCGCACTCATCAATGTTCGTTCTTTACCTAAGCACAAATATGAAATACTCGCTTTTCTTGAGAACCACAATCTTGATCTTTTATTTCTTACTGAGACTTGGGCTGACCCATCATCAGGGCCTGACTTTGCCGTTGTAACTCCAAATGATTTCTCTGTGAAAAGACTGGACAGAAATAACAAAAGAGGCGGAGGTCTAGCTCTTATTCACCGTGATAATTACAATGTCAAAATAGATCCTATTCTCATCAAAGGCTGCAAAGCTTTCTCTTTTTCCATATCACTCACCAAATCACATACATTTAAAGGTATATTATTATATCGCCCTCCCGGATCTCGGACAGACTTTCTCTCTTCTCTATCCTCCCTTGCAGAGCCTTCTGCAGGAGAAGCCAATTTCACCATTCTAGGTGACTTCAACTTTCACCTAGAATCCAATAACGATGAAAACACATCTGCTCTACTTTCTGAACTTGACTCCATAGAACTCTCTCAACTCATAAACAAACCGACTCACATAGCTGGCCATACTCTCGACGGATTATTCACCAACAATAAACGCATTTCATTAGGAAATATCCTTCCTTTAACATGGACCGACCATTCCGCAATCCTTTTTAACATTAACACGGAACATAACTTACATAATCAGATCACTATCCCGTCGCCCGCCAACTTCAAAGCTTGGAACAGCATTCTCCCCAAAAATATAAAAACACATCTGAAAGCTACTCATCAAGACCTCCCAGACAATCCTGAACACGCAGCTATGCGTTACACACAATGGCTTCGCTTAGCATTCGACACACTTGTCCCAATAAAAAATACTTCCAAAAACAGAAAAACTCCATCTGCCCCCTGGTTTTCAGAGAAACTAAGACTAGAAAGGCAGAAATGCCGAAATCAGGAGCGTCACTGGCACCGAAATTACGACAATACAACTAAAACTCGGTACAAGGAAGCACTTTCCAATTACAAAAACTTATTAATAACTGAAAAAAGTACATTTTACATTAATCAAATCGAATCCTCCCAAGACTCCATGAAACAACTATACAAAGTCGTTACCAAACTATCAGGACCAGACACTTCCCCGTCAATAGCACCGACACAAACCCTCTGTGATAATCTTGCCAGCTTTTTTCAAAATAAAGTCATGAATATTTACTCCAGTTTCTCTGCACAATCCACTACGTTCAACACTGACTCCTCTTTATACAATTGTGCAACATCACAAAGTAATAAACAGGACGCCCTTCCCTCCTTCTCAGAATTTAAAATAACCACAATAGAACACATAACCGATCTTATTTCCAAGTCCAAATCCGGATCCCCCAATGACCCTTGCCCACCTAACATAATAAAAATTATTCCAGAAATTATAGCTCCAGAATTGGCCAAAATCTGCAACTCTATGTTCGAAACAGGAATATATCCCTCCATCTGGAAAGAAACAGTAATCAGACCTCTTCTCAAAAAACACAACCTTAACCCTTCAGAATGTTGCAATTATAGACCCATAGCAGGTCTCCCTCTTCCCGCTAAAATCATAGAAAAAGTGATGAACACCCAGTTGGCCGACTACATCGAAAACAACAATTGCTTAGATGACACCCAATTTGGATTCAGAAAAGGGCATGGGACAGAGACAGCTCTCATTAAAACAGTCGATGAAATACGAACAACCATGGACAAGGGTGGCACCGCAGTCTTAGTGCTGCTGGATCTCTCAGCAGCATTTGATACGGTGGACCACTCTATCCTAATCAACCGTATCTCAGCCATAGGGATCAAAGACAGAGCCAAGGCCCTACTAGCTTCCTTTCTGGCCAATCGATCACAACAGGTAAAGTTGGGTAGTTTTCTCTCCCCCCCCCCCTTTTCCCAACCATGTGGTGTCCCTCAAGGTTCCTCATTAAGCCCCACATTGTTCAATCTTTATGTTGCAGACCTTGCCAAAATCATAAAAGCTTACGACTTGCGACTCACGTCCTACGCTGACGACACCCAGATTGTAATAGAAATACACGAGAATGGAAATTCAGTCGCAAATAACTTTAAAAAAGGAATGTCCACTATCAGCACATGGATGACAAATAACTGTCTGAAAATAAACTCTGACAAAACGGAGGTGATGATTTTTGGAAAGCTACACCCCAGTTGGTCTACCTCTTGGTGGCCAGAAGAAGTAGGCCCCCCCCCCGGTTCCGGTCACTAAGGTTAGAAACCTTGGAATCTTATTTGATGATAAGTTATCATTCATGTCACACACCAATTATGTCACCTCTTCCTCATTCTACACTATCAGAATGATAAAGAAGCTCCTACCCTTTCTTTCTCCTAGCGCAGGTAAAACTCTCATTAGTACCCTTGTCATGACTAAAATAGACTACTGTAATGGTCTACTTATCAATGCACAAGAAAGAGTCCTGCAAAAATTGCAAATGGTACAGAATGCCGCAGCTAGGATCCTCTCAGGCACTCCCAAATTTAAACCCATCTCAGGAGTCATACGACAGCTTCATTGGCTACCCATCAAAAGCAGGACTAAATTTAAGGCATTGTGTATAGCCTGTAAAGCAATTCACAACTCAGGTCCCGAATTCCTTAAGAAAAGCTTTTGCCTTTACAGACCTAACAGGACCTTGCGATCTAGCTTCGATCAGCTGCTAATGGTTCCTAGAACCAAGAAAGTCACGTGGGGTGACAAAAGATTTATTGTGGCTACATCCAAACTCTGGAACAAACTTCCGCTACACATCAAAAGTTCCCCCACATTGTTATCTTTCCGGAAGAATATAAAAACATGGCTATTTCAATAAACACATCCCTCCTCTCCTTTTTGTCCGTTTAAGCTAGTCCTATAGCGCCGAGACACCTCCGGGTATTTGCGCGCTCAATAAATTGCTTAAATAAATAAATATAAAAACGTATTTTATAAGGGTGTACCTTATACATTTCTGACCCCCCACCCCTGGGGTATCTAGGGAAGATAACCAATTTGACCTCCCAACCTCTCCAGGTTCAGATTTGGTTCCAGGTGTTCTGATCTAGGAAGGGGGTCTGTTGGGAAGGAAAAATCCTTTGCATGGTGATGGCATGCATTCCTGCTTTGAGTGCCCCAACTGTACTTATGTCTGGATCCCTAATGCTGTTTTTTTTTGTCATAGCCATACATGAATCATGAGTGTACGCCTTAAAATAGGTCTGTCTCTCGATTTGTGGTTTTATTGGGCAGGGCACCCAAAGCACCATTGCCTTTGCCAAGAGTTAAGCAGCAGGAGTGCGGTGGTGGCAGCACACTGTATAATGATCAGTAGGAGTGATCAGGTCTTTTTTAAAGCTCCACTACTGTGTTCCTAACTCACCCTTTGCCTACATTGGTTTGATGTGTAGTGCTGAACAGTGCATGTGTGATATACATGGGCTGGGTGTATATTTGCCTGTGAATGGTACAATACAGGGATAATGCAGTGCTGTGCAGTGGATGTATATTATATGCATGGGCTGGCAATGATACAATACATAGAGGATGTAGTACTGTGCAACGCGTGTATGCTATATGCATGTGCTGGGTGGATATGGGCCTGTCAATGGTACACTACATGGAAGTCTCTGGGTCCCATTTTGGGAGAACCAGTGCAGACTGGATGAGCATGAGGTGAGCAGGTACAGGAATTCCTCCTGACAAATTTGTGTATTGCTGCATTCTTGTAAGCTGGGTGGGACACATTGTCAGAAGGGAGAGCCAGGCTCTTTCTACACTTCAAAGGGTGCTCTTTGATTCAGAGAGAGGTGACTGGGAAGGGGCATGGGCACATCGCAGAAGGGAATGGGGCTGATAAGAGAACCAAGAATGAGGCCCTGAGGTAATCGTTGATACACATATCACTGTGGCTGACATCCAGGTGTGAGCCTCTAATCACTCATATGGCCTATGTTGTGATGCTATCAGCTTTGGAGTCGCTCCTACATTGACAGACTGTTTTCTGCAGGAAGAGAAAACAGAGGGAAGGGAACTTCAAAACAAGCAGACTCCCAACATAACCTTCAAAGACTCAGACACTAAACCACATTGATGTCTGGAAATGAACTATAAGAAGGGGAGCTTGAGTCCTCAAAAATTGTAAATTGTGTGCACAGGAGGAAAGGTGACCCCATATGCTGGGGTGGGGGCACCAGGACAAAGGAAGAAGCGTGGTCTGGTCGAGACCGTCTGCAGAAGAAGGAGTTGACTGTGGTGACCTGAGCGGGCCCTAGCCGAGAATTAGACCCAGAACCCGGATCGTCGCAAACTTCCTAGGCATCGGAAGAGCACCAAGAACCCCCACGGCCACTGAAAGACCGCGTGTGAGGAAACCAAGGACACCAGACAGCAGCTGTTCTGGGCCACGTATTAAAGACGTATCCGAGGCAGTCGCTGCAGCTTCAACATCTACAAAAGCGACGCACTCGGAGAGTCTGGTCGCTTGGATCCTGCTAGTATGCATAAGACTGATTTTCAGGCCAGACGGACTCAGGGAACTTGTTTGTCAGATAGCGCTGCAGCACTGGAACACTTTTGACTTTAATCGAGAATCAGAGTGGGACTTCTGAGACTCGGAATACTAGTGGGGCTTAACCTGAATGTAGACGATTGTGAATGGAAAATAACCACTAAAACTAGCTAAAGGGGAGTAGGACTCTGGGACCCGCCTGTCAAAAACTAGAGTTATGACCTCCGGGGACTTTGTGTATTGTTTGTGAATGTCATATTTTACTTTGTGGTCGTATTTAAATACTCCTTTATTCATAAAAGTATTTGACTGGGTAATCATTTATTGCTGCTGCTGTGTGTATTTTGAGTTGTGAGCCTGTTTTCATCCCCCCGTGTCTACCTCCCTGACAAGAGCCTCGGACTGTGCCTCCAGCGCTACCACTGAGAGTCAAGCTCTGAAGGGGTGCTTGGCCCAGTTGCTCAGGATTCACAGTAGGTCGGTCAGGAGTAGAAGATCTCAACCCCCAAGGTTGGGCCCAGTAACTCCTGCTTGCCCGTCACCCCCTGATTGGGGTTCTGACAGAGGTGTTGGATACTCACCGTGATTTGGACACACTTGAAAGGTTCACCTGGCGCCACAGCCTCATCGTAAAGGTTGAGGGTGGGTCCCTGGCACTCCAGGGAGATGGCAAGTTTCACATAGCGCAAGGAGGCGAAGCTGCCTTCAAGGTGGAAGCAAACTTTCTCTGAGGATGGGTAGTGGAGCTCGGCTGGTAGTGTAACCACGTATTGTCTGTGAAGAAGAAAGAGGTGGCTGAATGGAGACAAATTCACCATTAAACAGTAACTACACTAAACCATAAAGCACTCTCACGCAGATACATAATGGATCTAACACTCAACCACCATCGCTGTTGCAAAGATAGTACATGGAATATGTTATTATTCTCTCTGTTAACACAAAACAGTTCCTCAAACACATGTTTGCAATTTGTCTGGCAAACGATTGAGGCAGCATTCCAACCCATCATTCCAACCCATCATTTCAACCCATCATTCCAACCCATCATTCTTTGGCCCACAATGCCGCCTAAGCGTGGACCCAGGCATATGCAAATCAGTCTTGACTATGGTCCATAAACATTACACCGAACACTTGAATACTTCACAGTGGCATATTGTACACATTGAATTTATCAAACACTGGAACACTCTCTTTTATCAGCTTTTATAACATTGAAGTACTCCCACGGTTAAAAACTATGTGTGTGTGACACTGGTATAGTCAGTATATCTAGCAATGGAAACACCTCTCTTTTACAAAATCTAGGTGCTCTTTTATTTTATTAATTGTTTGCTTTTCTTGCGCCTATCTCGCCTAAAGAGCATTTTGGTCTCACACTTTTTGATTGGATGAGTTGTATCCTTCCACTGCTCGTAACTGTGCATTGCACTGAATGAGGGACTATTTTGTACGTCTCCCTGCTCTTCACACTCATGTAAGCCTCCACTCTCTTTAACATTTATCAGCCCCCAACTTGCCTAACAGCCCCCATACATGTCACCACCACTCACCACTGTATCCACAGGCGACCATCTATATATGGATCTTAGTCCATTCCTGAAGCGAACATGTGTAGGGGCAGTCTTGGAATATTTTTTCTTAAAGCATTGCAAGATGGCAGCTGTGTGTGCAGTCACATACCAACAAGCCTGCCAAACCGAACACCTGCCAAGCATTATGTGGCTGTCAGTTCAATGCACCTGTGGAGTATTATGGTGGGCTGCCAGCTTCTTCTGTTCAGGTAAGCAAGCTTCTAAAGACCCCTTTTCAGATCCTTTACAGTACACTAGAAAATATTCTTGGATGGACAGCAAGTAAATATTTATGCAAAAGGAGAAGCACTACCTACCCAACAGTGCACCTCCAATGTGTGTGAGTATTACACATATATTCAGGGTTATGCTAATATTAAACCATTCGACAGGCTTGCCTGATGCTCAAAAGTTATCAATCCCCTCAGTGTGCCAGACTGTGAAGAGTGATTGCTGATGGTGATATGGGCTGTTTGTGTTGTATGGGGCACTGTTCAGACTGCAGATGGTTATTTATTGCACTTAGATCACTGATCCTCTGAATGTGGCCTCTGCAGTAGAATTATGTATCATGCAATAGATACTTCCAGGATGACAGCCTACATTATCATTAGTATGTGGAGTATGTTGCCAGGGTTTGCACTGCCCCAAGCACATAAAGTATCATTCTCATGCCAATAGTTGAAGCTGATCTAAAGTATTAAGTACCAGTGCAAACACAGACATCTGCATTGCCCCAATATGTAAAGCACGGTTGCCAGTCAGTAATTCACATTGCTCCTAATAGTCTTGCATGTAAGGAACAACTGCCAACTCATTTTCTGCACTACCCACAGTCCTCGGCCTTCAAAGTGAAATTGCCATGTCATTAACAAGCACTGACCCAGCTTGTAAATCTCCATTGTCATTCGGCTATCCACAAAATCCCCAGAAGTTAAGGCCCCATATGGTTTAGCAGTATGTAAAGCATCATGAACATTGTACCTACTATCAACAATACTTCCAGTGTGTAAAGCATTGTTGTCATTTCATTGGACCAAGAATATAAGCACTGCTGCCATCCCAGCATCCACGTGGCCTGTCAGTATGTGAAACACTATTGCCATTCAAGTATCCATAAACGTTTTGATATATAAAGCACCCTTCCCATTGCAGTAGACACATATGTTTGAGTATATAAAGCATCATTACCATTCTCGTATCCACATGGCTCTATCATGTAAACCACCATCACCATGAAGGTAAACTAAATAAGACTTCCAGGCTTCAGCTTGCAAAAGTTCACTGCCAGCACCTCCTACCAACTGCCACTTACCAAGGTGATGGTCTGTTGGTACTGCAACACCAGAACCAGTGGTGGTGGGTGCATGACTGCAGCTGATAGGGACTGTCCCAACACCCAGAAAATATCCACCAAATGCTCATAGTTAGTGCCTACTCTCCCTACTCGCAGAGTTATCTTCTCTACAGTTAATGTCTGAGCATGCTCTGTAGAGGAAGCAGCACTGGTTCATGCTCAGACTGAAATATTAAGTTGCCCTAGAAACTGTACTGCTTCAACAGATAACTAATGTCTCTCTCCAGTCATTTCTATTTAGTGGGAGGGCCTGGTGCAGATGCTCAATGTAGTAGGTAATTCTCGGTAGGATTTGAGGGAACCTTGCTCCTTTTCAGGTTAGATTGGCATCCAACCATTTTTGTTGGTCTTCGTGAACATTAGGGTGAAGCTCAGAGTTGGTTTGTGTGTCTCCATGTACATCAAGGTGAAGCCCAGAGGTGGTCTGTTGTTCTCCATGCACAACAGTGTGAAGCTGAGACTTGGTCTGTTGGTCTCTGTGAACATTAGGGTGAAGCCCAGAGTTGGTCTGCAAATAGAGTGAGGAGTTTTCTTTTGTTCAGAAGGATAGAGATGGTCAATAGTTCACAGAGAGGACAAGGCAATTTTGACCGAGGGGCAACCAGTGACGCTCAGTTAGTCCTTAGTCTTGATGTGAGAGAGTGCATCCTTGCATGACTTTGTAGGCCTTCAGAAGGGGACACTATTAGGGGAAACAGACAGATGTGTGGTCTCAGCAAGGGGAACTGGGTAGGCTGGAAAAGATGAGTAAAGGGAAAATGAAGCTCCAGAGAGATGCTAGTTGTCGTCATTCTTCCTTTATGCACCCTCCCCCTGGGCTCAGGCAATGAGCAACAACACTTAATTAATGCTGAAATCAATTATATATTTTTTAGTTATTATATAAGTGTATGACCTTGACAGAGAAGAGGTCTCAGGGATATTTTGATCACCATGATATAATCCCATTGAGGTGCGATGAAGGGTAGATGCGTTAAAAGTACACACCGCAACTAACTTAGAAACAGTGACCTGCAATCAATTAAAGAAGTCTCCTCGTAAAACAAAGTTCAATTACTTGCCATTTCAGTTTCATCAGCCCCATGTCTATCCTAGTCACTGGCAGATTCGGAGCAATATCAAAGACTCAGCCACCTTCAGCAGTGTGCCCGTTCACCCTCAATAGTACCCGCTATTTGAAGGTCATGGGTGTCTTGGTCATCACATGGAAGGCTTGAGGTGGCATTATTACCAAGTTTGCAATATGACCTTTCTTGCCATCCAGGGCCACTTGCACGAATCCCTCATCAACCGGGGATTCTGCTGGTGCTGGCTCTTCATTTGCCCCTGGTAACGATAGGACAATGGAACTTCACCTTCCTCCATTGTGTCACAGATAAGAGGGACTACGTGTGTGCCTAATTGGAGTATGAACAAGTAAAATGTAAATGTAAATTCAGTATTTGTAAAGCGCGAACATCTACCCAAAGGCATCCCGGCGCTGGGGGCCGTCGGGAAGATTAAGCAAGCTATTGCTCAGAGTCACATGGTGCTGGGATGACCTGCCACGGGGGATCGAACTGTGAGCCCCAGATTCCAACGTCAGTCGCCCTGGCCGCGTCGCCACAAGTTTATTAAGTAAAACAAGCAACTTGCGATATCGCTATGTAAAGTGGCAACATTTCCACTTAATTATCTGTCGGCATCAAATACTAAACCCTTCCCAATTTATTTACCTGATTTGTGTAGGTTTTCTTCATAAATAGTTCAAGTGAGAGTACACATACCAGACACTGAGGGACCATTCAGAAAGGCAAATTGAGATGAAAGTCTAATTTTACGACTTTCGGCATTCACAAAGGGCATTTACGAGTTGCAAGGTTAGACTTTTGTCTCAGTTAAACTTACGTTTTGGTCTTAAGTCTAACTGAGACCAAAACTTAAGTTAAACTGAGCCAAAAGTCTACCTTTAATACTCATAAATGCCCTTTGTGAATACCGAAAGTCGTAAAGTTAGAATCCCATCTCGGTTTGTCTTTGTGAATTTGGCCCGAATCTCAGATTAACCGGTGCACACCTTTCTCATGGGAAGAACTTCCACATGCTGTGCTTGTCGTTTGTGAATTCTCATTTAGCAGTGCCAAGCACAAGAGTGAGGCTAAGTATGTCAAAGGCAAGAAAACAACGAAGACTATATACAACATGGCCAAACACAATAGTTGTAAAAGAATCAACATAGCGTCAGCTGTTACCGTGTTTTAAAGCAATTTCCTGGAATTTCACAATCCCACCATTTTGCACCATCTAGTGCAATACCTATATCAAATTGATGGGCAGCAATCTATTTACTTCATTATTCAACTCATCATCATGGCAACTTTTGATCTTAAATTCGGAATTGCTATCAAGGCTATCCTAATTTTTGGGAATAGTCAAGGGAAAAGAAGGTGCAGAGCCTTCATTATTGGGGAGACAATGAATAACACACAAGCAGATGTATATAAAAATGCAAATAGGGTTAATAACTATGTAGGATGAAATGCCCCCGTGTGGTTGTGGCGCTCACTAATTCCAGTATAAAGTTTATTTGGTGTATCTATCTGTTGGTGCTCAAGGGAAGAGGAGTCATCCACCCCTCAACATTTGCAACCCAAGGGGATCACACAACTATTTCTACAAGCCCGAGCACACACACAATATCATTCATTAGTTTAGGCAAAGCAATGTAATGCACAAGACGGTAAACAATCGTTTGTATTTTCTTTCTTCCGTTGGTCCAGCCAACACGTGTTTCGTTACCCGGGAGTAACCCACGACTTCCTCAGGGCTTTGGACCGGTTATAATTCCGTCCCGGCCAAGAAAGCAGGGAAAATATTCAGACCGATTATTACAGCTACGCAAGCTGATATAGCATTCACTGAAGAGACAATAATTGGACGTGAACTGAGATACCTATTTTCCCTGCCTTTTTGGCCGGGACGGAGTTATAACCAGTCCAAAGCCCTGAGGAAGTCGTGGGTTACTCCCGGGCGACGAACTACGTGTTGGCTGGACCAACGGAAGAAAGAGAATTAAAATACAAACAATTGTATACTGTCTTGTGCGTTATATTGCTTTGCCTAAACTAATGAATGATATTGTGTGCGTGCTCGGGCTTGGAGAAAAATGCAAATAAGAATCGGAAGGATGAAAACAACAAGTACATTTCAAGAATCTTTATTGCTCATCCTCCAAAAATACCTTCCAGCCAAGAAGAGACACTAGGGCCATCTAAATAAAACCCACTGTTTATTTTATAGCGTTCCTTCACACTGTCTCCACTATGATTCTTTGTTCATGGATGTTGAGGGAGTTATTACAAATAAAGACGTAACCCTCTGCACAAATGTTAGCGCACACCACACCCTTGGCAGCAAAGGCGAAAGCTAGATCCATTCCAGTCTGCAATATGATAGTCCTCAGGGTCTCCAACTGATCTGATATAAGTCTTAAAGTAAGAGCAGTGGAATTTACTACTACCCCCAAACCTTAGCGATGGGCTGAACTTCATAGATGATCAGTCCAATCTCATATATCGGGAACAGGATGTAAAACAAAACCGGACAGTTCCTGAGATAGCTCCAGGGAGTCTTTTACAATGACAAAGTCTATCTGCAGTGTGTCACATGACAGGGACAATGTTCCTGGCCAGTCGCTGGCAGCCAGGCATAGGCTAGTTTCCTCAGACATAGTACTGGACTATTCATTGGTTTGATTGTGATAACACTGGAGTCCTGAGTTTAACCAGAATGAGAAGCTTGGTTCTGAATCAGGTAAAGAACGGAGGAGGATGTCTCGCTCACTGTATCCTACAAAGACATTCGAACACAGCCTCCAACACCTCACTGTATCTGAATGGGTATTCATGGATACTGGAGAACTGTTTATCTCTGCAAGGGGACATGGATGGTCATTCTCTCTCCAAGACCTGGGTGATCTCTTAGAGGAAGGGGGGATTTGTCTCAGGGTTCACCTTCATTGACATCACTAGAGGATGATGCGTGTGGACCCTCATAGGCAATTTGTAGTGATTCACTAGCTCGTTGGTTCACAGAGCACCTCAGTCTATCCCTGATAATGGCAGGACTGGTTTGCTTGGAGCTTAGCATGGACTAATTCGACACAGAGCCTGGATAGGGATTGTGTTGTCGATTAAGTCTCTAATCAAGTGCGCCCCCATCCTCTAAATCTTCATCATCAGTCGTGCTATCAGTTACTGATCCTGCGGCGCCTGCTTGTACATTGCATCCTTTTGCCCTTGGTCCCAGCTGTGCAGTCAGAGTTGCCTCATTTGCAGATGCGCCGGTTGGAGTACCCCCAGCATTACCAACTGGCATGAGCAAACTTAAGCATCTACTACATCCCCTTACTTTCCTTCTACAGGTCCAGATCAGTGGGAATTCGGGGAAAATAAGTAAATAAGGAAGACGTAGGGCAGTGGGGCAGTAGGAGCACAAGCCCTCACATTGTCCTTAGAGTGGCTAATTTGGGAATTGAATCCTCATGGGTCTGTTTAATTCTACAGATGTTTTTTCTTATTTCTATGATCCTTCAACTTTCCCTTTGTGAGAAGTTGGCCTGATATATGCTGTCCAGTAGTTAAAGTGGGCACCTTGTATCAGTCCAAACAACCCCTTATGGTGATAGGTTAAAGACAACCTTTATTGAAATCTATCCTAGTGGTAGTTTTGGAGAGCAGCCTTCAGGCTAAGTCTTGAAGGAATGTAAAGCAGCTTGTTTCACCAGTCTATAATCTCTTGAATGGCCAAATGAAAGGACAACCACACCAGGTATATATTTAAACTATATGTATTTAAGATAAAACACCCCTCTAGTCTCTTTATGAGGCTGGAATTCGAAGTACTTAAGTTACAAGTCAGTATTCAACAGTAACAGCACAAATACACGTTTGGGCCCTAGGGGCGTACCAAACCCTATACCAATAAAGTGGTATAAGAACCACGACTGAGCTAGACACAAGGCCTAGAGCCTGTAGAAGTGCTTGGACCACAAGGAACCACCCAAGGTAGTGACACAGGGGACCCACGGGGGACGCGTGCAGTGTGAGAACACAGCCGCGAATCGCCGTTAACTTCTATGGGGAAAGACGCTTTTGGAAATTAAGAGTTTAAGGACACTTAGAGGATGACTACGAGCGAACCCTTGTGGACTTAGAGGTGTCTAGAGCAAACACCCATGGGAGCACCGGAGTACTCGAGTTACCTCACCCAGGGAAGCCGGGGACATAGGTGTCTTTTGGTGTCGGGCCGCGTCGCTGTTTTCAATGGAAGCTGGCAAAGAAGTGCTGTTGCTCTGAAGAGGAGAAGTGTCCGGAGAGATCCAAGCCTGGATTGAGGATGGAAGGAACCTGAAAGCAGAGGGGACAGAGTCTGGGTCACTTACCAGTGACCAGGGGCACGATAGTTCAATGCCCACAGATGTCGGGTGCTTCAGGTGAGTTGACGGGTGTCTTGACTCTTCAGCCATGAGGTCCAGGAGGTGTCGACGATGACCAGGAGCTGGATGCAAGCTGCCCCAAAAGTCTGTTGAGTGCTGCGGTGATGGGGACCAGGATGGACCCAACAAGCCTTGGCAACTGCAAGTCAAGGGGAAACAGGAGAAAGACATCGGTGCAGACCAGCAAGGTCTGGGGGACTCACCCAGGGAAGGTAAGTCGGGGCACATCTGGAGCAACCAGGAAAGCCCAATCAGAAGAGGAGTCACCTTCATGGGGACCCACTAGCCAATGGGCTAGCGATCGCGAAGGAGCCTCGAGTGGTCGCACTTGAAACTGGCCCACGGTTCACTTGTGGAGTGGAGGCCAGAGATCTTCGGTGCAAGAGGTGCTCAAGGCTGGGGCTACTCGGAGCCCAAAGCACAACTTTGAGAAAGACCAGGAAGATGATGGATCGGCAAAAGTTCACAGTGTCCAGGGGTCACGGTTACACGTCACCCATGATAGCCACGGGCCTCAGCTTTGCTGTGGACTCAGGGTAGCCTCGGGAAGTCTGGAAATCCACCTCTGATGATGTAAAGACAGTTGCTTCTTTGGTGCCTTCCAAGCAGGGCAGTCACTCCTTGACTCCAAGGGAGATTTCTTCAGTCTTCAACTCGAAATAGAAAGTCGAAGGTCCAGGATATATGTTGCAGAGTTTCTTCCAGGGTAATCTAAAGTCTCAAGGACTGGGTCCCCATACTTATACTAAGTTTGGAGGTTGGACATACTCTAGGGACCCACCTATGGGAGGGTTTGGAAAGAGGGGTGGTTACACCCATTTCCTTTGTTCAGTTTCATGTCAGAGCAGGGGCTGGTAGCCCCTGTAACTGGTTTGAGCTGGACTATGCACAGGGACACCAAATGTGCCCCCAGTGCAGGACTTCAAAGCACCCGAGAGTGCTCCCGCCCAGCCCCAATACACACTATCCTGTCTGGGGAGGTCGTTACACCTCCCTGTGACAGGAAACCTATTGTTCAGGCCTCCCCTGCCGAAGTTTCGGTCAGCAGCAGGAGGCCAGACCCGTGTCTGTGGCAGCGGCATCCATTTTGTGATGCAAGGGCTCAGTCAAGCTGGTACCGGGTGTACCGGTAAAGTCATGTCTCTCCCTCTGGAAGGGAGGAATCATACCTCCCCCGCCAGTTGCTGGCCGGGAAGTATGATTCCAAGGTGTTTGACACCAAACACGACATGTTTCTGTGCAGCCATTCTAATGTTAGCATTTACCGCAAGGTTATAATGCACTTAAGAGTATATGGTCAGGCTGCACCACAAACAGCACCAGAGGATTATCTCCGAATGCTGCAGAGGGGCCCTGCTCATGCAAGGGCACCCTCTCACATAAAAACCAAGCACGCTGCCTTCAGGATTGTTAAGGCCTGCCATAGTAGTGACTTATAGGTTTTATATGTGTGTGCCTTGGTAGTGATATAGGTAGCCTATACCACGCTTGCACCACCTTACCCAGGCTGCAGTAGCAGACCTGTGGTGTCATTTTGGAGGGCTTCCCAGGGGTGGCACAATACATGCTTCAGCCCCTGGTAGGCCTCTGGGGTACCTATGCCCTTGGTACATAGTATACCATATACTAGGGACTTATAAGGGCACTCCAGAACCAATCAGAGATGTACCTAATGTACATGCAAACCATTTTAGAGAGGAAGCAGCTAGGCTGGGGTCCTGATTAGCAGGGCCACAGCCAGACTAAGGTCGAAAAACAGTGACACACCAGCAAAAAGTGGGGGTACCCATGTAAAGCAGATCCTACTCTCCTACACAACCCCCCCCCCCCAAACGAAGGGACATTAAACTAACCTTGACCAGTTGAGTCTTCATGTTCTAAGTGGAAATACCTAGAGAGTCCATCTGCATTGGCAGGGTTACTCCCAGGTCTATGTTCCACTGTAAAGTCAATCCCCTGTAGGGAAATGGACCACCTAAGCAGTTTGGGGTTTTCACCCTTCATTTGTTTTAGCAATAAGAGGGGCTTATGGTCTGTCTGAACAAGGAAGTGAGTACCAAACAAGTAGGGCCTCAACTTCTTCAGAGCCAAAACCACAGCAAAGGCCTCCCTCTCAATGGCTGACCAACGTTTCTCTCTAGGGGTCAGCCTTCTGCTTATGAAAGCTACTGGCTGATCCTGACCTTCATCATTCAATTGTGACAGTACAGCCCCTACCCCCAATTCAGATGCATCTGTTTGGACAATGAAATTTTTGGAGTAATCAGGACTCTGTAGAATGGGAGCAGTGCACATGGCCTGCTTCAGGTCATCAAATGCATTTTGACAGCTAGCTGTCCACTGAACCTTTTTGGGCATTTTCTTAGAAGTTAAGTCATTCAGGCGTGTTACTATTGATCCATACCCCTTGGCAAATCTCCTATAGTACCAAGTCAGGCCTAAGAAGGCTCTCACCTGAGTCTGGGTAGTTGGAGCAACCCAGTCCATTATGGTCTGGATCTTGCTCTGTGATGGTTGAACCTGGCCTCGACCTACAAGGTGGCCCAGGTACACAACCTGACTCTGCCCTATCTGGCACTTGGTGGCCTTGATAGTGAGGCCTGCCCTTTGCAGGGCCTCCAAAACATTCCTTAGGTGAACCAGGTGATCCTCCCAGGTGGAGCTAAAGACAGCAATATCATCTAGATAAGCTGCACTGTAGGCTTCCAAACCTGTGAGAACTGTATTCACCAACCTTTGGAAAGTGTCAGGTGCATTCTTCAAACCAAAGGGCATCACCACAAATTGGTAATGCCCACTTGGGGTCAAAAATGCTGTTTTTGGCTTTTCATCGTCAGCTAGTCTGATCTGCCAGTAGCCAGCAGTCAAGTCAAATGTGCTAAGGTACTTGGCTGAAGCCAAAGTATCTTTAAGCTCATCTGCCGTTGGAATTGAATGGGCATCAGTCCTAGTGACTGCATTGAGACCCCTGTAGTCCACACAAAACCTCATCTCTCTTTTCCCACCACTCGTGTGAGGTATTGGCACAAGGACCACTGGACTAGCCCAAGAGCTATCTGAGGGTTCAATAACTCCCACATCCAACATTTTCTGAACTTCTGTCCTGATACAGACCCTGACATGGTCAGGTTGCCTGTAAATCGTATGTTTAATAGGCAGACTGTCCCCAGTGTCCACTTCATGAGTGCACCAGGTAGTCTGACTTGGAGTCAGAGAAAACATGTTTCTGAACTGATTGAGCACCTGTCTGCAATCAGTCTGCTGCTGGGCAGTTAGGCTGCCTGCCAAGGCCACACCATCAACTGACCCATCATCAGGGTTCTGTGAGAGGAGGTCAGGGAGTGGGTCACTCTCTTCCTCCTGTCCCTCATCAGTTGCCATGAGCAAGCCCATGTCAGCCCTGTCTACATATGGCTTTAGCCTGTTGACATGGAGAACCCTGTGGGGACTCCTGGGAGTTCCTAGGTCTACTAAGTAAGTGACCTCTGTCTTCTGTTCAACAATAGTGTGGTGTCCACTCCACTTGTCTTGGAGAGCTGCTGGGGCCACCGGCTCCAACACCCACACTTTCTGTCCTGGCTGGTAAACAGTCAGTACAGCCGTTTGGTCATGCCAGGCTTTTTGCAGTTCCTGGCCAGCCTCAAGTTTTTTTTTTTGCCTTTTTCATGTACTCAGCCATCCTGGAGCAGAGACCAAGTACGTAGTCCACAATGTCCTGCTTTGGGGGCTTGAGCGATAACTCCCATCGTTCCTTCACCAGACACAATGGACCCCTGACAGGGTGACCAAATACAAGTTCAAAGGGGCTGTAGCCAACCCCCTTTTGTGGCACTTCCCTGTATGCAAACAAAAGGCAGGGCAAGAGTATGTCCCATCTTCGCCTAAGCTTTTCTGTAAGCCCTTTAATCATGCCCTTTAAGGTTTTGTTGAACCTTTCAACCAAACTATTGCATTGTGGGTGATAGGGTGTGGTGAACTTATAAGTCACTCCACACTCCTTCCACATTGATTTCAAGTAACCAGACATAAAGTTTGGGGCTCTGTCTGATACTACCTCCTTAGGAAAACCCACTCTTCAGAAAATTCCCAACAGGGCTCTAGCCACCGCAGGTGCTATAGTGGTCCTAAGTGGAATAGCTTCTGGGTACCTGGTAGCATGATCCACTACCACCAGGATAAATCTGTACCCAGATGCTGTTTGGGGATCCATGGGACCAACAATGTCAATCCCCACCCTTTCAAAGGGAACCCCCACCACAGGTAGTTGTATCAGGGGGGCCTTTGTGGTGCCACCTGCTTTGCCACTGGCTTGGCAGGTTACACAGAAGCGATACAACTCCTTTGTGTCTTCAGACATGTGGGGCCAGTGAAAGTGAGGGACAAGCCTGTCCCAAGTCTTGTTCTGGCCCAGGTGACCTGCTAAGGGAATATTATGGGCTAGGGTCAATAGGAAGCCCCTGAACTTCATAGATATGACCAACCTCCTGGTGGCACCAGGCTTGGGGTCTCTACACTCTGAATACAGGAGTCCATCATCCCAATACACTTTAGGGGTACCACTAGCACTCCCAGCAGCCTCAGCAGCAGCTTGCTGTCTGAGGGGTTCAAGAGAGGGGCAGCTCTGCTGCTCCTAGCTCAGATCTGCCCTGGAAGGGCCCCCTGTCCCCAAGAACTCCACCTGATCAGGCTCAAGCTCCTCTGGGACAGTTCCTTCTTCAGGACTGTGATCATCTCCCTCAAGAGATATCCTCTTTCTGAGTCAGGGGGGAAGGCTCTGCCTTAACCCTTCTGCTCCTCCTCTTGGATGGCACTTGGTCCATTATTCCAGAATCCAAATCGCTGTTCAGTTTCAGACATTTTGGCCCGTGACCTGGTCACAGCAAACACATCTGCAGGGATGCCCAGCATTTCTGCATGAGTCCTGAGCTCTACTGCTCAAGCTGAAGTCTCTACATCATTGCCAAGCAAGCATTCGACTGGTAGGTCTAAACTCACCACTACCTTCTTAAGGCCAGTTACCCCTCCCCAGGAGAAGTTAACAACTGAAAGAGAATGGTCTGTTCTGACATTGCTAGCATTGGTCACTTGGTACATTTCACCAAGTATGATCTGCCCAGGAACCACAAGATCTTTTGTCACCATAGTGACACTTGCTCCTGTGTCCCTGTATGCCAAAGCCTGTACTCCATTGATCAAAGGCTGTAGCCGGTACTTGCCCAAGTTACTGGAACTCACAGAGGGGGTCATATCCATGCCCCCATCACAGCAAAGAACAGCCTGAGTGGTTTCTCTGACTAGGCCAGAGCCCAACTCAGTACCCAGGGTCAATCCTACTATACCCTTGGCTTGTGTATTCCTACCACCAATTGTAACTGCACTAGGGGGAGCAGGTGCCTTAGGGGCATTGGTGGAGCTGCAGTATTCTCTTTGGACTTGGTGCAATCACTGGTCCAGTGTGTCTTTTGCTTACAGACTTTGCACCATGGTTTCTTTTGGCCTTTCCCTTTGTTGGACTGTGAATCCCCAACTGAAGAAGATTTTTGGGGACCTTGTGAAGACTTCTGGTCTTTACCCTTCTCCCCACCCTTGTCAGAGTTCTTAGAATCTTGCTTCTTTGGGTCACCACCTTGGTTCTGTACCTTCTGCCTCACCCTGGTTCTGACCCATTTGTCTGCCTTCTTTCCCAATTCTTGGGGAGAGGTCAGATCAGAGTCTACCAGGTACTGGAGCAACAGCTGATTTTGACAGTTATTAAGAATATGCTCCCTCAATATCAGATTGTACAATCCTATGAAGTCACACACTTTACTGCCCAATAACCAACCTTCCAGAGCCTTAGCAGAACAGTCAACAAAGTCCACCCAGACTTGATTTTGTGCCTTTTGGTTGTCCCTGAACTTTAACCTGTATTGTTCAGTGGTTAGGCCAAACCCTTCTATCAGTGCACTTTTCAAGACCTGGTAATCATCAGCATCCTCTTGTCTTACAGTGAGGAGCTTGTCTCTACCTTTGTCTGCAAAGGCGAGCCATAAGATTGCTGCCCACTGCCCTTGGGGGACCCTCTGTATTTTACAGGCCCTCTCCAAGGCAGTTATCCATTTGTGTATGTCATCCCCACTCTGGTTGGTGGTGAAGGACAATCTTACTTAGGTTTCTATGGTCATAATACCTCTCCCTATCTCTAGGGAAATTGCTGCCACCAAGGGACTCTAGTCCCTCATTTTTTCTAGCTCTGTGGAGCTCTAGGGCTTCCCTATCTAGTGTCATCTGCTGCTTTCTGAGGTTACACTGAGCTTGCTCATACTTCAGCAGTCTCTCTCTCCTCTCCTGGGAAGTTTCCCTCCCTCTGTGAGAAAAAACAGAGGTCCCTACAGATGAGGTAGACTGGACAGACTCCCTTGAGAGCGATCTATCCCTTCTAACCCTACTTTCAACTCTCCCTGGGGGGACAGAGAGGGGAGCATTGTGCTCATCCTCGTCATCCTCATCCAGTGGAGCTGGAGTGTCATCAGTCTGGTCAGCAGCAGAGTTTGGGCCAGGGGGAGTTCCACCCCCAGATCCACCCTCAACTGCTGCCCCACCCACTCTGCCTACCCCTTCAGGACCACTAGGCCCGGAGAGATCATCCAGCCTGAGTATCTGCAAGAGATGCTGGGTAGTTGGGCTTTTGCCTGTCTTCAGCTTCCTAATGGAACATAAGGCCCTAAGCTGAGCAAAAGTGAGATCCTCATATTTACAGGGGAGAAGCCCACTGGCTTCTGGCAGGGACCCACTGGTTCCTGGCTGATTAGACATTACTAGTGGGGTGTGGTGTTTTGCACTACCTACACTAGTGTGGCCTACTAAACTCTCTTGAGTTGTAGAAAGGGTGTGCTAAGCCCTTGACACACAACTCTAAGTTCAGTAGAACTTACTGTATACTAAGCTTGATATTATATGTACCTAAGGTACCTTTAGTGTTTTTCAGTTAATCAATTCAATTGAGATTATCTGGTAAAGCAATAGCAAGTTGGAATCCCACACACTGCACACCAATGTGAGAAGTTGGCCTGGTATATGCTGTCCACTAATTAAAGTGGGCACCCTGTACCAGTCCAAACAACCCCTTATGGTGATAGGTTAAAGACAAACTTTATTGAAAGCTATACTAGTGGTAGCTATGGAGAGCAGCTTTCAGGCTTGAAGTCTTGAAGGAATGTAAAGCAGCTTGTTTTACCAGTCTATAATCTCTTGAATGACCAAATTAAAGGACAACCACACCAGGTATATATTTAAAATATATGTATTTAAGATAAAACACACCCCTCTAGTCTCTTTATGAGGCTGGAGTTCGAAGTACTTAAGTTACAAGTCAGTATTCAACAGTAAAAGCACAAATACACGTTCGGGATTCAACAGTAAAAGCACAAATACACGTTCGGGCCCTAGGGGCGTACCAAACCATATACCAATAAAGTGGTATAAGAACCACGATTGAGACACAAGGCCTAGAGCCTGTAGAAGTGCTTGGACCACAAGGAACCACCCAAGGTAGTGACACAGGGGACCCACAGGGAGCACGTGCAGTGTGAGAACACAGCCGCAAATCGGCGTTAACTTTAATGGGGAAAGTCGGGGTTGGAAATTAAGAGTTTAAGGACACTTAGAGGATGACTACGAGCGAACCCTTGTGGACTTAGAGGTGTCAAGGGCCAAAACCCACGGGAGCACCGGAGTACTCGAGTTACCTCACCCAGGGAAGCCGGGTGCATAGGTGTCTTTTGGTGTCGGGTCGCATCGCTGTTTTCAATGGAAGCTGGCAAAGAAGTGCTGCTGCCGTGAAGAGGAGAAGTGTCCGGAGAGATCCAAGCCTAGATCGAGGATGGAAGGAACCTGAAAGCAGAGGGGACAGAGTCTGGGTCACTTACCAGTGACCAGGGGCACGATAGTCCAATGCCCACATATGTCAGGTGCTTCAGGTGAGTTGACTGGTGTCTTGACTCTTAAGCCACGAGGTCCAGGAGGCGTCGACGACAACCAGGAGCGTGATTCGAGCTGTCCCATGAAGTCTGTCAAGTGCTGCAGTAACGGTAACCAGGATGGACCCAACAAGCCTTGGCAACGGCAAGTCAAGGGGAAACAGAAGAAAGACGTCAGTGCAGACCAGCAAGGTCTGGGAGACTCACCCAGCGAGGGTAAGTCGGGGCACATCTGGAGCAATCAGGAAATCCCAATCAGAAGAGGAGTCGCCTTCGTGGGGACCCACTAGCTAATGGGCTAGCGATCGCGAAGGAGCCTCAAGCGGTCGCACTTGAAACTGGCCGCGGGTCACTTGTGGAGTGGAGGCCAGAGATCTTCAGTGCAGGAGGTGCTCAAGGCTGGGGCTACTCGGAGCCCAAAGCACAACTTCGAGGAAGACCAGGAAGATGATGGATCGGCAAAAGTTCACAGTGTCCAGGTGTCAAGGTTCCACATCACCCATGATACCCACGGGCCTCAGCTTTGCTGTGGACTCAGGGTAGCCTCGGGAAAGTCTGGAAATCCACCTCGGTGATGCAAACTCTTTGGCGTCCGGCGGGAGCTTCAGAGTTGCAGACTGGACAGTTGCTTCTTTGGTGCCTGCCAAGCAGGGGAGTCACTCCTTGACCCCAAGGGAGATTTCTTCAGTCTTCTAGTCGAAATAGAAAGTCGAAGGTCCAGGATATATGTTGCAGAGTTTCGTCCAGGGTAATCTAAATTCTCAAGGACTGGGTTCCCATACTTATGCTAAGTTTGGGGGTTGGACATACTCTAGGGACCCACTTATGGGAGGATTTGGAAAGAGGGGAGGTTACACCCATTTCCTTTGTCCAGTTTCGCGCCAGAGCAGGGGCTGGTAGCCCCTGCAACTGGTTTGAGCTGGACTATGCATAGGGACACTAAATGTGCCCCCAGTGCAGGACTTCAAAGCACCCGAGAGTGCTCCCGCCCAGCCCCAATACCCACTATCCTGTCTGGGGAGGTGGTTACACCTCCCTGTGACAGGAAACCTATTGTCCAGGCCTCCCCTGCTGGAGTTTCGTTCAGCAGCAGGAGGTCAGACCCGTGTCTGTGGCAGCAGCATCCATTTTGTGATGCCAGGGATCAGTCAAGCTGGTACCGGGTGTACCGGTAAAGTCATGTCTCTCCCTCTAGAAGGGATGAATCATACCTCCCCCGACAGTTATAGGTGGGGAGGTATGATTCCAAGGTGTTTGACACCAAACACGACATGTTTCTGTGCAGCCATTCTAAAGTTACCATTTACCGCGAGGTTATAATGCACTTAAGAGTATATGGCCAGGCTGCACCACATCAGAGGATTATCTCCGAATGCTGCAGAGGGGCCCTGCTCATGCAAGGCACCCTCTCACATAAAACCAAGCACGCTGCCTTCAGGATTGTTAAGGCCTGCCATAGGAGTGACTTATAGGTTTTATATGTGTGTGCCTTGGCAGTGATATAGGTAGCCTATACCACAGTAAGGGGTGCTTGCACCACCTTACCCTGGCTGCAGTAGCAGACGTGTGGTGTCATTTTGGAGGGCTTCCCAGGGGTGGCACAATACATGCATCAGCCCCTGGTAGGCCTCTGGGGTACCTATGCCCTTGGTACATAGTATACCATATACTAGGGACTTATAAGGGCACTCCAGAACCAATCAGAGATGTAGCTAGGCTGGGGTCCTGATTAGCAGGACCACAGCAAGACTAATGTCGAAAAACAGTGAAACACCAGCAAAAAGTGGGGGTACCCATGTGAAGCAGATCCTACTCTCCTACACCCTTTGTGTTGTTTAAGAATTCTAGATCCAAGGTACCTTCCTCTGGAAAGGACTCTCCATAGTGAGTGCCACCCACTATTTCAAAAATCTGTATTTGCTTTTTTCCATACTGGTGGAACATTGCATTAGCGGGAGTTGTTTTTACTAGTGGCTCTCCGTATTGAGATATTTGGGCATCCGTTCTTCCTCTATCAGGCACTCACTCTCACGAACTAAGAAGGGGTCTGCCAGTTTCATGTTGCAGCTAATCCATGGAGAAGTCAGGGTAGAAGGAAAAAGAGGACTAGAAGGCTCCAACTGTTCTCTGGCCCACTAGCCCTCTTTCTTTTGGAAAATATCAAGTCTCGGGCATGCAGCTTGCAGAAATGCCAGGGCAGCTGCAACAGTAAGCTGCTGCTGCACATACATTCATCCTTATACAGTCTGTGCCAAGGCCATGGCACTCCTGCATACCTTCCCTTTCTCCGTGCTGTTTCTATAGCCCACTCACTCTGTAGTGGAGATTATATTCACATCCCCTGAGTCCAGCCAATCTCTCCAGACGACCCACCCAACCTGGCTGGATCCACCATCTCCCACCCTGAAGACATTTTCATATTTACTTAGAGCAGCCAATGAGGGAAGAAATAAACATATACAGGCTTCACATTATACAGTTTTAACTGCACTAATGCTCTCTGATCTGATTGGCGAGTCGGGTGCTGGGACACACTCCAGCCCAGCACCCCTGGAGATATCTCTCCTTCACCTTGTCACCTGGGGTTGCTACCTTGAGTCCGGTCCAGCTCTCTCCCCAACGTAGCCAGGTGTAAGCAGTCTCTGGCTGAAGCAACAGATTGTCAACCATATTCACAGGTCTGTCTGCCATACAAATCCCGATTTCTAGGTGCCTAATGTATCACTCAGCACTGGCATGATACCCCAGGCTTTAAGGCAAGCAGCTGTGGCCCCTTTATTGAAAAAGCTATCTCTACATCCCTCAGCTCTGGGCATTAAGAGCACTATCTCTTAGCTACCACACAATGCTAAATTCTTCAAATGTGGATTTACTCTTCAACTATCTGCACTATCTGACCACCAGCATCCAATCTACTGGCATCTAACTTTTAACGTCCTCAGAGGACACCCTTAAAAGCCTCCCTAAAACTATTTGCAATCCGTGCAACAAACTGACAGATATTAACAACTGGTTTATCAACATCTTGATGGGGGAGTAACTGCAGGCAAGGACGGCAAAAAACCTGCCACCCACCTCCATCACTGAAGACTAGGAAGATTTTGACCAGTTGATGGTTGAATTTCTGGGGGAGGACGAGGGCCAACTGAACTCTTGAAAATGGACCACAGGAGGTTTTCTGAAAAATAGATGATGCTGTCAGAAGGGTGGCTTGTTTTTTGGGTTTTTGGAGGTGAGCTCTAAGGTTCGACTGAGGTTCTCTGTGGGTTAAACAAGGGTCTTTTGCTGGGCAGCTGAAGGTGTCCGAGGATTCACAGTGGTGTCTAAAGGCTAGCTGGGGGAGTTTTAGGAACAACTGAGAGTGAGTGAAGATAGGCTCAGGTCTCATTAGGGCATGCCAGCAGTCTCTGTGGGCTGATTGGGATCATTTAAGGGCCCACTGAGTAGGGGCAGTCTCCGGGCCTCCCAGAGCACATTAATTATTTATAAGTGCATTCTGGAGGTGGACATCAGGCCTTCTTTCATTCTTTTTTTATCTTACATTCTTTCATTGACGTCCAGAATCTATTGGACTAGAATCCAAAACCACACACATAAAATACCTTTACGAGGCACATTTCTGCTAGCAAGTGGCAACAATCCCGGTGTGACACCTTCAGCCAGTCCTGATTTTTTTCCTCAAAAGCACCTTGCACGCTAGTATTTATTTAAGGTCACACATGCAATGTTAAATGTGAAATTAAAAGTCTTGAAACGCACATACAATTAACTTAAAAGCAGCAGGTGGGTAACTGGCACTTGCAAGATCTTCTCGCCTGCGGATATGTTTTTTTTGTGTGCTCTGCATTCCCTCTGGGAGATTGTGATGTGTCAGCCGCCATGTGTGTAACAAGCAGAACAGATGTTATGCAAAGGTCATGACAGAGTCTGCAATAGTAATTGAACCAGATTGAGACTTAAGCTTTGCATTCTCACTGTGTCTATGGTGCTGTTTTTTCTGCAGCTTTTATTCTGAGCATTGTTACATTATTTCATGTCATTGAACACAGAGGTAATGCTAGGTATTGTCACCTTATCTGAATGTGAATGGCTTTAATCTTGATCATCAGATTCAACACATTATAAAAGTGGAATGTAATCATTTTAAGGGCAGCTGCTAGTGGCACAAAACAGAGTCAAGCAAAGTTACAACTACCCTCCAGACTCCTGGGCTCCACCTCCCTCTCCCTCTCTCACACCCCTGCATGTGCCGTACAACAGTGGAGGACGCTCCTTCTCCTACCTCGCCACAAAGTCCTGGAACTGCCTCCCCCGCCATCTGTGGACCTCACCCTCACTTTAGGAATTCAGGAGACTCAAGACCTGACTATTGAACTGATGCCACCCGAGCAGCTTGGCTGTCAGTGCCTGGGTACCCTTGGGGGTCATTAGTCGCGCTTTAAATATCCTGCGTGATTGATTGACACTTATTGAATTGCTAGTGGTTTAAGGAAGCAGATTCTGGTCCACTGCACTCATAAGTGGCACCAAATGACCAGAAAACAAATGAAAAATGTAGTACTTCAGAAGCAAAACACTTGTTTTCCTGGCTCGCTGACCATCATTACACTTTTCATGGAGAGATAAACTTACCTGTATATGAAAATCTGATCACTCTCATTAACAGTAGACTGATACGCTTGTCTTCTGAATGAGATGGCTAGATTATTTTTAAAAAGTAAGTGGCTGACAAAGTCCTTGTGGATGCTACTTTTCAAATTCCCTTAGTATCATAACACACTCAACATGTCCTTTCTTCCCAACTTAATCTGTTTCTATATTGCTATTCCACACTGAAGTTGGTAAGGGACTTGGCAAGGATGTGGCAGAGGCGTACCTGGCTGTAGCTGATTTGCGGCTGTGGCAAAGTGGGTACTGAAATGCCAGGGCTTTCAATCTTAAATTTTGTTTTAAGAGAGAGCCTGTTATAGTCAAGTTATATATAAAATTATATATAATCGTGCTTGATTTCTAAAAACAGCACTTTAAGTGTATTAATCGCATTCTGTATAATTACTGGCCTTTACACTTGGCTGGCATTACAAAGAAGCTGCCCTAGTTTAAGGAAAGCTCTGTTAGCTTGTACTGTTAACAATCGTGTTACAAAACAGAGATTGGAGGCACAAACATGAAGCTAATGTAATGGAAAACAAGCACTGGCATAGCCAATAGGTCTCGCTTTTGGGACCTTATAAGTATTTAGTTATGCAGCACAATATCCTTGGTGCAACAGCACTAACTATTGCATGGCTAAACACTTATAAGGTCCCAAAGGCGAGACCTATTGGCTATGCCAATGCTTGTTAAGTATTGGAAAAGGTATTAAAACTAGAAAACTACTGAAGATCATAGCAGCTAAGTTGACAGTAATTCATCTTGAGTCACTCGTTCTGCAGCTGTGTTTGACAGTTTTGCCTCTCACTTCCGAGAAATAATGTCCTGCGTCACTTCGGAGCAGATGGCGATGAGAAATACGAATACAGAGTAAGTGTGGCTGTTACCATCCCCGCTTTAAACGGCAGCAGCCGCGTGCGAAGCTGCTGAGCCAGCAAACAGCAGTTTTCAGATCGAGGCTCGAGCTGGCACTGAGAGGTCGCGTGGATCCACCCTGAAGCATGTCACCACACTCGAAGCCATGTCTGGGAAAGGCAGTTTTCATATTTCTCTCTTCAGAGTTATATTCAGATTGTACCTGAACCCTGCATGCACTCCCTACAAAGTGTTGGGGCCTATAAATACTACATCGAAGAAAAAATTCTATTAGCCCGCACTATAACACTGAAGCCCTATTTGCTGCACAAGTTCCTATGTGGATAATGTCCAAGTCAGGCTAGTTTTCCTAGTTTTGCTACTAACATCCTTTAATTACTCAGAGATTTTGTTTACAGAAGAACACCACATTGGGTAGTCACTAAGGGTGGGCGCATTGCTCCGCTCCGTCCACGGAGTGTGCGTAGTACTGCCCACTTCACGCTGCACAAGTAGGCATAGCAGGGGCAGACTACGCACACCCCGCGGTGGAGCAGAGTTGCCCGCCACCCGCCTCCCTCCCGCCCTCATTTTACAATTACTATAATCATTAGATAAAGAAAAAATTACTTACCTGAGCTGCCGCGTCCCGGGGCTCCATCTGATGTTTCCTGGATAGCTTCCTCCTCACGAATGCGCAGACGCCCGCACATGCGCATTTCTCCCGAGAAATGCGCATGCGCGGGCGTCCGCGCATGCGCATTCGTGAGGAAGAAGCTATCCAGGAAACATCAGGATGGAGCCCCGGGACGCGGCAGCTCAGGTAAGTAATTTTTTCTTTATCTAATGATTATAGTAATTGTAAAATGAGGGTGGGAGGGAGGCGGGCGGCGCGTAGTGGGGCTACGCGAAGTGTGCGGGTGGGCGTAGATTTGCCCCCACTCCGTAATGCTTCAAGTAGCCTCACTACGCACACTACGCCCAGGGTTGGTAGTCACACAGATTAACCATGTGTGCTCAGTCAGCTTTATGTTTCCCACACCAAACACCTTCCTATCAAAAACCTGTGCTACTGTCCCCTAACATTTGCAGAGACTGGTCCGAGGACGCTGTGATTTACAAGGGAGAACAATGTGGCTGACGCAAAACAGAGGAAGAAAAAATTAAAACAATTCCCTGATAAGACAGGAGAAGGGGAATAGGACAAATAAGACTGTATGACTGAAATAACAGAGGCGTGCAAGATGCCATATGTGGTGGGGGAGGGGGAGAAGCGGGAGTTGTGTGCACGCGCGGCCATAGCTTGGAAAACAAGCATTGACCTCGCGCGGAAAAAGTGAAAGCTCCAGATGGCGCCTTGGGCGCTGAAAGCTGCCGGCTCCGCGCGTGCACGCTCGTGTGACTGCAAGCGCTAGGCCGTGTGGCAGCACTTTCAAAACTCGTACAGTAAATGTCTCGGACAGACCAGCGCATGCGCTGGATCAGGTGAGACCTAAAAAGTAAAGAGATGACAAGATATTCCTTCTGTAATTCAAACCTGTATGGGTTTGATTGGGAAAGATAAAATTGGGCATCCAAGCTCCAGGGGTGGTACAAACGACCACATCAGTGAAGACCTGAGCAGTAAATTAATTGTGTTGCTCAAACCGAGCAGGGTGAACAGAATTTAAAAATGTGCACCAGACCGCGTGAAACCAATAGCACAACAAAAGAGAAAGCGATGGAGTTACATAGTCCATGCAAGCATCATATGCTTCCTGCTGTGATATGAAAGAGCCACACATTCACGAATCTGAAACTTCACAGAAATCTGCAGTTTATTGTGTCTCAACAGTACTTATTTTATGCATGCAATTGTTCAAAGGAATATTATATCTGAAGGATTCCAAAGGAGACATTTATAAATAAATATTTGAGAAACCTTTAAGTAGTATTATACTATTTGCCTAATGTTGTAAAAAATGTACAACCCTCTCTAAATTAGGCATTAAGTTTGACAGCACCTTGACTAAAGTATAGTGCTTACACATAGGCCATTTGTCACTACTTTTGAACTAACTCATCCTGAGTATGCCTGTTCCAACCTTGGTATACAACCATGATATATGTGTAATTTACATCTTCCCTCCCCGCCTCCCAGTGATGGCTTCACACCGGCGTCTGGACTTCTAGAAATCAACAGAAATTCTGAAAAAATTCTGACAAGATAAAATCTTAGATGGCATCTGCCAGTTTCTCATACAATCTCTGAACACCTCTCTTCTGGGCAGAACCTTCGGCACCGGCCCTTCTCCAGTCCACGCTGTTGCAAACCCTGGATAAAAATCTAAGCTCAGAACACTCTTATCTCTCAAGCAACCAAGAAGTCTGTCCATTTTGGTCTCATCTCAGGTTCCTCATCCCTTAAAGAGGTCCTAGCTCTCAACCTTTCAAAGCAATGTTTTCATTTCACCACCAAACCCTTTCTAACGGGGCCTTGCTTTAGAGAGCACAAGAAGGGGACTGCGTACTTGGGAGAATACACTACAAAATAGTATTGGTGAAGAGACTAAAGATGTCAACATCACAGAACACAGAGGGCCCAATTCTCAAATGGTAACCTTAGACCTGAAGTCTAAGTTTAGACCTGAATTCTAAGTTTAGACCTGAAGTCCAAGGCCCTGATTCACAAAGATAAACTTAGTGATGAAGTCTACGTTTAGACCTGAAGTCATGGATAACTGTAGGTGAGAGGTGCAGGTGATCAGTAGGCGTCATCTCCAACTGGGCTTAGCAACACTTTTCCCTTTTGTTTGCTGGAAGAGAATAGATAAAAATTGTAATAACTAGCAGGGAGTAGCTCTGGAGACTCTTATACAGCTCGACAACTACTGATCATTTGTCTGATGAGGTAATGGCCAGTCGACTCCTGACTGTGTCCCTGAAAGAAATACAAGATATCCTTTAGGAAAGGGAAGGCCTTGTTGAGGGACGAGTTCACATCCCGGACAGGGAACTGAACAGGCAACCTACACAGCAGACCTGTGGCCAAATAACTCCATCAATCTAGTGCCAGAGGATCCGCTGTTTAAGATGCCAAGAACCACTGTTCCAAGAGTGCTCCCTTTGTTATCCCATTGCTTGGAGCCGGGCGTGGCGGGAGCTCCATTGTAGACCAGGCTTGTACCTGGGTGCTGTTCTAGGACACGCTGACCTAGGCGCAACAGCGGACAGAATTATAGCACCTGGGCAGAAACCACAAGCGTTCATCTGTGATGTGCCAACGTGGACGTGTGAAAGTCATGGAACCATGGCCATGGATAGGAATAAACCTCTAGGACACGTCCCATTCTGGCACAAAATTGAGTCCCACCTTAGCCTACGGGAGTGAAATAATGAGTGAAAGGGTCAGAACTTTTAGACCGATTAATAGCATCAACATATCAAACAACCTTCTGCCTCCCAAAATATTCTGCCTTTTAAAACAAAACCTGGCCAGGCATGTCTCCTTTTTAAGGTTATGCTAATGGCTAAAAGCCGCTCATCCAGGTACATTGGACCAGTTTATCTGGCAAGAAAAAGGCACCACCAGCCAAGCATCCTTGTATAGGAAATATTAAGAAGCCTCCTCACCCACACTCCAAGCAACAGACCTGTGAGTCTTATCACTCTCAAGTAAGGAATTCAAAAACATTTTCACTCAAAGTCATTAGAAGGTTCTCAATGCTGGAGGATAAAAATGCCAAAACGAGCACGCTCATGGCAAACCATAACCAGTAACACTTCTTGCAGACCGCAATAATGTTAAAAATTGTGCTATTCACTTAGTTTAAAAAGCAAATTCGTGGGGTACCACTCTGACACTGTGCCCACTCTAGACACTTTACCCACAAAGATCACATCGGCAGATATTGCCATGTGTAGATTATGTGGCAAAATGAAAGAGACATCAATTCACGTAATATGTATCTGCCCAGAACTTTAAACTGAACTCAGACACCATCTAAGGAAGCCGCTGAACAATCTGGGGTACATATATGCAGGGAGACAACCACCTAGGGGTACATGCATGCAGGAAGGCAGCCACCACGAGGTATGTACATGCAGGAAGTAAGCCACGTGGGGGTACGTACATGAAGAAGGCAGCCACCTGGAGGTGTGTACATGCATGAAGCCAGCCACCTGGGGGTACGCACAGGCAGGAAGGCAGCCACCTGGGGGTACGTACATGCAGGAAGACAGCCACCTGGGGGTACGTGCATGCAGGAAGACAGCCACCTAGGATTATGCGCAGGCAGGAAGGCAGCCATGGAATACCTGAATGCTTTAAATATTGGGTTTGTCAAGTTTTTGACGCCGTTCGAAAAACAAATTGAGAGTACACATCAGTTGCACTAAAACAGAACAGTATCAAGCCAGCACTGATCAACTGCAAATAAGGAAAACCACAGCACAAGCCTCCCGTGAATCCAGACAACGTTAACAACAGGGGCAGCCACATTTCTTTTTAGCACAACTGTACAACCCTTTACTCACGCATTATTGAGCCGGTACCTAGAGGCTCTTTTTGTGCGAAGATGAACCCAGGACTCCTTCATGGAGGCAAGCACTGACTGACTAACCCCCCAATGAGTTCCACCAGCGTGAACTAGAGGCTCAGTCGTGAACAGCATGTTTGCACAACCATCGAACACAGACCTCCTTTTAACAGCTCTTACAAGCACAATCTGTCACTTTAGATCGTTGCATGTTTGCACAATCATTACAATGTATCAAGTGTTTTAAGTAATACTTTCATCATAATCCTGTATATTAAAACAGTTTTATTAATTGTAACTTTTACTATTAATTGCAGGTTATCATAAAAGCTTAATCCATCAAATGTACCCAATTTAATTCAGCTCAATTTTATTTTATGATACGGAACTCCGATGGAGGTCGACATAACAAAGGAACAATCAAATATTCCAGCATACAGGATTTGAAAAGGTGAAACTTTAGAGAAGTTCCTTTACATTCAGAGGGAAATAGTAACGTCGTGCAAACTATCATAGATTCAAAATACATGTTATCAGCAGATTAATAGCAAGTAAATCATCAATACAGATTTAAAAGTGTCTGGAAAAAATAAAACTTGTCACACATTCCCACTCATTGATAGGGAAAAAGTGACATCATGCAAAGAGCTATTATAAATTCAACCTACATCGTATCAATAAAAGTAGAGAAATAAAGTGACGGCGAGCAAAAAGCAGTCATTAAATCCAACCTAGAAAATTACGCTAAGACAATTGCAAACAATCATCAGTACAAATTTAGGAAACATTGAAAAATTGTAAACAGTTTAGCACCTACCATTTTATTGGGTGGGAGGGCACACATTGATATGCTTCTTCTACTGGTTGTACATAATATTTTTAAAACACTGGTCTTAAAAAGTGATGACGTGCAAAGTGCAAGATAGGGCATGCAAAAATGATTAACCCTAGGTGCAGTGGTGCTCCGCGTAGTTCCACAGAGTTAAAAAAAACCTCCATGGAACTCCGCTCCACACACAGCACCACAAAACATTTTTAAAAAATACCCACTTACAAGACGTAATACGTAGGGGGATGCAAGGAAGTGGACGACGGCAAGAAAAAAGACACAGCGTCGAGGAGGACGGCGGCCCGCAGATGGCAGAAGAGAAGGTAAGTGTTTTTGTTATTGTTTTGAAGGGGGCTGACTCGGGCTGAGGGACGTACTCCGCTCCACCACGGAGTCGGAATTTTGCCACAACTTCCCGTTCCCAGCGGAGCGCAAAGTTGGTAAAACTCTTGTCTTGTACATGGAGATTACATAAATCACAAACTCTCTCCCTACTCAGGAGAGTGTCCCAAGTGCTTATTATTACCTGCAGAGGCAACAAAATAATCTCAATAATAAAATCATTCTCTGTACTCCATGTGGGGTAGTCCACATAAGATAAGGTTCCATGTTTTTCCACAGACAGCTTTCGTTTATAAACAAATTTCTCTCCTACCACTGTGATTCAACCCAATAAATTCCCTAGCTTATAGAAAGGAACACATTAATACACTATTTTCTTTTCTTGAGGTAAAGATTTCATGCAGCAAAGCGGCATGTAGTGACCCAACTTCTCCACTTAGCCGGCAATTCCCCCACCTCAAAACGGATGCTAGGGCTGTAAGGGAAGTTGCCACGAGTCCAAACTCCAGACGTAAGACATACGGGATGCCTTGGAGCTCAGACTGCAAATCTGAAGGAAAACATGTCTTTCGATTACATCAAGAAATTCCAATATCTCATATCCAATACCTCACAAGAACAGCTTAGGGAAGGAGGATTTTTTACTCTAAAGACTGACAATACATGTGAAAGTTTTTTTTCCCGCAATCTTTTTATAGTCTACTAATAGCGTTAGCGAGCAACATTACCTTACTCAAACAGTGTTTTATATAATCATATTCTTCACAATTGCTAGAAATATTTTTTGCTAAACATACTCTGATAGGTAATTTATCATACACTGGAGGTCTTCTTTTTCGCACTATTAATTTTAATGACATTTTTGTTTTTACAAAAACGGTTTTATTTAACCATATATGTTAAATAAATAAACCTGAATCAACTTGTTAGGACGTATCTATAATGTTTTTTTTTTTTTTTTTTGAACAAACTTTATTGTTGACTTTAGCAAATTTGAAATGTATCTGTCAGTTTACAGTGACAGTCTTTTACTTTGTATGGAGAACATTACACATATGGCTTATAGTGGCTATGTGCGGCATTTCGTAAACGATAAAATCGAAGGCAATGATCCCCAATAGCGTCGTTAACATCAAAGTAAGTGATCTGGCAATATAAATCGACAGTAGGAGACAATTACATTCCAAGCAACAAGCGAACTTCATTAAACCATCCCCTCCCTCCCTAGCCCGCCCACTCCCCACTCCTGGTCAATCGAGTTTCGGTTTCGCCAACTATCACTCTGTGGCGTTACAATAAAGGCCACACAAATAGCATTATCCTCGGGTTTAGCAAGGCTGTGTGTCTGAGTCCCGAAATCTATCACGAAGAGATCGTATAGGACTCCTACGTATCCATAATGTTTAATTAAAATTATATGCAATATTTCTTTTATTTTTACATGTAAACTTCTTTCTTAAAAGCATATAGCTTTGGGGAAGGGGGAATACTTTGTTTATTTCTCTGCTGCTGGTTTTTAGCATAAGCTTGGAAGGACAAATGAAAAGAAATTAACCATTGCACCAACTAGCCAAGGCAAAAACATTTTTTATACCAGCCTCCTAAAGAGATAGGAATCAAAAAATAAAGCGGAATTGTTAGTCATTGAAGCCTTCAATTTCCAAAGACTAGTGGAAACACCCAATTTAGAATGTTGAGAACGGCAACAATGGTCCGCCGTGTCACGGGACTGTCCGATCCAGATTGCCTCCCAGGGTTTCCGGTACCTGGGTATATATATTACTCTTGAACCGGAGGCCCGCTATGAGCGGAACTTGCTGCCCCCCCTCCAGCGTTTGAGGGTGGACGTGGTGCGCTGGCGGCGTCTGCCGCTCTCGCCGCTCGGCCGAGCGGCCTTATTTAAAATGATGTCCCTACCGCGCTTCCTCTACGCCCTCCAGAATACCATGGACTTGGTCCCGGCACGTTACTTTCATGAGGTGGAGGGCCTCCAGCGGCGCCTGTTCTGGGACGGGAGGCCGCGTATTGCTCTGGCTAAACTGACGCTCCCGTGGTACGATGGAGGGGTCGCCCTTCCGGACATTAAACGGTATTACTGGGCCTCCCAACTAGCTGCAATTAATCATGGCCTTTACGGGCCCGCCCTGAATCCGGCATTTGAGATGGACAAGATGCTCCTACCCGGTGGCGATTACAATCGCGCGCTCTACTCTGGCGCGCCCGACTCCCGTCTGACGGGACCGACGCGTGTCATGGTGCGTGTCTGGCACGCGGCTAATGCAGCTATGGGGTGGAAGGACCGTTTGACCCGGGCGTCTCCGCTGTATGCATCTGAGAGGTTGGGCTCCCTGTGGACGTCGAAGGGCTTCGAGAAGTGGGACACGATCGGAATCAGCACGGTGGGAGATCTCTGGACGAGGGGGGGATTCAAAACTTTTGAGACGCTGCAGGCGGAGTTTCAGCTGCAGGGCAGTGAGTACTTTCGGTACCTACAGGTCCGCCATGCGCTGGGCTCCGTCTTCCCGGATGTTGCATCCATTCCGGAGTCTTCCCCCCTGGAGGACAGAGTGCTAGATGGCCATGTCCCGGACAGCACGATCTCCCTCATATACAAAAAATTGATTAACGATAGATCGTGCCTGCTGACTAGTCTCCGCGAGGCCTGGGTTGCCGACGGGCTGGAGCTGGACGACGAGGATTGGATTTCCGCGGTGGCCTCTCCGAAAGAGGTGGCCATCCCGGCTCGCCTTCGTTTCGTCCAGCTCAAGATCCTTCACCGGGTCTACGTGACGGGGCCAAGGCTTCTTCGTATGGGTTTTGCCGGTGACGGAATGTGTAAGCGTGGCTGTGGCGCGTTGGCGACTTTCATGCATATACTGTGGGAGTGCCCGAAGGTGGAGCGATTCTGGCGTGGTGTGCATGGGGTTCTGCGAGTGGTTACGCGTGTCACGCTACTGCCTGAAGCGAGGAGATGCTTGCTGAATGTCTGGGAACCTAATGACTACTCGGTACCGCAGACGCGGTGGGTGACTCTGGGATACATGATAGCTAAGCGTGATATTGCTCAATTGTGGGGATCCCAGAGGCCCCCTGCGGTGTCGGCCTGGAAAGAGCATATGGATTGGTGTATGTTTCGTGAAAAGGTGGTGTATGTGGCGAGGGGTAAGCCTGGGGCGTGGATGAAACTCTGGGGCCCCTGGAACGCCTACCGCGGGGGTATTTGTGAGCCGCCGCTGCTACCGACTGCCTCGCCGGCTCCGTCTCCCTAGATGGCCCCCCTCCCTTGGCCGCGGGCGCGCGGTCCCCCAGTCCCCGATCTACTCCCGTCCCCCTCTTCAGAGTTTTGCTGCTGGTTTGGATCCCCCACTTGTGGAGCACGTGTTGTCACTTTGGATCGAGGGTTGCCTTGCGGTTGTGGTTTGTTTATGTTGTTTTGCTTTAAGAAAATGGAACCGTACTGTGGGCCTGGAGCCGTGAGGCCTGCACCATTGATTACTCCTGTTTTCCTACTTTGCACCGCTGTGAGACTTTTTGCTGTATGCATGTAATATGTTTTTGATGCTCTAGCGGCCGGCCGTGTGGTTGTAGGCCCATACCTGTAACTTTTCAAACTGCAATAAACGGTTTCAAAAAAAAAAAAAAAAAAAAAAAAAAAAACAATGGTCCGCCGTGGAATAATTTCAATAATAATTATGCAGAAGGTCATAGTCTTCAAAATTATGTGATTCATGAATTTTCCAGATCAAAAATTCACCAATTAAATGTCACATGGACCAGACAACAGATTTTGAACAAAAGAAAAACATATTTAATTTGCATTGATTATTTAGCATAAACAAGCAAAATGGTGCTGAGCGCTCAAATGTGATCACATGGTGAAAAGTGAAAAACAAAGTGGTAAACACCTATAGGAAAAGAGAAAAATCATGGGAATGGAGAACAACAACTGATTTACAAAGGTGCCCAATCAATCTATTCCAGACACAATTTTCCTGTCTAATTGTTTATGAAGTCTAAAGTGTTTCGACTCTTCTTTTAAAGCAGGGTCTTCATCAGGATGAAACAGAGAAAAAGAACACCCATTCTTCGCCATATTTACTGAGAAAGAATCTCAAGGAGAATGAGGTAGAAATCCTAAATTGGGAGCCTTCTGCAATTTCCCCAGTAGGCTCAGAAGGCATAGGCCATCAGGCGATCACATCTCCTTGTATGATGGTCGGACTAACTAAAGGTTGTAGAGAAATTATTGTCTCAAGTGTAGTTACCAAGAACAGAGGGGTCCAGTAAGCTAAATAATGCACAGCATGTGAATCCAGAAAAGATTCATGCTGCAAGACCTAGATCCAACGCCTCCGCATTTTGCTTAGATGCCCACTGAATAGGGTGTAAAGGGCATCTGCCAAACTCTAAACAACCCCCTTGATTATAATCTGTTATAAGGCCTGCTTCTGCGGCCCCTCTAAAATTGGTATTTGTACCTCAGTTAACAACTGAATACATGTTTTATACGGATCAGCATACTGTGCTGAGCTCGAGGTCTTGCCACATGATGCAGGGAATTTATGAAAAATGTCTGCAGCAAAGATGAGCTTAATAAGTAAGTAAATTCATTGTTTATTGTCTTGAATAATTAAAATCATCAACAATACAAAGACCGAGGACCAGATTAAAAAACACAGTGTAAAGTAGTACTAACAAACGTATAGAATCATGGATTTAACGCCTAGAGACAAACCAATTGTAGCATTGGGGGCCCTGCATTGTTAAAAATAATTATTTTTTTCATGCAAGTTGGGAACATATAGTAGGCTACAAATTCCACAAAAAGGAAGATTCTATATACTACAAAAGTACTGCATATAATTCTGGTTGTATGTAAGATTTTCCGTCCACTCAGCCCCCAGTGTGGGTTCTACAAAGGTGCTACGTTAGTCTGCGGTTGTTATATTTGATGCGCAGCCCTAGGAGACCAGGTCTTCACTGAGACCCATGGTCCGCTCGAGAATCTTGGTGGGCTTCGGGTTGTCGGGCTCCTTCAATCTGCCTTTCTTGCAGTCTTTACCGTGGGACTGAACAGTAGCTTTTTCCAAGGCTCTCGTGCCACTATGAGAGATGTAGATACTCTGCAAATAGGATGCACGTCGTGGCCCATGATCCGGGCAGTAGTTCCCTCCCTGGTTGTCAGAACAATCAGTCTCAAAAAACAAGACTTAAGGAGACGAGTCCTTGGACCTTATTGGGGCACACACACAGTATATGAGAAAAGGATTTGCTCTTATAGTTACACCCTCTGCGGCATTTGCAGAGCACCCCCCGTTCAGTTTTCCAATTCACTCTTAAGTCACCTAGCGCTACGAGTTGGAATCTGAACTGCATAGGTGGTGTACTTGGCTCTATTTTCAGATTCATTGTTACATAGTTCTGCGCTTTAGGTGAGTTGTGGGAGGAAAGCAGCAGATTTAATTTCAAGACCGAAGACTACCATTATGCATTAATCCTTTTGTTGCCAATCCTGCAGCGCCTTTAAAGAACGTTCAGACAATACAACTTCAGTCTAGCAAAAATCATTTACAACATTCACACATCTCCCAAGATACAAGGACAGGCCTATTGCCTTTGTCAGTGCCTGTTAAAAGTCTCTTTGCCACTTAAATACAGAATAAATTGCAAGCTGTCTTCCAAGTTCTCCATGAATTATATCCTTTGAATGGGCTAGTTTCTTGAAAGAGTTATTGTTCAGAGCGAGGTCCCAGAGCTTCTGAAGGTTCCACTCATCCAGATTTCCCATGAGATTCTAAATGCCTTTTGAGGAGTAAATGTTCTGGTTGGTGGCCCAGATCTCTGCAAAGGTCATTTTAAGAGTGCCTGCTGCAGCACTTTTCAGGCTAAAGCAAAATTAGATAAGAAGTAGGTCAGCCTTCAGCCTGACACAGTGATTGACAGGGGCATAGCTTTGGGGGTGTTACACCCCCCTAATAAATGTACTATTTAATAAATAGTTGGGTACAGGAGCTTTCAGTCCAGTATGGTAAGTTGAATCTCTGATTTTACCTGGGATTTTTAAATACTCACTCAGACAAAAACACGCACACACGCTTGTCTCGGTTTTGTAGGTCTTACAACATGGTTACTGTACAAAACACTGTGTTTTAAGAACCCCTCACAATCCGCACTTTTTCCCTTTCCACTCGCCCTTAAGCCCATTCATGCGCTGCTTCTCATATAATGATTGACATATGTCAGCGTGATTGCCCCACCACCATCTCCCCCACAACTTACGGACCAAGCTACCTCCCTCGTAATTGATGCCAAATTCTTGGCTTTTTTGGCAGACCGGAGTTCAGTTTGGGAGACCCAAGATGGATCCGATAACATTTGACGATATAATCTCCAGATCTTTGTCCACTTTGTTGCCATAAGAGGATGAGACATTCAAGACAGCCGAGAAGAACTTATATTTTAGAACTTCCAGTCTGTTCTCGCCTGAGCTCTACATAGAGTTGGCAGAGTTGGTATGGCAATTAAAACAGCTCTGTTTAGCGTGGCTCTATGCCGCATTCTATAGGTAGGGCCACTGGAATTATGTGGCAGAGGTTGACCAAATTTTGCGTTAGGGTTGTAAAAATTATGCGACACAAAAAAGCAAATTATGCGGCATTATGTGGCACATTTTGTGATTGTAGTACTTCCATATTTTGTCATTTTTACACCTGGTAATAGTGTCACCCTTTTAGTAACAATTTAACATCCAAATGCAGAAGTAAGCAACTGAAAGATGACTAGTCAAACTTTGGGATAAGGGTTCCGGTGTACATTTGAGCTAGAAAAAAATCTTTTATTATTAAAATCTGCAGTTTATGCATGATGGATTACATAGCAAATACATAATTATGGGGATCGTGGCAGAATCGCATACTTCCAGAGTCCCTGTCTATGGGTCATGTTTCCATCTTGCCAGACTCCTAGGTACTGGCACGTGTTGACTTCAACTCTATCCCCATCGATTGTCCACCCGTGCCACCGTATATGTGCTCCAAAAAAAAGATTTTGTGTTTTTGATGTGTTTCGCTTTAGGTCAATATAACTATGAAGACAAACTGGAGAGCAAGAAAGGCCGGCTGATGTGTATTCCAGAATTACATATCGTCTGCATACTGTAATGCTGATTAAATATATAGGTGAAAAGACCACAGGGCACAAGATGGTGCTGTAGCAAGAATAAATACAAAAAACTTTTTTTTTTAAATATGCCCACAATATCTGTATTTTGACCTGTGCATTTCCTACTGCAATTGGGTATTGGTGTCACAAAATACATCATATACAAAAGCAAAAAACATTTTACATAATTCACACATCTCCCAAAGTACAAAAGCCAGTCCTGCTGCATTTGTCAATGCCTGTTAAATCCCCCTTAGTCCCTTAAATACAGCATAAATCTCAAGCTGTCACGTCAGATATTTGTTTTTGCATTTGTGTTTCTGAATTGAAATACCTTTCCTTATGTCCTATGCCTTTGAAACACATTTTTTTTACTTTGCCCATATTATCCCTGCAACATTGGTAAAGGGTTTGCCATAGCGCTGAGGCTCACTTCACTTACCTATCCCAGTTCAAGCAGGGGCATTGGGCAAAATATTGGTTTGCCTATTACATGCCACCTCCCTCCCTGCAACAAGATTGCTTTTGTAGCTTCAAGGTGCAATCTGGCGCCGCCTGCTGGAGGCACAGCAGTAAATCTAATTTTACGGTTGAGCAGACCCTGACTTTCACGTCCCCTAACTAAGGGGCATATTCAGGAGAGACCTGATTCACCTCTAAGGGCGATTTAGAAAGCCATGCAAAAAGCCACTTTACGTGCCTTTGAATGACTTTAAAAAATCTGGAATAAGGCAATGCAGTGCAAATCGCTGCGTTGCCTTACTCTGCGCAAGGGAGGCGTTAATTTAATGGGCGATGCAGTGGATGTCCCCACTCAACTTCCATGGCTCTTGATGCATTCCCAAATGTACAAGCACTTATAGATCTGGGAATGTCCCAAAATCTTATGCGTCCCCAGGTAAGGTGTAACAAGGAGAAAGGTCAGGAATAATTTAGATTTATCCAATATGGTGCATTCCTGCCCTTTCCCCTTACACTGGTGAATAACGACAACGCAGGCACCCTTGTGTCATGTTGCAAGGGTACCTCCGTTGCATGCAAGATTGCTTTTGCACAGGAAGGGGAACCTTCCTGCACAAAAACAATCCTGAGAGGCTTTTTTCTCTTTCTATATGTGCTGCAGATGAAAGAGGAAAAAAAGAGGACAAATAAAGATATTTCTCCTTGTTACGCCTCACCTGGGGAGACGTAAGATTTTGGCGCATTCCCAGGTTTAGAGTCCTTGTACACCAGAGAATGCGTAAAAAAATATGGGAGTTGTGTGGGAACACCCACCGCAATGCCACCCTTGTGCAGCGTAAGGTAACACAGCAATTTGCGCTGAGTTGGCTTACTCCAAATTTTTAAAGCCATTCAACGCCAGGCAAAGTGGCTTTGAGCGGCTACATAAATCTGACTTAGAGGCTTGCGTCACGCATGTACCTCTTTGCGTGGTGCAACGCAAATGAGACAATAGCTTCATAATTATGCCCTTAAATGTTTAATGTGCTTTAAGCACAGAAGATTTCCTGTGCATTTACTATGGAAATGCAAAACTACAAGTACCAGAATGCAGTGCAACATATCGACATATTAAGCCACTGACTGTTCACACAGGATTATGTGAGGCGGCTATTCAATGTGCGACAGGGAAATGTCTTTGCTTCACAATGGCAGTAGAAATTAATGGACCATTTTATGTTTGTGAAGAAGTATATCTTTTTGTAATTTCTGTGAGGTGATGGTGCGAGTTATGTGGCGCATGAAAGGTGGGCAGTAGCTTGTCAGCACTGGTGGGTTAGGTGGTGTAGGATTTTCTCTCCCAGAAGTCACTTCGCATATAGATGTTTATTGTAAGAGGGAAGAGAGGTTCACTGAGGCATTCAGCTTAGGGCCCACCAGGAGAGGAGGCACAAGTGACATGTCTTGAGAAGGGGAGCTGAGGAGGGGGTGGCAGAAAAAAGAGTTGAGTGACAAAGGGTACTGTGAAGGATGATGTGACAGTGACAGACAAGGGGGTAGCCAACAATAGTGCAACAGGTGCAGTGGCACTGGGGCCCAGTGTCCTAAGTGAACCAGTACATTCCTATTACGGGTATATTTCTGTGCGTAAGCAACGATGGGGCCCATTTTGCCTCCATGCATTAGGGCCGATGCCAGCCTTGCTACGCCACTGACAGGATTGTCACCGGAATAAAAAGAGTGCGACTGGCTAACAGGGAGGCGGTGACAGAGGAAGGGGTGCTCTGGGTAGACCGGAAGACAGAGGAACTAAGAGTGACAGGGAATGTCGGGTCCTATACGGGCGCAGATGCATGCTGCCTCGGGGGTCACAGGTACGGGCTACCTCACCTCGGGGGGGCAGAACAAGGAGAAATTGTCAGCTCGTGCCCATGCACGGGATGTCACTGGAGGACACTGCACAAAGACAGCTGCTAAACAAGTATTGTATTGTATTGTAATTGCATTTATATAGCGCGTACTACCCCTGATGAGGTTTCGAAGCGCTTTTTCGGCGAGTAGCACGCTTCTCCGGGACCCATAAAGGATTAGTGGTTAATTAGTATGGTGAAATATGAAAGTAATTTGAGTGGTGGATATTAGTCAGTTATTTGGAGTGAGAAGGATAGCGGAAAGATAGAAGGGGAGAAAGGTTTGCATTCATATAGCGCTCGTTACCCCTGAAAGGGAGTTGAAACGCTTTTCTGATGAGTAGCACGCTACTCCGGAACCCATAAAAGGGTTAGTGTTGAAAATTAGTATAGTGAAATATGAAGTAATTTGAGTGGTGGATATGGTATTCAGTTATTTGGATAGAGATGGGTAGCGGCAGGATAGAAGAGGGAAAGAGGTTTTTATTTATATAGCGCTTGCTACCCCTAATGTGGTTTGAAGCCCTTTTGTTTATTTGGGTCAGTAGCACGCTACTCTGGAACCCATAAGGATTAGTGTTGAATTAGTATAGTGAAATATGAAAGTAATTTGAGTGGTGGATATGCCAGTTATTTGGGTTGAGAAGGGTTGGGGAGGGGTAGAAAGGGAAAAAGGTTTGCATTTCTATAGCGCTTGTAACCCTGATGGGGTGTTGAAGCGTTTTATTGGCGAGTAGCACGCTACTCCGGAACCCATAAAGGATTAGTGTTGAAAATTAGTATAGTGAAATATGAAAGTAGTTTGAGTTGTCGATGTGTTATTCAGTTGGATAGAGAAAGGTAGCGGAGGGATAGAAGAGGGGAAAAGGTTTGCATTCAAATAATGCTTGCTTACCTCTGATGAGGTGTTGAAGCGCTTTTTTGGCGAGTAGCACGCTATTCTGGGACCCATACAGGATTAGTGGTGAATTAGTATAGTGGAATATGAAATTTGAGAAGTGAACATGTTAGTCTGTTGTTTTGATTGAAAAGGATAGTGGAGGGATAGGAGAGTAAAGGATTTTGATTTTTTTGGGGGGGTCATAGCAGTAGGAGGAGACTTTGTACAAAATGTCTCATCCTCAGGGGGTTCTGCGTACTGACCGCTCCTACGCAGGTAAGGGACGCCATAGCATCAGGGGGCACTGGGCAATGCCATCTCCTGGGATATAACTGCCCCGGGGTGCACGAGACGTAACCACCTCACACAGGTGCAGGACGTCACATGGTAATTATGGCCAGCTCTTACACAGGTGGGGGATGTTGTCGCAGCATCATGGGCACAGGGTCATTCATGCCAGCTCCTACACAGGTGAGGGAGGCCACGGCATCAGGGGACACTGGGCAATGCCAGCTCCTACGCAGGTGCGGGGTCCCTCTGACTGAGGGTGGGTCAGGGTCATTAATGCCAGCAACTACACAGGGGCGGGAGTGTCCCTGGCTCAGGAGGCAGATGGAACCCATGCCCTCTCTGGTGATGCCTACCCACGACACCCTCCTTCCCTTAGGCAGAAGCAGTACCCAATACAGTAAAGGCGCCAGTACTATGTCTCACATCTGTGTAGCCGAGACTGCCGAAGCCAGCAGGAGAACGCCGACAGCAGAGAGTGTCCGCATGGTGCCCGGAGGGCGCCTCTTCTCTGGCGATGGACTTGCTGTCTCTGGGAGCGGCAGGGCTGGAAGTTGCTCCGAGTCGCCTACTACCCGCTTCTACTCGCCTGCCACTGCCCCCTCAAAGGTCCATCAGTCTCTACTTGCTGCGCTTTTATCGACGCACCTTCACTCTTCACACACCCGCACACAGCCACGCCCCCAGCCCGCTCTGAGGTGTGGGATGGCGGCACTGGCTTGGCACGGTGTCTTCGGCTGCCAGCTGTGATGGCGCGCTGGACAATGGCTGCTCTCTGCAGCCCCCTCCCACCTCCAGCCAAACACAAAGGTAAGCCACCCCCCGCCACCCACTTCTATTCCTCCCCTGGCCGAGCAGTGTCAGGGTGACCCAGTCAGAGGAACTCATAAAACAATACCTGGACATCGGCCTCTGCGATTTACCACCGGGCCCGGGGCCTGGCCTTTACGTACACTAGGAGAAGAATAGGACACGTGTGGAAACTCGCGGGATTGTAGTGCCAGTGAACAACTACGTCACATATCAGCAAGATCTCGAAGTCAGACTCCCTCTATTATATAATGTGATGCTTAAAGTGAGTATGTGGCTTCAGTGAAAGCGCCTCATACCACTGGTCGGGCTTCAAAGCACTTCTGGATATTAGAGCAGGGCTTTCAGTGGGAGAAAAAAACGGAAGGGGTCTCTCAAACGGGTGTGGCCGATGTAATTAATGGCTGCGCTTAAAAACGCAGAAGCTGTTTTTTGCTGCTTCTGTCATTGCACCCAGACATCTAATACAACATGTAACATTACACCTAAAAACAAGCCAGGACTAGTACCACTATGGCTTCCTTAACAACATATTGAAAATGCCGCAGTTCTAAAATGATGAGACTGTGAAAGAAATATAACGAGTCTCTTTGAAGTTACATCAAGAGCAGTGAAGGGTGGGAACAGCTGTAGAGTTAAAATGTATTTTTTTCAACCTGAGGGTGAAGGCAAAAATGGAGAGTCTGATAGGGACCTGTCTCAGAACCTGCTTTTTAGAACCACTGGCCCTGAGCACCGGCAGGACCCGGCACACTTAAAGCCCTGCATTCAAGTCTGTTGTGCATGTCTAGAGGAGAGTGTTCTATGTGAGAAGAGTTGGGGAAACTGTTGCTGCGCTGAAGAATGGAGTGAATCGAAGAGAGGTGCGATAGATTCACATTTGTGTTCGCTAACAGCAATGCAAACAAGCATTGGCATAGCCAGTAGGTCTCGCCTTTGGGACCTTATAAGTGTTAGCCATGCAACAGTTGATGTTGTTGCACCAAGGATATTGTGCTGGAGAGGAGCCAAGATGGCGACCGGGATGGCAGCGTAGACTCCCGGCTCCGTGAACCTCTGCATCCCGCACGGATATCCTGCCTGAGATCCTTAACCTGTGCTACGTGGTCGTGTTTCTGAAGGAGAGGGGCTCCCGACTGTCTGACTCCGAGGTTTCTAGCTGCGGTATTACCGGAGAAAACTGCATCTGAACTTTGCGGCCTGTGCGGCCCTGGAGCCGGGACATCGAGTGGACGCCGTGGCCGGGTGGCAGTGCGACAACAGCGGCCAGTGGTGACTGGGTGGAGTCGGCCCACCGGAGCGGTGCCAAACTCGGCCTACATTTCGGCATGGTCACTTCTACTGCCCAGCGTAGCGGACCGAGTGCATGACCGGGGGTGCAAATCTTAGATCCTCCGGTGACTGCCCCTGCCTTGCTGGTGAGCTGCCCGGCCGCCGTCCGTATCCTGCCCCGATCGCTGCGGGCCGCCCCCGGATTTCCACGGGGGCTGGTCCGTGGTGGGGACGACTGTTGCCCGTGACCACGGATAGTTTTTTGCCTGCCCCCGGAACCCGGTCACCCGCGACGTGGACATCGCGACGCTTGTCCCGGCCCCGGTGAGGGTCGGGCATACTTGGCGGCCATCTTTGGGCGATGAAGCCTACCATCCTGTCCGCTGGGCCGCGGCGGGCCTGTGAGCGTACGACTTCTGGGAGTATGGCGGCGAGATCGCAGAGAGCTGAGCTGGGGTACGGCGACCTCCTCGAGGCTCTTGATACTCTTCGCTCCTCCTTGGTTCATGGTTTCGTGATCTTGGGGAGTAGGCTCGATGGTGTGGCGTCGGAGTTGGGGCAGTGGCGGCCCGCCTGTCCGCACGGATACAGAGACTACCCACACTGCGCGCAGGAGGATGCTGTGGCGGCCACCCCTGAGGTTAGTGCACGACTGGACGCCCCGGCCAGTATGCTACAGTGTGTTCGACCTTCTGAGGGCCTGATCTGTCCCGGAGGCGTTGGACTTGAGTGTGATGTGGTGGCCTCATCCCGTACATGCCCTCCTACGACCCAGGGACAACTCCAGCAACTAATGTCTGCTTTGGCTGCTTCTGCCTCCCTGAACCTTGCATGCAGTGCAGATCCTAGGGCAGCACTGGGAAGCCTGTTTCCTTACGCGGCGGACTGTGTTGATGTTCAGAGATTTCCGCCCCACTTGTGTGCGTCGCTTCTCTGTCGTTGTTGGACATTTCTCTGCCTAGGAACATTGGGTATGGTGCTGGGTCGAGGGGTTGGCATGGGCAGAATTCCAAAGAGTGGTCAGGGATGAGGCTGGCCCCTCGGGGGTGGTCGCCTAATGGACGGGCGGGCATAGAGGTGGCGTGCTCTCCTGACATGGCTACTGGCACAATAGGTGCATAATGCTCCCCATCGTGGTTTGAGAAGATTGTCTTTGTGCTGTTCCTTGTTCACTTTAGGGGAACCTTACCGTGCGGGAGGGAGAACGCCGGGGGTCGGTTATGTAGGCCCTCCTCCAGTTTATAAATACTTTCTCTACCCCCCGCCTGGTGGGGGTCTTTTCCTACTTCTTTTTCCCTACTCTTCTATATTTCGGGTCTGGTTCCAGGGCGACAGGCACACTGCTGGGGGGGGGGGCCGTACTCATTTGCAGAGGTGCAGGGTGGGGGGTTGGGGGAGGGGATTCTGTATTCTTTCATCTCTTTTTCCATGGCCTCCTTTTTCTTCTCTGATTCTTTCTGTTCTTTCTTTTTCTGGGATCAGCGTGATACACTCCCTTTTGCTATGCCTCGTTGCCATTCCATGTGTTCACAACTTCCGAGGTGTTCTTGGGGAGTTTTGGCGGGGGACTGCGGGCGCAACTGTATATTATGTTCTTCCCCATCCTGATGCTCTTGTGTTTGCGCCATCGACCTAATAGATTGCTGTAAATCGCTAACGTTCATTACTCTGCAGCTCCGTGATCGTTGTTTTAAAATTGATTGTCACCTGATCCTATTGCCTTGTCTCATCATAAAATGAAAACCTTTTTCTCCTGGTGCCCTACCTACGCTGTTCACAGTATTAGTAGTACGATTTTGCTCCCCGAAGTGCTGCCTGTGTTTGTACTTGTCGCTATTGATCTGATTGCTTAGCGGCCGGCCCTGGGGGGTTGTAGGCCCATACTTGTTCTTATTGAACTGTTAATAAAGGTTTTCAAAAAAAAAAAAAGGATATTGTGCTGCGTAACTAAATACTTATAAGGTCCCAAAAGCAAGACCTAATGGCTATGCCAATGCTTGTCTCCTATGTCAAGAGTACCCCGTTTCTAAGAAGCTGACCCAGCGTCGTAACTTGTGCACCGTGCCAGCACCTCATAAAGCCACCCTGAAGACAAGATGGTAGATTAGGATTATTCCCTTGGGAAGTAAATGAATGGAACACCGCTATATGGCGATGAAAGCCTTTGAGGTAAGAATTGGTTCATTGCACAACCTGAAAATAAAAAATAAAATAATCCTATCACTGAAATGATTGCGCAACGTGAATATTATAAGTAAAACTGAAGCGCAAAGCAAAGAATAGTACATTATTTTACAAAAGCAGATCATGGACCAAGATACACTAGGGTTGAACAACTGTAGAGATCCGCTTACGATTTTGTGAAAGCTTCGCATCACTCTTGGAATAGGACTTTCAGAAGCGCAGAGATTCGTACTCTAAAAAAGAATATTCCTGTAAATGATGCTATAGGAATAAAAATTCCTATATGGTCATGGGCATTTTCTTGCAGAGGACATAACTACGCGTTTGATTTAGAAGGAGCATGTTACAGACCGAAGCTCTGAAGAGGCCCGAGAGACTCGTAGCGAGTCAAATTCTGCTGCGTGCACGACATGACCTGCAAAGTGATGATGAAAAGGCGGCCACCCTTTAAGAATCAGTGGATGTTCACGCAGACAAAACGCACAAGCCACTCTCTGTAAATCCTTCTTAAAATATGCCACACAGGAGATATGGGAGCCTGGGAGATATGGACAAAACAGAAGTGGGACTCAATCAAGTCAACTTTAAAGGGGGAAATGAGAATCAGCAGTTATAAACAGACGTGTTGCTTAAAATTTGAGAAAAAGAAATGCCTGAAGCGTGATTTTGCAAGATACCTTTCGAGAACACGTTACTATAAACACTCAGAAAGCGCGTTATGATCAAAATAAGTTTTAAACAAAAGTATAGACACTGTTCTGAGAGCAGTAGGTTTGAACCTCAGTGAGAGCCTCACAAAGGGCCTTTCCATAGAAATCAACCGAAGACCAGCCCAGCTCCATATTCCAGCTTGGTATTCTCTTTGTAACTTTTCGAAGAAAACCAGCTTCCTTCCTGGCCGGGGCAACATGAAATGTTACTGGATAAGAATGTGGCCATTGTTTTGTGCAGCCTCCTCTACCGTCTGCAAACAAACAATCTAAGTAATGCCTTTGTGCATACGCCATACTGCTACAAAGAAGGAAGCTTCACAGCCGAGAAAGCGTTCCATTTGAAAGCAGACATTCACGAGCCTCGGACTCCCAGTCAACTGCCAAATCATTAGCTCGATCCAAATTAGTGCGAGATCATGGATTCGAAGGCATCAGCTGGAACTTGCCATAAATGAGACTTCGTTGTCCCAGCCCTCGGACAGAAGTTTCCAGCCTGTGAAGGGTCTTAGGGCTTCACCACTTACTGCAGTGGAACGCGAGCAGCAGTAATAACGGCATTGGAGCGAATGACCCCTCCTTACTAGCAAGCAGGTCACAGGCCAACGAAAATCTTTGAAAGGAAATACAATTATTAAATAAACGACAAGGCAAAACTTATCGTGGAGTTAGTAAAGTGAATGAAAGTGTGGTGCAAGCCAACCCTTTAAAAAAAACAAGAAAAAAAGGAAAAAAAGCTAAAGAAAAGTGAAGAACCGGCAAGAAAGTGAAAGCGAGCGTGAGCAGACAAATGTAAACAAGCGCGCGCGACCATGCTAATTGAAAACAGATGGACCCTGCGCGCCGACTGTTTTCGCTCTAAAAAGGTGCATGCCGCCACAAGCACGAGTGCTTGAAAAGTGTAGACCAATTTCTAAAGGTAATCTCTTAGAGCAGCGCATGCGCGCTGTGCTAGACTCGACTGTGCTAGACTCGACCTAAAAGGGTAGATACACACTCATAAAATGTGCCAATGCTCGATGTTAAGCCACAGGGGTTGTATGATGGAACCACACATACTTCGCATCCCTTAACAATGCGGTCTTTAGCACAACAGCGTCTTTACCATGCATGTCTTTATCAGGCATGCCTTTACAACAAATTTTGTTGCAAAGGTATGATTGGTAAAGGGATATGCGTAGTGACGGTTACACCCCAGCTTCCACCCTGAGCCCCAAAACCCGGCCCCAGATCAGCAATCACCTCAGACCTAAAAACTACGCTGACACCCTGCCCTGAGCCCTAAAACCCAGCCCTAAAAACTACCAGACCGCAGCCCTAAAAACACACCAGCCCCCGTCCTGGCCCTAAAACTACCCCCGACCTTAAAAACTACCTCACCCCCCTGCTCTGAGCCCTATTATCCAGCCCCCAGCTCTACAAACAACACAACACCAGCCCTCAAAACACCCCAGCCCCCCACCCTGAGCTCTAAAACCAGCCCACAGCCCTAAAAACTACCGTGATGCCCCGCCCTGAGCACTAAAGCCCAGCCCTGAAAAGTACCACGACCCCAGCCCCAAAAACAGAGAAATCTACTCACTTAGCAGTTCCTTCAATTCTTGTCCAGGCAGAAAGTCCCTCCAAGTCCCCAACACCTGCCACTCCACACCCATTTGCTCCAAATCGAGAGCGCTGACGGCCTTTACCATGCATACACCTTTACCACCTTTGAAATGAAAACTTTTGTAAAGGCATGCGTGGTAAAGGAATATGCATGGTAAAAGTATATGCGCGGTAAAGGCAAACGTGGTAACGCTTGCGTTGTACCAGCATGCATAGTTTAGAATGTGTTGTTAACAGTTAAAAGTGGTGGGGCGGGTGGAGGGGGCACGGGGGAAGGTGCGAAGGGGGTTCAATAATAAAATACAAAAGACTAACCTGGTGCTGTCGGCCTACCTCATGCTCCTCTGCTTCCAGTTCCTGGCATCACGGACTCCCCATCCAATCTGTGCGCTGCTCTCAAGTATGAGAGCAGCGCTGGGATTGGCCTGAGCAGACTGGATTAACGCTCGCTCAGGCACCGGAAGTCTGTGCTGTTTCTCCAAACCAGCTGTGCAATACAGCCGGACTGAAGAAACCTAAGTGCACATGTTAGTTTGGCCGGCCTAAGATGGCTGGCCAAACTGACATGCGCACTTAAAAGTGAACCTAACCCTCCTCCTTCCATGGCCAGGCCTCACACACATGCTTGGTCAGCCAGCAACTGAAAAATAAAACAATAATAAAATATCATTTTATTTTTTCAGCTACTGGCTCTGAGCCAGTGGGACGACGCTCCTCCGCCATTGCAGAGCATCCGCCGCTGGTTGTTAATGCTGTTTCCCAGCCACAGGTGATGAAGGTATTGCATGGTGAAAGCAGGCTTGCTTTGCAGCTGGCATTGTACAGTTGTACAAATGAGCCAATAATCTGCACAAGCTTGAAAGGTCAAATGCTAGACACAAACCACTTTGAGGACAGAGTTGAGACACTGGGTTTTGCCTATGTGACAGTTGTTGGCTTTGTTAATGGATTTTAGCAAAATTTTATTGCAGCCCATGCTGCTGAACAACATGTTTTGCGGATAATGGTAAAGGTTAATGTAATTTATGCAATAAAGGTAAGAAATTTGTGTTTTTGTACTGGATGCGAGTTCTGCGGAAACAGGTGGTAAATTTTTATTTACTGTGAACCAAGCACCCCATTGTAGTAACTGACTTTTATACGGCATTGAATTTGAGTATTCTAAAACGTGCGCCACTAAATTAAGTATGAGATAGCACACATAATCAATTGTCTTTAAATTTATGAACTTAGGTTTAAAGCGTTTGCGTGAGCACAAACAAGTACTGTGATGTTGCTAATTAAGTACAATTCTGAGCTAAATGATGAAAACATTTGGATCCAAAAAACACATCTGTGAAACAAAAAATGTATTCTTTATATCAGAAGTTGCAAGCAGAAGTTCACATGTTAAAATAGAGTACATGGAAATGTGTTGTGCCAATCATTTTGAAACTGAGACATTTGTCTTCTGTATTACTCATTTTAAACATAACTAACAGTTGATTTATTGATTTTACACATCTACTGCCAGTCACTGCCAATGCAGGTAAGAACTGTGGGGCGGGGAAGTGTACAGATGACAACGAGGGAAAATAAAAGTAAAAAAAAGAAACCACTTACCTTGCACTCACCGCATCGCCAAACCAGCGATGCAGTGAGTGCAAGGTAAATGGCTTTAAAAAAAATTAAAATTATTTTCCCTGGTTGTCATCTGTCGACCACCCCGCCACTCCTCACCGCTCTTACCTGCACCTGCTGCCACTGTCTACTGCGTAGGAGCGGCTCCTCCAAAAATAGCAGAGGAGTGTCGCCCCACTAAAAATGCCCCAGAGACAAAAAATAAAATGGTAATGAAGCTAATTCATTATTATTTTATTTTTTTGTCAACTCGTCCAGAGCGTTAGGACAGGGCAGGGTCTGCTGTCTCCCAGTACCTGCAGGGAGGAGTGGTGGCCTGTCTGTGCATAGTTTAAAGTGGGTATGTCTGGCCAGCTGTCTTGCGACAGCCAGCCAGACATGCGCATTTCAAACTTCTCTAACCCAGCTGTCTTAGACAGTTAAGTAAGAGAAAGCACAGGCCTCCAGTGGTCTTGAGAGCCCTGGGAGAGGCCACTCCCTCCAATTGTGATGCTCCTCTCATGCTTGTTTACAGCATGAAAGCAGCGCCAGGATTGGTTAGGGGAGTTGTTGAGGGTACCGAGCTGGAGGCAGAACAGAGAAGAAAACCAGAGCGCGGAAGCAGGAAGGTAAGTGCCTATTTCTTTTCTTTATTGAATAAGTATACAATATGCTTAAGTATATATTGAATCTTTATTTAATAAGTAGAAGTTAAATGAATGCAGTTACACACGCCCCACCCATTTCCCAGCCACCACTGCCACTGTGTCTCAATGCATCCAGCAGGAGACTTTCGATAGAAGAAAAAAATTGACTCATTTAACTAAGCACTGTGCCTGTTGAAATTGTAAACCTTTATTTGTATATGCAACTAATGTTTCTCTCATTACACGTTTAAATATTTTGGACCTTCTCCTTTCACATGCATTACATGCACTCCAGTGGCCACCCACTGCTGCTGCCCCTGCAGCCCCTCCCCTCCGCCTGTCTCCCGCTACCGTCACCCAGCTGAACCTCCCTCCCACCTCCCCCATAAAATGCCTGCCGCTGCGTGGCCGTGCAGCAAACACACCACTGGCGCGCTAAAGGCAAGCCCGTCTCTGCCCATCCATGACCCGACCGCGACCAGCGCCAGGGACCCTGGACCTCCGCACCACCAATGTTGCGACCCAGAAGCACTCCACAAACTCAACCCGGGCCGCAACAACAACTGCAAGCTAGCTTCTCCGGCCGACAATCATGGACCCTTCAGCTGCCACCGCTGCAGACAAACCCACAGCACCGCAAGGAATATGGACCCAGTACAACCCACCCGCAAAAACACACCCAAACCAAAGACCCTGCAATGCATCCTCCTCAACGTCTGATCCCTCCACAACCACGCCACCGAAATCTGGGACATACTCAACAGCACCACCCCGGACGTAGTGTTCTTCATCAAAACCTGGACCAACACCACCTCGGGCCCGGGCATCGCCATCGCCATTGCACAAGGGTACAAGATCACCAGGAAGGCCTGCCACACCTGCCCGGGAGGAGGAATTGCCATCATCTACAAATACACTCTCCTCCGCCTGAGCACGCTCCCTGACAAACCCACAGACCTGATGGCGCACCTGCACTTCAAGATACAGGCCAGCCCTTTCACCACCCTCTGAGGAACCCTCATTTACCGACCCCCTGGACCACGCGGACCTTTCACCAACTCCATCACAGACATCATCTCCATGCACGCCATCGCATCCACCAAGTGCACACTGCCTGGAGACCTCAACTTCCACCTCGACAACCAGCTGGACCCCAACACCACACCCCTCCTCGACAACCTCCTCAATGTTTGACTCTGCCAAATCATAACCGAACCCACGCACTCAGCAGGACACACCCTCGATCCCCTCTTCACAACAGGAAACTCCATCACCTGCAGTCACACCACGAACTCCCATGGACCGACCACGGTTGTGTCCACTTCACCATCAGAACACCAACCATCCACAAAGACTAGCACCTGCTCCCACGTAGAAACTAGTCCAGAATCACCGACGACCAGCTCACCTCTTCACTCATCACCTCAACCAGCGCCAAAAACAATGACCCCTACACCGGAGCCCAAACCCTGCACAGATGGATCTCCGACAACGCTAACACCATAGCCCCCCTCAAGAAAAACAACAACACCCACGCCAAGAAAGCCAGGTGGTTCACCACCGAACTTCGAGAGTCCAGACGCACTTGTCACCGCCTCTAAAAGACCTGGAGGAACACCAAATCCAAGGAAACACACGACAACTGCAAAGCCGCTACCAACGCCCACCATCAACTCATCAGAAAAACTAGATAAAAAGCAATCGAAGACAGAATCTCCACGCACGCACACAATAGCAAAGAACTCTTCAACATCATGAAGGAGTTTGCACCACCCACCAGAGAGGCAACTGACATTCCTCCCTCCCAAGACCTCTGCGACAGACTGAGCACCTTCTTTCACCACAAAATCCAAAGCATCTACGACAACTTCGTTGAAGATAACTAACACACGGAACCCTCCTCACCAACCACCCCAGACAAACTGAAACCAGTGATGGACAACTGGACAGCCCTCACCACCAAAGACACACTGAAGACTATGAAGTCAATCAACTCCGGGGACCCCACGGATCCCTGCCCCCACCACTTCTTCAACAGAGCCGCCGACTCTATCGCACCCATGCTCCACCACACCATTAACCGCTATCTGGCGAACGCCTCGTTCCCTGATGACTGGAAACACGCTGAGATCAACCATCTCCTAAAGAAACCCTCGGCTCACCCCACCGACCTCAAAAACTACAGACCCCTCTCCCTGCTCCCAGCGAACGTCATCGAGAAAGCCGTCAACAGCCAACACGCCACTTTCATCGAAGAGCACATCAGCCTCGACTCCTCTCAATCCGGCTTCAGAAAAAAACATAGCACGGAAACTGCCCTCCTCACCACAACAGATGACATCTGCACCCTACTGGACAAAGAAGAAACAGTAGCCCTCATCCTCCTTGACCTCTCAGCGGCATTCGATACAGTTTCCCACCGCACACTAATATGCAGACTCCACGAAGCAGGGATCCAGGACTGTAGTGTAGTTCCTATTTCCCTTATAGGCTCTGCGCATTGGAATAATATACACTATAGTTTTTGCATAGGACTAAGGTCAGTATGCTCTTATCAAGTACATTAAACTTAATTACTTTGTGTGAAAGCTAACTCAGAGGTCACTAGAAACTTCTCGAATAAACAAGAAGGGTTTAGTTTCTGACAACCGAATAAACATGAGAACTTTGTTTCCCTTAGAATCGGAACATGTCTCAGAATCGGGGATACAATAGATAACAGTTTCACTCAGTCAATCGTGCATGCTTAATTTCTCCAGAGTTACATAGAAATAGATAGATGGGCGTTTCAATAAAAGGATTTATTGAACAGTCTTGTTTCTCGTGTAAGAGATATGAGCTGTTACAATCATTAGACAGTAAGCAAGATATAATGTGCACAGCGTAAGCAGTAACAAGAAATAATACTGTAATAGCATTGTCTTTTTCTATGACATATATTTATATATACATACATAAATAACACAGGCTAAAAAAGTGAATACTCGTCTGATGCTTCTAAATTGTTCTACCCCAGTGTACCTAATCTAAGTGTAGTGCGAGGTAAGAAGTAGGTGCTGTTTTCTATAGTATGGTATATACTAAGTTTATATGCCAAGAGTCCCCCCTAGGTTCTAGTCATCTCCATACCTTTAGAATGAGAGAGGTGGGAATCTCTTTCCGGGTCTCAAACTCTAACACCCCGTGAAAGGAGTCAGAAAACCGGAAGCTGGAGTCTCTGCGAGCAGGGATGACAGTGTCTGGTCAGTGCGTCAGACCGGGATATGGTCTCTTCCAAACTTGCCGTGGCGAACCATGCAGTCAAGTCGTGCCGTGCCGTGGTTTGCCATGGTAAGGGAAGGCATATTTATACCTGGAAGGTGCTTAGGAATGCTAGCATTGATGTAAAGTCAGGCAGAGGAAAACATCATGGATGAACCCCTAAGGAATAGTAGTTCATGCATAATAGATGAGTTCTTGGAGAAATCAATAATCCTAGCTAGGGAAAGTCCATACGGCTTAAGGGTCTGGTTTCTAAGAACTCTTTGTGACGTGGGATGGACGGATGTAGGTGACCATGCCTGTATTTGGATTGCATGGCTAATGCCTAATTAAGGACTGGGATTCTATGCCTAAATAAGGGCAATGTGAATTGTACCTATATAAGGACATGATTCAGGGAAACCTATATACGGGCATCGAAATCGAAACACAACAGAACAAAGCCCTCGACTGGATGCGCTCCTTCCTCTCCCGCAGAACACAGTGGATCAGACTCCCCCCCTTTCCTCTCGGACCCTAAACCAACCTCCAAAAATAGCAGAGGAGTGTCGCCCCACTAAAAATGCCCCAGAGACAAAAAATAAAATGGTAATGAAGCTAATTCATTATTATTTTATTTTTTTGTCAACTCGTCCAGAGCGTTAGGACAGGGCAGGGTCTGCTGTCTCCCAGTACCTGCAGGGAGGAGTGGTGGCCTGTCTGTGCATAGTTTAAAGTGGGTATGTCTGGCCAGCTGTCTTGCGACAGCCAGCCAGACATGCGCATTTCAAACTTCTCTAACCCAGCTGTCTTAGACAGTTAAGTAAGAGAAAGCACAGGCCTCCAGTGGTCTTGAGAGCCCTGGGAGAGGCCACTCCCTCCAATTGTGATGCTCCTCTCATGCTTGTTTACAGCATGAAAGCAGCGCCAGGATTGGTTAGGGGAGTTGTTGAGGGTACCGAGCTGGAGACAGAACAGAGAAGAAAACCAGAGCGCGGAAGCAGGAAGGTAAGTGCCTATTTCTTTTCTTTATTGAATAAGTATACAATATGCTTAAGTATATATTGAATCTTTATTTAATAAGTAGAAGTTAAATGAATGCAGTTACACACGCCCCACCCATTTCCCAGCCACCACTGCCACTGTGTCTCAATGCATCCAGCAGGAGACTTTCGATAGAAGAAAAAAATTGACTCATTTAACTAAGCACTGTGCCTGTTGAAATTGTAAACCTTTATTTGTATATGCAACTAATGTTTCTCTCATTACACGTTTAAATATTTTGGACCTTCTCCTTTCACATGCATTACATGCACTCCAGTGGCCACCCACTGCTGCTGCCCCTGCAGCCCCTCCCCTCCGCCTGTCTCCCGCTACCGTCACCCAGCTGAACCTCCCTCCCACCTCCCCCATAAAATGCCTGCCGCTGCGTGGCCGTGCAGCAAACACACCACTGGCGCGCTAAAGGCAAGCCCGTCTCTGCCCATCCATGACCCGACCGCGACCAGCGCCAGGGACCCTGGACCTCCGCACCACCAATGTTGCGACCCAGAAGCACTCCACAAACTCAACCCGGGCCGCAACAACAACTGCAAGCTAGCTTCTCCGGCCGACAATCATGGACCCTTCAGCTGCCCCCGCTGCAGACAAACCCACAGCACCGCAAGGAATATGGACCCAGTACAACCCACCCGCAAAAACACACCCAAACCAAAGACCCTGCAATGCATCCTCCTCAACGTCTGATCCCTCCACAACCACGCCACCGAAATCTGGGACATACTCAACAGCACCACCCCGGACGTAGTGTTCTTCATCAAAACCTGGACCAACACCACCTCGGGCCCGGGCATCGCCATCACCATTGCACAAGGGTACAAGATCACCAGGAAGGCCTGCCACACCTGCCCGGGAGGAGGAATTGCCATCATCTACAAATACACTCTCCTCCGCCTGAGCACGCTCCCTGACAAACCCACAGACCTGATGGCGCACCTGCACTTCAAGATACAGGCCAGCCCTTTCACCACCCTCTGAGGAACCCTCATTTACCGACCCCCTGGACCACGCGGACCTTTCACCAACTCCATCACAGACATCATCTCCATGCACGCCATCGCATCCACCAAGTGCACACTGCCTGGAGACCTCAACTTCCACCTCGACAACCAGCTGGACCCCAACACCACACCCCTCCTCGACAACCTCCTCAATGTTTGACTCTGCCAAATCATAACCGAACCCACGCACTCAGCAGGACACACCCTCGATCCCCTCTTCACAACAGGAAACTCCATCACCTGCAGTCACACCACGAACTCCCATGGACCGACCACGGTTGTGTCCACTTCACCATCAGAACACCAACCATCCACAAAGACTAGCACCTGCTCCCACGTAGAAACTAGTCCAGAATCACCGACGACCAGCTCACCTCTTCACTCATCACCTCAACCAGCGCCAAAAACAATGACCCCTACACCGGAGCCCAAACCCTGCACAGATGGATCTCCGACAACGCTAACACCATAGCCCCCCTCAAGAAAAACAACAACACCCACGACAAGAAAGCCAGGTGGTTCACCACCGAACTTCGAGAGTCCAGACGCACTTGTCACCGCCTCTAAAAGACCTGGAGGAACACCAAATCCAAGGAAACACACGACAACTGCAAAGCCGCTACCAACGCCCACCATCAACTCATCAGAAAAACTAGATAAAAAGCAATCGAAGACAGAATCTCCACGCACGCACACAATAGCAAAGAACTCTTCAACATCATGAAGGAGTTTGCACCACCCACCAGAGAGGCAACTGACATTCCTCCCTCCCAAGACCTCTGCGACAGACTGAGCACCTTCTTTCACCACAAAATCCAAAGCATCTACGACAACTTCGTTGAAGATAACTAACACACGGAACCCTCCTCACCAACCACCCCAGACAAACTGAAACCAGTGATGGACAACTGGACAGCCCTCACCACCAAAGACACACTGAAGACTATGAAGTCAATCAACTCCGGGGACCCCACGGATCCCTGCCCCCACCACTTCTTCAACAGAGCCGCCGACTCTATCGCACCCATGCTCCACCACACCATTAACCGCTATCTGGCGAACGCCTCGTTCCCTGATGACTGGAAACACGCTGAGATCAACCATCTCCTAAAGAAACCCTCGGCTCACCCCACCGACCTCAAAAACTACAGACCCCTCTCCCTGCTCCCAGCGAACGTCATCGAGAAAGCCGTCAACAGCCAACACGCCACTTTCATCGAAGAGCACATCAGCCTCGACTCCTCTCAATCCGGCTTCAGAAAAAAACATAGCACGGAAACTGCCCTCCTCACCACAACAGATGACATCTGCACCCTACTGGACAAAGAAGAAACAGTAGCCCTCATCCTCCTTGACCTCTCAGCGGCATTCGATACAGTTTCCCACCGCACACTAATATGCAGACTCCACGAAGCAGGGATCCAGGACTGTAGTGTAGTTCCTATTTCCCTTATAGGCTCTGCGCATTGGAATAATATACACTATAGTTTTTGCATAGGACTAAGGTCAGTATGCTCTTATCAAGTACATTAAACTTAATTACTTTGTGTGAAAGCTAACTCAGAGGTCACTAGAAACTTCTCGAATAAACAAGAAGGGTTTAGTTTCTGACAACCGAATAAACATGAGAACTTTGTTTCCCTTAGAATCGGAACATGTCTCAGAATCGGGGATACAATAGATAACAGTTTCACTCAGTCAATCGTGCATGCTTAATTTCTCCAGAGTTACATAGAAATAGATAGATGGGCGTTTCAATAAAAGGATTTATTGAACAGTCTTGTTTCTCGTGTAAGAGATATGAGCTGTTACAATCATTAGACAGTAAGCAAGATATAATGTGCACAGCGTAAGCAGTAACAAGAAATAATACTGTAATAGCATTGTCTTTTTCTATGACATATATTTATATATACATACATAAATAACACAGGCTAAAAAAGTGAATACTCGTCTGATGCTTCTAAATTGTTCTACCCCAGTGTACCTAATCTAAGTGTAGTGCGAGGTAAGAAGTAGGTGCTGTTTTCTATAGTATGGTATATACTAAGTTTATATGCCAAGAGTCCCCCCTAGGTTCTAGTCATCTCCATACCTTTAGAATGAGAGAGGTGGGAATCTCTTTCCGGGTCTCAAACTCTAACACCCCGTGAAAGGAGTCAGAAAACCGGAAGCTGGAGTCTCTGCGAGCAGGGATGACAGTGTCTGGTCAGTGCGTCAGACCGGGATATGGTCTCTTCCAAACTTGCCGTGGCGAACCATGCAGTCAAGTCGTGCCGTGCCGTGGTTTGCCATGGTAAGGGAAGGCATATTTATACCTGGAAGGTGCTTAGGAATGCTAGCATTGATGTAAAGTCAGGCAGAGGAAAACATCATGGATGAACCCCTAAGGAATAGTAGTTCATGCATAATAGATGAGTTCTTGGAGAAATCAATAATCCTAGCTAGGGAAAGTCCATACGGCTTAAGGGTCTGGTTTCTAAGAACTCTTTGTGACGTGGGATGGACGGATGTAGGTGACCATGCCTGTATTTGGATTGCATGGCTAATGCCTAATTAAGGACTGGGATTCTATGCCTAAATAAGGGCAATGTGAATTGTACCTATATAAGGACATGATTCAGGGAAACCTATATACGGGCATCGAAATCGAAACACAACAGAACAAAGCCCTCGACTGGATGCGCTCCTTCCTCTCCCGCAGAACACAGTGGATCAGACTCCCCCCCCTTTCCTCTCGGACCCTAAACCAACCACCTGCTGAGTCCCTCAGGGGTCCTCCCTCAGCCCCACGCTCTTCAACATCTACATGGCTCCACTCGCCGCATCGTCAGAACCTTTGGACTCAACATTGTGTCATACGCACACAACACCCAACTTATCCTCTCCCTATCCAATGAACCCAACACCGCCAGACACAACTTTCGGGAAGGCATGGAAGCCGTCGCCAAATGGATGAAAAACAGCTGCCTACAACTAAACACCAACAAGACAGAAGTACTCATAATGGGACCAAACCCCGATGTTTGGAACGACACCTGGTGACCCCCCACCCACGGAAACCCACCCACCCCCACGGACCACGCTCACAACCTGGGAATCATCCTGGACTCCGAGCTCAAAATGGACCGCTAGATCAATGCCGTCTCGTCCACCTGCTTCCACACCCTCCGCCCCCTACATAAGACCTTCAAATGGATCCCCCTCAAACACAGAAAAACTGTCACTCACGCCCTGATCCCCAGCAGACTCGACTATGGCAACGCACTCTACGCCGGAATCAGCAAAAACTTCACCTGCAAACTACAGAACATCCAGAACGCTGCCGCAAGACTGATCCCCAACCTTCCAAGTCACTGCGCACACTAAACTGGCTCCCCATCGAGGCAAGAGTCACCTTCAAGATGCTCACCCACGTACACAAGTCCCTCCATGATACCAGACCATCATACCGAAGAGCCGACTCAATTTCCACGCACCCAAAATAACCCTACGATCAGCCCAGCTCTCCTACGCTGACCTCAAGACCTGGCTCTTCGGCGAACCCCCCCCCACCCCGATGGACCGGAACCTACACCGTCTCCCTCCCCCAGCATCTTGAGACCCTCACGGGTGAGTAGCGTTCTCTACAAATGCCTGATTGATTGATTGAAGTGGGAAGATTTCTAAGTACAAAACCCACATTTGAGTCTCAGCGTTATCTCAACTTACGGTCATCTTGGGCACTTCACACTGTTTACTGCCCAGAATTTGTTGACGCAAATGATAAGATTTCTTCACAGGAAAGAGGCAGTTCAGCCTTTAACACAGTCCCAACAGTTTGGACATTTTCACTTTGATGTCCAAAGCACACGGTTCAGTTTTCTGATAGTTTGTGCCAAGTACATGCTTGGCTCAGTTCTCATTTTACAAAAATTGGTAGGCGACCTCTGCTCAAAGTTCTACAATAATAACTAATAGATGATTATAGATAAATTAGAAATGTTTTCTTAAAAAAAACATATGAACTACTACTCATTTAATATTGCTGCTTTTGGTGAATTTGAAAATTTCACATGCACTATGAACTGCTGCCTTTGTGTCTATGTTTACTTTGGGCGAAAAAAGTATTTTCGCATGGAGGTTCAATTTTCCCACACATGGTTTGACAGTCCGGCAAACAACACGTACAAACACATTGCCTTTCAGGATATTTGTCCCCTTGTTTCTAAATTAACTTTTATGCATTATTAACATACAAACTTTAATATTGGATTATTTTGTACATCTGCCTTTTGTAAAACACAGCCATTGATTTTTTGTGTGCAAGGATGTTTTTTGACAGTCACAAGGAGCGTGCATGTAACTGTTAAATTGTATACAAATTTAATAGATTTTCACCTCACACACTCGCAAATTTAAAGATTGCTTATTAGCAGTTAGATTCTTTATTTAACTGTATTTTTAGCCTGCACAATTTCTCAATGTAAAATGCATTGCTTTTCATATCTTTACAGACAGAGCGTATTTTTTGCAAGCGTGTGTTTAAAGTTGCTTGGTTTATTTATTTATTTCTTTTTTTGCTGGCACGATTTATGAATATAAAATATATTGGGGCAAATGTACAAGAACTTAACGCTGCCGTAGCCTCAATTCTTTGACGTTACGGTGGCTTTTTTTTATCGCTGTAAGTTGCCCCTAACTGCAATTAGCAACACTTTTCTGGCTTAAACGTGAATTTTTAAGATCACCACTTCTGTTAGTGTGACTTACGAAAATGAGATGCCACGGGGGCGTTTCTGTGCAAAAACTGCTGCTAACCCCACTTCGCGATATTTACAATGAAATTCCCATATGGCGATAATCCCCCGAAACTGCGGCTAAGTCCAGTTAGAGGCAGTTTTTTAAGACTAGAAAATAGCTGGTCTTAAAAGTGGTGCAAAGACTTGGGACCACATATTAGATGTTTGGGTGCTGGACAGCATTGCAAGGAACATTGCTGCGCTGCCCTGCTCCAAAACAAAAGGTCCGGGATGTGCCCTATCAATATGATAAGGCAAATTCCTAGGCCTCCTTCATGAAAAGTGTTGCATCGCTGCGACAAAACAGTGTTGCGACAATTTTAACTGCGCCATCCTTGCAACACCATGGATGCACTGTATTCAATGTACGGCGCTCCATGTCGCAATCAATGATAGATACGTCTGGAATCCTGATATATCTGGCAGCGCTAAAGTCACCCATTGCTACAGTTGGGTTGCAAGCATGATGCAACTCCAGCAATGCATGGGGCCAGCATATCCCTATGGCACTGCTTCACCCTTACACCTGCCATGAGGCAGGTACAAGGTTTTGACGCAGTGGTGTCCTATAATTGTCCCTGTGAAATCTGAGAGACCTCACTGCTCCAATCCTACAAGGTTTTGTTGTGTGGAAACGCCCACCCTGCGTACATCATACCAGATGCAGGGTTTCACAAGTTCACGCATGTGCTTAGATGCGTCACTTTGTAAATACGGCGCAATGTGGTGCAAGATTCACACTGCAAGTACCTCAAGAAAATAACGCACCAGTGGACTTAAACTTCTAGAATCAGCTCAGGATTAAGCCTACCTGTCTTTTTTTCCCTACGATGATGCACAATGGCTGCCACGTTGCCACGTGCCAACACAGGCACCCTTGCACCATGGTGCAAGGGTGACTGTGTTGCGGAGTTGATTGATGTTGTGGCTCCCTCTCTACTCGAGACGTCTGCAGGTGCTTCTGGACTATTGGAGGGCAGGAGTGAACCAGTTGGCCTTCTTGAAGTGTTGTTTGCCTGATCTTTTCTTGAAGGGTACCAGGGTGTCGGGGCAGTTGGAGATCCATGTGTGGAGGTTGCGCGCCTCGATGTTGGCATCTGTAAGTGTTGGCGGAGTGGTGGTACTGTGGAGTTGACGAGAAGTTCTTCGGTGGCCTTGATCCAGCTGCAAGGGGGGGTGATGATGGCAGTGGTGTATGGTGGGCGTAGTGAAGGCGTGGTGTTGGCGAGGTTCACCAGGAGGGGGGTGGTGTTCTGATCACTGGGGTTGTCCAGGTGGAACTTGAGGTCACCAAGTAGGATGTAGTCAGTGGATGGGGGAGACTGGGGTGCGATGAGGTTTACAATGGCATCAGTGAATGGGGGTTCATGAACCAGGGTGCCTGTAGACGAGGGTGCCGCGGAGGGTGGTGTTGGTCCGGATCTGGTAGTGGAGGTGTTCCATTCTTGCCGTTGGGTCATTAGAGTGCATGGTCAGTCAGAGTGTGCCCTTGTAGATGATGGCAATGCTTCCTCCTGGATGGTCGGGGTGATCCTTGTGGGTGATTTTGTAGCCGTCGGGGATGGCGATGACGATATTTGTCCGGAGGAGAGGTTGGTCCAGGTTTACGTGAAGAAGGCGATGTCTGAAGAGGTGGCGTCAAGGAGGTTGCAGATTTCTGTGGTGTATTTGTGGAGGGACCGCACGGTGAGGATTATGCAGTTGAGCCGGTCAGGTGTGCTGTTGGTCGGCTGGCCGGCAAGAGGCGCTAGTGTGCTGATGTGGCAGGAGGTGCGTTTGCACTTTTGGCAGGCACTGGGTGCAAAGGTATTCTTCTGTGATGCTAGAAGGCTGACGGCATGGCGTCCAGGGTGGAGGTCAAGGAGGGTGCTGGCGTCGTAGTGGTGGAGTGTCCTAGAGTCAGGGTCCCTGGTGCTGGGCGCGGTGCAGGGACAGACAGACGCAAACAGGCTTGCCTTCGGCGCACCAGTGGCATGCCTGATGTGCATGGCCACACAACATCTGCCATTAGGTAGTGCTGTAGGGGGGCTGGGAAGCTGGGAAGTGAGAAACACGGGAAAGGACACTGGAGGGAGCGGGGATGTGGGGGATGCTGTGGCAACGAGGGAGATGATAGGGAAAAAGTAACTGTAAAAAAAGCACAGGAAAAACAAAGCCAAACAAAGCAAAAATAAAAAAAGACGAAGGTAGAAAAGCAATGAAGAAGAGTAGAAAGATTAATAGGAACAGCAGAAAAGAGGGGCTGGAGGGCAGTCAAGCTGCAGAGCAGTGAAGCCCTATAACTGAACCACTGGGGATGATGCGAAGGCAGGAGCCGGGGGGTGGAAGAGGGTTCTCAAACATTTGACCTCTGGGTCAGAGGAACCAGCAGCAGCAGATGGGGACAGCAGCAGCAGCAACCAGACGGTGCAGCACTGTGGGAAGAGGAAGTCCACTAAGGGTTAGTCCCTAGTGCACACAAAGGCATACTAACAGAGGGCAAGGAAAGGCAGCACCACCCAGTTGCCTCTTCCGATCTAACAGTGGCGAACAGATTCCGTGTTCCTCAGTGACTAACGGCAGATTAAGCTACGTACCCAAGGGCCTGGGCCAGAACCAGCCGATGCCCCTGGCACTCACTGTCAACAATGGCCGATCCCAGCAACTTGAGCCAGTTAGTAAGGTCCCCCACCAGTCTTATGCGGTGCCCTCGGTGATGTAGGTCAGCTGCACCGCAGGGATTGCTCAGGGCGTGGTGTGCATCACCCACAGGTGCTAAACCTGAGCCCGACTCGCCCCCGGGCCTCCTGGTATGCAATGCAGACCTCCCTACATTGGTGCATCTACCATTCACAGCTCCAAGGTGTGCCAGGTGGTCTTCTCACACAGGTCAGCAACGTTTCTCCATGCGACCTGCCAGACTTCACCACCAGGTAAGGGTGATCTCCAATGCCTCAATGTCTACCACCACGGCCCAGCAACTCCCCAGCACGTCTGCCTCCCACTCTGGGTCACTGACATAGGCCCAGTGAGGTCTCTGGGCCCCGGGGACTGTCCCCACTTTCAAGGTTTTGGCTGCCATGGTGTTGCAAGGAGGTTGCTATGACAATTCATGCATTACTGGTTTTTCCAAGACATGCGCCTTGTTTCATAACTGTAGCCCTGAATCTGCATTTCTCCTTCCCTAGGGACTCTGGCTGGTCATCCTGGCTATTGGGGTTTTTTGGGGGGTTGTTGATCTGTGCTGCACTTGGCCCTGGATGCTCCGTTCTGCATCCCATTGGTTTTATTTTCTATTTTCAATTGGAGGTGGACTTATAGGCAAATTTTGCTTCTAGAGGCAAAAAAACTTACGTTGGGCTGACTAACGTGAGTTTTTTTCCAGGTATTGGGCCTTTCGTCACTTTTCTCTCACTAACATCAAAATGTTTATCGCCTTGAGCTAGTGTTAGAGGCTATTTTCACTGTGTCTAGCTGTTACTATCGCCATGTAGTGGCGTATTGTAAATATATCGCTAACAGGGCGATAGTTTTTGGTGATAGGCCTTGTTAAGAAAACTGGCGCTAATTAGCGTTAGCGTTAGTTAGCAGCAGTTCTTGTACATATACCCCATAGTGTTTTTTTGTTTGCAAACAACAACATTTTCTTTGTTTTGCAAAGACGTTTTGACATGCACACACAACAGCTACATGGCATGCGGAAATGATTGGTTTTTATCTCACACGCTCACAAATTTCAGGATCAATTAGTAATAGTTGCATTCTTTTTTATCAGTATTTTTAGACTGCACGATTTCTCAATATCAAATAAATTGCGTTTTATTTCTTTACAGACAGAACATATTTTGGGCAAGCTTGTTTTTACAGTCCCAAGGAAAGCGCATAGAACTATTACATTGCATACGGAAGTGATTGTCTTTCATCAGATGCATGAGATGGAAACTCATATTTGCCAGTTCAAACTGCTCACCCACAAGTCAAGGGAAGAGTAGTAAGGAGGTTAAGACAAGGTCTCACGATAGAGGCAGAGTAAGTGTAGTTCAGGGGAAATGCTGGGCAGGTGCAAACACTTGCAACTGTCGCCCAGTGGGTCAGTCAGAAACTTACATTTAAAGTCAACAAGGCCCTGAGGGCTGTGAGAAAAGTCCCTAATAACTAATTTCTAATACTAGACCTAGAGAGAGCAAAAATGACATACACTTGGAGGAAGGAAACAAAGCCAGAAATGCTTTCTGGGCCAAACTAATCTGGGATGTTAAGTATCACAATTCAAACTCATTCTGGAGAATGGTAAACAACATAAACCCTTGAAATGCTGGCTAGTCTCCAACCTCTCCGAGCAAACCTGGTCCTACCTTCTACTCACTCACTTCAATACAGACTGTGTCAGTATCCCAGAGAACTCTAACTCAAAGCGACTATCCAACCTAGTCAGGGAGAACTCCGCCAAGCCTGAAGACAGCACAACAATTGCACAATAAGTTGTAGAAAACTCCCATAATTTATTTAAGGATATACCAAATATCTGTGCTAATTCCATCCAAAGGCAGATCAATAATGGTCGCAGGGGCCCCGGGCCCAAACGGCATTTCGCCAGTCATCTATAAAGAAGATGCAACACAATGGGCAAATCACATGGTCCCCCTATTTAAGTATGCCCTTATAGAAAATGGAGTTCCATCGCCCTGGAAATGCTCCATTATATCACCAATCTTCAAAGACCAAGCCAGTCCAGAGAACAACAGGCTAGTTGCCCTCAGCGACAACCAGGCAAAGTACTATGCTGGTGTACTACTGGAACATCTGATGGACTGAGCAACCACAAAGACCATAAAACCTGTTAACCAAACCGGTTTCACAAAAAGATTGGAACATTAACTAACGTCATGGAACTGTTGTTACTAATGAGACATTTCCTAGCTATCATAAAGGAAAGTTTCCAATTCTATGAAGGACACAGGGGCGAGAATTAGACTTTTCTTCCTTCGCTTTTATTACAATAATTAAGCTCCAGCAGCTAGATCCTAAGGCCAACTATGAACAAAAAACTAAATTTCCCATGAACCATAGGGAAAAGAAACAATAACAAGTCCACCAATCAGGCATCAGCCAGCCGTATAATGTCCTGTGAAGCCTATCTAGCCTCCTTTTTCTTCCTGCGACTGCTGTCGTCCTCCAATATGATCATTCCTGTTTATTGGATTCCTCCCATGGGGACAAAATTGACATGTTATTGCCACTGAACCGGACAATGTATCATTGAGTACAAAACAATCAATATCAGAGCATTGAAAACAGTAAAAGGAGCATAATTGGTATTATAAGAATACTTTAGCATAAATACACCGATCTGAGTACCAATCATTGGTATCTATGAACCTCACCAAAACCACATCTTTGCAATGGGAGGGAAGAAAACATTTTGAGGCAAACAGTTCCTGGGGGATGAGGGGGGGGGCTAATCCTCGCCTCTATGTCCTTAATAGAATTGGAAACTTTCCTTTACGATAGCTAGGAAATATCTCATTCTACGGCAGGAAACGGAGGTGAGGATTAGGCTAGTTCAAAGCTTACCCAACACAACTCTTGCCAGAGAGGGAACCGGTTTAAAATAGAAGGTCTTAAAGGTGGAATCATTTGACCAATCGACTGCCTTGAGAATATCCTCTAGGCGAGCCCCAAGACAGAAAGCTTTAGAAGCCATAGCCCCTCTCACTGAGTGGGCTCCAAATTTGGAGGTGTCAATTCCAGCTTCTTGCATGAACCACCTGACCCATCTGGCAATCATAGGGGACGAAAGGGCTTTGTGAGAGCAATCAACGATTTTCTCTATGAGGACAGAGTTTGTCAGTCATTCATTCATATGCCTTAATAGTGGGAACCACACACAATTTAGAGGACTGCCTCAACGATGGGTAGGAAACCAGTGTAGAACCAGTCTTCGTTCTACGAGAAATGTGAAATTTTACCCCCTCCGGGGTGAAGATTCTACCTGTTATGTCCAGAGATCTGACATCCGAAACACGTCGACAGGATAACAAACACAGCAATATCGCCATCTTTGCCGATATTTGTTGTTTTCTGGAAATATATTGATTAGAGGGCCAAGATTGGAAGAGGAGAAGAACCTTGTTAACGTCCCAAAGGGACGTGTATCTGGGTTCTGGAGGAACTGAGAGCCTGATACCTTTCATCAGTTTTCTGACCCATGGGTGATCCCCTACTTCATGTCCATCCATCGGGAGGTGGCCCACCGAGATCGCTGACCTGTATGTGTTAATGGACCGATACCAGAAACCCTTGGATGTCAGGGCTGCCAGAAAATTCACCACCTGGACAATGTCCGCCCCCAAGGGATCAATTTGGAGTTGGAGACACCAACCCAGCCATCCGGGCCAGGGGGAGCCATACCGCTTATTGGTATTGTCTGCCCAGGCCTTCACAAGTAAGGAGGAAGCCTGTGCTGGAAGGCCTAGGACTTTCCAACGACTCCTGTAACCCTCCAGGCCATGAGGTGGAGAGATCCCACTAGAACCATCGGGTGAGGATTGCTCTGGTGATCCCTGAGGAGATAGGGAAACAGGGGTAGAGGAATTGGAAAATCCCAAGAAAGTTCCATCATCGCTGGAAACCAAGCTTGAGATCTCCTAATTGGTGTGATCACCACTACATCTGCGCCCTACCTGTGCACTTGAGCAGTTAGCCTTGTGATCATTGCGAACGAGGGAAAGGCGTAGGACCGTTCCTTGCTCCAATCCTGGAGGAAGGCATCCATAGCTGTCGCATGAGGGTCCGGCTTCCAACTGCAATACCTGTCAAGCTGGAAATCCAACCGGGATGCAGAGATCCATGAAAAAAGGGCCCCACCTGTCCTGGATCAGCCAAAAGACCTGAGGATTTAGTTTCCATTTGCACTCTCGCCACTGGAGAGATTCCAGCCTATCTGCCACTTGGTTGGGTCTGGTCCAGATCTGAAAACGCCTTCCCCCCGAGATGATTGACGTAGCGCACTGCAGCCACGTTGTCCATTTTGAGGAGAACCTAGCAGTTCACCTTCTCTTTGGTCCAGCATCGGATAGCGAACAACCCTGCCATAAGCTCCAGACAATTTATGTGCAGAGACTGTTCAGTGGAGGGCCATTTTCCAGCAGAGGAGAACTCTCCACATCGCGCGCCCCATCCGCAGTCACTGACTCGATCACCAAGTCGGGTTGCGAGCCAAAAATTGCGCTTGCGCTCCATGCCTGAATGTGGGCCGGCCACCAGTTCATCTCCTCGACTGCTTCGGAGGACAACGGGACTGTCTGCGAGTACAAGAGTCCCTTCCTGAGATGTTCGATCTTCAAACGCTGGAGGGCCCTGTAATGGAGGCGGCCAGGAAAAATCGCTTGTATGGAGGATGAATGAAGACCCACTATCCACGCCAGATGATGGAGGGATATGTGAGATTTGGAGATGGTTCTCCGTAACCCATGGTGTTTCTTGGCCAGTTTGCGCAGGGGAAGGCTGAGGGATGCCTCGACTGACTTTACCAAGAAACCCAGGAACTCGATTGACTGTAATGGGGTGAGAACGGACTTCTCCTAGTTTATTACGAACCCCAGAGATTCCAAAAGGTCCACAGTCATTTGCAAGTGTGACGCCAGTCGAACCGGACACTGACCCATGAGAAGTATATCATCGAGGTAAATGATGAGGCGTTTACCCCGAGCTCGCAAGTGTTCTACCACTGGCCAAATGAGCTTGGTGAAGCACCAAGAGGCGGAAGAAAGACCGAATGGGAGGGAAGAAAACTCGAAAACCTGAAACTCCCAAACAAACTGAAGGAACCGCCTGTGCGGAGGGAATATTGAAGCCGCTGGGTAGCCATCTTTAAGGTCCAGGCGGACCATCCAAACGGAACGTTGGAGAAGATCCCGTAAGAGGTGAATACCCTCCATCTTGAAATGGCGATAGAAAAGCCAAGAATTGAAATCCTTCAGATTGATGATGGGACGTTGTCTGCCATCCCTCTTTTCCACTACAAACAGGTTTCTTTCAAACCCCTGGGGTGGATCTCTGACCTCACTGTCACCCTCTTCTGCAAAAGACTGTCCACTTCCTGACTCCACAAGACCTTTTGGTCGGGGGGGTGGAAATAAGGGAGCAGGAGGATGGGTCTGAGAATTCGATATGGAAACCACTCACAGTCTCGAGCACCCACGCATCTAAGGAAAGCTTGCCCAATTCGCTTGAAAATGGGCCAAACGCCCCCCAATCAAAATCCCCTTCGAGTCCTGAACTCTTACCTTGGGATTTGTTCAGGCTGCCTCTGTGGCCGCCTCTGATTCTGTGGTGACTGGGGTAAGATTTGGTCTGGTAGAAGTTACCAAACTTCTCAGGGTCTTGCCACTGGCCACGTCTGGAATCTCCACCTTTGGAGGCTATCTGGAAAGGACGGCCGGATGAGCCCCACCTTCCTCGACCGGCTGCGGCAAAAACAAAGGGGGTAAAGATCCGCTTAATCAAGGATTGTGCTTTGTCAAGGGAATTGTACGTGTTAACAAACTTCCAAAGTAACAAACTTCCAAAGTTCCTTTATAAAAGGATCCCCAAAGAGGTTTTCCTGTGCAATTGTTACCGCTTCAAAAGTGGACAGCTCCCCCAACTTCAGATCAAATTTAATGAGTAACGACCTGCGCCTCTCAGTAGAGATGGCACAGTTGGCGTTCTCCAAAAACATGATGGCTCTTTGGGCCCAATTATATAAAACGTCTGGGGAAATCAGGGAACCTGAGGCCTTGGCGTCCTCTGCAATATCCATGATTTTGGCCATAGGACCGGCGACATCCAGGAGTTTATCCTGACATGAACGCCAGGAGCGGTCAATGCCCTTTTTGTGGTCACGGACAAATTTGGCTAGGAAAGTGACCATCTTGGGGTTGATTTCCGGAGTGACGGCCACTTTCCCTTCCAAAGACACCCTCTAACCTCTTTGTCTAGGGGTTTTCTGAGACAACTGGCCATGTAGGCTCCAGTGCGCAGATCTAGGATGCAAAAGGTCATCTGGGTTTAACAAATCCCCCTACGCCGTGAGATCCGAGCCTCCGGAAGGGTTCAACTCCCCCTGAGGTGCAGATACCGGGCGCCACGGTCTAGACCCATCACCGTCCCAGTCAGAAGTGTTGGGGGAATCAACCCCCTCCCCTTGGTCCAATGATGGTGGAGACAGAGGAGCCGGCCCAAAGGGCCTGGTGTCTGGGGATCTGGGATGGGTTGAGTGTCCAAGAAAGCCATTTTGAGGGACGCAAAAGCATCTAGAACGAATCCAGTGTCGTCCGCGCACTTGCACTTGTCCATGATCTGGGGTGGGGCAACCTGTGGAGCTAAGACCTGCCCTGGAGTTAGCGGGGCCGGGAGCCCACTGACATCTTCCCTCGGTTTGAGGGGTTGCTGGCACTGCGCCTGGAGTGCCGCTAATTTCTTCTCCGGGGGGGCTACCACCTGCGACACAGCCTTGAGGATGGAAACATCCATTACCTCACAGAACTGGTCGTTAATAGGGAGGTAAGTAATCTCTTCCTCCTCCAAATAATCCCCAGACTCATCGTAGTCCATGGACTCCATAATCACCAGGGGACAAATAAAGCCCACCAACAAAGAGGGAAATTACAGGTAAGTACTAGTAAATAGTAGTCTCAAAACACTGTGGGACTGAAAGCTCACCGACACAGAGGGTATATTATAGGTAAGAACCAGTAAAAGTAGTTTCAAACACTGTGGGACTGCCCCCTTAATGAATTGGGTTTATAGCACCTGAGGTGTCTCAAGGTAACTGAATAGGTCTTACCCCATAGGGTGTTGTCCCTTCAGGCGCTGGTTCGCACTCAGGACCCTGAATAAACCAGCCAAACTCCTCATGCGAGCAGAGCCAAGCTAATTAAAGCACCCGACTTGCAAGACTGAAAGCATAGTGCCTCAAGGCTAAAATTAGACTTCCCCCGAGTCAAAACCACAGCCGGAGAGCTCGCGCTGTCAAATCTGAAGAAACTGACGCATCTGACGTGCTCCGGCTGCCGGGGAGTTGAGGTGCGCAGAGCGCACATCCTGAAAGGCGCTGGCCCCCTGCCGGTCAGAAGACTGCACCGCGCCACTAGCCACACTAAGCCACGTAGGAGCATTGGGGGCTCCCGCGGCTTGAAGCACAGAATAAACAAAGGGAGCCGCGTAGGAGCGCTAAAAGCCCTGCGGCGTCCCTGATCAAGCAAACAGCAATTAAGCAATCACAAAGTTAATCGGCGACCGCAAGAGAACCTGAAAGCTCTTGCGGTGCCCAATCAGATAGCAAAATCAGTAAATCCAAGTAAACAATCAAACACTTATCTGACGTGCTGCTGGAGCAGCAAAGAAAGAGGAGGCTAGAGAGGCTTCACAGGACATTATACAGCTGGCTGATGCCTGATTGGTGGACTTGTTATTGTCTCTTTTCCCTATGGTTCATGCGAAATTGAGTTTTTTGTTCATAGATGGCCTTAGGAAATGGCTGCTGGAGCTTAATTTTTGTAATAAAAGCAAAGGAAGCAAGCTTAATCCTCGCCTCTGTGTCCTGCCATAAAATTGGCTCTTACAAGGCCTACCATATTCCCCTAATATAGACTCCAAAGCTGCATTTGTGTTGATCGGAAAAGGCTGTAGCGCAAACTATCCAACTGGAATATTCAATTACCACTCTTAAAAGCAATTGAAAACCTGCACAACAACACATGGGTTAGAATAAAATTGGGAAATGGCACCAACTTGCCAAGGGCAATACCCACAATGTAGGGACTCATACAGGGATGTATCCTCGCACCTCCTTGTTTCAACTTGTTTCTTGTCGATCTATCACCGGCTCTAAACCAGATCAATTCTCACACTCAAAAAATTGGAGCAATTATCTATTCTGTTTTTTAGGCATACAACTTAATACTGATTAGCAGAACCAAGGTTGATCCGCATGGTCTGTTGAACATAAGCCTGGACTACTCGAGGAAAAATAGCATAGCAATAAGCATGAAGAAAACAAATACCATGTCCAGTATGAGAAGGGGCATATCGCAAGACCGTTTGTTCCTCGACGCCGCAAGACTCATGACAGCCAGAGACTACAAATATTTGGACCTACTTTTTGACAGTAAAGGAAATTTCCAATGTCACAAAGAGGAAATAGAAATGGGATCACACAGGCAATGGCACTCAGGACCGTATTTAAACAACTAAAAGGGCCCTTGTACACCCCCATATTGGACGTTGCCCAGGCAAAGGTAACCCCCACCCTAGCCTGGGTGGGAAGTGCTGCGGGGGCGAGACGGGGAGCCCCTTCACCAAGCCACAGTGAGGATTTATAGGCAAAATTAAGTTATCCAATCATACATCTCTGGCATAGACCAGAATGGAAATCGGCCTAGTTAAATGGTGCTAGCCAGAAAAGCGGCCTTCACCATCTGCTACTACAAATTCAAAACTTTTGATAAAAACACTATAGTTTATAACATACGGCTAGAGATAACAGACATTACATTCACCCACCAGATAATATCTCAATACAATAATCTCCATGTTTGGTCTAAAAGAACTCCTCTGCCAGGTACGACTCCTTCAGAAAAGTAGCAAACAAAACAGCAAAAACAAAAATGCTCCTGAAGGACAAAGCCACATTAGCCAAAAGACAGCATGCTTGGATGGTCCTGAAGAGTTATAAGACCTTGAAGCTGCTAAAATATTTGGGAGACCTCATCAATAGCGTGCTTAAAGTAAAATACTTGAAACACTAACTGGGCCTCCTACCATCAATACTGCATGCTCATCCATGTCTAAGAAGGGACAACTCAGGCAGCTGCAGGTTGTGTGGCCACATAAAGGAGAACATAATTATCATCCTGTGCCTAGGTAAAGGGACTCTTAGCCTCCGCCGAGTCTTGCTTCGACCAATCGGGAACCAAAAAGACCTTTGCTCCTGCGGACAAGCAGTAATCACTTGTCTTAGCTTGGTAGATCCACAACTAATATTCCGGACTGTCAAATACTTTAGGGGGTGGAAAACAAATTAACAAAAGTGGTCATCCACACTGATAAAAGATTTCTTACCAAACTGGCTGCTATTTATTGTGCCAAGCATGATGTTTTGGGCGCAACTGATCATGATCCTTGTTAAAAGACTTATTCAACTGGCTGCTGCAAACTGCATTGTGCACTTTATTTGGCACTCCTTCTGCACTTTAACCACCTTAATGCCCCCTGACCCAAAGCATCGGTGACCTGGCCAACGTTACAGCACAATGTCATAGTCCTGAGGGTATCGACCAGCTTCGTGCATTTACCTCCAGTAACTGTTTGCACTTTACACTCCAGATGCCAATGCTCTCATGGTCTGTAATCTGTCTCAATCTGTATTTTAGCCCTTTTTCAAATTCGTTTTTTATGGATCTGTTCGTCTTGTATGTGTAAAGGTTTTTATTAATCATGCATAATAAACTTATTATTATTATTATGATATTCTCCATTCCATAATAGCACTTAGCATTTTCCTTTCCTTTACCTCTTTCACCACACATTCATTTTGCCTCCCCTCACCCGTCAAATTACATTGCCTCTTTTTTCCGAGTTCAGAAGAGTGGGAACTCTCCAATTCACCAAAGTTAACAAGTTTACTTTACTACTGTCGAAGATATGTTGCCGCCAGGGTAGCTTTCCCTATCGGTTTTATGGCTTACATTTTAGCAATTTGATATCACATCTTTCCACCTTGTCCCCTAATTCCTTTTCCTTTTTATGTCTCGCGCCTAGCGATGCAGTGCGCGGCACTGCTCGCACAGCGAGAGTCCTTTTGTCCGGGGTTCCAAAACAGACCATGGAATTGTACACGCTCATGCGTGTATTTTTACATTTGAGGCCTGCTATTGGCCTTTGCCTACGTGTTTTTTTTTAAAGATAGCACACAATAGGCCAAAGGCGGGTGCATTGCTCCACCCATGGCCTATTGGTGTCTATTACGCGCATTTCTGCCATATGGGTCAATTATCGTGCCCAGACACAGGTGCGATAATTGAAACCATATGGCTCGCTGTGGCACGCCCACCACTCGTGGGCTTCTTTGTTTTTGAAGCGATCGCGAAAGTGAAAGCGGTCGCTTTCCTTGCCGCTTGCTTCTGCCTTCTCGTTTTTTTCTTGCTTGTTACAGATAGAGCTCGTTCTGGCACTTTGTGTGCAATCTCCCTCTCCATTGATTAGGGAAAATATGTCCTTTTTTGTCGCTCTATGTTCTAGTCAATGCCTCCCTGAATGTCTTTATAAGTGCTTTGCAATTGATTATTCAATAACAGTACAGAAGGCAGAATGCTCGGCAGTGAGGAGTTGGGACGCGCTGCGGACGCTGCTTCAGGACGGAATACAATAGCTCGACAAACTATGCCGCGGATTCGCTGGTTTTCATCTGCTAGGAAGTAATTCGCTGCACCACCGTTCAATCAATGGATCTGAAGCTGGGAGCTGCCACTTACCAGCTCTCCTGGTGGGTATCGTTCTTGTTTACAAAGGTAAGCCATACCATAGAACATAACACAGCATTTAAAATTGCATTTAAGCTTATGCATTGATCAAGTTAACTTGTGATATATAATATATAGTAAGCCATTTGGCAGTATTTCAATAATTCATTTCTAAGCAGGCTAGCGAATTGCTTAACATTTTAGATATTATGTCGTATACCCAACAGCACTAACCAGAATATCGGGTTAGCAACCAAGGTGACCTAAAAAGCATTTGACAGAAGTTCTATCTGTTTCTCGTACAAATGCACCGTTCTTGGACTGACCGATATTACAATTGTAGGCATCGCAGTGAAGCATGCTTTGGCTCAACATTTAAAATTTCAGCCTACTATATATGTTTTATCAAATCATTTCATAGGACATGTCTGGTACTTCAACAATCTATGTTATTGCTTTTACGGCAGAGGTATTGGCTTGCTATGGTAATTTGGCTTTTAATTCAATTGGCTAGCCAGACTATTAAACTGGAATGAAGTTAGCATGACAGACATTTAAAAACGGGAGAAAATTACATCTCTTCCTCGTACAAATATGCAATTCACGAGCCATTGGGAAAGGCCGGGCTTATAAAAGGGGGCAATGGCTCCCCTCGATTAACATTATACAGTTGTGTGGCTGACTGGGGAGCTAACAAGGAAGTACGTGTATTATAAAAGGCTTCTATCGGATGTTAAAAATACTTTGCAAATATGGCCCAGGCAAAACTAGATGCAGTGTGTTTCAAGGGCAGGCGCTCTTCGCTCATGCTGCCTATGCAACTGGTAGATAATGTGATGTGCTAATATAAAGTGTTTCTATCGGGTTTTATAAGAAAAGGCCTTAAGCAGCTACTCAATTACTATGTCAAATTCCTGCAATCATCTACTAATGTATTGATGTGAACGTGCAAATTCGGTAACTAAAGGTGCAATTTATCAAATAGTAATCCTATAATAGGTGTTATCCCTCTTCAACTAAATACGGTAAGATCATCAAGGCCAGGCCTGCTTGCTCGGCTCACTCAAGCGGGACTGGGGTGCTACCCAAAAAAATGAAAAGAAAAAAACACAATCTAGGACTCCTGGGAGCTAAGACGGGGGCCCAGGTTCATATAGCGGGGTGGTCAGCATGAGACGTTATTCTCCCTTCTTCCACCATTGGGATGATGTGTTGTAGATGGGGGGCCAGTTTCAAATAGGAGGATGCCCATCATGAGAGTCAACAGGCGGTGTAAATATAAGAGGCCACCAGAGTCAAATATTTCAGCGCAGAGCCATAAGGATAAGACGGCTTTTCAGTGCCTTATGTTGCAATGTCGTTCTTAGAATGCGTGCTCTATTGCTGTGTTTTACTGAGACTCTGGTGCCAACATGCCTGAGATGAAAATTTCCATTCTTTGTTTTTACAAATATGAAAGCTTAAATGTGGCTACAGAAAAAAAACAGCATTTTCAATGCAATAGGTCTCGCATTTGTGAGAGTTTAAGCGATTGTCATTGTAAATGACAATGCCTTTTATTTATATTTTAAAAACCAAAACATACAGAAAAGGCATTGTTATTTACACTGTCAATAGCTCAAACTCGTGTAAATGCGAGACCTATTGCATTGCAAATGCTTGTTTGAATTCCCACTTTATTTTTGAAGAGTAACTTAACAACCCTTGCATTATCTCATAGTTAAAAACATACTTATATCCCTTCTTCCTAAGCCCCTACTGTCAAGCATACTGCAAACATTCAGTGCTAGTAACTTGTTTCATTCTTATCTGTGATTACATTTTCGAAGTAACCCTTGAACAGCTGATACTTCCTTATACATCAGAAATTCTGCATTCCACAAGACCTCAGCTTTGATTATTCAATTATTTGAGCTTAAACTCCCAATGCTTTTATCTCTGAGATAATATTTATGATTATTTTTCGCTTTGTCAGCAGCATCTAATGATAAATCGAGAACACCATATAAGAGAAGCCTGAGAAGGCCTGAGTTGACTTGACTGCCCTTACCTTTTCGAAGACCTGCTCTTTAATTCTGTATGCAATAATAGTCTGTGCTGGACCATCTTTCTTTGACTTCTAAAATTGAATCCTGTACCTCTAGCAACTGTTCAATTGTTTGACTTTTCTTTTGAATCAGCCTGTGATGTTTCTCTGAGGAACTTTGTGGATTACTGCTCCACTAAAGGAAGGCTCCACTTCTCCATCCTACGGGACTCATAAGCACCTGTTATTTGTTCTTCTAAATGTATTCTCCAGATCGCTCGGTTTTCCGCTGTAATTTCCTTAAATCAGAATCGGTGTTGTTTTTTCCTTATCTGGCAGCAGCCTTCCATGATGTAAATATCTTTTCTACAGTAACAATATAACTGAAGATCTTCTGTAACTTCCCATTAGCACAGTTGCTGTCCTTTTAAACTCTGCTAAATATTTTTTCTAAATTCTTCAGCATCATTTAGTTGGTTTTTTTAGCCCTTTTTTCCAAAACTTCAGTGATTATCCGCGAAGACTGAATGATCTTTTATAAATTTTCTTGCATCCTTTGTCTGATCCCGTTCTCCAATCACTACTGTTACTATGGCTAAGAAGGTAGGAGCTTGGCACAGAGTCAAAGAAACATCTTTTCTCAGTACATTAATGTTAGCCATTTAAAAAAAGCAAAATAAATAAATGAACCTTCTTTCCTTTGTTTTCTGTATTTTAAGCTTGTTTCCATTTTTTGCGGAGAGCCCCTTTTTACTGACAAAGGGAGACTTTTGTCATCTGGCTGTAATCTTCTTTCTTTTCCTTATTGTCTTCCTTATTTCTAATCAGGATATGACTAACTGGAAAGGTTTCCAGAGAAGGACCATCCTCTTCTGCTTAGGGTACTTGTTCCAACATCTCCCTTTCCGTCTGTTCCTCGGGTCTTCCTAGATTTTGAATATGCAAGGCAGACTCCGATTCTTGTCATGGAGTAATGCATTTCATTGTTAAAAACCTGGAACTCCAGTTTGATTTCCAAAACAAAAAGCGATCACTGGGTTTATATCCCTTGTACAACCTTTTTGATGGATGAGAGGTTTAATGAACTCATTCATCACCTTGAATGCCTATTGATTTCACCTGGAGCTTCCCCCTCACTTCTTTTCCCCAGACTACTCTTCCATCGTGCTTCCTAGCACTAAAGGGGTGGCATCTTTTCTTTACGGCCTTATCCTTCTGCACATCAGCACAAAACGTTTCAGTCTAGTAACTGTGATGATTATGATTTAAAAATATTACAATTCATGTTTAGGTCTTGCGTGAGACAGCACATGATCTTGAAGTTTCTTGTAAATAATAAAAAAATAAACCCTGTAAATTACTAACCATTGTTTGGCTTCGACATCCCTCTCATTCCCTTGCTTCTCGTTGGACAGAGCCATTGCTTTCACTTTATCTTCATTTGTTTATCTGTTCAGTGAAGCAAGGACCTAGTAAAGCTTCCCATCTGCGACCAGTGTCCTTTCACTGGCCGTGCGCTTCTGGAGGTACCTTTTTTAATTTTCTTTGTTGCACTCCACAGGAGTACATGTGGTTTCTTCCTCCCCCTAACTGTGGTGTGTTGTGATACCTCCTGCCCTCCAGTGGTGCTTGCACTGTCCCCTTCCCATGCTCCTCCCACTGGCCGTGCTCTTACTTGCTTTCTCACTCCTCCACCCACCGTCCGTGGTGTAGCTTGCTCCCTCACACCCAGTGTCAGTCTGTGGTCTTTCTTGGCCCGCCTCGCTCCCTCATATTGCTTGCCCATCCCACCCTCCAACATTTTATTCCTCCCATACAAGCCCCCACCAGCCTTGTCCTGTTTTGCTTGTTTATATTTTGCAGTTTAAATTATTGGTTTCATTGCTCATTTTAACTTACTCTATGGGATTGTGCCTGACAGGGAGACTTAAGAAGCTAAGGCGGAAACACCAGCACTAGTTTTGGTTTTAGGGACAGTGGAAGTAGCTGAAAGACAGACAGGCCCCCACTTTTATGGTGTTTGCATGCAGTGTGTTATGTTATGTTATGTTATAGTGTTTTTGTATAGCACCTATCACCGCCGGTCTCTAAGCGCTCACACAGAAAAGGAACATAACCTTCTGTCTCCTCGATCACCTCCTCGTTTGCAGTGTCCTCTGGTGAAAGTGCTGATGATGACACTGGAAACCCCTATTCAGGAGAACGGACAGGGTGTATTACCTCCCACTGGTGAAGTATCTTCTAATTTCTTTCTTCTTATTCCTCCTTTCCTTTGATTTTTTTCCTGTTTTTAAAATTTGTTTTCTTTTCCTCTTCATCTTACTACTCTGGGCTTCCATCTGATGTCGTCTAGGCAATATAAGGTCTACGGTTACACTGTGGATAAAACTAAGCAAAGAGACACGCCTTTCATCTCTTCTCTGGCGGGGATATCCACTACCCATGACACTATACAGTTACTCCACCGACGTTCATTTGTATAAGTTGACCAAGAAAGTTGTATCAGCCATTGTTTTTTTGCAAAAACAATTTTTATTGCTTTACCCAATTACAATTGCCATCATCAAACATCATCACACCCCTGGTCATATCCAGCATGTAGGAACCAGTGCATAATACAGTCTAAACCACTTCCAGCTAGTAAGTCACTGTCCCCCAGCACTCCCATATGCAATTACACCCTCCCCCCACCCACATGTCAGTGTGCCATAACACCAGGTACCAGCAGAAGTCTCTCTTTTGAAGTAGCCGTGTTAGTGGCTGCAGGCCATTCCCCACCCCCATAGTCAAGCTCAAAGCAGTAAGGAGAAGGAAAGCCCTCCCGCCCTCCCGCGTGGTCTATCGAGTACCTCTCTACGATTACGCTTCTACAGGCTGCTCCTGTGCTTCAGTGCCCTCCTCCACATCTGCTCCCCACCCTCGGAGTTCAACCACTAGTGCTTCCCATGCATGTGCCATGGCCAGCGCCTTTTCATCGTTTCCTCGCAGCGCTAGCTGCAGCCGAAGTGTGCCCTCACTATCCGCATATTTGGTGAAGGCCGCTCTCCATCTCGTAAAGCTGGGACCAGCTCCTGATTTCCAGTGTAGGGTGATTTCTCTTTTAGCCACAACCAGCCCTAGGTCGCAAAACTTGCTCGTGATTTTCGTGCGCGGCGTGTGGGGAAACCATAACAACAGACAAACTCCCATTTCCACCCCCAGTTCGCGCCCTGTCACTTGGGACAAGCAATCGATGACCTCCTCCCAGTAGCGACTTACTGCTCCACAGGACCAGAACATGTGTTTGAAGTCAGCCCCCTCCTCCCCACAACGGGGGCATTGCGGTGTGGGGCCCCCAAAGTACTGAAATAATTTAACTGGTGTCAAGTATGCCCTATGCAAGATGAAGTACGGCACCAGTTGAAACCGGGCATTACGTGTGTTCTTCCAGGCCCGTCTCTGCAGCGTGGGCCACGTCAGAGCTGGGATGGGTTTCCCGATGTCCATTTCCCATTTGTCCTTCAATGCGGTCAGAGGGGCTAGATGTTCCGTCGCCATTCTCTGGTATAGGCATGTGATAGCCTTAGTTGTGCCCGCCGCCATGACCACATACTGACAGCCGGCAGCCGTCTGGGGTTCGGAAAGTCCCGCGTTCCAGTGCTTTTGGAGACCTGCCACCAGGGCTGCGTGGAGTAGATAGTCACCCCTCGGGATCCCAAAGGAGTCCTGCAGCCCCTGGAATGGCTGGAGCACTCCATTTAGGTACAGGTCCCCCACCATCTGTATCCCTAGGTCCTCCCAGTGAGCCAGCCCGACCAATCCCCACCATGGGGGAGGGCCATGCACATACCCAATGGGATCTCCGGGGCGTAGGGGTGAGCAATGCCGGCCTTTCGCAGGCTTCGGTTCCAACACAGCCGGAGCGTTCGCTCTTCAAGCGTTAGTTGTGACAGCTCGAGTCGCTGCTGGAAGACAATAAAAGAAAGCACATGTCGCGGGATCAGTCTGCCCTGCGGGCCTTCAGGGCCTCTAAACTCCCTAGCCACTGCCTGCGTGAGCCATTGGAGCTGGGCAGCCAAATAATACCAGTCGAAGTCGGGTACCGCAAGCCCCCCCTCAGCTCTAGGCCGTCGCAGAGTGGACAGCGCCACCCGCCGTCTGCCAGCTCCCCAGATGAAGCCCGTGATCATGGCCGTGAGTTTGCGGAATAGCGACACCGGCACCCAAATAGGGAGCGTACGAAAAAAATACAATAGGCGTGGGAGCCCCACCATCTTCAGTAACGCCACCCGCCCAGCCACCGAGAGAGGGACAGTGCTCCAGAAACCAATACTGCCCGCCAGGCCCCTGATTGCCCTCCCCACATTCCCCTCCAACAGGTCGTGCTGGGTGTGGTAAATATGCACTCCCAAATACGGCAGACAGCTGTTCTCACAGCGGATGGCTCCCAGGGAGGGGGGGGTCCGCCCATGCTGTGAGATGGGATACACACAAGTCTTGCCCCAGTTGACTTTCAGGCCCGACAGGCGCCCGAAGTCCTTCAGTAATGCCTTGGCGCCCTGGAGGGCCCCATCCGCATCAGCCAGGAAGAGCAATAAATCATCCGCATAGAGGGAAATGTAATGGGTTTCCCCCCGCAGGAGCAGTCCTGCATATGCGCGTCCCAGTCGAGCATGAGCCGCCAGGGGCTCGACCGCCAAGGCAAACAACAATGGCGATAACGAGCAACCCTTTTATATATTACACAAGCCCCCACATTTGCACAGTTACTCAAAAACCATTTTGACCGACCAGACACAACAACCACACTCTGAAGAGATCCTCAGAAGAATCTGATTTAAAAACCTCATGACCTCAGAATTCTAGGGCATATCAATAAGTGTTAAAATCTTATGGATAGAGATTAATTTTGCCTGTAGTATTATTGAAGTAGGATCTCATTTTAGAGAGGGTTTGTTGGTTTTTAATGAAAAGTGACTTGCGGAGAATGTTTGTTAGTATGTAGGAGTGAATGAGAAGTGAGAATGTGGATGTGACGTTTTTCTTATAATCCCTTTTTCCTTTTTTGGGGTCTCTAAACAAAAATTCTTGTTTCTACACAAATACGCTGTCTAATCTTTGAGGAAACAAAGTGTATGTTTTATATGTGAATCAGATGTTTGTTTGATAATTGTGAATATATTGTTATGTATATTTTTGTCTCTAATTTTATAAAAAAAGTTAATAAAATGACATATAAAGAAATTAAAATGGTTTTTGAGTAACTGTGCAAATGTGGGGGCTTGTGTAATATATAAGAGATTAATTCCCACAGGAAAAAGACAGGTCAGATAAGAGGTCTTTCTTTATTCATTTGTCGTTCTCCCCTCCTCTTAGGCCTAAAAGTACCCAGGGGTAACCTTCCTCTCATTTGATAACGAGCAACCCTGCCTCGTTTCCCGTCGCACTGGATAAGGAGCTGATATCGTGGTTCCCGTCCGCACCCTAGCCACCGAGTTGGTGTAGAGCAACCTCGTCCAGCGCACAAACCCATCCCCCAGCCCAAACTCCTGCAAGACCCTAAACAAGTAAGGCCACTCCACACTATCAAAGGAAGAAAGTAGTATCAGCCATGCCATCTTTTGGTAACCCATCTTTGTGGTCTCCACAAATAGATCAGGACTAAGCCTCACTGTTTCATTGTGCCACAGTTCAATCACTGGGTGTATGAAGTGGGACTTGGCTTTGGACACATACTCTGTGTGTAGTGCCATGTGAAGATAAAGATGTAGATTTTATGCTTCTGCTATTCCAAGACCCTCCATCGTCTTGCTAGCTTCTGAGGATTGTATTGTATTGCACGCATTGCTTACTATCACTTACGCACTTGCCTACATGGGAAGCACTTGCCTACATGTGTAGCACGCTACATTGTGTAGTGTGTATGGTTAGAATTGTGTTGTCTTTAGTGTGATCTTGTGTAGGACATGTTTGTGTGTTGTGCGTGAGGACAGCTGAAGTGCTGCAGTGTTATGAATAAAGAAGTGTGAGGGACAGGCGTGAGGTTTATTGTTTTCAGTAAGCTGGCAGCAGTTAACAGCTCTACAGGTTTCCCATTGGGTATTTCTGAGGATCATATTCCACTTAGCTTGTTACTGCACTGGATTTGTTTTGTTCTTTAAGTTCCTGCTCTTCCCTTACAGTGGGGCTTGCCCCTTTCTTTCCCTTCATTCTTGACTTTATCTCCCTCAGTCTCCCCATTAGCCCAACCCTCTTTCTCCAGCCTTTACTTTAGTCCCACAAATGTTTGTCAGTGAGTCATCAGCTCCCCCTTTTTGCTCCTGGTGCCACTCAATACCCTTGGCAGCTCTGCTTTCCCTCTTGCCCTCTCTCTATTGCCCTCGGCAGTTCCTATGTTCCTCTGCTCCCCCTACAACACCCTCAGAATGCGTGTAGTCTTTTGTGTATTCCACAGTCACTCTAGACTCTTTAGCTTGTGATCTCCATCTGGCAGGCTCAGCCTATGGTCTCCTATGTCACACTCTGCTGCTGCCTTTTCTCTAACCCTTCTGAGTTCCCTAAGTTTACAGTGGGTCATGCATGGTGCACTGGTAGAACGTATGTTGACACCGATACTGGAACTGCAGGTGTTCTGTATGTACGGATTGAGACACATTCGCAGAGCATTCACTCTACCAAAAGTATGCTGTGAAAGACAACATGTTTTACTTCTGGATAGTGCATGCATAAAGAGACACAACAGTAAAAGAAGGGCTAAATGCAGAAAGATAAACAGTTCGAACCTGTCAAGCTCAGCAAGGCCAATGCACAGACAATATGTGTACGTACGTCACTGCTAATGGGTTAACACACACATAGCATTGGGAATCGGTGCAGCCTTCACTCTCCACCAGGCAGAAACATGGAAAATCTCTTGAGGGTGGGTTAACGCATTACAAGAATCCATGACATTGCCATATTGAAAATAATGAACTGAAAGAAACAAGTATTCTCCACCTGCGCGCCCACTGGCTAGCAAAGCTTCTCCTGCATTTCAGATGTGCCCATCATGTCTACTTTTCAGGAATGATTTCAAGAAACATCACTTCAATAGCCACTAATCAAGTCATGAGGGCCACCATTACCCTCAGATCTGTGGCAATTATGGACACCTTTCTCTGCACCTCCCTGCTACTTACTCAGTGTTGACTCATCCCCACTGTTACTACTCTATAAAAAGGTTGTTCTTGCTGTTGCGTGGTGTCCGCCTGCGCAACCTTCCTCCGTTACCACTTAGTGACTGGCCACCCTCCATCCGATGCTGCACAGTGCCCTCTCACCCTCCCTCCATTGCGTCCATTGATGCTTGGTATTCACCCACTCTCCACTGTCCTTGTTGCTTTCCAATGCTTTCATGTTTTTAAAGTGCTTTGGCAAAATTGGTATTGCTAATAGGTCTCAAAGGCAAGATCGATTGACTTTTCAATGCTTATTTAAACCTAGAGCAGTTCACCAGATTGCCCATCTCCCAGGCCAGAATTGTTGCGTAGTTGTGCCTCCAATTGGAGGGAATCTGCCCCTCACTGTCTCTCATCCATTTAAAATCTTACTATATCTTGCCTTTGTTTCAATGCTGTGGCTGGGTTCTTCATTTGTTGGTTTTGCTTGTGCATACTGGTTCTGCTGCAAGCACTCTCAATGTTTATACAGTACATAATTTTAGATGTTATCACTGATGTCACTGAAAATGTAATTAAAAACAATGTAAATAAAAACACAGAATTTTTTCAAATTGAGTCAGTTACATATCCAGAAAGGATTTTTAAGTTCCACGACCAGATACAAATTTCGGGACGGAAAGGCGATCCCGACGAGCGATGACCCAGGGAGATGATAGATTGAATGATCGCCCCTAGATGCAATAAGGAAACGAGAAATATTGTCTTTAAACCCAGAGGGACTGCGTGGGATTCCAGACAGAAAAGAGACCGAGACTGAATCTGGCCAATAAAACGATTGATGAAAGAATAAGAGGAATTAAGAATTTATTGTCTATGCTTCACTTGCCAATTAGCAAGCTTTTATTGCAATATCTCAGCTTCCCCTGAAGCGCTTCAGATTCACTCCCTATGAGAGGAGACATCCTTACCGCAGTACTGCAGCATCGGTGAAATTGGTGCCATATTTGAATATACACATTAAGGAGAAAATATCTTGTGTCCTGAAGAAGGTGGTCCTATGTGGATGTCTGCCACCGAAACGCGTTGACGCCTGTTTTTTGTTGTTGTAGTTAAACATTTGTTTAGTTAGCGATAGACAGGGATTGGAGATTTGTGCCTGACACTGTCTACTGTACATCCAAATTAACGTATGTATGACACATTGCTTGTCCCTCAGTGTTCTCCTTTCTGGATATGTAACTGACTCAATTTGAAAAAATTCTGTGTTTTTATTTACATTGTTTTTATTTATATTGTTTTTATTCTTGATGATTCATGGTTTATATGATTTTGCATTGACTATTAAAAAACAGATATATTTGATATAAATCGGTTTCATGATAAGTGCTTCAAACATATTTAGTGTGAGGTGGGATTGAATAAGTGTGGATGTGATTATGTGTGGTGACTGAAATAACAACCCTTTATTAGTTTCCAAAAGGTACATATATTTTTATACTTGTATTCCTGGGTGCTCCAACCTTTTGGATTTGAGAGCCCCCTCTCCTTGTTTTCAAGGCCATATGAACAACCACAAAGAGTCCCAGCCACCCTCAGCTGAAGAGTAAACGCTCCAGCTCTAAGAATGCTTAGAAACATCATTACCCATTCCTGTGGTCACGTTCTGTATGTTCATGGAAACATCGGATTACTAGTACTAAATAATATTTGGGAGGCTGCTGCACTCACTGCAGCCCCCACAACACTGAAAACATGTTGCTGGTGTCCCTGCGAAGAGTGGGGGTATTACAAATCAGGAAAGACATATGCAAGTTAGTCCATTTTGGGGACCTCCTTGCTGATCCCAAGTGCCCGTGGGTCCCTTCACACAGCCCTTGTCCCCTGGGGTCACGCTGGAGCTGGCTACATTTCCTTTGTGCTACCGCCAAGCAGCAGCATTTCCTCTTGGCTCCTGTCAGTGGGAGCAAAACACTGTTTCCCCCACCGGGTGAAGGGTGGGCATGATGTTGTGCAACTGATTCATTATGTCCCGGGGGATTAGCTTTCAGGGACAGCATTGTGTCAGGATGTAGTCCCTGACGTGAAAAGTTAGCTCCGGCAGGGCAGCCCCACTCACGCCCTCTCCCCTGCTAAAACTGATGTAGTTGGATTCTATATTTAGGCTGGAATTAAGGTAGTTTAAGAGTCTCTGGCCTTGCATGTGTAAAGATTTGCTTCTGTGTCTCATCCTTTTGAAGGATTGTTGGCTGATTTGGTGATCAGATCTTGAATACGCTCCTCCGATGGATTTGCTGTAAGCAGTCAGGTTCTACAATCATTCTACACCTTTGCACCATACTTTGAATTTGGTCTATGAATTTACTGGGAGTCAGTGGAATATTCTAAGGATGGTTTGATGTGGTCTGTTCAAGGAGATTGAGGCAGATTCTGGTTGACAGGTCTTTGGTTGTTAGAGTCTGGCAATGCATTTCTTCAGCAGATCATCTTAGACTGTGTTAGAGTAGTTAAGGCATGTCGGAGTGAGGGCTCACATCAGTTCGGTTTGATGGTCTTGACAGTGTTGGATGAACTTAGAACGACATTGGTTCAGGAAAACTCAGCGGCCTTACTCCTCCTGGACCTGAGTGCGGCTTTCGACACGGTGGACCACCACACCTTGCGAAGCAGACTCTCGACCATCGGGGTACGAGCCACATGTTACAATGGCTCACCTCGTTCCTGCAGGGAAGAACATTCCAAGTCCAGGAAAACACCACTCTGTTGAAAATAAAGTCATTAAAGTGCGGGGTGCCACAGAGCTCCTCGCTGAGCCCCACACTGTTTAATGTGTACATGGAGCCACTGTCCCAGATTGCCCTCGGCTTTGATATCTCAATGACGTCCTATGTCGATGACATGCAGCTGGTGATCTCTTTAGACCCTAAAACTAACGGGGATTCCGATAGGTTATCACCCTGCATGGAAAAAGTCATGGAATGGATGATGAAAAGCTGCTTAAAGCTAAACGGGAACTAGACTGAGCTAAGGATCCTCGGAAATAGGACAGTCCCTAGGCCATCCATAATCTGGCCGGACTGACTAGGTAGCCCACCTATGCCTAAGGACCACATTAAGAATTTAGGCTTCTGGCTAGAACAGGACCTCTCAATGATGACCCAAGCTAAGAAAATCGCTGGTACATGTTTTGGACTACATAGAAGTATTCGTAAAATCCTAGATCGTATCTCAACACAGCTTAGAAAGACTGTAGTCCACTCCCTGGTCACATCACGCCTGGATTATGGAAACTCGCTATTTCTGGGTGTGCCAAAATATGTGACCAATAGACTCCAGGTGGTCCAGAATGCAGCAGCCAGACTACTGTGCAAGGCCCCAGCTCGGGAATCCGCCAAAAAGCACCTTAAAGGGCTACATTGGCTCCGGGTGGAGGCCAGAATCAAGTTTAAGGCATTAATTATAATGCCCAGAGCTCTACACAGCAAGGGCCCCAGAAAAATCCGAAATCTGGCTTCCCCATATGTCCCAAACAGAAACCTGAGGTCGAGCAGAGAAAGACTTCTAAAACAAACATCCATCAAGAAAGTGAGGTGGGGGGGGGATCCTTCTCTCACCTTGCTCCCAAACTCTGGAATTCCCTTCCGAGGGAATGTCGGACCCTGAACAAGGAACTAGAATTCTAGAAATCAATAAAAACCTGGCTGTTTTGCAGCATTTCTAATCCTCCACTAGACTCGATCTGCAAACCTGTCTCTTAGCGCTGGGAATCCCTAGGGCAGCTACGCTCTCTTCAAGTAAAAAAATAATAATAATAACGAGTGGGAGACGTTTCTGGAGAAGTGAGAGCAGCTTGGGATCGAGAATAACTAGCTTCTCTGTCATGGCACCATTCAGTGAACAGAAAGCTCTCCTTCATCCTGTGGAACTTCCAGTTCAAGCACAATGTAATGAATGAAGTTGGTTTATATCTACCGTCTTCCTTATGGAAGTGTATTTGCATATCAACAACGTACATTTGGAAGTTCACCTGCAAATGTTCACTGAGGTATACCGGGTGGCATTCATCAATCTTGGGAAGAAAACACAAGAAAGATGATCCTTGAGGAGCACTGTTCATCACTGGGAATTTGTGTGATCCAAATGACCAGGTTCTGAATTTACCCTGCTTTTCTATAGATTCCTCCCCTGTGTTTTAGCCTTTCCTGGAATATTGTATGGGTGTTGGTATTGTATTCCACGCACAGGTCAGGGATAATTGGGGCTGTTTTTCTGTTTGAATCAATGGAGACGTTCTCTCGTCATGATTGCAAAGTTTTGGTTCCCCTTGCAAGTTGCAGTGCAGGTTGGTGGCGCTAAAGAAGATGTTTCAATCCCATATATATTTGAAGGTATTTTGTGGTTTCTTTTCAGAAAGAGGAGGTTGGAGATAGACTGGACAGTATTTTTGGGTCAGTCGACTTATTTTTTCTTTCAGAAGCGGGTGGCGATTATAGTGGGCTTCAGCATGTTAGTAGAGTTCCAAAAGATGAAATGCTTGAGGCAGGTGGTTGAACGAAGGTCAGTTGGCCTGTTAGAGACATTTATTTTGAGAGTCCAGGACAGTTTTTAGGAGACCTGGCTGTGGAGAATGGTATGATTATGATCTGTAGGAGGCTGGTGTAGGAGTACTGGCTGTGGGGGATGCGAATGTAGGTGCACCAGCTGCTTTGGGTAATGTAGAAATGCTAACTTTGGGGAATGCTGTAGGTGCACTACTCTGGGGAATGGTGTAGGAGCCGTGGTTATGGGGAATGGTGAAAGCGCCTTTGTAGTGGGTTAGGTAAAGGTGTGCTAGAGCTAGCTGTGGCAAATGGTATGAGAGGCTTAGCTGCAAACCATTGTGTTTAAGAGCTGGTTGAGTAATACGGCGATGAATCCCCGGATACAGCTGTTGGTGTACATGAAATTGAGTATGGTAAAGTCGTGCTACATATATGGGATTATATTGGTTGTTTTCATGGGGTGGTGAGAAAGAGCTGGCTCTGAATGGTTATGTAGGAACTTTGAATGCAGGTTTCATCCACTGGCTTTGAGTGGTCAAAGAGGAGCAGTATATTTGGGGCAATATAGAAGTGTTTGGTGTTGGTAGTGCTCCAGAGAAAGTTCTGAAATGGAGCGATGTTACTCCATAATTTTGGAACATTAAGTACAATTATGTTTTAGGGAGTTAAGAAAATAATTCTTACCAAACCTGTTTTATTTGTTAACTAATGCCTTTTCCATGTCACATAAATGAAAAGATGGATTTTTCACTCTCTGTCCTTTTTTGCTCATCCGTGCTTGGAACATAATTAGAGCATTTGGTGCGAAGCTTGTGTAGGATTCTCAATATACATTATTTCATAATTTTTCTGTTGGAAGTATTTACCCAATTGTATACACTTAAGCAAGCCAACATTCTATTTTTCTGGTGATCTGCATATAAGGAGTTCTATATTAATGCTGACCGTCGGATGGTGTAGTAGTGCCGTTGTTATAGGAAGGACGTCATTTGCTGGGGGGGGGGGGAGAATGATGTAGGACCAGTAGATGTAGATGCCTGGGTGACTAATCTTCAATGCAAGATGGTGTGGGAGGGAGGTCTGGTTGCGCTCAGGATGATGTAAGGAGAAGCGGATGTAGCAGAGGTATATAGCATTTGGGGGTCTCAGTGGTATAGTAAATTTGTCTGTGGTGCATGATGTGGGAATGCTGATTTTGGTTGTTTTCTTAATGCTAGCTTTTGGGCATGCTGAACAGGGGAGGAATAGTAGCTGTGTGGCAGACTGCAAGCTGTAGAAGGAACCCTGGCACTTGTAGGAGTTGGTGACAGAATACTTTCTAGGTATACTTGATAAATGCACTAACTATGGCCAAGGACTGTCAATTAGGATGGTGCAAAGGGGATGAAAGTGAAATACTTTGTAAAAGTCCTGTATTTTGGAGATAAGTTCCTTCTGATCTGCACTGATGTCTGCTTTTTATTTCTCCATTATAGTGATGGCAGCTCATCCCAGATGAATCTGCGGTATCTTTCACTTACCCTTGAGAAGTATGACCTTGCCCGACGGCTCTAAAACAGCAGTGACCCTAGTATTAATCCCTATTTCCCAGCGCAGGGGGCGGTTCTATTGGATGGAGCTTGGTCAATGGAAAGACTATGAAGAGGTAACTTAACGTAAATTGGATTTGGATGAATAAACAGGTATCGATATGTTGGGTGTCAGCAATCATCAGTGAAAAGGCAGCCATACATTTTGGGGGAAAAGGCATGCAATGTGATTGGGAAAATATAGAGACTTCACTTTGTTTGGTGATATAATAGGCCAATGCCTGGGCCATAGTGCATTTGTGGCTATTACTGGAAGTGGCTTAGCCCCCAAAGACGGGGTTGCAAGTTCCAGATCAGTCGTGCAGCAACTATGCGTAGGCTTGATGATCACAGACACAGTACACTCAATACTTCTTGTGGTGCTTGCTGCTGTAGTACAGTACTCCTTAAGGGAATCAAAAGGAATATGATGAACCATAGTGAGGGATAGTACTGAGGGTGATGATGCTCTCACTATACTCCACAAGAACTTTGCCATTTCTAGTCTCACAGGCAATGCTATGAGCAGTGCCGGCAAGGTGAATGAAGGCAGGAGTAATAATTTAGGGAGTTGGAGGTCACCACTGTAGAGGGTGATTTCAATAATTGCATTGTCACGTTCATCGAGGTGCTATATCTGGAAGAACAGATCAAGATAGGTAACGTTTTCACTGAGAGAAACAGGAATCATGGGTACAGCTCCTTGCGCATTAGTGGGCAAGTGAGTGCAGATCGAGTGTGAAGAAAGATTCAAGCCCTGCCTGTATCCTTCCAGCAAGTTCAGGTAAGTGTTTGCTTTGTAAAGCGAGTGGCAGCTTCTCTGTTGGGAAAAGGGCAGAGTGCAGTTACCTTTGATACAAATGCCATTCCTTCATACAATGAGGTCCCACTTAGATCAACAAACGATTAGGCTTGCAGAAAAGATTGATGGTCAGACCCACAGTGGGATCCAGTAACAAGTGACCAACTGGTCACTGCAGATAAAGCGGTGGAAGGAGTGGCATCCTGAGAAAACGGAGGCTGTTGAGTCACAAATACTGGGCCCTCTCCTTGTCACCTTGGAGCTTGTTGGTTTACTGGAGTTGGTCTGGAGGCAGATGGATAGGCTGGGGCTGGAGAAGCAAGGGGTCAGGAGGTGCAGGTGCTCATGTGAAATGGGCAGTATGCACCCCATGGGAATCCCATAGCACTTCACAGCAGTATAGGAGATGAGCATCATTTAGTAGGGGTCCTTCTGGCAGGGTTGAACAGCTGACTTTCGCTGATGAACCTTCATGAAAACCCAGCTTCCGGGTTCCAAGTCGTGTCTGGCTTTGGTAGAGCAGCCATCGAGGAGAGATTGAAGATGAGATTGTTTTTTCCAGAAATAGTGACTCAATTGCCTACAATATTGCAAGACCATGTCACCATTCAAATGAAAGTTTAGAATTACAGATGAAATAGGAGCATTGGAAGGGAGCATCATTGGTCAGCACGTTAATATTTCATAGAAGCTCAATCTAGTTCTTTGGAAGGGAATGGCTCAGATTGGCCAGAGAGCCAAGTGCATGGCATTGTGCTATTTAATTTGGGTCCCTGAACATATTTTAGCTACCTTATTCCTCACCTTTCATGGAAATTCTGTGTGATGGAGATAGTAAAAATGTTGCCTGATTCCTAGAGCTTTGAAAACACATATTGGACTATGAAAAAAATGAAGTGAGAAACCCTGTCACTAGCAAAACCTTAGAGGAACTCCAAACTGGGGGATGAATTATTTCAACAACTTCTTGGATACTGTCTGCTTGATTGCAGGGGTAAACCTCCACCCATCCTGTAAACATACATACAGTCACAAGTAGGATCTGTATATAGGCATCTGAATAAAGTCCATCTGCAAATGGACAAGGGCCCCCACGAAGTGGATGGTCCGCGGGGTGGTCAGGATTCTTTTCCTAATATTGTTGGCTTGACATATAGCACAAGTGTGACAATAAATTTGGGCAATTGAAGGCATGAAAGTCAGAGCAGCTTTCTTAGCAGCTTGATCTGCTATGGCATTTCCCTAAGATACCTCATCTTGCCAACATTGAGGAGCAGCACATTTGACACCCACAATTTTAAAGGCTAACATTAATACTTCTAATAGATTTTGGACATACATGTCATGGGAGGTCCTTGCAGAAGTTAGGAACCTTTCTTGCATCCACATAAAACCCCCAAATCATGAGCCACTCCAAAAGGATACTTGAAGTCGTGAACACCATGAAAGATGTGTGTCCCCAGTACACAGGCATGGCTCCCAGTACACAGGCATGGCTAAGGGCAATATGTATAGCCAATTGGGCAGAGTAAACTTGGGGTAAATGTCGACTTTCAACATATTTATCTAGGGTACACACATGATGTGCCGCTACTTGGTGTCCTGCATTATTTTTGAGACTTGAACCATCTTCAAAATAAATTGATTTGCTGTGGGGAATTCATGCATCAGACACAATGCAAGGTTAGTTCAAGATGTTTTTTGGCTCACATGAATTCATTGGGCTCATTCTCCTGAAAGGTGGGCATCAAAGTGGCTGGGTTCAAAGCAGGCCAAGTCAAGGTGCTGTGAGAAGCTGACAGCAACAACATTTTTCAAATGATTTCTTATTTCCATAAAGGTTATTAATTGTATTTGGTTTCATACTGATTGATTTTGCAATTGTGTTTATCAACCGAAAGCAAGCTAAATAAACTGAACTAAACATTTCTTATCTGGTCAATCAGGCAGTAGAAAGGTGTTGCTTCTTTGTAGTGAGTAGGCAAGCAGATAACAGACTGTGGAATGGCTGCAGTGAGTGTGGATACTTCTACAGCTGCACTACACTGGCAACAGAGTATAGGCAAGACAGGAGCCTTGTAGCCCCGTGGTCAAGAATAGAGGAACAGAGGAATAATAAGTAATACTATTTTCCAAGGGTGTACCAGTTACGAATGCGCCTGTGCCTTCGAGGGCGAGTGAGGATCTGGACTCAGACAATAATCTACCAATCTTCCTGTTTAGACTTTAAGAAAGGTGGAATAGTAAAACAACTTCTTCAGTCAGTCTGGAGCAGGGACAGCCTGGTACAGGGTTAATGGAATACGAGAGTGAAACACACCACACACGCGAGGACTCTTCAGAGGAGAACCCCTCTGCATGTCCATAGTGGATGGGATTGTAATAAATTATCTCAAAGTCTGGGGTTAGGGACCCTGTAAGAAAAAGTGGCAAGGTGACATTCAATACATTTACAAGGATCACACAAGAAGGCAGTGGGACTCACTGGGTCCTTCAGGGACGATAGCAGTAAAACACCCCGAAGGCCTCCGGAAACAAGGGGAGGCACAGAACCGCCCAGAAGACAGTCTGGCAAAGCAGCTGTAGCAGTGGAAGCAAATCGACTAAGGACCATAAAGCACAGGGATTTAGCAGAAAAAGGATTAAGACAAACGGGAACGAGGGAAAACACGAATGAGGTAAAGGAGCAAAACCACAAATGTGGAGGAAACTCCATGCGGAGTAGCAAGTCAAAAGTTGTCAGGCCCCATCTTGCTAGTTTATGGCCTTTTCATAATTCCCAGGAGGTGCTTCGCCCCTCTACTAGTCCCGACTTGGAACTGTTGGTTCTTTACCCTCTGCGTGTGAGCTGTGCACCAACAGCTGGTAGTCCATGGCCTCAAATCCTTCTCAGTCATTTTGATAATCTCACCACAATTACAATCAGGCTTGCACTTATGTCTCCTACCCAGTATGACCCTCGATGAAATCCTGACAAAACCACTTTCGTTCATCACAACAAAACGTGAAAGGTTTACTTCAGTAGCCTCAGTGCAGGTGCAGAAGTAGGTGCATGTTTTACATGCATGAAGACTTGTTCCACCTCCTCAGGCTCCTCCTGGCTATACAAGGGTTCTGGGGTGTCCTTTTTGACAAAGGCTTGAAGTGGTCATACCATGGTAGCAAATCCTATAATCCATTGTGTACAATATCTGCCAATCTCCAAAAAGGTGTGTACCTTGGAGGGGGTCAGGAGGTGAGGCAGTTTACAGATGGCTTAAATCTGGTCACGCGACAGATTACTCTTCCCTGCCAAAATATCATGACTTAAATATCACATGCAGGGTAGACACAAATTGTGATTTCTTTTTGGAAGTCGTTTGCCCCTTCTTTGCCTATTCAGTGAGCAATTACAGGGAGTCAACCTTGCTTTTTTCTAAGGTGGCAGAGCCAAAAATAGCACATCTTCAACACACAGGACGTATGTAGACTCCTTGCGGAAAGATCGGGTGTGGAGATCTCATTTTAAAGCTTTTAAGAAGATGTGAACTTGATAAACTCATGTGGGAGTCTGCTGAATTAGAAAGCAAAAAAGGTGGCTTTCCCTGTGTATTGGGATGGAAAAGGAAGTGGAGCACTAGTCCACAACAGTGAACAACCACGCAGCGGCTGAGATATATGAAAGGATAATAGTGGGGTTGGGTACCAATTGGAAGTTAAGGTAAGCACACTATTGATCTCAAGGAGGTCTTTGGCAAAGCGGTACATGTCTTTCCTTGCATTTTTCACCAGTGGAAATGTTGCAGGTACTCACAGTGGGCCTAGGCTTCTTGTTTGATTAAATCGGCAATAACAGAATGAATCCCAGTTTGTACCTTCAGAAATTAAAGGATCTTGTAGGTTACAGGGTAGTTTTCACTGGGTGTTCACACTTATCATTATAGTGCCAATACAAAGGTTACACCTCACATAATTTGCAAGTTCAGACCGCAAAGTACAAGAAACTTGTTTAAGCAACTTGTTCAAGGATTCTGACATTTGTGTTGTACATTTAACAGTTTCTCAGATTCAAACAATAAAACTAAATCATCATTTTCATTAGTATGAAACCTTGCGAAACACTCAATCAGAAGACTGTACAGATCAGATCCCGCCTCAACAAATTTGCATGTGACATTTAGTTTCACAAAAAGTCATGTTTGTCAGTTATAAGAACCAAAAGTAACAGAACCAGGAGCAGTAATATAGCAAGGAACTCTTGTATTTCATTTGACAATTTCATCTCTGGACAAGTTAATGACAGGTCTAGGAGAAAACTGCAATGTTTTGAGGACAGATCAGCTTGTACCGGTGTATTGATCATCATGATCATTCTGTCTTCCCTGGTGATACGCTCTACAGCACGCTCTGAAGCTATCTTGTTTAATATTCCAAAAAAAACTAGGGTTGCCCAATATTGGAGGCCTTGCACTGCTACCGTTAACTGTGCCAGTAACCCACTTGGCCTCCACATTAAATCATTAAAAATAATTTGTGGGGAGCAATTGCTATGTTTCTCAAATAGTCAGAACATTAAATATTTCTGTCTTTCACTTTATTTTTATATATTTGTTTTCCTTAAAAACCTTGTTTACTTTGGTATTAAGCTCATCATTTAACATTAGTTCAATTATCTAAAAGAATTCATTAGAATCACAAGGAAGTTGTCACTACAAACACATGTCAGACTTAGTTAAAGCAACTGTGTCCATAAATGCCTTGATCTGCGTGGCAGTGCTCGATGTCTCCCACGCACTCTCCACTGTCATCATCTCTCCAATGAGCCCCATCGCCTTAAGAAAGTACGTACACACAACGTACCATCGCGCTTGAAAAACAAGCTTCACCGCCTTTGAAGAGCACGTCCACACCACGTTGGCGACCATTTTAAAGTATCTTATAACCTCATCAGCAGATTCACCATTTCACTTGACGGAGTCAGATCGGTATTTTTGTTTTGTATTTTGCAACTTTATCAGCAGAATCACGGATTCACCCGACGGAGTTAGATCGTTATTAAGGTACTTTCTCTCTTTGCTGTAATTGTTTACTAATATTTAGCACTTCACGGTGATACACACACCTCAAACAGTGTATATTTGTCATCTCAGCTTCAGATTTGTTTCTTTTTTTTGGCTTCTCTTCGGTGATACACACACCTACAGCAGTGTGTCACTGTACTCGGATGTAAGAACATTATTGCCAGTTCTACACAATTTCACCCTCCAATTTCAGATTGTTATTTGCATCATTGAGTTTATAAAATCTTCACTATGCAATCGAAGGGTGCAATCATTTCTTCTCCAATCTTCTTTGCTTCCCCAGGACCACTTGCCATTGAGTGGGAAGATTGGCTTCCCATTTTTTAAAACTATCTGGAAGCTTTAGATGGCTCTAAGTTGAGTGCATCAAGGTAAAAAGTGCTTCTGCTCAACAACTTGGGCAAAGAAGGCCAACAAATGTTTAAATACTTACCTACTGCTACCTTACCCAATGGCAATGCCATTGAAGATGTCTACGTGGAAGCTAAACAGCACCTGGAGTGTAGATTTGCTAAGGAAGTTAACATTGTAATGAACCGGTACAAGTTTATACACATCAGCAAGATGAGAATCAATCTATTGATGACTTTGTTTTGAAAGTTAGAGAACTGTCAGTGAAATGTAAATTTGGTGCAATGACAGATGAATTAGTTCATGACCAACTTATCATCCACTGTAAATGCAAAAAGACACAAGAACGTCTTTGGGCTGCAAAAAATCCGTCCTTAAAGGATGCTATTGAGATAGCCAAAGTAGTCGAACAATCCCAACACTGCATGCGCGAGCTTGACAAGAGAAATGATGGTAATAGTGTGTCCTTGGTATCTAAAGAAGAGCTTGATGTTGCTACTGTCTTTAGATCTGGTAGACCTCCACAAAGTGACAGACAACAGTTTAGATCATGTTATAGATTAGATGTGGTAGCTCTTTTCATAATGCAGATTTCCGCAAATGTTCAGTCATTGATAACATTTGTAAAAAATGTGGGCGTAACGGTCACTTTCCAACATGTGTAGACAATCTTTCAGGCGAAGAGTAGCTTTTGTAGAGGATGATTCCAGTGCCATGTCTAATAACTTTAACACGTCTTACATAGAAGCTGAAATTCCTTCTCAGACTGATAAAAACTTTAAGTGTAGATGATCTCTCCGATGACATTGGCAGAAAAAATAGACCCAAAGCTGATTTCATGATTAATGGGAGTGCTGTACAATTGATGGTGGACTCAGGGTCGATGTACACTATCATTCCCAAATCTGTTTTTAACATGTCATGGTCTGACAATATATTTTTGCCTAAGGACATTAACCCAAGCGGTTATCAAAGTGAAACTATCAACCTTCTGGGTTACATGAACTCAACTATAGAGTTTGGAGGCAGATCAGTGCAAGGCAAAGTGTACGTGGCTTCTGATGGTCCACCCATACTTGGATGGATGCATCAGTAGACTTATGTATTATAGTTAACCCTAGAGCACCCACGCAAGTGATGGTAGTGGAAAATCCTTCTCTAGAAAAAAAATTAGATGAGGCAAAAGATGTTTTCAGAGAGGAATTGGGCTGCTTAAAAGGTTACGTACACAAAATTATACTTAAATCAGATGCCCACCCAATCCAACACAAAGTGAATTGGATACCCCTGTGGCTAGCATTTGTCAACTTATGATGAGTGTACTGTTTAAAGATGTCGATAATATTATGTACTTTCAGGACAACATACTTATTTTCGGTGACACCATTGAACAACATAACCGTGCTCTCAGTCAAGCACTACTTAAAATCAAATAATCAGGGTTAACACTCAGGCATGAGAAATGTAAGTTCTTTGTTGACAAGGTTGATTATCTGGGGTATGAGATATCAGCGGAAGGCGTAAGACCCAAGCACAATCTATTAGATGCCATCCGCGTAGCTCCCATACTTTCAGATAAAGAGAAATTGAGATCATTCTTAGGTCTCGTTGAATATTACTCGAAATTTGTCAGGAACTTCTCTGCTAAGACAGATGTCTTGAGGTCTCTTTTGAAGATAGGTATCACTTTTCTGTGGGGTCCCCAACAGCAAACAAGCTTTGACAACATAAAAAAAGATATTTGCGAGGCAGGCATTCTCACCCCTCTTGACACCAGACTCAAATCCGTTCTTACAGTGGCTGCGAGTGCTACCGGTCTCGGTGCTGTCTTATCTCAGATTCAGGATGGACATGAAAGAACTGTGGCATTCGCATCCAGAACGCATTACCAATTCGGAACAAAACTATTCTGTGATAGAACAGGAAACATTAGCTGCTGATTGGGGCTGTGAATATTTCAGGACATATCTGTTAACATTGAAATCTTACCATAAACCCTTGATCAAGGCACTATTACCAGGTGGGATCACCAAATATTCAGCAAGATTAATCAGACTAGCCTCCCGCTTACAGGAGTATTGTTATAAGGTGGAATATATTCAAGGTTGGAGAAACAGCCAAACAGTTTGTTTATCCAGACTCTCTCTTGATTGGGAAACGGTTGACAAGTCGTCGGTTTTAAAGAATGAGGAGGAAGGTGCAGTAGCCTCAATTCAAGATGTTTTATGTGTATCTGAAGCACAAGCCATTACTGAAAATGAATGGATTAAAGAAATGTCATCAGACAATTCCATGTCTGAACTCAAATGACTAATTGTACTGGGTGGCAGAAGAGAAAGTTCAGTTTCTCCTTCTGTCAGACCCTTTGTCAAAATTTTAGTTGAATTGTCTGTTTGCGGTGACTTATTGATTATGAAAGGAATTTGAATTTGAATTTAAAATTTCTTATAAAGCGCACGTATACCAGCGGTTTCTTGGCGCTGATACTAACCGGATCCTAAATTAAAAAGCTGGGGGGACAGGCAAGTTTATTAATAGAAATATTTTGTGAACAGGTAGGTTTTAAGTTGGTTGCGGAATTGTGGGTAGAGAGAAATGGTACGGAGTTCAAGGGGAAGGGAGTTCCAGAGGGTGGGGGCGAGGGTAGCGAATTTGGAGCCTCCCCACTTCTTTCTCCGGAAGCGTGGGATGGTGAGGAGGGACTGGGAGGACGAACGAAGTACCCTGGTGGGGACATAGGAAACAATCTCGGAGGAGATAAACGCAGGTGCGAGTCCGTGTCGGGCCCGGAAGGTGATGGAGGCAAGCTTGAACTGAATTCTGGCTCGCACAGGGAGCCAGTGAAGTGATTTTAGGAGCGGGGTAGAGTGGTGAAATTTGGGGAGTTTGAAAACCAGGCGGGCCGCCTGGTTTTGGACCTGTTGTAGGCGATGCAAGCTGTAGGCGGGGATACCGGCATACAGGGCGTTGCCATAATCCAGGCGGGAAACCACCATGGCCAAGATGATGAGTTTTAGAGCAGAGACAGTGAAGAAACGGGACACCCTGCGTATAGTGCGCAGTGAAAGAAAAGAAGAGGACACCACAGAGCTCACCTGGGAGTGCAGAGTGAGTTGAGAATTGAGTTTTATACCAAGTGTCTTGACTGAGGAAGCGGGGGTAGGAGGGGGGCCAAGAGAAGGGGGCCAGAAGAGAGGGGACCAGGGGCTGGATGAACCACCCGTCAACACCAACTCGGTTTTGTCTGGGTTGAGTTTAAGGTGATTGTGGTTCATCCAGTCCCTGATGTGAAGCATAACAGATTGAAAGTTTAGAACAGAGGAAGGAGAGGATAGATTGAAGACAAGCTGGAGGTCGTCCGCATAATTGAATACGCCGACCTCCATCTGTTGAAGCGAGAAGATTAAGGGGGCAATATACAGATTAAACAAGAGGGGAGAAAGAGAGGAACCCTGGGGAACCCCGCACTGAACTTACCGGACGTCCGCCGTGAAGTCACCCAGGCGAACAGCCTGGGTGCGGTCACTCAGGAAGGAGGACAACCAGACCAGGGCAGTCCCCCCGATCCCCGCCGCTCCGACACGGGAGAGAAGGATGGTGTGATCCACCGTATCGAAGGCGGCTGAGAGATCGAGGAGTACAAGGGCCTGGTGCTGATTAGTGTCCATGCCCTCCCTAAGGGTGTCCAAGACCGACAGGACAACGGACTCCGTAGAGTGTGCAGGGCGGAAACCGGCTTGACGGGGGGCAAGAGCACCATGATTCTCCACAAAAGAGCTCAGAGCACAGGTGACGTGGCGCTCGAGCAACTTGGCCAGGAATGGTAGGAGGGAAATAGGACGGAAATTGGCGGGGACAGAGGGGTCTGCCCCGGGTTTTTTTAGGATGGGCACAATTACCGCCGATTTCAAGGGTTTAGGAACGATGCCTTGGGCAAGAGAGCTGTTAAGAAGGTGAAGGGGAGGGTCAGGGCAGGAAACAAAGATATGGCGGAGAATGTGAGCGGGACAGGGGTCTAAAGGAGAGCCGGATTTGACCAGGGGAACCAAGGTGATCAGGCTCTCTCGAGTGATAGGGGGAAGTGAGGTAAGCACACCTTTAGGGGGGGGACATTGAGGGTCGACAAAAGAGGGGGAGGGTGGCGGGATATTAGCCTTGATAGTGATGATTTTGTGAATGAAATAGTTGTTGAGAGAGAGACAGAGTTCTTCGGACGGGGCTGGCTTAAGAGTGGATCTGTCCGAGAACGCTAGGTTGTGGATGATGGTGAATATCTCCTTGGACTGATTTTCCGCGGCTAAAATTTTGGAGGAGAAGTAGGATGTTTTTGCCTCCAAGATGTCTTTTTTATACTGGCTTAGGATGTTAGTGTAATCCAGTTTTAGAGTGGGGCAGTAATTTCTTCTCCATGCCCGCTCCGCGCGGCGTACTGTTAATTTGGTGGTCTTAAGCTCTTCGGTGAACCACCGATTAGCGTCCTTGTCGCGTTTGGAGGTAATGCGCTTGAGCGGGGCAAAAGCGTCGCGTCCGTGGGAGAGCCACCGATCTATGGCATTGACCTGGGAAAGTGTAGGAAGACCCTGAAGGGGGGGGAGGGATGAAGTAAGAAGGGAAGAGAGATTCTCCAGGTTGACACGACCCCATGATCGGACCCAGGTGTATTTAGGCCGGGGGGGCTTGGCTGGAGGGAGGATGGGAAGAAGGAAAGAGATCAAGTGGTGATCAGACCAGGGGCAAGGGGTAATAGAGAGTGAATCCACCGAGCAGTTCAGGGACCACATCTGATCGAGTATATGACCTTTGATGTGAGTGGGGGAATGGACATGGGAAATGAAGTTGAGGGAGTGAAGGGTATCGGAGAATTCCTTGGAGGAAGGGCACTCAGCGGAGTCGGAGGGCCAGAAATTAAAATCGCCAAGGAGCAGAATGGAGGAGTTGTTGACTGTGATGGTGGCCAAGACCTCCAAAAAGTCGGGGAGAAACTGTGAGGGGGACTGAGGGGGACGGTAGGTAAGGAAGCAAGTCAGGGGGGGAGAGGTGGAGACTGTGCGGATCACCAGAAATTCGGAGGTTGCAATGTCAGGTAAAGGTAACGTTTGGAAGAGGAGATTGGTGCGTGCGATGACCGCCACGCCGCCCCCACCCCTACCAGAAGGGCGGTCCGCCCTGAGGGCATAGTAGGTGGCTGGTAGGGTGGATAGTAGGGCAGGGAGGGAGTCATCGCAAAACCATGTCTCGGTTAAAAAAAGAAGGTCGGGAGCATGGAGATCCAATAAGACTGACAGTTCATGTGCATGGGCAACAGCAGACCGGGTGTTGAGATAATAGGCTGTGAGGGCTTTGGGGGATGATGAGGGAGCGGTGCTGCAAGACACGGGAGGGGTGTCCACTGTGGGGAAAGGACAGAGGAAGGGAGCAGCAGGAGAGAGACCAAGGGAGGAGATACGAGAGCAAATAGAGGCCGGGATAGGCCAGGGGCCCTGGCAGCAGCGAAGGTGGTCCGGGGTATAGGTGATAAGCGGAGCAGAGTGATAAGCCCCTAGTCCCGGCCAGTCGCGGACGGGCGCAGACGGGCTTGCCTTAGGCGCGCCTTCGGCGCGCAATCGTCGCGCCCGCTGCGCTCGTCCGCTGCGCTTCCTGCCAAGGCACATGATTTATGGTGAAAGAACAGGCAATTGGAGGGGGCGTGGCCGGCCGAGGGGGCGTGTCTCGAGGTGCGCCTCGCCCTCGTGAATGGCGGCCAGAAGGAGGGGGTCGTTGCAGCGTGGAGCGCTGTTACGAGGATGTCAACAGGAGATAGGTAGGTGAGCCAAGAAGTAAAAATACAGTATCACAGTAAATTTTTAAAATCACGCAGAGTCTATCTCCCGGCTTTCCGCCTCAGGAGTCCGTTGTTAGGCAAGTTATTTGTTCCTCCTTTGGCGTTGAGAAACAATCTTATTAGATTAGCTCATGAAGGACATTTGGGCCAGACCCGGACAAAAAAAAGGTTGAGAAAAAAAGGTTGAGGGCGAACTGGTGGTGGCCCGCAATGGACTCAGATGTTGATGCGTGGGTGGAGAAATGGGAAGTGTGTAAGGAAAGTGAAAAATGACTCAGAGTGGGTGTACAAGCATCCATGGGGCATATAACAGATCCAGGTCAACCATGGCATATTATCTATTTAGACTTTATAGGTCCCATGAAGGATTTTAGGAGTGACTGTCATTTTGCGTTGGTGGTGGTTGACGTCACTACTAAGTGGTTGATTGTCAAGTTCTTAAAAAACATTACCACTGCGACCACTGTACATACTTTGAAGGAAATTTGTGTAGAATAGGGTGTACCTTCGGTTCACCGATAATGGTACCCAATTGACATCTGCTGAGATGCGCTCCTTTTTGGGTTCTTTTGGCATTAAACATATTTGCACGCAGAGGGCAAACTGCCTTATCAAAGGCACTATACAGATGGCGATGTCTAGTGGGTGTGAGGTTGATCTGTTGGTGTCTGAAATGCTTTGGGCTTACCGCTCAAGCCTACATAGTGCTACCTGCAAGTCACCTTTTGAACTGATGCGAGGCAGATTGCCTAAGACAAAACTTGTTCCTACATGGATCAATGACCTGACATCCAAGAACACTTCTCTCAATAAACCTTATCAAGATGTGAGTGTGGGAAAGAAGCTAAGCAAACATATTTGTTCTGGTGATTGGGTGAAAGTGCGCAGTGGCAGACCTGGTGCGCGTATATCCACATTTTTAGGACCTTTCAAGGTAATTTGTGCTCTTCCTCATAGTGTAATTCTTAACAATGGTGACAAATGGAACTATAGACGTGTAGCTTTATATCAGAAGGGTGATTCTAGCCGCAGTATTGTAAGTTCTCATGATCCTTCTTCCTGCAATGTTTTTCTGTCCATGTCTGACAGTGAATTGACAGTTCCCTCTCACTCAAGACTTAGCACCCGCAGAGGTTCCCAAGGAGCTGGTGACGCTCCCAATTCCTCTGAACTCGAATATTCTGTCCCTGTTGGAGTCGAAAGAAATGAGACCTATTAGAGTTCGACACCCTTCCGGGTTCTCTTTATGATTACATTTGTGATTAACTCATGATGACTATTAGAATGCATTATATCTTGTTGCAATGCATCTTTTGTTTATTTTCATCGTAGGGTGTAAGATGTGCTATTTGTTTCTTCCATGCAGTGCGATTATTTTTCTTGGTATTATTAGAATGCAATGTATCTTTTGATTAATTTTCTTTGTAGTGTTTAAGTTGTGCAATTTCTTTCTTCTATGCACAGTTTTTGTTGGACTTACATTTCATTCAGTTTTGCAATGTTTTATTCTTGATTCATCTCTCTCTCCTCTTTTCCCTCTTTCCCTATATCTCCCTCCATCTTTTTTCCTTCTCACCCTGTTAAGAGAAGGGAATGTGTTGTAATGAGGTTTAGTCTCATGTCTGGATTATGGAGCACTGTGCTTATGCGTTCCATGTTCCACTCGTGAGTCCAAAGTTCCAGAACAGGCAGTTGTTCTACAGCTGGCCAGGGATGGGCGGTTGTTACCTCCGCAGCTTGTACCTTGGGAAATAAAATCTACTTACCCTACTGCATCGTTTTCTGTGTAATGCTTCTGGAGCTTCCAAGAAATTTCTATTCTGTACCTTCTCAACAGGTGATTTGTTACAATTCTAAATAACATATTTTTTGCAGTAAATAGACATTCTGGAAAGAAAAGACAAGAAAATCACTTAACTAATTTCTTCTAATAAAATTTGAATGTTCTGTCTTTTAAAAAAAAAAGAAAATATTCTCACTATACCATACAAATGCCCACCGCTTAACACACATTTGAAAACTAAGCAGTCCTGGTTCTGTTGAATCCCTTTTTGTGTCAACCTCTGTAATGTTCCTGTGACCTCCTGAGGTGACATGGTACTCTCACTCACTTTGACTTGGATCACATGCCTGGCTGGCTGCCGTGGCATATGGCTAAATTCTGCCTGTAGTATATGATTCTCCAGTGTGAATGATGCCTTTAAGTATCTTCTCCTGCTTATTTATACAGCTGTTTTCTAATTTCTGTCCGCAGTCCCTCTCTGAGCAGCTGAACCTAGCTTTTGAGCTGGGGTCTGGACCCATGCCTTTGAGATATACAGCCGCCTTTACTGTGTATGTTTGAAGAGGCTTACTCAGCGCAACGTGAAAAAGTGAAAACAGGCTTCAGCCGTGAGGTTAGGCGCCGGCCGATACACCGTTGCTACGAGAGCATGGCCCCCTATTTAAGGTGAGCAACCAACAGGGACAAAGTTAACTTGTTTGACGACGAATGAAAGAAATAAAACATATTTTCTTTAAAGCCTTTTTTCTAGCTAGCCCCTGTCTTCCTTTTCTTTCATTACCCCCACGTCCCTCATCTTAGAAGCTGTTGTTACTCATGCGGTGGTCCCATCTCGAGGCAGTAATAAAAGACGAATGCTAGAGAGTAAACCTAGCCCAGCCTGCTATCTGTTGTCATTCTGCCTGTTTTTTTCTTCCTATCTCTGACTGAGACGAGGACATGGCATTTGATGGGTCCTCTACCTGGCTTCCATCTTCATGCGTCATTATCCGCCACTGCCTATCATGGGCTCTGAGGGCATGCTACGTGAGGTTGTGGGAGGAAGAAAAGGGCTTCTAGGAATAAGTGAGGTTTTAACTGGAATGTTGGGTATTTCTTCTGAGCATATGGTAAGCCCCTCTCTTACTTTCAGAAGAAGAATACTTAATCCTCTTTTGTCTGTCATGGAGGAAGTCTCTTTGTAACAGAAGTCATGCTACCAAGGAAGGGGCTACAAGTAGCTGTTATCATACGCTAATACTTTAACAGTGAGCTATTTGAAATGTGTAAATATTCTGCTTGCTGGAGGTGCCATTTAGAGGACTCTTCCTTTTTCAATCTCCTGCACTCTCTCTACTAGTCCAGGAGGTTAAGGGTGCATCAGAGCGAAGCCTAGCATTGAACAGGTGCTAGACTGTATCATGTGGTTGCAAGGCTCATTTCTGCCTTTCTGCAGGATGGATACTAACCAGAGCTCACCTCCTGAGCCTTCTGTGTCAGAGGATGGGTTGAAGAAGTTGCTGTGATGGATAAGAAGGGCAAATATATTGACAGAGAGCTCCTTTCTGGGATTCTGAGAAGAATACATGAGGTTATGGGTCTTCAAGTGATTGAGGCACCGGCTCATCCTCTGATCCTGCTCTTTGCCAATTTAATCAGGCTCTGACATTACCATTTTATTAGCATGTTCATGATGTTTTACTGAGGAAGTGGAGGGATCCTCACCGTATCAACCTACCCAGAGATTTGGCATGGCGGTACACCATTGAAGATATGGAAAGAACCATTCCTAAGTCTTAGATAGGTTGACTGTCCTTTAATAAAAGGCCTGTTTTGATTCCTCTGTAGCAGTTTGTACCAGGAATCATGATTCCTGCACTTCGCAGTTCAGCTCATAGGGATTAATATATTATTATGCCTGTATTTGTTCCTTTCTCTTCTTCCAGAGAAGCAGATGGGGACAATGAATAGCCTGCTTCGGGAAAGGTCATCTGGATCTTCCCCAAATAGGACATTTACCTCACCGATTCTCAACAGCTTGGGTTATCAGATGGGCTATTCTACTAATTGAGCCTTCAGAATAGTGAGATAGAGACGTACAAACACATAATATTACTTCTCTGCTATCGGTGTCACTGCTATTGACTGTGGCTATCTAGCTTCAAGTATTAAAAATGAGAAAATTCTACACCTGAATTCTCTGATGCATACGCTCGTTTTCTGTATTGCAGTCTGAGACAGTTTTAACTAAAAATTAATTCACTCCTACAATTCAATATACTTAGTCAAGTATTGATCTGTTCCTTAACCTATATGCATAACAATATTCAAGTCTACAAATGTTGAGTACTTCTGAATTCATTAAGACTTTTTCACCTTCTTTCTTCCTAGAGCAGTAACTAAGGGTTCAATATCTTTTTGTGAAGCATCAAGGAAAAAGTTTGGCTCCGCTCTGCACTGACTTATTTCCTTTTAGAGCACATGGGGGCATATTTCCAAGCTGGCGATAAAAAAATTATCGCCGCTTTTGTAGCCGTTTTTGGCCGAAAAGCGGCGATAATTTTATCGCCTAATTAGCAAGGCCACGCTAACGCGTGAAACCTTGCTTTAGCGTCAGGATTCCTAACGCCCAGCTTTGCATCTCTAATGAGATGCAAAGTGGGCATTCCTGACCTAACATGACAGGAGAAATGTCGCTAAGGGACATTTCTCCTATCATCAAGCCCCACGCTATGAAGCATAGCGTCGGGAAAAGTAGCTATAACCCCTGTTATCGCTACTTTCCTTACGCCTGCTTCAGGACTGACTTAGCCATGATATCCTATGGAAGGAGGATATCACTATCAGCAAGCTAACGCCACACTACATGAAATTATCGCTGTGTTTCCAGCGATAATCTCACGTTAGGCAGTTAGCGTGAGGATTTTTATCGCTGAGGAGATAAGCGTTGCTAATAGCACGGTATCTCAGCGATAAAAATCCACGTTACCCGGCGATAATTATCCTCACACTAAGAGCGCTGAGCGATAATTATCGCCGGTTGTTGCTGATATGCCCCCAAGTATCTCTGTGCTCTTCCGCAATTCTGCGCTGACTTCATGAATTTCAAAATCTTTAACAGAAGTTCCCCTTCAAAAAACTTGGAATACCCTAAAAATGTGCACACAAGAAAATCACAATGAATGTGGCAAAATGAGTATTTGCATGACTTGAAATTTCCTCAAGGTAGTTCCATGTAGGTTCTGGCTGCTTCGTGGGCAGGGTTTCACTGAGTCCATCATGTTTAAATTTGTGAGGCAGCAACTTGAGCTTCTCTTAAAGCGTTTTTACAATCTTCAGAGTCTGTAGTTGGAATGGTTTTCTTTTGGACAGTTCTGTTTTATCTTAAATTTTGTTTTTGTCTCTTATACAATTACTGGGTGTTGCAGCAATAGTGGTTTAAGGCGTTCTTTTTTTCATAGTTGAAGGCCCAGTTCTTGCTGCGGTTCTCCTTATAAGTAATGACTGGGAGGAGGGCGAAGGGGGCTCTGGGATAACATCTCAGTTACCAGATAATAATTATTACTTTTAGCTCTATATGTCCTCCTCACAATCATTATGACCCTCCCACTCTCCCTTGACTGGCTGCTTTCAGACCAGCTCTCTCACCAGATAGGTCAGAAGGAATGTTGGGAATGCTAGTCTATTACAGCTCCCAGCTGGATGGGCGAAGCTTGTCTTCTTGCATGGTACAGAGCTTTTATTTCCTGCCTTGTGGACGGACCACCTCATGAGTAATGGCTGTGACGAAGATGAGTAGGACGAAGTGAAATGAAGATTACATGTAAGAAATTGAGTTTCCTCTCTCCCATCACTTTCTGTCTTCAGGACACGTAGGAAGAATGGTTATCAGGGTGAAGTCTTCACTAGAACACACCATTTGCTCAAAAGTGCCTTATTAATGCAACCGGTGATGTCATTTGAGATGTCATCAATGATGTCATAGGACATGTCATGAGTAATGCCATATGTGAATTTCTGTATTTTGTTTTAGTTCTAAATGTTAATGTTGTCACTGACAATCTCACCAAACGATAACATTACTTTACCCTTTATATTTTAACCATATATATATATATATATTCACTGAAAAAACCATAGGTTTCACACACGTTATAGTTAGGAATTAGCATTTAAAAAACCTTGCAAATTCACTTAAAAAACCATAGGTTTCACACATGTTATAGTTAGCTGTACATTTCACTCGTAAAAAAACAATGAAATTCCACGTTATAGTTAGATCAGGTAACTATAACTTGCGCGCCCACAATAAACTGCTGATGACGTCACATATTACATCACTCATGACATGGTCAGTGACATCACTCTTCACATCAATGATGACATCTGAAATGACACATTGTGGATTGCGGTCGCGCAAGTTATAGTTACCTGATCTAACTATAACGTGGAATTTCATTGGTTTTTTACAAGTGAAATGTACAGCTAACTATAACATGTGTGAAACCTATGGTTTTTTAAGTGAATTTGCAAGGTTTTTTAAATGCTAATTCCTAACTATAACGTGTGTGAAACCTATGGTTTTTTCAGTGAATTTGTACGGTTTTTTAAATGCTAAGTTATCTTTTTATTTTTTATTTTTTTTTCTGGTTTTTCACCGTGCACACACCCTGCGCGCACGGTGCGCTTCGCGCACCGTGCGCGCGATGTTCACGTTGCGCAGTTCATACCGTGCGCGCCTCGCCTTTTTTTACACAGTAACAATTTTTTTTTCTTTGCTGGCCCTTCAAATTATTTCATAAATGTGATTGTTATTTCGGTTTTTTTTAAATTATTTTTTTTTGCCGTGCGCGTACGGTAAGCTTACCGTACGCGCACTCCGCGATTTTTTTTAAAAATTATTAAATGTATTTTTCGTACTTTTTGGTCCTTCGTGGACCCCCTGACAAACGCTAGGGGGTCTGCAACTCTCTTCGTTGCCCCCTTTTCACGTTATCCACCTTTGTTTTTCAGTGCGAGAGACAGAAAATGGCGGCCGACACTTTCTGATTTCGACCGATTCGAATGTTTACAGTCATGTAACCACCAATCAGAATTGAGCTCGCGCATGGCACCGTACGCGTACGGTAAGCTTACCGTAAGCGCACGGAGCGCGCTTACAGATATATATATTGATTTAAATGCTATTTTCTCAGGACCTACTGAACAGATTTACACCAGACCTGCAAAAGGCACATCTCTGACCTGAGGACTACCTCTCTGCTAAATTTCAAGTAATTCTGTTCAGCCGTTTGGGCTGTAGCTCGGACTAAAGGTCCTATGGGAAAATGCATGGGGAAAACGCGTTTTGGGACCCCCTTTTTTCTCAGCCCCCGCTTGACGAATCCCCCCGAGACTTTCAGATTAGGAGCGGAGCGGAGCGGAGCGCCCCACCTATTTTGAAAATTTCGCGAGGATTCGTCAACCGGCGCCAAAGTTATTCCAAATAGAATGTTGCGGATTTCCTATGGAAACACGGTCCTAACTATAACTATCTACTGGCGACCGCCAGTAGATAATATATATATATATTACCTACTGGCGGTCGCCAGTAGGTAGTTATAGTTAGGACCACGTTTCCATAGGAAAACCTCAACATTCTATTTTGAATAACTTTGGCGCTGGTCGACGAATCCTCGCGAATTTCTCAAAATAGGTGGGGCGCTACGCTCCGCTCCTACCCTGAAAGTCTCGGGGGGATTCGTCAAGCGGGGGCTGAGATAAAAGGGGGGTCCCAAAACGCGTTTTTCCCATGCATTTTTCCATAGGACCTTTAGAACGAGCTACAGCCCGAACGGCTGAACAGAATTACTAGAAATTTGGCAGAGAGGTAGTCCCTAGGTCAAGGAAGTGCCTTTTGTAGGTTTGGTGTAAATCTGTTCAGTAGATTCTGAGAAAATAGCCTTTAAATCAATATATATATCTGAGCCCGCTTACGGTACGCTTACCGTACGCTTACCGTACGCTTACCGTAAGCTTACGGTGGCGTGCGCGAGCGCGATTCTGATTGGCTCTTAGATCTTAGTAAACATTCGAATCGGCCGAAACCAGGAAGCGGCGTCCGCCATTTTGTCTCTCGCACTGAGTGTTGTTTATCAAACATGATGGCCAAAAACATGTTACGGGGCTGTTTTGACAATTCCCTCCCACATAGTCATGTTGAGGGAGTCCCCAAACATCCCCCAAGAGCAAAAACGGTTTTATTTTTTTTTCGGCAATTTCGCGGGGTACGCTTACCGTACGCTTACCGTACGCTTACCGTAAGCTTACCGTACGCTTACGGTAAAAAAATAAAAATAAAAAAAACACTATCCACACTTACCCCACCCCCTGTGCTTTTGGTGGCCGCAGGCCACCAAATGTGCAGGGCTTATTAATAGAGAAAAAAAACGTAATTTTGGCAACATGAAATTATAAAATCGAAATAAAAAAAACACTATCCACATTGACCTCACCCTCTGTGCTTTTGGTGGCCGAAGGCCACCAAATGTACAGGGCTTATTAAAGTTGATAAAAACCGTGCACGGAACGAACTGCGTTAAGTGGGCGCGCACGCCACAAATGGCGTAAAGTAACTTAGCATTTAAAAAACCGTACAAATTCACTGAAAAAACCATAGGTTTCACACACGTTATAGTTAGGAAATAGCATTTAAAAAACCTTGCTAATTCACTGAAAAAACCATAGGTTTCACACATGTTATAGTTAGCTGGACATTTTACTGATAAAAAACCAATGAAATTCCCCCGTTATAGTTACTGTAGGCAACTATAACTCACGCGACCGTAATCCTCTGCTGATGACATATGTGTCTTTATGAAAAAAAAATATTTGTAATATATGTATAGCTAAAATTTAATGGAAGAAGATATGGGCAAATAAGTGTCTAAATACAGTATTAGCATCAGCAGAGGATTGCGGTCGCGTGAGTTATAGTTGCCTACAGTAACTATAACGGGGGAATTTCATTGGTTTTTTATCAGTAAAATGTCCAGCTAACTATAACATGTGTGAAACCTATGGTTTTTTCAGTGAATATATATATATATAAAGTCCAAAAAGGCTGTCTCCCACTTCCAGTCGGCGAGGAAGAAGCACACGGACACCAGCTCGTGCTTCAAAGGTCTTTAATGAAAGTCAGCATGCCATTACGCGTTTCGGCCACCAGATGGCCTTGATCACATGCAGTAACTGCCGCTTTTACTAGCCTTTATATTTAGGAGCACTCTATGACCTTGTGATGCTTGTGATAATAAACATAAAAGAAATGTGCTGGTTTACAGGGCAAATGCAGAGAAAGCTATAAGTACAAATACACTGGTAATTATAGCAGCAAAGGTCGAGACCATGTACATACAACATAGGTTCCATAGAACTGAAGTGCACAAAGTTGGCTGTGCAAATACGCAAATTGTTAATCTTTGAAGTGAAAAATATGCCTTTAAAGTGCAAAAAATGCAAGGTGCAAAATACGCAACAAAGGTGCAAAACATGCAAACATGCGCTTTATAAATATGCACATAGCAGCTATATTGTAACCTAATTCATACAAATACATAATACAAGGTCTAAATTCATTACAACTATTCAACAGATGTTAAAAATGTGTCTAATGATGGAATCAATTCATGGGACCCAAAACTCCTTCATAAAACATATGCCTTTGTAAAAATCCTAGAAACTGGTCAAAAAGTGAGGAAAGTGAAAATAATGATAAAATAGCTAAGCAAACGGGAAACAGGCACACGGAGAAAGAGAAAAGGGGATTTAAGACACTTATTGTGTTTATATTATTATTAACATATTGATGTCAGCAAACTTTCTAGCCTTTCGAATAGTAAATCTAAAGTAATAATGTGTGGGTATGTCCAATAGGGCTGCTAACAACTAAATTGTAATTCACAAAAGGGATGAAAGTAGCCTGACTTGAAGATCCATCGGATCAGGAGAACTGGAACACCCCAACAATCAAGGAAGGAATTTGTATTTTTCTCTTTTCTTTTTTCTTTTTTTCTTACTTCCTAAGCCATACCCCTTTAGATTCGAAAGACACAGACAAAAACAAAGAAGACATAGGAGGAACAAATTAGTTCAGACGGCCAGTCAAGAAGTCTACTCTTGAATAAAAACAGTATAAATCACATTAATGAGACTACAGGTTAAACAATTAGACTAGTCAAACAGGTGTCTTCGGTTAAAATGGTTTCTAATGCACTCGTTATGGATCTTTATCAAGTATTAGAAGAATATTTTAAGCCGAGTAACATGCTACTACTCAAATGAAATTATGTAAGTCCTCAGTGTTATTTAACCCCATGGGTGCTTTGCTGTCGAACTCTAGTATATATTTGGTTTCGAGTTGTCTGAGAATTTTCTCTCTGTTGCCCCCTCTTCGCTGTATGGGGACACTGTCGACAACAAAGTATTTCAGGCAACTGAGATCATTATTGTGTTGTTTCCTGAAATGACGTGCCACCGGGTAGCTGGAGTCATTGTTAACAATTGCCCTTAAATGTTGTAAGATTCTGACATGGGCTTGTAATTTGGTGCTACCGATATAATACAAGCCACATGTACAGAAAAGGGCATAAACCACAAATTCTGATCTGCAGGTAAAGTGGCCCTTGATTTGTCTGGGGTTGGCACTGAACGGGACTTGCTATTGGGTGGTATTTTGACTGAATTTGCATGCTCTACAGCTGGTGCATTTAAAAAAAACATTTTTAGGTTTTAACCAAGAACAACTAGCATGGTTTGAAGTGTTTGGTCTCATGAGCTCCCCTTTCATAGTTCTGGCCCTTCTAAATGTCAGTACTGGTTTGGGGGGTAGCATTGGGGCCAATACACCATCAGTTAGCACAATAGGCCAGTTTTTGTTGACAATGGCCCTGATCCTATGGTGCTGTTTGTTAAATGTAGTGATCAGTCGGGGTACATTGGAGATTGCGTTATCAGGTGTATCAGCTGAATTGCATTCAGTCGTTCTTGCCGATTTATCTTTAAGCAGGGTGTCCCTGGAAATGGATTCTACTTTCTCATAGGCTTCCCTGAGGATCCCCTCAGAGTAACCTCGTTGCCTCATCCTACACATTGCCTCTTCTGAACATGAAGCTCTCTCCTCCGGAATACTACAAATGCGTTTAATGCGGAGGAGTTCCCCGTAGGGGATGCTTTTTATGAGGTGAGGTGGATGGGCGCTGCTGGCGTGTAAAATGGAGTTGCCAGCGGTGGGTTTTCTGTCAAGACAAGTTTCTATATGGTTCTCAACAATCGTGACTTTTGTGTCTAAAAATTCAACTGATGTGTCATCAATGTTAAAAGTGAATTTTAGATTAAAAGTGTTAATGTTTAAAACTTCAATAAAATTTGTCACACTTTCACGATCACCTTTCCAAACCATAAAAACATCGTCGATGTATCTGAACCACTCTACAATCTTGGATCTGAACACATTAGCATGGGTTCCCATGAGGACCTGCTCCTCCCACCAGCCCACATGCAAGCAGGCGTAGCTGGGGGAGAAGCAAGCCCCCATGGCGACTCCCCTCTTTTGGGAATACAATTCATTTTCAAATATTAAATAGTTGTTGTTCAATGCCCAGTGAATAAGTTCTAAAAGCATGGCATTATGACTGTAAAATTTAATGGGTCTGCAGTCCAAATAATGTTTAATAGCAGCAATTCCTGTGTCATGTTCTATGCTTGTATACAAAGACTCTATGTCAAGAGTCACCAACAAGAAATCCTCACTCCATTGAATACTCGCTAGTTTCCTGATAAAATCACCAGTGTCCTTCACGTAAGTTGGTAAATCACGGACTAATGGCTGTAAAAAATAGTCCACATACTTACTTGCATTCTCACTGATACTCCCTATAGATAGAATAATGGGTCTGCCTGGTACCGGCTTCACTCCTTTGTGGATTTTAGGTATCAGACGGAACGTGGGAATAATCGGAAATTCGTTAAAAAGAAAATTGAATTCCTGGCTTGAAATTAATCCCTGCCTTTTGTAGGCATGTAGCATTTTCTTCAGGGATTCCTTAGAGGTGTTATAGATTTTCATGCTGATCTTTTCATAACAGTTGGTGTCCGAGAGCTGCCTTTTAACTTCAGTTTTATAATCCTCCTTCGGCCAAATGACGACGTTGCCGCCCTTGTCCGACATACAAATTTCTAGACCAGGGTTGTTGTTCAATTTTTGAATTAAGTTCTTATATTGTAAATCCTGTTGCTTCAATTTTTTCCTGTTGGAACTGGTGGCCCGATAAAGACTTTTCAAATCATTGGTCACCATCTCTTGAAAAATGTCAATGGCGTCCTTCGGCATCATAGGAATAAAATTTGATTTGCCTCTAAATGGACTCAACCCAGCGCATGGTTCTGTGCCAATGATGGATGCAAGTCTCTCCTGTGAGGGTGGTATATCCTTTGGCTGGCTAAGGGGATCAGATTCCAAATTGTTTAAGTCCGCCAGTGTGAGAAGTAAACGTGTGTCTGCTGCTAGCAGATTATATTCTTTTGAAGTCGTTGTGTCTCCATAGGGGGCCACATTCATTTTGTCGCCAGTTTTGATGGTGAAAAATTTCTTTAATTTCAACTTTCTTGCGAAATTGAACATGTCTGCTCTGTTTTTACAGTAGTTGAAATTATTGCCAGCGCAATATGAGAGACCTAAGGAAAGGATATTTTCCTCTGCAGAGGTGAGCACGAGTTTGGAAAGATTTACTATGGTGTTGTTATTATTTACGCCCCCATTTAGCGTCGTCGCCATTGTGGTTTTCTGCCTATTTGCGCGGCGGGCCTTTCTTCTGGCGTTGCGTTTTTTGTTGTGCTTTGCCCTGCGTGTACTTGTGGATTCCGCGGCCTCAGGGTCTGACGGCGGTCCTTGGCTAAAAAATTTAGCTCTTCGCCGGGTTTTAAGATGCTGGATTTTGAGAGACCCCGGACTGTTTCATCCGCTTCGCTGCCACTCCCACTGGTCAGGGAAACAGAGTCTCCTGTATCAGATTCCATTGGCGTGCTCTGTTCATTACTGTTGGATACTCCACTGGTAGTGGTAGCCAATTTGTCCGAACGTCTCTTCCTTGCGCTATCATAACGGCGAGCAAAAGTGAAAATCTGTCCGAGTTCGTAATCTTCTCTGTCCCTGGTAAACTTACGTAGTTTTCTCAGCTTGATTTTCTCTTGTTGTTTGCTGATCCTGTTCTCAATTTCTTTTCTTTGTTTAAGAATTTCTTCCCTTTCTGGTCGTCCGTCAAGTTGCTCGTTGATCTCCTCTATCTTTTTGATGAGCGCATCACGATCGATTCGGGCATATTTAATGAGAATTTTGACTGCATTCATGGACGCCTTCAGGTTGTTATCTGGCCACTCCACCAACATTTCTGGGTGGATATTGTCAAAATTTGGTGCCAACATAATCCTCAAACCACGTGGAATCCGACCAGCTTCTACATATTTGGTTAGTGAGATCTCCTCCCACCATTTTGTCATTTCACTCCGTTGGCATTTCTCGAGTGATTTTAATAATGTCTTCAGATCGGGGTTGGAGTCCGTGGTTCGGTTGGTGCCTTCATCTGTGCGTCTCGAAGAGGCTGACATCAAGTTTCTAAATAGTTCCTCTGCCTCCGCCTCGCGGTCCCGCTGGGCGTTGCTGGACATGTCTGTGTGGTAGTGATACCATCTTTCGTAGAAACGCAGGAGTTACTTGGACTTGTTAAATGTAGAAACACTGCCTCGATACCTGTGCGCGTCTAAAATCCTCGCAGCCCGTAATCGGAGAACTCGCCTGGAATCGTCCAACGATGCGTCGGGAAATCGCGTCCGGCGACACTTCTCCAAGGACACTCTGGGATGTGTAGTCCGCACAGGGGGCCGCCACGTTGTTTTCCTTACCAGGAATACAGGACATGGGATGGCTGAGAGCGGCGGCCAGCATCCTTCGAGGGGATCCGTGAACGGTAGCAGACCCACTACCGTGAAAGTGATATAAAGTCCAAAAAGGCTGTCTCCCACTTCCAGTCGGCGAGGAAGAAGCACACGGACACCAGCTCGTGCTTCAAAGGTCTTTAATGAAAGTCAGCACCCACACAGCACGCCATTACGCGTTTCGGCCACCAGATGGCCTTGATCACATGCAGTAACTGCCGCTTTTACTAGCCTTTATATTTAGGAGCACTCGATGACCTCATGATGCTTGTGATAATAAACATAAAAGAAATGTGCTGGTTTACAGGGCAAATGCAGAGAAAGCTATAAGTACAAATACACTGGTAATTATAGCAGCAAAGGTCAAGACCATGTACATATAATATAGGTTCCATGGAACTGAAGTGCACAAAGTACGCAAATTGTTAATCTTTGAAGTGCAAAATATGCCTTTAAAGTGCAAAAAATGCAAGGTGCAAAATACGCAACAAAGGTGCAAAACATGCAAACATGTGCTTTATAAATATGCACATAGCAGCTATATTGTAACCTAATTCATACAAATACATAATACAAGGTCTAAATTCATTACAACTATTCAACAGATGTTAAAAATGTGTCTAATGATGGAATCAATTCATGGGACCCAAAACTCCTTCATAAAACATATGCCTTTGTAAAAATCCTAGAAACTGGTCAAAAAGTGAGGAAAGTGAAAATAATGATAAAATAGCTAAGCAAACGGGAAACAGGCACACGGAGAAAGAGAAAAGGGGATTTAAGACACTTATCGTGTTTATATTATTATTAACATATTGATGTCAGCAAACTTTCTAGCCTTTCGAATAGTAAATCTAAAGTAATAATGTGTGGGTATGTCCAATAGGGCTGCTAACAACTAAATTGTAATTCACCAAAGGGATGAAAGTAGCCTGACTTGAAGATCCATCGGATCAGGAGAACTGGAACACCCCAACAATCAAGGATGGAATTTGTATTATATATTCACTTAAAAAACCATAGGTTTCACACATGTTATAGTTAGCTGGACATTTCACTCGCGAAAAACCATTGAAATTCCCCCGTTATAGTTAGTGCGGGCAACTATAACTCACGCGACCGCAATCCTCTGCTGATGACGTCAGATATTACATCACTGTATTTAGACACTTATTTACCCATGTCTTCTTCCATTAATCTTTAGCTATACATATATTACAAATATTTATTTTTCATAAAGACACATATGTCATCAGTGATTTAATATCTGACGTCATCAGCAGAGGATTGCGGTTGCGTGAGTTATAGTTGCCTGCACTAACTATAACGGGGAAATTTCATTGTTTTTTTACAAGTGAAATGTCCAGCTAACTATAACATGTGTGAAACCTATGGTTTTTTAAGTGAATTTGCAAGGTTTTTTAAATGCTAATTCGTAACTATAACGTGTGTGAAACCTATGGTTTTTTTCAGTGAATTTGTACGGTTTTTTAAATGCTAAGTTATGCATTTATAAAAAAAAAATTTTCAGGTTTTTCACCGTGCGCGCACCGAGCGACCACGGTTCGTAGTGCGTGCCGTGCGCGCGCGGTGCGCGCACCTCGCGATTTAAAAAAATAACAAATTATGTTTTTTCCTCCCATGGGGGTCCTTCTGTGATCCCCTGACCAAGGCTAGGGGGTCAGGAACTGTCCACTATGCCTCCTTTTAACGTTCTCCACCTTTTTTTTTCACCCCCTCAGACTGCGAGAGACAAAATGGCGGCAGACACTTCCTGGTTTCGACCGATTCGAATGTTTACCGACATCTAACAACCAATCAGAATTGCTCTCGCGCACGGCAGCGTGCGCGTACGGTAAGTTTTATCGTACGCGCACGGTGCGCGCTTATAGATATATGTATGCTTTTAAATGCTATTTTCTCAGGAAATACTGAACAGATTTACACCAGACCTGCAAAAGGCACATCCCTGACCTGAGGACTACCTCTCTGCCAAATTTCAAGTAATTCTGTTCAGCCGTTCGGGCAGTAGCTTGGACTAAAGGTCCTATGGAAAAATGCATGGGGAAAACGCGTTTTGGGACCCCCCTTTTTCTCAGCCCCCGCTTGACAAATCCCCCCGAGACTTTCAGGGAAGGAGCGGAGCGGAGCGCCCCACCTATTTTGAAAATTTTGCGAGGATTCGTCAATCGGCGCCAAAGTTATTCCAAATAGAATGTTGCGGATTTCCTATGGAAACACGATCCTAACTATAACTATCTACTGGCGACCGCCAGTAGATAATATATATATATATATATATATATAAAGACCAACGCTTGTTCCCCATGAAGAACAAACACGGCACACTCCGGAATCTTGTGAGGGCTTTTTAATAAGATCAACAAATCACCTTGCTGGTAGTCCATGAGAAACAGGCATATTGACAGGCTGGCAGTTCGTGAAACCATGGCATACGCGTTTCGGCGATGAGCCGCCTCGTCAGTGCCGGTGTCAGCAGATCCATCGAGTGTCAGCACACAGTCCAGTCGCTGTTGCTTCTGAGTCTGTTTAAAAATTTAACATGCCCCTCCTCCACATCATGTGCTGTGCAAGACGATGACACTCCCACAGGCAAGGGATGCTGGGACTTGAAGTCCGAGTGGGCGACTGAATATATTTCAAGGCGCTCCAAACATCAAGTGGTGCTCTCACATTCATGAGCCCAGTCCGCAAACCAGCTCGAGTGCCCACGGGGGTGTAAAAAGACCTCGTTGATTCCTTCATCAGGCACACCATAATGCCTCCTCCCTCCCCATTGTAGCTCGTGACGCCAGATGGCAATACAACTGTTAGGGGGGGCGCCTTGTTTTGCCACAAAACAAAGTTTCCAAAGGTGCTGGTGTCTCCAAGGTGCTCCAAATCGGGAGGGTGTGCCGTTTTGTCCGCTTCCAGCCCGCGGACCAAACACAAAGACCAACGCTTGTTCCCCATGAAGAACAAACACGGCACACTCCGGAATCTTGTGAGGGCTTTTTAATAAGATCAACAAATCACCTTGCTGGTAGTCCATGAGAAACAGGCATATTGACAGGCTGGCAGTTCGTGAAACCATGGCATACGCGTTTCGGCGATGAGTCGCCTCGTCAGTGCCGGTGTCAGCAGATCCATCGAGTGTCAGCACACAGTCCAGTCGCTGTTGCTTCTGAGTCTGTTTAAAAATTTAACATGCCCCTCCTCCACATCATGTGCTGTGCAAGACGATGACACTCCCACAGGCAAGGGATGCTGGGACTTGAAGTCCGAGTGGGCGACTGAATATATTTCAAGGCGCTCCAAACATCAAGTGGTGCTCTCACATTCATGAGCCCAGTCCGCAAACCAGCTCGAGTGCCCACGGGGGTGTAAAAAGACCTCGTTGATTCCTTCATCAGGCACACCATAATGCCTCCTCCCTCCCCATTGTAGCTCGTGACGCCAGATGGCAATACAACTGTTAGGGGGGGCGCCTTGTTTTACCACAAAACAAAGTTTCCAAAGGTGCTGGTGTCTCCAAGGTGCTCCAAATCGGGAGGGTGTGCCGTTTTGTCCGCTTCCAGCCCGCGGACCAAACACAAAGACCAACGCTTGTTCCCCATGAAGAACAAACACGGCACACTCCGGAATCTTGTGAGGGATTTTTAATAAGATCAACAAATATATATATATATTCCACACGATCCGCTGCGTCTCACTTTCCCATCACAGGACGAAAGAACACTGGAGCCGTGGCCACAATCAAAATGCGTGTTTATTTTAACACCAGGTCCGACGCGTTGCGGAGTTTAATATACATATATATATATACACGCACACACACACACACACACTCTGGAAAAAGCAAAAGTTATAGTGACGTCATAGTTAGGAGACAAAGTCCGTTGCATCATAAACTAGAAAAAAATTAAATTCACCACATTTATGATGGCGCCGCAAGTTAAAGTTAGTTCACTGGTGAATTTCAGGGTATTTTAGTTTATAAATGTTATTATTTAACCCATTGTTTTTTTAGCGAACATGAATATATATGTGTGTGTGTGTATATTTTTATATATATATACATACATAATACACACAAATGCATAGAGTATTTTGTGATCAGTTTCAAAGGTCATGTTTACAAAGTACAGTAATGACTCTATTTTGTGGTTGTTATTTTATCATGTAGGCCTGAACCTCTGAAAGGATGGCGTTCCATTAAAAATATAAAAATATTAACTATCACCATTCTTGACAAGTGGACAGTCATTGGCATGTCATAGCGAGAGTACTAAAAATAATTTTACACCCTGTCTTGCCATGATCTAGTTAGATGAATATTATCTTCATTTGCCAGTAGGGCTTTTAGTTATTGCAAATATTAGCAGTGAAAGATGATACCCCTTATGACTGTCCTATTTAAATCTATCCACTCTGTCAGAAGTGGTAACAAATTTGAATATAAAAGAAGTTTTCATAAAGGACCCCCTTTTATTTATCTTTAGTCACAAATCTAGAGCCAGCAAAGGATAATGTCACTGTATAGAATGGAAAGTGTTAGAAAAGTTGAACTACCATTGCAGTATCTTTTTCAATGATTTAATTAAAATAGATAAGATCACCTGTTTGTTTTAGGCATTCAGAAGCCTCATGCCTTGTGAGAAGTTATTCGGTCAACCTGTGAATCCCTTCAGACCAGGTCTTTTAATCTATTGGTCAGAAGCTTTCCAAATTTTCTATTGACTAGATGTATTACAGTCCTCGGATTATATCTGCGAGAGCTATTTTTAGAGACTCCTAACCCATTCTGGGGAGTGAGGTCCAGCAGGCAAAGAACAGATGTTCTGTTCATTGAGAAATTGAACAAGCACTAGAGATGCCTTGAAATCTTGTTTTTATCTTGTTACGTTTGCTGTGTGTTCAAAAAACAGATGTAAAATCTTAGCTTATTTCTTTTTACAAATTGTTGCTTTTTTATCCTGGAGATTGGTGTTCACTTTTCTCTGACAACAAGGTTAGCCGATTTTGTAAAGTGAACTGTCTGACAATCATGCTATGGTACAGGGAGTGTGAAATGAAAAGCTGTAGGATGCCAGGTCTTTTTCTAACACACATTTTAATACTTTGTATATAAACTTTACACATATTTCAAAATATGTCTACAATTTGGGAAGCACAATTGGTTTTAAATCTAAATGGTGATGGAATCAAAGATTTTAATAACATAACAACAATCAGAGGACTTTGCTTGGTGATGTGCAAATGACAAATGTTTGCTGAAACTTGATTTCCTCAAACTATCCTTTCTAGGCTATATAGTTTTTTCCTATATAGTGCACATCATTAGGAAGGTTTGTGGCCATCTCAATATAAAATGTGCAATCTGGAAATGAGTGTGCTACCACGTCATGCTTTAGTAGTATATTTATTAAAAGTGAAAGTTTTCATACATGAGCTGAGAAACCTTATTGTTCCCATTGTGATGACAATGCTACTAGTCAACTAAGACGGAAGGCAGGGTCCGGTGTACCCTATTTGTGGGCTAGACTGTTACTATACATGGGGCAAAGTTAAGTCTATTAAATTAAAACAAAAGAGTTTTTGTAGACCAGACATGCTGAACTCAAATATTTGAAAGTTCTCTTATTTGTGATAATGAAGAAAAAGACGACTCAGCAAAATAAAATATTTGCCTAGGATCACAGTTTATGGGTCAAGCACATTACAGTTAGCTCAAATAAATTAGGTCATTACACCTATAGGTCTGTGTTAGACCTGTCAGCCCTTTGGGTGGTCCCTCCTCATCATTATTTATTTTGTCCCACTTTTGCCTCAAACCCTGTTATAATTTTTCCTTTTTGGGAACCACCAGACTTTTTAGTGTTGATGCAGGGTCAGGGAGCCATTTTCCCTACCCCTGGAACTTCTGTCTGAGGGCCTGAGACGCAAAATGGTGGCCACCTGTGACATCACCAGAACCCACTGGAGGTTTCTAGAACCTTCTGTAACATTCTAGGACCCTGTGACAGTGGGAGGCAGTTTAGAATGTTGGGAGGCCATCTCAGAGTGGCAGTTGGCAACTGACTGGAGAAGAGAGAGGACAGAGATAGAAGGAGGTCGGAGTAAGGCAGCAGAGGTGGAAACCAGTGCTTGGAGTGGGGTCCAGAAACCCACCCTTGATGCTAGTCACTACTGACCAAGCCCAACCTAGAGCCCTGTGTGGGATCAAGACCAGAAGAACCATCTTAAAGGACTGAAAATTTGGAACAGGCCTTAAAGAAGAAGAACAGCAAGTTCCTGACCTGTTCAGCAGTGTCCTCCTGGAGTCCTGACGTCGAGAAGCCTGGAGACCTGGGGCCTGAGGTCGAGAAGCGGCGCTGACAGAAAGCAGACGTCGTACCCGGAGCCGCCAGAGGTCGAGTGAGGGCGCCGACGGAGGTCGTGGAGAGGCACCGGAGGTCGAGTAAGGAGTCACCCGAGGTCGGGTGAGGGCGCCGACGGAGATCGTGGAGAGGCGCCGGAGGTCGAGTGGAGAGTCACCCGAGGTCGAGGTGAGGGCGCCGACGGAGATCGTGGAGAGGCGCCGGAGGTCGAGTGGAGAGTCACCTGAGGTCGAGGTGAGGGCGTCGACGGGGGAGTGAAGTCCGCTCACCGGAGTCGCCGGAAACTGAGGTGAAGCGCGCCGGAGGTCGGGAGTGGAGATCGCACTCCGGAGACACCAGGAAGTGGGGAGTCCGAGTCCCTGTGACGCCGGAAGGCGACATCGAGTCGAGACCGCCCCGCGACATCGAGTCGAGACCGCCCAGCGACATCGAGTCGAGACCGCCCAGCGACATCGAGTCGAGACCGCCCAGCGACATCGAGTCGAGACCACCCAGCGACATCGATCCGGAGCCGCCTCACGGCGTCGACACGGCGCCGAGCGGAGCCGATCATCGTGAAAAAGACAGTAAGTGGTAGAGGGGGCATCTGAGGCCCTGTGGAGCCCTAAAAGACCGTCCTAGAGGCTAAAGGGGTGTTAGAACCAGCCTGAGAGTGCCAGGGGTGAACTGAGACTGGTACAGTGACCTCCATAAAGGGTTGTGTGGTTTGGACGGCCAGATCTTTAGGTTACTCTTGTTCTACCTCAGCTTCGGCCCCAGCCTTGATCAATCTAGGTGGGTCACCCCCATGCCATCCAAGTGTCCTTAAGTTGTGTATGGGCAAAGTAAGACCAAGTGACCTCATGGAAATGTTTTGAACTGTAACTGTCATTGATTGTTTTACCTTATTTATTGAGGTGCTTTATTTATTGTCATCCACTAATTTATTCCTGCACTATATTTATTGTCTGACTGTATTTATTTGCCATCTGTATTTATTGCCCATCTATTTATTCTGTGCTAAATGAGGACCTGAACCTATTTATTGAAATTGCAAAACAGTATTATTTATTTGACCTTCTCTTTTGAAGGAAAACCTTATTGTATTGTATTTATGTAATGAAACCTGCAACTAAGAGAAAATAAGATAAAGACATATATATTTTCAACTTGACTTGCATTATTTTTACGGTGTAGTGTCGTTTTTGGAACGGATGAACGCATGGTTATTGTGAGGGTGTGACGTACGCTTAGCACGGTGCCTGACCCCAACCGCTCGAGCCAAGCTACCATGATGCTGGGAACCTGGTGACTGCTAACCCGGTTGCCCGGTTTCCAACATAAAATTGGTGTTCAGTGGTGGGATAGAGCTGTGCTTGCGTCTACTCGACAATAACTGTGGGTAGTCCATAGGCCTACACCGGGAGTTTTCTCCAAGCGGACTTCCTAATTTTGAGTTTTGTTTTTTCCAAATTTACTTCTGGTGGTGGGAGGAGGTATTACAAAAGGTACCCCCCTGCATAGCTTCTGTAAGCAACTGTCTTCTGTCCTGAGTGGGCAAAATGGAGTTTGTGTTGGAGGATGTGGAAACTTATACTGTGGCCCAACTCAGGGAGTTTTGTCAGAGAGAGGGGGTGTTTTGTCCCCAAGGTGCAAAGAAGGGTGAGCTCCAGACCAGCTTAAGGGCTTGGTGGGAGGCACGACGAGAAAGTAAGGTTGAGAAGGAGGACAGGGATGGAGAGCCTGACAGCGAGGGGGCTGGTTTGTATCAACCTGAGGTGGGGAACCTAGTAGCGGGGCCCAGAACACTTTCAAGGAAGGGCAGCAGTGTCTCTAGCAACGGCTTATTAGAAGCAGAATTCACTGACCGGAGGGAGAAAAGACAGCTCACATGGGATTTGGCGAAGCTGGAGAATGAAAAAGAGGAACGGAGGATGGCTCACGAGTTGAGGCTCAGGGAGATAGATCTCCAGATCCTACGGGTCGGGGCCCACCCTGTTCCTAATGGTGGCAGCGAAGAAAGAGAAATCACCAGGGAACCCAAACCCTATTTGCCGAAAGACATAGTAGCCAGCTATAGTGCGGGAGATGATATCGCCAAGTGGCTAGCGGCCTATGAGATCTCATTAAGAGTCCATGGGGTTCCAGAGAAATATTGGGGAGGGGGATTGTATAAATACATGCCTCCAGCTGGCAGGGATACATTTTTGGCCCTAGAGCAGGATGAGCAGACCCACTACCCCACCATGAAAGTGGCGCTCGTGAGGAAGTTTGGACTAACACCCGAGAAGTATAGACAGAAGTTCCGGGTTAGCCACAAACTGGGCACACAGAATTGGGTGGATTTCCTGGACTATGCAAAGAAGGCATTAGAGGGTTGGATACAAGGCAGTGAGGTGAGGGACTACGAGGGGTTGTTTGATTTGATGTTGAAGGAACACCTGCTCGAAAAATGTTTCCCTGAACTGCGTCAACACCTGGTGGATAGCAAGCTGACCAATCCCCGGAAGCTTGCTGAGGAGGCAGACATTTGGGCTAGTACCCGAGTGTCCACAAGGGGGACTGGAGGGGACTCTCAAAAGACCGGACAGGGCGCCCCCCAGAAGAAAGAGGGAGGGGAAAAGAAAACGGAGTTCTCTAAAGGCCCCCAAAATAGTTCCCAAGGGAAGGGAACGGGATTCACCCCTAGGGCTAACCCACCCAGAAACCCTAATCCTGGCCAGAGTCAGCAGCCAAGGGTTGTCCATTGCTTCGAGTGCGGTGGTGTCGGACACTATAAGGGAGATGTGAAGTGCCCGAAAAGACCACCCCCTCCCATTGGAGGAAAGGCCCCCGGAGTAGCTAGTGTAGTGCTCGGGGAGGAGATGCCTTTGGATAAGGGAAGGGAGTGGGTGGGTGTCACTTTAGTGTCCCTGGGAGAACGGGAGATGGTTCCTAAGATCCAGGTGCCCGCAAATACCACAAAGTATGGGCAATGGGTCACCATCAATGGCCAAAGAGGGGAGGCTCTGAGAGACACAGGAGCCAGTATGACTATGGTGCGTAGCCAACTGGTGTCTCCAGAGCAGGTGATTCCCCATGTACTCCACCCTGCCGCGATGGCTGACGGCAGAATGGGCCACTATCCGGTGGCCGAGGTTCCATTTGAATGGGAAGGGGTTGCAGGGTTACTTCGAGTTGCCGTAAGCCCTGCCATGCCAGTCGATTGTCTGCTGGGGAATGCCATGGAGCATAATGCTTGGAAGGAGGTGGAATACCGGACTCATGCTGAGATGCTGGGTACACCTGACTGGGCCTGTGTCAGCACAAGGTCTGCGACTACCCGGAGGGGGAGTTCGCTTAGGCGGGAGCCTGGAACAAAGGCACCGCCGGCTGCCAGTCAAGGCAAGAACCGAAGGCAGGAGGAGCCTGCCTCGGCATCCGCGCCCCGTGTGACGGATAGGCCACCGGAGGAGGTGGACCAGGAGTCCGCGGAGGGGGATGTTACCAAACTGGAGAACCTACCCATCCCAGCCGAGTGGCACGTGGAGGGAGGGCCGACCAGGGAGGAATTCTGCAAGGGCCAGAGGGAGTGTCCTACCCTTGAGGGACTGAGGCGACAGGCCGAAGCCCAGGCAGCAGGGAACGTTGAGGGGAACTACAATATTTACTGGGAGGATGGCCTCCTCTACAGTGAACCCAAGGCACCCATGCACGGATCGTCACGGGCCTTGGTTGTCCCTCAACGTTACCGAGCCTTCCTTCTGGAATTGGCTCATGAGATCCCCTTGGCAGGACACCTGGGGCAAGACAAGACCTTTGCCCGGCTTGTCTCACACTTTTATTGGCCTCAAATGAAAGTGTCGTCCGACACCTACTGCCGGACGTGTGTGTTTTGCCAAGCCAGTGGGAAAACAGGGGTGAAGCTGAAAGCTCCCCTGGAACCACTTCCTGTCGTTAGCACCCCCTTTGAAAGGGTGGGCATCGACATTGTGGGTCCGTTAGATCCGCCTACTACAGCTGGTCACAGGTTTATCCTGGTTCTGGTGGATCATGCCACACGGTACCCAGAGGCCATACCTCTGAGGACCATTACTGCACCTGTTGTGGCTAGGGCCCTGATGGGAATCTTTACCCGAGTGGGTTTTCCCAAGGAAGTTGTGTCCGACAGGGGGACCAACTTCATGTCAGCATACATGCGGGCGATGTGGAAGGAGTGTGGAGTGACCTACCGGTTCACCACTCCTTACCACCCCCAGACCAATGGTCTGGTGGAGAGGTTCAATAAAACCTTGAAAGGCATGATCAGAAGTCTGCCTGAAAGCCTGCGGAGGAAATGGGACGTCCTCCTACCCTGTCTATTGTTTTCCTACAGGGAAGTGCCACAGAAGGGAGTGGGCTTCAGCCCCTTCGAGCTTTTGTATGGGCACCCTGTGCGTGGACCTCTCAGCCTGGTGAGAGACGGATGGGAAAGAACTCCCAGAAAGCTTCCCCAGGACGTGGTGAGCTACATGCTGGCCTTCCGGAGCCAAATGGCTAAGTTGTGGAAGCAAGCTTCTGACAACTTGGAAGCCAGCCAAGCAGTGATGAAGGCGTGGTATGACCACAATGCTCACCCGGTGGAGTTGGAGCCTGGCCAGAAGGTGTGGGTGATCGAACCAGGAGAGCTTAGCGCCCTCCAGGATCGCTGGTCAGGACCCTTTGAGTTGTTGGAGAAGAAGGGTAAGGCTACCTACTTGGTGGACCTGAAGACCCCTCGTCAGCCCCTACGGGTGCTGCATGCCAACCGCCTCAAACCCCACCATGAGAGGCCCGAAGTCATATTGTTAATGGTGACTGACGGAGCAGAGGACGTGGAAAGCGAGCCTCTCCCCGACTTATTTGCGTCTCAAGAGGAGGATGGGTTGGTGGAGGGAGTGATTCTCTCCCCGTCCCTAACTCCTGAACAGCAGGAGGACTGCCGCCAGGTCCTGGGGCAGTACTCTTCGTTGTTCTCCCTCGTTCCGGGTAGGACTCACCTGTGCGTCCATGACGTGGACACAGGAGACAGCCCACCTGTGAAGTCAAAGATCTACCGGATGACAGACAAGGTGAAGGCCAGCATTCACAGTGAAGTCACTAAGATGCTGGAGCTAGGAGTGATTGAACCTTCCAGCAGCCCCTGGTCCAGTCCGGTGGTACTAGTACCAAAAGCTGCACCACCGGGGGCCCAACCGGAACTGAGGTTCTGTGTGGACTACCGGGGACTGAACTCAGTAACCAAGACTGATGCTCATCCGATCCCGAGGGCGGATGAACTGATTGACCGGCTGGGAGCTGCCCAATATTTGAGTACCTTTGACCTTACTTCTGGGTACTGGCAGATCTCTCTGACTGATGGAGCTACGGAAAGGTCAGCCTTCTCCACGCCCAAGGGCCACTACCAGTTCTGCGTGATGCCCTTTGGGCTCAAGAACGCACCTGCCACGTTTCAGCGTCTGGTGAACCAGATCCTCACTGGAATGGAGAGTTTCTCTGCTGCTTATCTGGACGACATTGCCGTCTTCAGTAACAGCTGGGAGGATCACTTGCGTCACCTGCAAGCTGTTCTCCAGGCCCTGAAACACGCTGGTTTAACGATCAAGGCCAGTAAATGCCAGATCGGGCAGGGGTCGGTAGTGTACCTTGGACACTTGGTGGGTAGGGGAGCGGTGCAACCCCTCCAGGCGAAAATCGAGGCTATCATGGCCTGGGAACCCCCCAAGACTCAGACTGAGGTCCGAGCTTTTCTGGGCCTCACCGGATATTACCGCCGCTTCGTGAAGGGGTATGGGACCATTGCGGCCCCCCTCACGGAGCTTACGTCCAAGAAACAACCTCGACGGGTAGTCTGGACGGAGGCTTGTCAGCAGGCCTTTGTGAAACTGAAGCAAGCCATGTGCGAGGCCCCGGTCTTAAGGGCCCCAGATTTTTCCAAGGAGTTCATTGTCCAGACAGATGCCTCGGAACATGGCATTGGGGCAGTGTTATCGCAACTCAATGAAGAGGGTCTGGATCAACCCGTGGTCTTCCTATTCCGGAGACTACTTCCCAGGGAACAGAAGTGGAGTGCAATAGAGCGTGAAGCTTTTGCAGTGGTATGGGCTCTGAAGAAGTTGCGGCCATACCTGTTTGGCTCGCACTTCCTAGTTCAGACCGACCACAGACCCCTTCGTTGGCTGATGCAGAAGAAGGGGGAGAATCCCAAGTTGCTAAGGTGGTCTATCTCCCTACAGGGAATGGACTTTCAGGTGGAACATCGGCCTGGAGTGGACCACGCCAATGCAGACGGTCTCTCAAGGTATTTCCGCCTTAGTGATGAGAACTCCCAAGGGGTTGGGTAGCTCTCCCCACTTTCAGCTGGGGGGGACGCGTGTTAGACCTGTCAGCCCTTTGGGTGGTCCCTCCTCATCATTATTTATTTTGTCCCACTTTTGCCTCAAACCCTGTTATAATTTTTCCTTTTTGGGAACCACCAGACTTTTTAGTGTTGATGCAGGGTCAGGGAGCCATTTTCCCTACCCCTGGAACTTCTGTCTGAGGGCCTGAGACACAAAATGGTGGCCACCTGTGACATCACCAGAACCCACTGGAGGTTTCTAGAACCTTCTGTAACATTCTAGAACCCTGTGACAGTGGGAGGCAGTTTAGAATGTTGGGAGGCCATCTCAGAGTGGCAGTTGGCAACTGACTGGAGAAGAGAGAGGACAGAGATAGAAGGAGGTCGGAGTAAGGCAGCAGAGGTGGAAACCAGTGCTTGGAGTGGGGTCCAGAAACCCACCCTTGATGCTAGTCTCTACTGACCAAGCCCAACCTAGAGCCCTGTGTGGGATCAAGACCAGAAGAACCATCTTAAGGACTGAAAATTTGGAACAGGCCTTAAAGAAGAAGAACAGCAAGTTCCTGACCTGTTCAGCAGTGTCCTCCTGGAGTCCTGACGTCGAGAAGCCTGGAGACCTGGGGCCTGAGGTCGAGAAGCGTCGCTGACAGAAAGCAGACGTCGTACCCGGAGCCGCCAGAGGTCGAGTGAGGGCACCGACGGAGGTCGTGGAGAGGCACCGGAGGTCGAGTAAGGAGTCACCCGAGGTCGGGTGAGGGCGCCGACGGAGATCGTGGAGAGGCGCCGGAGGTCGAGTGGAGAGTCACCCGAGGTCGAGGTGAGGGTGCCGACGGAGATCGTGGAGAGGCGCCGGAGGTCGAGTGGAGAGTCACCTGAGGTCGAGGTGAGGGCGTCGACGGGGGAGTGAAGTCCACCCACCGGAGTCGCCGTAAACTGAGGTGAAGCGCGCCGGAGGTCGGGAGTGGAGATCGCACTCCGGAGACACCAGGAAGTGGGGAGTCCGAGTCCCTGTGACGCCGGAAGGCGACATCGAGTCGAGACCGCCCCGCGACATCGAGTCGAGACCGCCCAGCGACATCGAGTCAAGACCGCCCAGCGACATCGAGTCGAGACCGCCCAGCGACATCGAGTCGAGACCGCCCAGCGACATCGAGTCGAGACCGCCCAGCGACATCAAGTCGAGACCACCCAGCGACATCGATCCGGAGCCGCCTCACGGCGTCGACACGGCGCCGAGCGGAGCCGATCATCGTGAAAAGGACAGTAAGTGGTAGAGGGGGCATCTGAGGCCCTGTGGAGCCCTAAAAGACCGTCCTAGAGGCTAAAGGGGTGTTAGAACCAGCCTGAGAGTGCCAGGGGTGAACTGAGACTGGTACAGTGACCTCCATAAAGGGTTGTGTGGTTTGGAGGGCCAGATCTTTAGGTTACTCTTGTTCTACCTCAGCTTAGGCCCCAGCCTTGATCAATCTAGGTGGGTCACCCCCATGCCATCCAAGTGTCCTTAAGTTGTGTATGGGCAAAGTAAGACCAAGTGACCTCATGGAAATGTTTTGAACTGTAACTGTCATTGATTGTTTTACCTTATTTATTGAGGTGCTTTATTTATTGTCATCCACTAATTTATTCCTGCACTATATTTATTGTCTGACTGTATTTATTTGCCATCTGTATTTATTGCCCATCTATTTATTCTGTGCTAAATGAGGACCTGAACCTATTTATTGAAATTGCAAAACAGTATTATTTATTTGACCTGCTCTTTTGAAGGAAAACCTTATTGTATTGTATTTATGTAATGAAACCTGCAACTAAGAGAAAATAGGATAAAGACATATATATTTTCAATTTGACTTGCATTATTTTTACGGTGTAGTGTCGTTTTTGGAACGGATGAACGCATGGTTATTGTGAGGGTGTGACGTACGCTTAGCACGGTGCCTGACCCCAACCGCTCGAGCCAAGCTACCATGGTGCTGGGAACCTGGTGACTGCTAACCCGGTTGCCCGGTTTCCAACAGTCTGGCAACAATTTAATGGTTTTCTGAGGGTTGTATGGTACAAGCCGCCTTCTGTGAACATATCCTTATTGGAAACAGGGACTATTCCTAATTGTATTCTTGTGGTGTTTGTCCGAGTTGGATAGTAAATATGTTTCTGACTCGGTTGGGTGACTTTATATGCTACAAGTCTCTTTCTTTAGTTTCTGTTCAGAAAAATGTAATCTATTGAATTTTAGCTCTGAAGTCTGAAGCTTCATTAATGGTCACACACCTACCCAATGCAATTGTTGACAACGTGATAGTCATCTGTACGAGTGATGTCAAACCTCTCGACACATACCTCCCTGCTGAGCAGTTTGCTATTCTCAAATAATTCTCCTAGTAGGGGTAGATCATGGGATTTCCATCTGCTGAAGCCTGTCTCTTTTTTTGTCAAGGCCTGAAATCAGGGTTCAGGACTAGTGATGTCAATGCTGAGGGAAATGTGTCTTTATTATATGTGGCTATTTGGTTACAGTATTCAGCGTAACAGACATGCAGGAAAGCAGGTCCAGATAATGGGGTCTCTGTTTGCAGGGCAGCCAGTCAAGGTAATGCAAGGGGTTGGAGGTGCAATCTTACTTCAAGATTACCCATGGTTCTGTGTACCAACGGTTGGCCAAGTCTGGGGCTCATCGTAATGTATGCGTATTAGTAGTGTGTGATATTGGGAAATCCCAAGCCTCCTTCTATTGTACCTATTAGAGACATGGTAAAATTTTCATTTTAATACTCATGAGCCTGTCTAGCAATGAGATTTGAAGCTTGCCCCGTCTGGGTAAGTTTTTTTATTAATCAGTCACACAAAGGTGAGGGGAGGAATGCTTGCAAAATGTTTAACCACTGGCTCAGGGTAGCATTCCATCGTTTTTCACCCACGTTACAACTTTAGACAAAGGCACACCTAATGCAAATGTGTGCCGCTCCAAAAGGGAACACAAGCAACCTCAGACCGGTTTCGGCCTTCATAGCCCTCATCAGTGAAGTATAGCTTGGGTTCTATGGTAGAGTGAGCAAGAGACCCATGTCTAGGCATATCCTTAGCCACTTAGGGCATAACATCAATCACACAAAATATGATGGTAGGGATGCTTGCAAAAAGAATAATCACTACCTGTCATTTGGGGTAGCATTTTAATCCATAATATTGTACCCACTGTCTCCACTTCTGGTGCGGTATTAAGTCAACTCTGAGCCACACAGCGTCTTCTAGCACCACGTAGGAATATTGCTGAGTGATGAATGGTTAGTAAGATAGAGTTCACATTAGAAAGAGTTTTACTGAAGGTAACTTGTAAGGTAACCATAAAATCTTGAATTTGTGCACTGATATCCAGAGAGACTGGAGCTTCCACTGTTACTTTTGTAGAGATCTCATCTTCTTTTGGGAAGTTAAATGGCTGATGATGATGAAGAAACTTGTAGAACTTTGGCCGAATCATTTATAAAAATATATAAATAATTTCTTTCTTGCATCTGTATAGCTAAGACAATATTAGACTTTTGCTACTGTTTATGGTGTGGTGGTTTGGTATTAACCAGTTTAGAGATGCCCTTTGTTCTGTTACTTATTTCTACAGAAGCGAGCTATCAAAAATAGTGGTTACACCCTTTTCATACATGTCGGCAAGTATGCGTTTTTGTTAGTTCAAATTTACAAAATGAGGAGGTGCTACATCTCCTTCAGATCTTTTCACATCTGGAATTAGTGGGTTGACCCATTTTTCTTAGCCAGTGGTTTGGGCACAGGGGTCACATTTTTCCAAGGTCTTACCATTCTTAATGGGGTGAGTAGTGAGGTTCACCTAATTCCCAAATCTAGGTTGTGATCAGCAACATGAGTAGCATGGTGTAAATATAGCCGGGAGGGCATTACTTTCTTCTTATAAAATGAAGCTCCCACCTCCTAACTGTATTTACCCTCGTTGTCATTAATGCATTCATCAGTTCTCCCAAGCCCTTTTCAAAAAGATCCTAATTGATTTTCAATAATTTCTATATGATTGTGAATCACAGGGAGAGACATTGACCTATATATATCTCATTAACGAACTAGGATATCCATTTCATTAGGATTCTTTGGATTTTAAAGAGTTCATATTCATTGATGCCTTCTTTCTCTGCTCTATGATAGTCTTTTAGTATTCCCCACGTTTCCTCCTCTTTGTGGTCTTTTAATTTCTCTCTTTTTCCTGCTATTCAGTTATTTCCCTCCATTTTCATGCTTTAAATTATTGTTTCCCTCTTCAGCTTCTGTTACTATGTTCATCTTGCAATTTTTACCTCTTGTTTGTCCTGTCTTTTAATTTAAACCCTTTTTTGCCCTAGCTCGGGGTCTTGCCTTCTTTCAATTCTCTGTGGTTCTTTCACTGTTTGATCTTTCTTTCCACCGTCGTTGTTCATTGCCTCCTCTTTCCAGTCATAATGGCCATCATTTAATATTTCATCCTCTTGTTTAACTTCGCTTTGTAGGACAGTGATGGAGAAAGATCCTGGCACCCTTCCTTACTACACAGGGCCTTACCCTTCTACGTGGGCGATGGAGTTATGGAACCCAGAGTCTACTTTTCTGAAGGTTCTTGTGCGTCGGCCGAAGAGGATTTTCATGGACATTGAGTCCCACTTTCACCAAACCATGTCCAAAGACTTGGTTCTGATCTGCAGAATATACAGAATCCAAAACAGATTCCCCTGGCGGAAATACTCCTGGTGAGAGGGAAACAAATGTGTTCTGGATGCTTGCACTAGTATGGATACTATTCATCATTACCCTTGCATACTGGTGTGTGATCTATTGCATTGCACTAGCAAGCAACTATGTGAATACGTGAACTAGCATGCTGTTGCCTGAATGCTTGCATTAGTACTCTGGTGTTGGGTATACTTGCCTTGCATTTAGACACTACTCTCAACGTTGGCAGCAGGCATTTGTATTTGAATGTTATCACAAGCAGCACTATGATGGTCCTTATGCACTTGTGTGATTGCATACACTAATACAGTTACTTGCTGGCACAGTGTTGGGGTATGAATGCTGGCATTGATGTGTATATGAAAGTGAGTGCTTGTTTCCTGTTATGAGAATAAATAGCTTAGTGTACTGGTGTAAAAATTAAGGCATGTGCTTGTGTTCCTCCTGTCAATCACCCACACCATCAAGGACAACCTGTAAAACAAACTACTTACACTTCCATCCAGTGAGCTCTATAGTGGTAGCTCAAAGACAGGTTCTCCCCGACCAAATACATTCCCCATGTTTAGCGACTGTGCCACTCAAACCATACCCCTCTTTACATATGGGGATTTATTCCATTGACTTCATTGCTACCTTATATTCATGGAAAAAGTTGACATTACCAGACCTTGTTTCCAGGTAGTCTGTGAATTCAGAGTATAGTACAATAAAGAAATATATTTGCTCAAAATAACAACACACTAAAATGCATTATAACAGAAGCAGAAGAAAAGGTAAATATAAAATTGGAACATTATCTGCAGTTACCTTGTGTAGCTGTTGTAGCATACCATGATGGTATTTGTTGAGTTGACTCTTGGTAAAGAATGGGGACTGATGTTTCAAGCTGGTAAACATTTCATAGACATGTTTTTTGCTGAGTCAAACCCATGGCCATATGTATCATTGCATTGGTCGCAAATTGTGACACGTGTGAAATTTTGCAAACCAACTTATGTACTGATAGGCTGGCCTGCAAAATTCTGAATCAGATTTGAGTTACAAATTGACCCACCTAATTGTCATTAGGTAGGTCACGATTGGCCACAATCACAGTGATGGTGGTCTGCAAGGGTCATCAGACTGCCATGTCGGTGATTTAAAAGAAAAAAGAAAAAAACTTTTTTTAAAACATTTTTTATTTAAAGTTTCTCTGTAACTTGGCAGCTGTCCAAAGGGGACCTCTTCCTTGTTGTGAAGGTGATACCACCCCCAACTTAGAGATGGTAACCTTTCAGTGGTTTGCCCTTGAAATTTCAGCAGCAAACCATTGATACATATGATGCAGCTTTGTAGTTTGGAAGGGAGGCCAACACATCTGTTCCATTTTGGTATGCCCAATCGCATTTTAGAAGTTGTTAAAAGTTCACCTAGTCCTAAAATGGCATAAAATGGCTATAAACAATCTATTTTGCTGTTGCATTTGCTCAAATTTTGCTAATCGGAGCATTTACAAATGGTTAGTACATCTGGCTCCCAGTTTTTAGGTCTCACCTGAGCCAGCGAATGCGCTGTCTCAAGCGAGACATTTAGTAAGCGGGTTTTGGAAGTGCTACCCAGAGGCAGCCTGCCACCAGCTTGCTGTTACGCGCACAAGCACACGCAGCCGCCAGCTTTCAACACCCGAGGCGCCATCTGGACCCTGATTACTTTCACTTTTGCCTCTCGCATGTTTGCTGTCGTGCGCGCGCACCCCTGCTTTTATTTCCTTCTCTCTCCTTGTTGTCCTCTTTTTCTTTTCCCCCTTACACCCCATCTCCGACCAGTATGTCTCTTTCTTAATTTACACCTCTCTTTCACCTCCATTGTGCTTTCTCTTTTCGAGTTTGACTCTCCGTAGCTTTCACCGTCTTCCGGTGTCTTCAGTTTCCATGTAACATTAATACTCGTGATCTACTCCCTCAGAGTCCTACACAGGCAATCCCCGTTCAGAACAGGAATTTTGGCAAAAATGAGTCTATTGAATACTTTTTCTTTCCCGCATTAATGTTAATAATGTGACATGAGCATTAAGAATCACTATTGGGGGAGGAGCCAAGATGGCGACCGGGACGGCAGCGTAGACTCCCGGCTCCGTGAACCTCCGCATCCCGCACGGATATCCTGCACGAGATCCTCAACCTGTGCTACGCGGTCGTGTTTCTGAAGGAGAGTGGCACCCGACTGTGTGACTCCGAGGTTTCTGGCTGCGGTACCGCCGGAGAAATGTGCATCTGAACTTTGCGGCCTGTGCGGCCCCGGAGCCGGGACCTCGAGTGGACGCCGTGGCCGGGTGGCAGTTCAACAACAGCGGTCTGTTGTGACTGGGTGGAGTCGGTCCACCGGAGCGGTGCCAAACTCGGCCTACATTTCGTCGTGGTCGTTTCTATTGTCAAGCGTAGCGGACCGGGTGCATGCCCGGGGGTGCAATTCTCAGATCCTCCGGTGGCAGCCCCTGCCTTTGATGGTGAGCTGCCCGGCCGCCGCCCGTATCCTGCCCGGATCATTGCGGGCCGCCCCCGGATTTTTTACGGGAGCTGGTCCGTAGTGGGGACGACTGTTGCCCGTGACCACGCAACGGATAACTTTTTGCCTGCCCCCGGAACCCGGTCACCAGCGACGTGGACATCGAGACGCTTGTCCCAGGGTCCCGGCCCCGGTGAGGGTCGGGCATACTTGGCGGCCATCTTGTTGCGATGAAGCCTACCATCCTGTCCGCTGGGTCGCAGCGGGCTTGTGAGAGTGCGACTTTTGGGAGTGTGGCGGCGCGATCCCAGAGAGCTGTGCTGGGGTACGGCGACCTCCTCGAGGCCCTTGGTGCTCTTCACTCCTCCTTGATCCATGGTGTCGGGGTCTTGGGGAGTAAGCTCAACGGTGTGGCGTCGGCGTTGGGGCAATGGCGACCCGCCTGTCCGCACGTACACAGGGACTACTCACACTGCGCACAGGAGAACACTTTGGCGGCCACCCCTGAGGTTAGTGCACAGCTGGACACTCCGGCCAGTATGCTACACTGTGTTCGTCCAGTTGAGGGCCTGATCTGTCCCGGAGGCATTGGCCCTGAGTGGGATGTGGTAGCCTTGTCCCGTACGTGCCCTCCTGCGACCCAAGGACAACTCCAGCAACTATTGTCTGCTTTGGCTGCTTCTGCCTTCCTGGACCTTGAGTGCAGTGCATATCCTGGGGCAGCACTGGGAAGCCTGTTTCTCCACGCTGCGGACTGTGTTGATGCTCAGAGACTTCCATCCCACCTGTATGCGTCGCTTCTCGGACGTTTTTGGACAATCCTCTACCTTGGTACATCGGATATGGTGCTGGGTCGAGGGGTAGGCATGGGCAGAATTCCAAAGAGTGGTCAGGGATAAGGCTGATCCTTCAGGGGTGGTCATCTAGTGGACGGGCGGGCTCAGGGGTTGCGTGCTCTCCTGGCATAGCTAACAGCATAATAGGTGCATAATGCTCCCCATCTTTCTTTGAGAAGATCGATTTTGTGCTGTTTATTGTTCACTTTGGGGGAAACTTACCGTGCGGGAGGGAGAAGCCGGGGGTATGTTTTGAAGGCCCTCCTCCAGTTTATTAATACTCTCTCTACCCCCCCGTCTGGTGGGGTTCTTTTCCTACTTCTTTTTCCCTATTCTCCTATATTTCGGGTCTGGTTCCAGGGCGACTGGCACACTGCTGGGGGGGGGGGCCGTACTCATCTGCAGAGGTGCAGGGTGGGGGGTTGGGGGAGGGGATTCTTTAGCCTTTTCTCTCTTTTTCCATGGCCTCCTTTTTCTTCTCTGTTTCTTTTTGTTTTTCTTTTTCTGGGATCAGCGTGATACACTTCCTTTGCTATGACTCGCTGCCGCTCCATGTGTACCACAATTTCCGGGGTGCTCTCCGGGAGTTCTGGCGGGGGACTGCAGGCGCCACTGCTTACTATATTCTTCCCCATCCTGATGTTCTTGTGTTTGCGCCATTGACCTAACAGATTGCTGTAAATCGTTTCTGTCTATTACTCTGCATATCTGTAATTGCTGTTTGAAAATTGTCTGGCACCTGATCCTTCTGCCTTGTTTCATTATAAAATGAAAACCTTTTTCTCCTGGTGCCCTACCTACGCTGTTCACAGTATTAGCATTACGATTCTCCTCCCCGAAGTGCTGCCTGTGTTTACATTTGCCTGTTTTTGCTCTGATTGCTTAGCGGCCGGCCCCGGGGGGTTGTAGGCCCATACCTGTTCTTGATTGAACTGTCAATAAAGGTTTTCAAAAAAAAATAAATAAAAAAAAAAAAAAAATAATGTGACATGAATGGATCCAGCTATCAAAACATTAAAACAACATGGAAAACTCATATAGCATTGCAATTAGCCCAGGCTGGTAACGCCCCTGAAATTTTGCATCAAATCCTTCAGTCCTTCATCAGCCCTAAGGTCTGTGAAAGTTCTGAGGCCCCGTCCCAATAAATCCTCAGCTGATAGAGTACTTCCCCACACTTATATCAGCAGAGGTTGAACTATCGATCTATAAGATAAAATCTTGATCCCATTCAGACCTCATCCCTGCTAAAGTTATCCCTCCCTTGCCAATCATCTGTCTCCCTCGATTCAATCTCTCATTAATCTCTCCCTGAGAGAAGGCCATGTACCGTTAGAATGGAAAGTTGCACAGGTCAGACCGATCCGCAAGAACACTAAACTCCCCTGGACGGATCTCTCCAACCTCCGCCCTATTTTGCTCCTTCCGTTTCTGAGCAAATTAATGGAGAAACACGTCAACACTCATCTCTCTAATCATGTCGAACTCACGGGCTGCTTAGACCCCTCCCAGTTCGGCTTTAGGCCCAAATACAGCACCGAATCAGCACTAGTGGTCACGGATAACATCAGGATGATCCTAGATAAGGACAATTCTATGATTCTGGTGCTGTTGGATCTATCTGCCGCGTTTGACACAGTATCACATCCTATATTGCTCAGAAGACTAAAGGAGATCGGACGAAGAAAATCGGCCTTACAATGGATGACAAGCTTTTTATCAGCTCGCTCCCAGATTGTCAACTTAGGCCCGTATCGTTCGGCCCCAACAGAACTGTCCAAGGGAGTTCCTCAGGGCTCATGTTTGAGCCCTACGCTGTTTAACATCTATGTCGCTCCCTTGCCCAATCTTCTGAGGACGTAGGGGTTTATCCCCATATCCTATGCCAACAACACTCAGTTGCTCTTTCCATTCGACAAATGTACTTCTTCTGTGCAGTCGACCTTCTCTAATGGTATGAGAGCTATCTCCCACTGGATGAAGAGTAATTTCCTCCAGTGCAATGTGGGAAAAACAGAGTTTATGCTCTTCGGAGAAGCCCCGTCCTTATGGATGCCAGAATGGTGGCCGATTGATCTAGGCCCTCATCCTGCCCCCAAGCTGACAGTTAAAAACTTGGGTATTCGTTCGGACCAAGCCCTGACTTTGAAGGAGCATGCTGCTCAGACTGCAGGTTCCTGTTTCCACACAATAGGCCTGCTTCGTCGAGTCTTCCCTCTGCTCCCTGACTCAACCCGGAAAACTTTAGTTCAAGCACTTGTATTAAGCCGTCTGGAGTACTGTAACGGCCTGCTGATCTCCGCTAATGATGACCCGCTCAGCAGACTGCAGGTAGTCCGGAACACGGCGGAGCGACTGGTCCTCAATGCTCCTCCTAGGACTCCTTCCCGCCCTCTTCTTATGCAGCTGCATTGGCTTTCTATCAGCCAACGGGTAAGATTTAAGATCAGCTGCATTATCCACAAGTCACTGCTTAATTTAGGCCCCTCTTACCTCTCGGAGAAATTCACGCCCTATGTACCTTCCAGATCTCTTTGCTCGGTGCCAAACATCTCCTGGTGGTACCTCGAGTAAGAAAGGCTAGATTGGGAGGAAGAGCCCTCTCCCATCTTGGTCCTCGATATTGGAACAAGCTTCTCATACTTTTGAGACAATGCACCGATCACTTACAATATAGGAAGCTGCTTAAGACCACTCTTTTTAACACCTGATTCTGCTCTCGCTGCAATACATCCTCACGGTCCGTCCTAAGCGCAGAGATACTCCTTCGGGGGTTGATTCTAGCACTATATAAGTAATTAAATAAATAAATAGTCTATTGTGAGAGTGTCCTTATAAATAGCAAAGTTCTGGATAAGTTGTAATACATTGACAACTGAATGGGGGTTAGGAGCACACTTCCTCACAGTCCCAGCACAGTTCACCCCTTAGCATCCTGGTAAATGCAGTACACAGTTCATGCTTACTTGAAAATTAGCTGGAGTTTTAGAGAGCAAAGCAACCCCAGATGCTTTTTCTTTGCTATTTAATACTGCTGCCATCTACTGATGAAGGGCTGAACCCAGCAACACTTGTCTAGAGATATACAGCAATGTCTGCACCAAATGTGGTGAAAAACTCCAGCTAATTTTCAAGTAAGCATGAACTGTGTACTGCATTTACCAACAAAGTAAGAAGACATTAGGAAAGACTAAAAGTGACGTGCAGGAGTTGTTGCAAGTGGAATAAAACAATGAAGAAGCAATTTAAAAGAAGAAACGATTTGATTTTACGGATTTTCGATAAATGGAAGCAACAGTTTTTCACCACAGAGTTGCTATGAAAAACTCAATGACGAGACAAAGATGATTCCAAAGTTTCGAGCTGAAGGAAAAAAACAGGATCAGAATCGAGGAAATGGAGGGAGAAGGGAAGTTAGTTAGAGGGCAGTAAAGTGATAAATAGATCGGATAATATTAAATATAGAAGTGCAAATTAAAAGAGAACATGGAAGATAAAACAAGACTATAAATGGAGAACAGAAATGGGCCAAGCACCAAGTCGTGGGTCACATGATGGAGCACCTTTTAGGATGAGGATAGCGCCCCTTTCCAGGAGACAGGAGCCGTCAATAACATGAGATCAGAACAATTTAATAACAGCAACACCAAAATCCAGAGTTTAGAAAAAGAGTGAATAAGAAAAGAGTGATCCACCATGTCAGAGGCAGCAGAAAATCAAGAAGGATAGGAATGGAATTCTGTTTATTGTTTTGACCATGTACCCTATAATTGTTAGTATGTTACAAAGAAACTGAAGGTACTTATATGTGTGGATGATGGTAGCAGTGGCGGCTTCTCATGGGAGTGCTGCCGGGCGGTGAGGCGGGGGAGGGGTAAGGTGGGGGTAGAAAACTCCAGCATAAGGCAGGAGTTCAGTTCATAAATAAAACACATTTAATTGTGTGCGCTGCAATGCAGCACACGCAATGAAATCCGTTTTCTTTCTTTATTTATTTATTAACTGAACTCTGTTTCGGCCTTATGCCAGACTTTACTAGCCCCCACCCTGCCCTCCCACCACCCCGCAGCACCCCCACGAGGAGCCGCCACTGGGTGGTAGACCATAACGTGTGCACTGCTTAGTAGATCATAATCTCAACTAACTCACACTGAGGGCTTCCCTATATGCCCATCCCTGTTTATCCTACCACACTGACTGGTTGTCCAGGTAACAAGAGTCGCTCATAGTCACTACCTTGTGGGCCGTATCACGTAAAGTCAGGAATGGGGGGCGATAATTTATGACAGAGCCTTTGCTACAGTTTCTACGTGACTGGTTTGTAAAATGCTTAAAGAGCTGCAGCAACACTAATCACCTAAGAGTGTGGTAAATGGATGCTTGTCACAGGGCCTTCCAAGCCATGTGCTGCTTTTGGCTGGAAATCTAGCAGCATTTGTTGACAAGTAAACAACTGAACATGACATGATAACATAATCAAAGCAATATAAGTGCACAATTAAAACCAAACAGGGCAGTACACAATCAAACACACAACAACCGAAGTACAAAACAACATAATCAATCTGCAGTAATGCAGCATAAAAGCACAGCAGCACAGAGAACAGAATGTATCACCACAACGAATCCTGGTTTCATAATACAGTGCTAAAAGGTGTTTTGAGCAAGCACTGCCTTAACACTATGACACTAAATATTGCCAGTCAGTAATGTTTTCTGATCTATTCCCTCGAGCTAAAAACACCCATCAAGGTATAAGGAAGCAAGCTGCATTAGATGTGTAAAAGAAAATACAAACACTCGGGATAACGCATAGACATTTAACATGCTTTTAAAGTACAAATAGCCAGCATGTATTCAAAATAAGCAAGACAGATACAATTTTTACAGACCAGCGCTTTGTCCTCGGTCCGCTGTAGTGTATAATGGTAAAATCCATACAAGTTGGTGCTCCATTTATAAACGTATTCCCTTGCAAGTGAATGCAATAGAGGACATATGACAGAAATAGACCTCCATTCTGATGGAGACTTCTGCAGATTCCTCCACTGTTGAATGTTCCCCAGGAATCAGACTGGGTCCAGGAGCCTTTTCTATGTACCTCTGTCCGCCGAAAGGTGGTGTCAAGAAGCTCCGCACTGACGCTCCTCTGCTCTGGAACTGGTGTGCAGGACCCATAAATGCGCCACTCCCACCTGTTGTCAATTCTTTCTTTGTGCACCACCAGACGAAGACCTGGAGCTTCCTCTCCTCTCTCAGAGACACTTTTACCTTGATTTCCGCAACTTTCTCAAGTGTTGAAGGGATATCACCCCCTAAACAACAAATTTCAAACCCTGTAGGAACTTTCCAAACAGATGTCTGTGACGGTTCCCCAACAGGTATGTCTGTGGTGTCGGGGTAGAGCAATGATTGCACGTCACTGAACCCCTGAAGGCCATCATGGAATGTGAGTTGAAACTTTGTTGCCAGGCATAGGAAAAGCCAGCTCTCGGACTGCTCCAAGTCCTGCTTTGTGTCCAGGCTCTGGAGTAGGATATGAATTCCCAGTGGCCCAACATCAAGAGAGACTCCCCAACCTGGTGCAGATTTCGTGGGGGGGGTCAGGGGGGACTGCGAAAGATCTGCAGTCGTGGCTATTAAGCCGTGATTGGGTCAGCGCCTAACCCTCTTCCTTCCCTACCCAGAACTGACAGTGGTGACCAACGCATTATTTCTGGGCTGGGGTAGCCACCTGGCAGAGCGAGAGATCGGAAGCTTCTGGCCTCTGGCAGAGTCTTAGCTCAATATCAACCTTCTGGAGCTGAGGGACATCCATTTGGCGATAAAAGCCTTCCAGCAGTCCATCAAGCAAAGGCTAGTACAGGTGCTTATGGAAAAGACCACCAGCAAGTGGTACTGCAACAAACAAAGCAGGGTGGGGTCATGGTCCCAGTCCCCTGTGGCTCGCACCTCTAAAACCTGCTGGTGAGGGAGCTGGTTTCCACTAGACTTACTCTGGAACTTCTGGTCGATGGCTCTTTGTTGCCTGCTTGTAAGTGTGGAAGGGAGAGAAATCATTAGCCAATTATACATTCCTCTCACCCATAATGCTAAAGGAACACAGACTCCTGATCCAAATTAAGTACATTTATTATAAAGCCAAGAAAAGTTGGACATACAAACATCTCAAGACGAGAGTGTAAAGGTACATGGGCACTAATACAAAACCAAACCTACAAGAGAAACGTAGGCAGTGCAACATGCACAGAGTTGCCAATTCAAGTACCAACATAGAGATAATTATCGCACCAACATCAAGTGCCCCCTTCATTGGCAAAACGTAGACAAAAGCATTAGTCTGTCCCTACACTACTGCTAGCATGACATCCCTACTTAACATTTCCCCAGGCAAGTCTCCAGAAAGGTGTCAGCACATGAAGTCTCCCTAAGAAGCACCCTCGCGTTGAATGGGTCGAATAGCATAAAGCTACGGAGCTCGTTTAAAAGATGCTCTCCTCTCTCCAGGTAAGGCAGAAGTCCCCTGGACTATGTCCCTAACCCCAATACAAAAGTCAAAAATCGCACCCCAAACTCATCAAACCCCTCTTTGCAGGTAACTTTTCATGAGGCAATGGTGCTTCCAGGCTCTTGCTCGATGACCTTGGTTCTCAGGCCTTCTCTAACGAGAAACACCTTCTACATTATCAGCAGCACAGTTCAAAGGCATGCTCTACTCCCTATGTCTGTCTAGCTCCTGAAATAAAGAAGTTATTCTAACTCATGAGGTTGAATTCTTGCACCTGCAACCGAGATGTGAAGAGAGGAGAATTCCACATGAATTCTATTAGCAACCTTCTAGGTGAGAGCGAACAGGTAGAAACGAAAGTTATGCCTACCAAGTTTGGCTAACATAGAAACAATACACAGTTGCCTGATCAGCTTTCTTTGTGTAAGTCATCGTTTTTTAAAGGGCTACAGCACGTTTACTCCCTTCTCCTTTTGTGATACCCCAGTGGGACTTCTATCTCATCCTCATTTATCTGATGTGCTCTCCAGTCGAGCTCTTCCATGCAGATCCTTGTCAATAAGATCTGTCTCTATGGCATCACCTCAGCACGGTATGTGAGTGAGCTACAGGTTCGGTGTGTTAATCCACCATACTCCACCTTTTTCCCAAACAAGCTGGTCATGCGCACTAGGGCATTCTTTCTGCAGAAGGTTATATTGCCGTTTGGTCGAACTATCACCCTGCTGGTGTTCTAAACTCTTCCTAACCCCTTTAAGGATCTGAGCTCTTACATAAATCATACCAAAGAACACTAAATAGACAACCAGCTCTTTTTTGGGTTTGCTGGCTTGAAAAAGGCCAAAGCTGTTCACAAGCACACCATCTTCCGCTGAATTGAACTCGGTATTAAGATCTGCTCCACATTGGCAAAGAAACAGCTTCCAGAATGACTGCTGTCTCATTTTACAAGGGCCAAAGCTGCTACCACTGCATTTTTACGCTGAGTCCCTGTCCTAGGCGTTTGCCAGGCCACTACGAGAACATTCCTCCATACTTTCTCAAAGCACTATCATCTGGACAGCAAGGTTCGTCAAAAGGGGCACTTTGCCCGCTCTGTCCAGCAGGACTTGCTGTTTTGAGTCGATCCACAGACCCACCTCCAGTTACGTACTGCTTTGGTATCTATTCAAAAGATAAGGAACTACAGCTAGGAGTCTCTCACACGAACAAGTCACTTACCTTCCATTATACTCTTTCCTGTAAAGAATTTGTCTAGCTGCTGATTCTTCACCAACCTGCCCAGCCTCCTCATTCTGTGATTGAACTATACACATTAATAAGAGTCTTGGAACCTGCTCACTAATGTATTAATTTGCTTTTGGGCCTCAATGTCTACGGGCGCGAACAGTCGCGAAAGCAATTGACAGCACACAGGAGTGGTGGTTTTACGGCCCGCTCATTATTTCCAGAGCAGAACAGCATCAGTGCGGAGGCACATGGCACCACCTTCTGGCACACAGAGGTACTAACTAAAAGTTTCTGTATCCAGTCTGACACTTGGGAAATATTCAAAATGTGAGGTATCTGCGGGTAGATAGTCTCTACCAGAAGATTTGTTATTTGTATTCAATTAGCACTAACAACCTTTGTTATGGCATTGAAGCACATTCAACATCAGAGAGCCCATCTCATGAGGATCTGGGAAATCTATCATTAGGACTGGAGGGACATCATTTGATAGCCCATTTTGTTTTGTTGTTTTTTGTGTGGTTATTGGAGTGTGAGATCAGTGTTAAGTTTTTGTTAATGGTTTGCGTGAGGTATTTTAAGAATAAAGTCAGTTTGATCTTGGAAGATCATTTGTGTTCCTTCCTTTGTCTTGGTGGGTGGGCCGAAAGATTTCTCTGTTTTTTTCTCAGTTGTGGTAAGCTATCCATTGGTAGACTTAATTGTGGTGTTTTCCATATATGCCTCACAGTCCAGGTCAGCGCTTCGTGAGAGCTTTTCTTGAGATTCGGTGGGAATCAGAGATTATGGGCGTCAACTGTAACAGGTAATATTGTATACCACTGGGAAGAAAATACTGTTGCACTCCTTTTGGCTGTGTACTCCTTTTTACCTATTCCCGCTCTCAAGGCCGTATGATACAATGCTTTTCCGCATGAAGTTGCATTAGGTTTATGTTAGTTTTATTTCTGTATTTCTAGGTGTAGGTTGGTGTGGTGCATGAGAGTCCTATTGATGTGGCCCACTTTGCCTTGAATGTCTTTGGAGCAGAGTCATTTGCATGATGGTGAGGGTTCTTTCTAGCCTGTGCTGTAGGAATATGAGAAGTTGTAGGTGAGGATGGGACGATGGTGTGTACTGTTGTTGGATATAGAATGCTGCTGGATATCTTTCTGATAAGCCCATGTAGGATAGACCCGAGTTGTTTTAGATTCTGTGGAATGAGCTATCCATAATGTACTGCTTGAGACAATTTGTGTTGAGTCTCAGGTTTCTGTGGTGGGTGGCTACAAAAATAGCTGTGCTATAAAGCAGACCTGCCTTACATGTATGTGTGATTCTTAAAGCCATGTCCTGGTGAGTGAGGAGTCATTTGTGCAGGAGAGAAGCAGGCCAGACAAAGTACAATTTTGCAGTCCTAGAAGCATCAGAGACTGCCCAGAAGAACACTCATTGTGAATAAAGTATGGTTAGGAAGGTCCAGTTAGTAGTGTCAGCAAGAACCCGGTGCTCTATACACGAAGATCCACCAAAAGTGAATTCAAAAGGAGAGGCAATGCAGGCCCTAGCAAGTGGGAGAAGATGGGTCATAAAAAGAAGTTTCATTGTTTAACCACATTTAATATCCCATCCTAGAAATGCCAGTGAAGACCATCCATATAGTTGATGTGGGTGACCTGTCTATTGCCTGTTGTTCCCCGACCACCTTGCTTCTTCCTAAAATCCCTGCCAAGTGATAAGGTGACCATCTGTTGAAGGCCGTAAGCCATGGAGAACGGAGGTATGCAAAGCCAACTGTACTTGACCTCTTGTCACCCTAAACCCGCTCAAAGTGGTATGATGAGAGGACCATAATGAGTCTTCTTGGTCCCATAGTAGGACTAAAAAACCCAAAAGGCCTATACGTTTTGGGGAAACTATGTTCTATGCGAGATGGGCTTGGCGGGCATGCATATCACATTCAGTTTGAAGGAGGACAAGCAATAGCAATGCTGACCTGAAAGGCTCAGAGAGGCTTACCTCGCTACCTCTCAGTCCTCCCCTACAATCATTCAAGATTTGCCGCAAGACCCACTATAAGCCACCTCCCTCTCAAGTCCACTACATTGCCCTTAGTCAGGGTGCCAAATTATGCTTTCCTTTCCTTGGACTCATCCACATTCTCACCTGCGCAGGGACCACAGTTGGTTCCACCAATTCCTATGAATATCTTTCACTGCATGATGGGCTCAAAGTGCCCTGGCTGCCTTCAGATTCAGGCACATGTATGCTGTGTTTAGAATTGGGTGTACCAGTGAATTCTCAAAGGGCATTACTAGTCCAGACTGAACCAGGAGAGGCAATCAGCTTCGTTTAGGCATTAGTGGTATTTTCATACCAGTTGGTTATCACCCCCTGATGTAAACACGAGATTGCATCATTCCCACCTACCTCGACCCCAATTATTATCAAGCACTGCAACCAGAGGAGAATGGGCGGAGTGAGGAACGTTGGTTCCCAGACGGGATCAAGGCAGGAAGGAAGAAACAGACTACTGTGGATTGCCAGGGATCAGTAAGCAGCTGCTCATGATTTCCATGAATTTCAGCAATTCAACTTGCCATAATGAGCAGCGGAATCTCACCTGTCAAGCCTTTTGGGATCAGAGATTTGTTGGACTACATAGTCAAAATTTCTTATGGCCACTGTCAGCTAGACAGATGCTTACCTTTTAAAGATGAAACCCATCGAAGTGTTGATCTTGGTGATAAGAGCACCATTGATTTGTTGGCTTACTCACATTTAGCCAGCAGCCTATAATGGCCAACTTCAAAGGAACACGCGAATTATGAAGAAATCCTTGTATATTTCAAGGGAAAACTACCACACTATTAGCTCATGCATCAAGTGCTGGCATTGTAGTGAATTTCCTATTTCCCTTATAGGCTCTGCGCATTGGAATAATATACACTATAGTTGCGGCATAGGACTGAGGTCAGTATGCCTTTATCGAGTACATTAAACTTAATTACTTTGTGTGCCAGCTGGCTCAGAGGCCACTAGAAACTCCTTGAATAAACAAGAAGGGAGTAGTTTCTGGCAACCGCATAAACATGACAACTTTGTTTCCCTTAGAATCGGAACATATCTCAGAATCGTGGAAACAACAGATAACAGTTTCACTCAGTCAATCGTGAATGCTTAGTTTCTTCAGAGTTACACTGAAATAGATAGACGGGCGTTTCAATAAAAGGATTTATTGAACAGTCTTGTTTCTCGTGTAAGAGATATGAGCTGCTACAATCTCAAGACAGTATGCAAGATATAATACGTACAGCGTAAGCAGTAAGAAGAAATAATACTGCAATAGCATTGTCTTTTAGTTATGGCATATATTCATATACACATACATAAATAATATAGGCTAAGAAAACCTATGTACGGACATCTAAATCGAAACACAACAGCATCTTCTTCTAAGATCAGTGAGGACCTTCCCATGAAGGGTTCAGGCAATAGCAGCTCTACTTCCATAAATGCAATTGCAATAATGTTTTGAGCTGCGGAAATACCTACAAAGATCGCAGCTGTTTCTGAACATGGCAGTTACAAGTTTGATAAAACTAAAGCAGTGGTAGCTGTTGGCATCAACACAGGTCACAGGTTAGGGAAATAGCTGCATTTAAAGTGCTCTGCATTTATCCAGCTGCCTGGATGTGCTTCATACTCATATGTGTTGGTTATAGTCTCTAGGTTTTCTAGATGGCTGGGAGCTTATCCCTGCACAAGTGCAGAAGCCATTACAGTTGTAGGGTGTTTTGTTTGGGACATTATTCTGTGTTTTGGAATCCTGAGCTGCATATTGAGTGACCAGTGTGCACGCTCCATCTCATCTGTAGTGCAGGATATTTGCAAAGCTTTAGGAGTAGACTGCCACTTCCATTGCTATAAGATTACAGCAGAGAGTAGAGATGAACAATACCACCCTCAAAAAGTTGAATGACCTGATGCTTTGTGGTCAATTAGGACTGAACTAACACAGAAAACAAAGCTTAGCCCATATGAGATAGTTCTGAGATGCCCCTTGATGTTACCCTCAAACGTTCCCATCTCTGCTGCCAAGTTAGATTTACAATAGAATTATGTTGTAGTCCTTCAATATTGCATAAAACGTATGCACTGTCCCTACAGTTTCTGCTTTGAGGTTTGAACTGCATTACCTGAGTACCCAACTGAGGTCTACCAAACCCTCAAGCCTGGTTATTGGCTCCTCAGCCGGGTTCATCAGAGAAAGATCTCTGTGTCAGACCGCTGCTGCTCATCACTAACATAGCCAATAAGTGTTGTGGTATGATGACGTGGATCCCCTCCTCCCAATGCAATCGTACTGCACGTCACAGAGACAACTGATTTAACCCTCAGCTTGGCCCTCTGCTAGAGCTTCTCTCTCGTTCCCACCCATATGCACCTCCACAGCCCCCCATTGCTGCACCCAACTGAATCCGTCTATGTGTCTGGCCTTTTGTGTTTACCGCAGCCCTAAGTTTCTGTCCTTTGGTTGGATACATCGCTGCTGTGGATTGGGGCTGTATTAAGTCACCTGTCCGGAGCCTTTCCTCCGGCGGGGCTGCTGCTCTGTGCACGAAAGTAAGTCCTTGGTGCTGTCGCTAGAGAAATATCACCAAACGATTAATATTTCATATTTTTGGATATGACTGTTGATGGCAAGAGGAGTAGTGCCTTTGATAGAGTCCCTTAGAAATAACAAAACTTGCCTTGAGCTGTTCTGTCATGCCCACTGACTGCCTGAATGCCCCAGCATCTCCCCTCAGCCTTTCCCAGCCCTTGAAAAATATTACAATCCCCTTGGCCATTATGGAGTCCATTACTCATCGTGCCTTTTCTGAAGGGTTGTTCTGTGAACACCGTGAAGCAGATAACCAAAGTATTTTTGGGGGCGAAAACTGAACGTAAAGTTGTAGTCTACACATTTTGATCCAATGCTCTTCAAACACAGCCTCTTCACTAGTTTGATGTTTCACAAGTGTTGACACCAAGAAGGATACTTTCATTTTTTCTACGGAAAGAAAGCCTAACCCTTGCTGCTTCAATAGTCCGCTGGGGGCTGTCTATTTATCTCGCTATGTCATCTCCTCTTTGAGACATTCTGCTCTGTACTCTATGGTGTAGGACAGGCCATCTTAGATACTAGATGCAATCATCAAATTCTTGAGATAGCCAATGCCACGGTCAATTGCTTGGTTTGATGACAGATTAGTTAGATGCCTAGAACACCTTGCTCTGACAGAATGGAATGGCATTAGATTACCTTGCAGCAGCCAAAGAGGAGATCTGTGTGATAGTAGATTCGAAGTTTTGTACACACATTCCCAACATTTCCGTTAGCATACTCGAGCAGATAGATCATATTAAGGATGGCGTGAAGACATTACTCAAGATTCAAAATTGATTTACTTTCAAATTGAGCGGCATCTTGTCTTGATTGTCAGTGCTATTGGTGAGCTAGAGAATTAAGGTTTTTTAGACTGTGATTGCAGTCATTCTTGTTATAACAACCTTATAATGAAATGCCTCTTTTTGTTTTGTCACCCCCCAAAGTTTTGGACTGGTTCTGTTGGTTGTACTACTCTGAGAGTGCAATGAGGCCTGCTAACCCAACTTTAGTGCCAGTGCCCTGACCTTAAAAAATGTATGTTGGATTGGATTATAACCAATTGGCATAAGCTAGTATATGGTACTCAGGGCCTGAACGTTAGAGGGTTACCCCTGGGACTGCAGCACTGGTTGTGCCACCGTGGGTGTGACACAGGTAAACCGTGGCTTCCAGTCTGCCTCTGCAGACTGGAAGGGCAGTTTTAAACTTCTAACTCAACCTTACCGTTTAAAAAAATAGCAAATCATAAATTTCTCTTTCTAATATATATGTCACCCCTAAAGCAGGCCTATCGAGTTCTAAGGCAGTGTACAGTGTATTAGAAAGTGTAACATACACATTTACGTGTTCCAACAGTAAGAAAAAATGCAATTGTGGTTTTTACTGTGGAAAAATGCTTGTAGCCCCGTTGGCGAGTGCAGAGTAACAGCCCTACTAACTTCTGACTGGGTCTTCTAAAGTCGGTTTTTTAAGGTATCAAGCAAACTTGTTACATTATGCTCAACTTGATGCTCGAGTCAAAATTAAAATAAGTTGTTGCGGTGTGCAACTTGTACGTAGTTAACACTATGTTGCCGAAGGTCTTCTGTGGCCATTCACGGTTACGCATGGGGTCTGTCCCCAATACGGCTTTCTTGACTCCTGAGGAGAGGCGTAAACTACTCCTAGGGAAAGACAAAATAGGAGCCTGCATGGGGGAGAGGTGTTACCTCTCCCTGGCTGGAAGCCACACAGATGTTGACCCAAAAGCCAAACTTTAAAAAGGAAGCTCCCTTTGAAGGCAACTGGAAAACACTTGGTAGAGGGGCTACTCTAAAATTCTGGTAGACTGACTTGCACTAGGGACAGATAGGGGAAGCTAGTTGTCAAACCATTTTTTCTGGTGCTACTAGCGCCCTTGGTAGCCACACCTCTGGGTTAGGCTAGGGAATTTTGCACACTGAGAGTAGGGTTCTGCCAGGTTGGAAGTGGGCAGAATAGAGACTTCTGGGATAGCTAGATGCCACACTTCACACTTCTTAGGAAGTAGTCACCAAGAGAATGGGAAATTAGTTGTCCATTAACTAGTGACTATGACCTCCCCTGCTTGCATTTTCTGGGCATAAAAGGGCCACCCTGGCACCCAGAACTCAAATCTTGTTGGACTGTAGAAGAGGACTGAAGAAGGACTGCCCTGCTTCACCATTGACCCATCAAAGAGAGGATGCACCACCAATGTGCATTGCACCTGCTGTACCTGGTGGCTAGCAGGGGAAAAGGGACGTGCCCACTGTATCATGTTCATAGAGAAGACGTCTTCTGAGCCCAGCCAAAGCACGAGAGTCCAAGGGTCAGTTGACTGACTTCCTGTTCACTGTACAGGGCAACAAAAGCTGGAGAAGCTTGCTAAGGTGAGTTAGTAGCCTGGATTGCCGGATCGCTGCTACTCGCTACCGTGTAGCCCAAGGGACCAGACCTGATGCTCAAAAGCTGCTTCTGAGTCTGCTAGACCCAGGAGAGTTGTCGAAGTGCAGGTTGGTCACCCAGAAGGCAAGTTACCATCAAAACAAGCAAACCGCTGAAACCGCTGTACAGGGTGACTGGTAGCCCAGTGGGCGTCCTTGATCATCTCCAGCATTCTAAATCCCTGGCATCAGGACCACTCCATAGAAGTCAATTGCAAGGAGCCACTGACACTGGAACTGCACTGAAGACTGCTTTTCTTGATGAGGTAACTCTCTGTGGACCTTGCTGGTCCCCTGACTGGCTCCCTGCTGGAGATGGTGCCTAAAGTAACTAAGCAACCGCAGTGATTCCCTAGTTGTGCTTGAAAAAATGTCTTTGTCAAATTTTTTGAAATGCCAGTGGTTGGTTGCAGTTAAGTAAAAAGCTATGATTTATTATACCTTGTAAATTCTGTATAACCGGAATCCTCTGGTGGAACTTTTTCATTTGGTGTCTAAAAATATATAAAAATCTAGTCTACGTTTATAAATTGGTGTCCGATTTCTTGTGTTTCTTTCTTCTGCAGTTGTTTTGGTGCTTTTTAAATGATTGTTCCTTTGTATAAGCCTGACTGCTCAGTGCCACAGCTACCCAAGGTTGAGCTAGAGGTTTAAAAATTAAACCTGACTGGACCTAAAGGGGTTGGTAGTGTATTACACAGTGAGGTGCCCCATTCTAATACATGCCATTTCATCACAAATCTTGTACATTTGAATTGAGATGACTATGTGCATCATTTAAAGTGCTTTCAGTAGTCAAATTTGTTATGTTAAGAGGATTTATAAAGAGCTCTGCTGCCCTAGGAATCGGGAAAATAAATTATGAGTAGAGAAAAGAGGATAAGAAAATATAATAGTAAAATAAGAGGTGTCTTCTATTTCCTAAACTGGGAAAAGCTCCCCTTTTTGAGAATGGAGACTTGGCTATCTTATGTGGAGTTCAAAAATTGTCTTCGCCTGAGGCCAACAGTGGAAAATTACCCTATACACTGTGGATATTACACACTAACATCTGACTGCTTCAGAACTCAACAAAAGGGAATTGTTAGAAATGGGGGTCTCTAGTTGGCAAGGGCTTGCACCTTTGTCCAAGTAGGGACCCTTCTTCCTAGTCAGGATAAGGGAGTTACACTCCTAAAATCACCCCTGCTCACCCCATTGGAAGTTTGGCACGAGCAGTCAGGTTTATCTTAGAGACAGTGTGTAAAGCATTTGCACAACACCGATAGTAATAAAATGTAAGCACTACAAAAGTACACCACACCAGTTTAGAAAAATGGCCAATAATTTTATATACATAAAACAAGACCAAAACGATAAAAATCCACAATACAGTACTTAAAAATCTTCAGTTATCACAGTATCCTTGAAAAACAGTTCCTGGATGTCGATAGCTCCGTCCAGGGCTATCAGGGCGTCGTGAACAAACAAATCCAAACAGTTCTGGCTGACCGCGGCATCGCGGGTCAGCTACGGTGTCGGGAGGACCCGCAAACAGTACCTTTCAGAAATGCAGGTCGTCGATGACCTCTCGTTGTCACACTCATTGCAGGGCGATCTCCTCTCTGATGGAGTCAGCAGCGCTGGCGTCGGCAGGTGTCAGGTGCTGTGGTGCGAAGTGCAGCGGTGCGGCTTGCTGTGCCCTCAGCACACAGTGCGAACAGCGGCTCAGTGGCGGCGTCAGTTGGCATCGTCGGTGAGACCAGGGTCACAATGTGAGTTGAAGACAGTGCTCGTCACGGTGCTGGCAGGTCACGGTGCAGCAGCGGCATCATCGTTGCTGAAGCGCTGTCGTTGACTGACGAACTGGAGTCGATGGCACCGGCGTCGGTAGGATGAGAAGGTGCGTCTTATAACTTTACGAGTCTGGCGTGGAGCAGCGTTGTCGGGGATACCAAGGCGTCGTCGTGAAGTGAGGTGGTGCGGAGTGCCAGCAGGCGTCGTTGGTGAGACCAGTGTTGTGGTGCGGCTTTGCGGCGGTGCTCTCTGCGGTGTTAAAGCTTCGGCATGGAGCGAGGCGGTGCAGAGTGCGGTGCCCACAGGTTGCGGTGCAAGCAGCGGCTCGGTGGAGGCGGCAACAGGCGTCGTAGGTGAGACCAAGGTTGTGGTGCGGCAATGCGGCCGTGCCCTCTGCTGTGTCTTCAGGACACGGAGTCGGCAGTGGTGTTGTAGAAGGCGTCGGGCTTGAAGTCTTTGCTGTTCCTGAGACTTCTTGAACAGGGGGCAAGCCCGACCTCAAGCCCTTGGAGAAACTCACAAAAGTAGATTGCAGAAAGTTCAGTCCATTCCTTTCACTGCCCAAGACAGAAGCAGCCACTGCAGGCCAACACAGCAAAGCACACAGCAAAGTGGTAGTTCCTCCTCACAGCTTCTCCAGCTCTTCTTCTTGGCAGTCTTCTTGATCCAAAAGAGTTCTCTGAAGTCTTTTCTATCCCTGAGACTTCCATCAGGAGGCAAGCTCTACTTCAAGCCCTTGGAGAAAACTCTAACAGCAGGATGATGAAAGCACAGTCCAGTCCTTTCCCTACCCAAGACAGAAGCAACCACTGCAGGCCAACCCCACAACACGCAGCATAGGGGCAGTACTCCTCCTCCAGCTTTCCCGGTCCTTCTTCCTGGCAGGTTCCTTAGTTCAGAAGTAATCTAAAGTTCTGGGGTCTGGGCGCCAATATTTATACCACCAAATCCTTTGTCCTCTGAGGGCAGAGGGTCCTGTACCTAGTTCAAACCAGTTCTGGGTGCATTCTGCTAGTGTGCACCTTCTTCCTTTGTCAGTGTGGGACAGGGTTATCAGCCGCACCACAGGAGGTGGAGTCAGCATTGTGGAAGGCAGGCACAGCCCTATTCAGCCCAGGTGCGACTCCTCCCACCCATCTACATGCAGAGAGGTCTATTCAGCACTGTGCTGACTCACCCCATCTCCTGGAGTCCCCCCCAGCCCCTGTCGCTCACAAACCAGACAGACAATACACAACCTAGCAGAGGCAGGCTGGATGGTTTAGGTAAGAAAATTACTTTCTAAAAGTGGTATTTTCAAACACAGAATGTTAAAACCAACTTCACTAAAAGGTGTATTTTATCATTCTGAGTTCAGGCATACTAAACTCGAAATTCTACCATGTTCCCTGGGTCAGTTAGAATTATATGATGTTATACTCAAACTGCCCATTCTGGCCTATGGGGAACAGGTAGCCTTGCAATAGTGAAAAACGAAGTAGGCTGTGATTCAATATCAGGACATGCCACACACGGGAAACGGTCTGAACAACGAATTTTCAACAACGAGTGTCCTTAACAACGATTCCTAAACTATGACCTGGAACTGAACCACGACCTCCTCAACAATTAACGAGTGGCCTTAACTACGACTCTGACCTATAAACACTAAGAAAAATGCAATTAATTTAAAGATCACTTTGAAAACTATTTTTAATAAACAATCTTGGACAGAGAGACAGTTTTAATTTACCTTGTGAGGCCAATAGATGGCACTGTAGGATTGTTTTCAAATGATGTTTTAATGCTGACGTGTTTTTTTTTGTTTTAATCGCTTTAAATAGTGCATTTGGTTTTAATTTAGCTTTGAAGAAAATGTCAGTAAAATCTGAGGTAAGCGTCTATGTGTAAATATGAATATTGTTAAAAAAGAAAAACAATGTAAAGAGTGGCATTTTGAAAAATGTCAGGTTTTCATTTCCAAAAGTTTAAAAGTATGGTTTACTGAAAGTGACCGTTCATAAATGGAAAACTAAACAATAACAAGATTTCTCGCATTTAGATTCGGTTTATATGTAAATAGAATTTTTTTTGTGGTTCAGTAACTCGTGGTTCGAAACTTCGTGGGTAGGATTTGGTCGTTGTTTAGCCTTCGTGGTTTAGGCACTCATGATTCCAGAGGTAGTTGTTTAATCATAGAACCGCCACACACACCAGGGCATGTCCTACCTTTCACAAACAATGCACCCTGTCCATGGGGGTACCTTGGACCTACCTTAGGGGCGACTCACATGTAGAAAAGGGAAGGTTTAGGGACTGGCAAGTGCAAGTTGACATGGCAGCCCTAGCTGCGCACAGGCTCTGCGATGGCAGGCCAGAGTTACACTTTATGGGCTGTTTGCTTCGGTGGCACAATCCAGTGCTGCAGCCCACCAACAGCATTTGATTTATAGGCCCTGGTACTCGCAGCGTTCTTTACTAGGGACTGACACATATATCAAATAGGCCAATCATGGAAACACCAATCCATAACACAGTTTACATAGAGAGCATATGCACTTTTGCACTGATTAGCAGTGGTAAAGTGCCCAGAGACCTAAAACCAACACAAACAGGTCAGGAAAAAATAGGAGGAAAAAGCAAAAAGTTTAGGGATAACCCTGCAAAAAGCGCCATTTCCAATAAAACCCCCTTCAATCAATCAATCAATCAATCAATCAATCAATCAGTCATTTGTATAGTGCACTACATACCCGCGAGCGTCTCAAGGCGCTGGGAGGGGGTGGCGCTACTGGTCGAACTGCCAGGTCTTGAGCAGCCTCCTGAAGGTCAGCAGGTCTTGGGTCTGTCGTAGGCTCAGTGGGAGGGTGTTCCAGGTCTTGGCGGCGAGGTGGGAGAAGGATCTCCTGCCGGTGGTTGTTCTTCAGATGCGAGGCACGGTGGCGAGTGAGAGGTCGGCAGAGCGGAGTTGGCGGTTGGGGATGTAGAAGGAAAATCATCTGTTGAGGTAGGCTGGGCCGGTCTTGTGGAGTGCCTTGTGGGCGTGGATGAGGAGCTTGAAGGATAGCCTCTTGTTGACGGGGAGACAATGCAAGTTTCTCAGGTGGGGGGTGATGTGGCTGTGGTGTGGTACGTCGAGGGTCAGTTGTGCAGAGGCATTTTGGATGCGTTCCAGTCGTTTGATGAGCTTGGTCGGGGATCCCGCATAGAGGGCGTTTCCGTAGTCGAGTCTGCTGCTGACGAGGGCCTGGGTGACTGTTCTTCTTGTATCTGTCGGGATCCACCTGTAGATCTTGCAGAGCATGCAGAGGGTGTTGAAGCAGGAGGAGGAGGCGGCGTTGACTTGCTTGGTCATGGAGAGCGATGAGTCGAGGATGATTCCCAGGTTGCGTGCGTGGTCGGTGGGTGTCGGGGCTGCCCCAGTGCAGTCGGCCACCAGGAGTCGTGCCAGGCGGAAAGGTTGGAGCCGAGGATGAGGACCTCCGTCTTGTCCGTGTTCAGCTTCAGTCGGCTGATCTTCATCCAGTCGGCGACGGCCTTCATTCCTTCGTGGAGGTTGGATTTGGCGGTGATGGGGTCCTTGGTGAGGGAAAGGATCAGTTGAGTGTCGTCGGCCTAGGAGATTATGTTGAGGTCGTGCTGTTGGGTGACGTGTGCGAGTGGGGCCATGTAGATGTTGAACAGTGTCGGGCTGAGGGAAGATCCCTGGGGTACGCCACAGATGATCTCGGAGGCTTCGGATCGGAATGGGGGGAGGCGGATGCTCTGGGTTCTGCCAGAGAGGAAGGAGGTGGTCCATTTCAGAGCCTTGTCTCGGATCCCTACGGCGTGGAGGAGTGCGCGTAGTGTGCGGTGACAGATGGTGTCGAAGGCGGCGGAGAGGTCCAGGAGGATGAGGGCCGTGGTCTCACCGTTGTCCAGCAGGGTCCTGATGTCGTCGGTGGCGGCGATGAGGGCAGTCCCGGTGCTGTGGTTGCTGCGGAACCCATCCTGGAAAGGGTCCAGGATCCTGTTTTCTTCGAGGTATCGGGTTAGCTGTCTGTTGACGATCTTCTCGATGACCTTGGCCGGGAACGGAAGCAGTGAGATGGGCCAGAAGTTCTTGAGGTCTCTCGGGTCTGCCTTGGGTTTTTTGAGTAAGGCGTTGATATCGGCGTGTTTCCAGCTCTCTGGGAAGGTCGCGTTCTCAAGAGAGAGATTGATGACGTTGCGCAGATGGGGTACGATGGAGCTGCTGGCTTTGTTGAAGATGTGGTGCGGGAATGGGTCTGACGGGGAGACAGAGTGAATTGTGCTCATGGTTTTGATGGTGTCGTCGATGCTCATGTTGGCCCAGGCTAGCAGGGGGTCGTGGTCGATGGTGTGCAGAGAGTCTGTTGTATTGATGTCTGTTGGGGCTGTCTGGGTGTTGAAGCTGTCGTGGATGTCTGCTATTTTGCGGTGGAAAAAAGTGACGAGGGAGTCGCACAGGGCTTGCGACGGCGGGATGTTGTTGGTGTTGGAGCTGGGGTTGGAGAGTTCCTTCACGATGTTGAAAAGTTCCTTGCTATTGTGTGCGTTGTTGTCGAGGCAGTCTTTGAAGGAGGTCCTCTTGGCAGTCCTGATGAGGTGATGGTGGTTGCGTAGGGCGTCCTTGTGGGCTGCGTGGCTGTCCGGAGTCTATTCACTGTGCCATTTCTTCTTTAGTTTCCGGCAGGCTAGGAGTTCTGGGGTGAACCAGCTGGCCCTCTTGCTGGTGTCTCTGTGGGAGGGTTTCTTCAGCAGGGTGAGGGTGTTGGTGCAGTCGTTGATCCAGCGTCTGAGCCTGTGGGCAGCGTCGTTGATGTTGGAGGGTTCGGTGGGTGGGCTGAGAGCAAGGGTTGCGTGTAGTTGGTCTTCGGTGATTTTGCTCCAGCAGCGGTGGGGGATCTGTTGGGTGCGGTGGTGTGTGGTGGGTTTCTGGAAGGAAGTGGATGCAGCAGTGGACGGTCCAGAGGAGTTCGGTGGTGTGGCTGAAGGATACGTGGAAGCTTGAGGAGAAGACGGGGTAGAGCGTGTGGCCGGTGGAGTGGGTAGGTGTTGCGAAGAGTTGCCTCAGTCCGAGGTTGGCGAGGTTATCAATCAGGGTGGTGGAGTTGCTGTCGTTGTTGTTCTCAAGGTGAAAGTTCAGGTCTCCGAGGAGGATGTAGTCGGTGGAGGTCAGGGCGTGCGTGCTGATGAAGTCGGCGATGTAGTCGCTGAACTGGGGTCGGGGTCCGGGGGGTCTGTAGACGAGGATGCCTCTGAGGGTGGAGTTGGGGTCTGTGTGGATCTGGAAATACATGTGTTCAGCGGTGCTGAGAGTGTCATTGGTGCTGGTCGAGACCCTGATGCTGTTCTTGTGGACGATGGTGATTCCTCCTTCGTTGGTGCGGTCTCTGCGGGCGATCTTGTAGCCGTCTGGGATGGCAATGATGATGTTGGGTGCGGAGGAGTCATTCATCCAGGTCTCTGTCAGGAAGTCGACGTCTGGGGATGAAGTGTCGAGCAGCTCCCAGAGCTCGACGGCATGTTTGCGTGCGGAGCGGGTGTTCAGTAAGATGCATCGGAGGTGATTGTTGCCTTTCTTGGCAGGTGGTTTGGCAGCTCTGAGGCTGGTGTATTTGCAGTTTCAGCAGGTGAAGTGACCCTGTGTGAGCTTTGAAGCAGGTGTGTGTCCGTCCGGAGTTGAGAGCGTGGAGTGTGCTGTCATCGTAGCGGTGGCGGTTGTCGTGGCGGGCACGGGGACCAGGGGTTCTGGCGCTGGGTGCGCGGTCCAGGCGCAGAAGGGCTTGCCTTAGGCGTGCCAGCTGCACGGCCGCACAGCGGCTGCCATATATGGGGAGGTGGGAGGGAGGAGCAGCTGGGAGGCGGGAGGCAGGGCAGGGGCAGCGAATGGCGGGTCAGGGGGGCGGGGCCGCAGGGGACACAGCTGCTGGAGCGGGAGTGGTGAGGGGTGACAAGGGGAGCAGAAGGCAAAAGGGCACCAAATTACAGGGGCAGCAAAGGGAACAGAAGGCAAAAACGGGCACAGAATTACGGGGGCAGCGAAAGGAACAGAAGGCAAAAACGGGCAGAGAAACACGGGGACAGCGAGGGGAACAGAAGGAAAAGAGGGCACAGACCAAATACAGGCACTGGGGGAAAACAGACAACAGCAGTCACAGACACCAAAATAACAATAAAGGCAGTACAATAAAGATAAAGATTATGATACAAACTTACGGCCTACCACTGGCCACCAGGGATGAGGCGCAGGTGGTAGCCTGCGGGTGGAGGAGGGCCTCGAACTTCCTCAGCAGCGGTAGCTGTGGCAAGGACACACAGGCAGGACTGTGCGGGGGGAGCGACCGACCTAGCAGGGCCAAGGGTATAAAGCCAGGGTAGACCAATCCATACCTCGATGGACTTCCCTGCTTGGGACGATAGAACATGGAACCTGGCCCGCAACAGCAGGGTTTCTGTTGTAAAGAAGTGATCTTCCATAAATATAAGTAAAAGAAGTATTTTATTGGGAGCGCAGAGAAACGTTGGCAATCCCACACAGGTCAGCTTACACTGGCAATACTCGAGAATAAAGCTATGTCACAGAACATAGCAACACTAGAACCATACATAGAACTTTATACTTAAAGCAACAGGACACATGTCCTGTAACGTAACAATTTAAGATTACAACACATCCTCCTTCCTTTATCTCATTTACATAACACAACAAAATATACCATAAAAGCATTACTGTATAAATGCTTGGTGAGAGGGAGGATATAAGTCTAGAAATAAATAATGCATAAGGAGAAATAACTAAATAAATAATATATTAAAAAACAAACATAGAAGTGTCTAAATATGTAACCTTATTGACATTTAGAAGGGCATCTTGATCTTTGGCGTCTAACACAAATTTAAAAGTCCCCACATACATAATCTTGTAAATATCTAGGAGGACCCCTTGACCTTTCAGGCCTAATTCTATTAGTGATATTATCACCACAGTCACTGGGTATAGTGTCAGTACACCTTCCACTAGCTTCCCCATCACTCATGAGAAAATGAGGATTAAAGTTTCCTTCCACATCACTCCTGTCATTCTCATCACGTGATTTGCCTTTCTTGTAGAGTGCCACTCTTCTCAGATTTCAATTTTCACCATTATAAAGTGTTACATGTCTATTATGAACAGATATCACTTTATATGGTCCACAAAATTTGGTAAACCCGGCACTAATGCGTCCAGGTTTAAATTTCACCAAATCATTAGGTCCCATGTTTACCTTATGTGTAAGACCTTTGTCTTCCCCTACTTTATCACAACTAATGTTAGCTAAACCCAAGCAATCTTTCATCCATGCTGGAATTAATTTAGTACTGGCAGTACGCCCTCTCATGACCACAAATTGAATTTTTCCTGAAACAGTATTTTCCGTTGTACGGTAGGCCCATACTAAATCATCAACCATCTTTACTACATCCCCTCTACTTGCTATAGCCATTTGGATCACCCCTTTTATCATACGATTTGCCCTCTCAACAATACCATTTCCTTGCGGGTTGTATAGAGATGTTCTTGTGTGTACAACCCCATAGGATTTCAAAAACGTGGTAATTTCAGTTGAAGTTAGTTGAGTGCCATTATCTATGATTAATTTTTCAGGGTAGCCTTCCTCCCTAAAAGTTTGAGATAAAACCTTGATAGTGCTCTTTGTACTAATTTCCTCAACAAACTTTACAATTAGCCATTTTGAGATGACATCTACCATGACTACTCCAAACTTCAAATTGCAATTCATACTGGAAAATGGACCGATGAAGTCTAAACAAACAGTATGCCATGGTAAACCAGGATCTACAATTTTTCTCATGTCCAATTGGTTACCCACTTTCAATCTTTTTTCACTTTCAAAGCACTCAGCACATGATTCAACCCATTCAGAAACATGTTGATCCATAGCGTGCCACCAAAAATGTTCCCCTAGTCTCTTCTTTATAAGAGACTGACCCATGTGACCCTCATGGGCAAGTTTAAATAAAACGAATCTCAGGTCTAGTGGGGAAATAACCTTATCCTCTTTCATTATGATATTTGCTTCACTATCAACAATAGATAAGTCCTCAAGAACTTTTACAAAAGGTCTTACTGCAATAGGGAGAGTGCTCTCCCTCCTACCCCCTTTTACAATTACTTCTCTCACCATCTTTAAACTTTCATCTTTGGCCATGCTAATACTCCATTGATTTTTATCAATTGCACCATTGCACAATTCAACCAGTTTGTCAATTGCGGCAACTGCACCTTCACATTGAAAGGATTCAACATTGAACTTATCTACCTCATCCCACGGTAAGGGCAACCTTGATAACCCATCAGCCTGGCAATTCTTCCATCCAGCAATGTACTCAATCTTGTATAAGTACCCTTGTAAGCGAGCAGCTAATCTAGCTAGCCTTGCTGAGAACTTTATTTGCACCTCCAGGAGACAGAATCTTAATGAGTGGTTTGTGGTCTGTCTCCAATGTAAATTGAAAACCCCACAAATACATCCAAAAGTATTCAGCTCCCCATGCTGCAGATAAGGCTTCCTTTTCTATCACAGAATAGTTCCTTTCAGAACTAGTAAGAGATCTTGAAGCAAAAGCAACTGTTTTTATTCCAGAAGTATGAGCTTGTGCTAAAACAGCACCAATCCCTACTGCACTAGCATCTACCGTTAAAATTGACCTCAACTTGGTATCAAAAGGAGTCAAAATTTTAGCTTCACAAATTTCTTTTTTGATTCTCTCGAAGGCCTGTTGTTGGTCATAGGGCCACACAAACTTGTGTCCTTTCCTAAGAAGTACCTTGATTACTTCTGTTTTTCCTGCAAAGTTATGTACAAACTTTGCATAATATTCTATAAGACCCAGAAAGGATCTAAGTTGATCTTTATCTGAAAGAGCGGGGGCTTTCTTTATTGCCTCCAACAAATTTATCTTTGGTTTAATTCCATTGGCCGATAGTGTATAACCTAAATATTCTACCTCTTCCACTGCAAATTTGCATTTTTCTTTTTTGAGAGTCAAACCTGCATTATCCATTTTACTCAAAACTTCCTTCAATGCAAAATTATGATGTTCCTTTGTATCACCAAATAATAATACATCATCCTGAAAGTAAACTACATTCTTTGTACCTTTTAATACCGAACCCATCATTCTCTGAAACACTCCAGCAGCGGATGCCAAACCAAACGGCATTCTGGTAAATTGGAATATCCCTTCTGTAGTGATAAATGCAGTTAGTGGTTTGGAATCATCATGCAACTTAATTTGATGATAGGCACTGCGTAAATCCAGTTTTGAGAAATACCTCCCCCTTTTAAAGACAAGATTAACTCGTTTATGTTGGGCAATGGAAAATTATCCACCACAATATTCTGGTTAAGGGTGTGCAAGTCCACACAGAACCTGTAACTGCCATCAGGTTTGCTCGTGATAACAACTGGTGAAATCCAACTAGATGTCTCAATTTGTTCTATGATACCCTGCTCAATCATTTCATCAAGCATGCGTTTGACTTCTTGTCTGGCAATAATGGGAACTTTCCTCACTCTGTGTTGGATGGGAATTGCATCAGGTTTGAGTACTATTTTATGAACATACCCCTTGAGTTCACCAATTCCTTCAGAAAATAAATTTGTCATACTTTCCACAATTGTCTCTGTAGTAACTTCATCCACAACCATTACCTGTTGTTTTGCTCTGGGATTTATAATGATATGTAAATCATATTGGTGTGCCCATCCTAAAATCGGTGGACCGCTACGAGCTATGTACACTTTGCCTTTCACACACCTTCCCTGAAAAGATATATCAGTGAACATGTACCCAACAATATCTATCTTTTCCCCTTGATACCCTCCTGGATTTATATCTTTTGGAAGTAATTTCACGTCTGGCCAATTTTTTAAAAAAATTGCCTGGGGAATAATTGTCCAGAATGAATCTGAATCTACCATTAGTTCTGAGTCCTTTCCATGTATTTGAAACATTGCTTTGGGTCTCATTCTTCTTTCAGGTGCCATTGTTAAACCATCCTCCTCTACGCACAATATCTTATTCACTCCTTTTTCTTCACAAGTTGTTACAACATTATCTATAGCATTTTGTACAACCGCTATCTTAGGCCTACTGCTAGTTTTACACATTTAGTAGAAATGTCCTTTGCGCCCACATTTTTTGCATACATTGTCAAGAGCATAACATCTTTTGTATTCGGCTGTGTGATATGTGCTTCCACATCTAGTGCACATTCTCTCCTGTAACTTATTATGTTCCGAATTCCCTTCAAAATTATTACTAGTCTTTTTAAAATATATCACTTTTTTTCCACTATTCTCATTATTTTTATTACTACTTATTGCAGCCACCTCATCTTGAACTACACTCGTTATACTTGTTGAACTCACCTTTTTTTCCATTTCTTTCATGCATGTTTCTGACTGTTCAACCACCTTAGCTATGTCAATAGCATTTCCTAACGTGGGATTTTTTGCAGCCCATAATCTCTCCTGCATTTTCTTGTTGCAGCATTGTACTATAGTTGGTCTCTGATCATTTCTTCCCTCATCGCACCAAATTGACATTTGAGGGATAATTCACTTAACCGTGTAACAAACTGATCTATAGTTTCATCACATCTTTGCGGTTGTATATAAAACTTGTGCCTACACATTATAATATTTATTTCTTTTGCATACGGTTTTCTTAGCCTTTCCTTTGCTTCATTATAAACATTCGTTATTACTCTTCCTTCATTATCTGTACCTATAAGTAAGAATCTAAAGGCGTGTTGTCCTTCCTTTCCTAAGGTGCTTAATAATAACGCTTTTTTCCTTTCGGCATTGAAATCTTTACCACCCAGTGCCACAATATAGTTCTCAAAAGTCTCAATCCATTCGTCCCATTCAATAGGGGGGTCACCCGGTTGCTGTAGAAACAAGGGTGGTGGTATCACTGTATTACCTTCCATGGTATTAAGTTAATGCACGTTCAACTATTGTAAATGAATCAAAAAAATAAATAAATTTTCTAATGGGACATATACTATGGAGCATATAATTATACTATGGAGAATATGATTATCTATTCGCTCATATAATACTACAATTCCCTCAAATTCACTCAAGTGGAGGAGAAGGAATTGGCCACCTAAACCACAAAGAAAATGAATGTTTATATATACTTTTCCAAACTTAAGTTTAAATGGCTAATCTACATATGTCCATATGGTTGTATCCAAGACTATTTATTTATGTGTCCTATATAGCGCCTGAATCACTATCTGATATTCACAATGTTGTGTTCATTGTCCCTGTGAAAATGTAAAAAAATTTTTTATAATGTTCCTGTGAATTTCCAAACCTGCATTTAATTGTTATGTTCGTCGATTAATTCAAATGTCACCAATATCTTTTTTTTCTTTTCTTTGGTATTAGCGCTGATCTTATGTTCGCATCGTATGCTCGTCGGTTTCCTTGGTAACGCAGGCAAAATTAATATGGCCGCCAGGACGTGTACACGCTCAAATAATGCGTGCATGCATCACAATCGTCACAGCGTTTTGTGTGTTTGCTCTGTTTATAGCTTCACTACCGTCGTTGCTCCGGACAGCATCGTTTAAACGTTCTCTGAAGTGATGCAATGTCCTCGCGTTGTAAACGGTAAGGTGCGCGCTCCTTGGTTATTTTTAAATCTTGACACGCGCGTATACAACTTTTCAAGGCCAGATCAAATAAAATGATGTAATTATCCTTAATTACCTTTCTCTTCGTCGGATGCTCTAATGATGCAAAGTAGTCCGTCTCGATTCAGTACTTTCACTTCCTTAAGTGCGTTTCTTGTTTCTCTGAAACTATTAAAGTCTACGACTTCCAGGCTTCAACAGTAACTGTTCTTTTCCCTTGGAGTCTCAAAATCACAATTTTTTTTCCGCTAACTTCTTTCTTTTTCTTCTTGTTTCTTTATCGATCTCCTGCATGCATATATGGGTCCTTCTTTGACAACAGAACACACTGCTCACTCTGCGCTTCCCTTTATATATCTTCTTCTGTTATATTGTAGATAAATCGTCGCCATTTGTTGTAAAGAAGTGATCTTCCATAAATATAAGTAAAAGAAGTATCTTATTGGGAGCACAGAGAAACGTTGGCAATCCCACACAGGTCAGCTTACACTGGCAATACTTGAGAATACAGCTATGTCACAGAACATAGCAACACTAGAACCATACATAGAACTTTATACTTAAAGCAACAGGACACATGTCCTGTAACGTAACAACTTAAGATTACAACAGTTTCATTCCCGTTCTACGCCTTCCTGAACCTAGTTGGATCCCTCTATCCATACTCTCAGGGCCCACTAAGCTGACCCATTGGGAACCCTTCTCCTCACCTGTGATGACCATCTGTGCAGTGCCTACACTTACTTTGCTCACAGATGTGTCCCAACAGGCTGACAGTACCCACATGGCCAACACAGTAGTGGGGCCCAGTCCACCCCCGGGGTGTGACTCCTGTCCCCATCCCAGGGGCAACCCTGTCCACCAGCACAGCAAGCCACAGTGGCACAGTGAACCTGGCCCTCCAACCCAGGGTCTGTACCCTTAGGCTGGACCAGTGCCTGGCAACCCAGGACTTCCGGGGGAGTACGCTAACCCCCCCCAAGAGAAACACACTCCTCATGAGTTGTGCCAGAATCCGCCTGGCGCAGGTCTCCAGCCTTCTGTCCACCTGACAGAGCATGAAGACCTCCCAGGCCAGAAGTGGCCTCACCAGGGTCAGTCCTGGGGTGCTCTGACCTCAGAGCTGGCAACCCCTGACCTACTGGTCTTTCCAAAATTGTCACGGCATCTGTGGCAGGTATCCTGACCAACTCGCCCACCAATTCAGGAACTCCCTTCAGCAACTGGTCTCCCAACCTATGGTCTAAACCCTCAAGTTGAACAGGGGTCAGAGGCGAGGACTCCCTCCCTCTGCACCCCCTTCCATAGTTCTGCACCCTCCCACCTGGAGTGGTACCCCTAGAAGATAAACCGGTCAGGACACTGCTTACAGTCGTCCTTCCCTCCAGGTAAGGCAGGACCTGAACCTGGCTTCCCAACCCGGGGACTAAACCCTGCAGCTGAGCACCTGCCCGGCGCACCAGGACTTCCTTGGGAGCATGCATGTCCCCCCTGAGGGTAACACATGACTCATGTGTTGTGTGACAGTCTGCCTGGTGCAGATCTCCTGACCTCTGTCCATCTGACAGTGCGCGAAAATCCCACAGGACAGAAGTGGTGTCACCATAGTCACTGCTAGGAGGCAGACCCTTCTGGTTGGCCCCTGACCCACTGGTTCTCCCACTGGGGAACACATCCCCCTCTCACCCCTCCATCTGGACATCTGCACCCTCCGAACTGGAGCGGTGTTGCCAGACACCAGAACCGGTGGGATGCTCGTTACAGCAGTCCCCCCCCCCCAGTTCCCCAGACACTAGGGGATCCCCCTCAATGGGTGGCTTTTCCATACAGCCTAGGCTCCCCACCTGGTGTTGACTCATGGAACCACCCTGGCTCTGGGACTGGGTTTTGGGCACCTTGGGCCACAGCCCATTCCCACTCCTTCTCCGCAGAGACAGGACGTGAGTCTCTACATCCTTTTCATGACAAGGGGACCTATCTGGACTACCATTAACCTTTCCCACCATCCACGGTTGGGAAATACCTAAGCAACTTCCTTCTGGGTCACCCCCAGATGCTTCTCTAGACCCTCTGGAATCCACCAAAAGGTCTGCCTCCAGTACAAGCACCCTGGGGTCAGAGAACTCACACTCCACCGGGTGTTGGCATAGCTGTGGAAAACAGGGACTTAAAATATGCTCTCCAACAATTGAATCACACAGCCCCACACAGGTGTTAACCAAACTACCCTTCACCCAACCATCCAGTGCCTCAGAAAAGTATCCCACATCAGTCTCACAAGATTGGTGAGACAGTGTCTGACTGTTGCTGTCTCTCAACCGATACTCATCTGGCTGGTCTCCATACTCACTTACCAGGGCTTCTATCATGGGGGGACTCCTCTCTGGGTGGCGACTTTAATTGCATCACAGATGTCTCCCTAGATTGCTCTCATCCCCCCCTCTCGCAGATTCCCCGATACATCGACTGGCTATGGTGCGGCGAGACTGGCAGCGACAGTGGGGGTTGACTGATACCTGGAGGGTGCACCACCCGGTTGACAGGGACTATTCTTATTTCTTATTGTTACACGACCTGCCTGTTCGGCTGGGCTCCCCAGATACATAGTGAGTATTTAGCTAGGACATCATCTGATCATAATCCACTGCTGACAATTTTACACTGGCTCTGGGATTGCCCTGCCATTCCCATGTAGCGACTCCGACCTGACACGTTAGAGGATCCAGTGTTTCGTGCTACTATTGGGTCGGCCATTGAGGAATATTTTCGACTTAACGCCAACACGGAATCGTCTCTGGTGGTCGAATGGGTTGCCTTTAAGTCGGTAGTTCGGGGGCGCTGTATAGGCGAAGTAGTGGGAGCGTGCAGAGTGTTGCTGCAAGACGTCCAGAAGGCAGAACAGCGGGTGCGCGATTTGGAGAAGGAGCGCCCAGAGCGTTCGGACAGGCAAGCAGGGTTGCTTGAGGCTCTAGAGGCGCTAGCAGTCCAAATTGAGAGATTGCGCTGCTTTGACTACAAGGCCTACATAGATAAGGCGCACGTGGAACATGATAAGGCGGGGCATTGCTAGCTTGGCTGGCCAATACAGCGCGTAGGGAGACCCTGATAGTGGAATTGCGGGGGCTAGGTGATGAGGAATTTCGCACCCAAAAGCACATTAATGATTACTTCTTACAGTATTATACCGAGTTGTGCCGAAGCAGGGTAGGTCCCGGGTTCCCTGGGGATGAGGAATTTCTGCCAAAGGCAGAGTTGCCACAGCTTGAGGCTGAAGACGCTGAGGCTCTGGGTCGGGACATTGAAGAGGGCGATGTACTCAGTGCCATAAAGCACATGACCAGGAACAAAACCCCGGGCACTGATGGGCTCCCCGTTGAATTTTATGCAGCCTACACGGATGTTCTAGCTCCCTGTTTGGTGGCACTTTATAACACGGCACATTGGGAGGGTGTCCACCCTACCTCTACACGTGAAGCCCTCATAGTTCCCCTTCTCAAGTCGGGCAAACCTGCTTGGGATCGTTCCTCGTATAGGCCCTTAGCGATGCTCAATCTTGACTACAAGATGTTAAGCCGCATCTTGGCCAGTTGGTTGATGCCCCATATGACGAAACTGATCCATGCGGACCAAGCCGGATTTATTCCCTCCCGCAACACTGCGATGAATGGGGTCTGGCTCCTATGACAAGGAGGAGGCCTGCATTTTTGCAGTTGACATTGAAAAGGCCTTCGATAGTCTGGAGTGGCCTTACCTTTTTAATGTATTGTGAGCGTTTGGACTGGGGGAATGCTTTGTACAGTGGACGGCGCTGCTATACAGTGCTTCTACTGCTAAGGTGAGGACAGGGGGCTTGATTTCTGCCGCCTGTGCGGTCGCTCAGGGGACGAGGCAGGGGTGCCTGTTGTCCCCCTTATTATTTGCCCTGGTGATGGAGCCCATGGCTGCTCACGCCAGGTCAGGACGGTATTTTCCAGGGCTATTAGTGGAGGGACGAGTGCAACACATAGCATTATATGCAGACGATCGCCTCATGTTCTAGCCGGACGCTGGAGAAGCCCTACGAGGAGCGAGGGACTTGCGGGAGACCTTGGGGAGGGTGACGGGCCTCCGGGTGAATTGGACAATGTCACGTCTATTTCCTACCAGGCCGGATGGGAAGGTTCGTCCAGGGGATGTCCCGTGGGAATGCCGGTGCTAGCCATACTTGGGGACTCAGATCAATCATGCTCCCGATGATCTATTGGAGGGCAATGTGGGGCGGGCAGTGCGTGGAGCGAAAAACGTGTTTTGATTTCTGGGGAACTCTCCCATTATCGGTGGCCAACAGGGTCGCCTTGGTGAAGATGGTCATTTTGCCCAGGTTTCTCTATTATTTTGGGACCCTCCCAGTTTGGATCCTGGGTAAGCTCTTCACACAGCTGAACACTTTAATTACAGGATTCATCTGGGGAGCTGGGAGACGGAGGGTGGCGTTAACTACCCTGCAGAGGCCCAGGGCAGAGGGGGGCCTTGCGTTGCCAGACCTGGAGGCCTATTACCATGCCGTGCAGCTTCAATGGTTTACCAAGTGGGTGGCGGGTTATATTAGGTGGCCGGAGGACCAGGGTGGGTCGGATCCGAGTTGGCACCTTTTGTCTTGTTCGTTGCTACGAGTCCCGATGAGAGGCGCCTCAGTGCCGCTGGATTTGGGGACGGTACGACAATGCTGGGCACACCTAGCCAGGAGGAGGCATGTCGCGACCCCTTATACGCCCGAGATCCCTCTGCGGATGTGTGAGGTGTTGCCTCACGGGGGAGATTGGAGCCGGTTGTTGGCCTGGGAAGAGGCGGGAGTCACGGCAATAGGTGATCTTTATAAGGATGGTAATCTTCTCCCTTTAACGACCTCACAGAGCGCCATGATCTCCCGGGGGGGACTTCCTCTTGCATGCTGCTCTGACTGGGGCTATCAGGAAGCACTGGCGAAAGGGACTGTTGTAGCCGCATACGTCTCTCGCTTGTCAGTATGTAGTGATGGCGGCAGGTACTTTTAAAGCGGTGACCTGCCTTTACCGGTGGATTACTTGCGATATGCGCCAACCCCTGACGGCGTTGTGACTTAAGTGGGAGGCAGATCTGGGGGAACCCATTGCAGAAAAACCTTGGGAGATGATCGTAGAGCGGCCATGGAAATGTTCTCGAAATGCGTGCTTCCAGTTCATCAAATTCTATGTTTTCCATAGGGCATACCTCACGCCTAGTAAAATTGCTGAGTATTTTGGGGGGTCGGCCACTTGCCCCTGTTGTGACCAAGAGGGGGCAAATTTTCTCCACATGTTCTGGGACTACACGCAGGTAGGAGGCTTTTGGTGGGAGGTGACGACTGCTCTGATAACTGTGACGGAGAGGGAGCTAGCGGTGGCACTGGGGGTCTTCTTGTTGTATTGGTTTCCGCACACTGCCAAGACTAAGGTCACCAGCCTGTTCATTGACCTGGGGTTGGTCTTGGCTATACGAGAAATTACTTCCCACTGGAAGGCGAGGCACGGACCTAGTCTCTTGCCCTGGAATAGGGAGATGGTGAAATGGGCAGGAAGTGAAGGGAACTATAGACTACGTTTGGCTCAGCCTAAAGTGAGAAATCACAAGAAATGGCTCGGGCGGCCCTTGAGAAACCCTTCACGTCTGTGGGAGTACAGGGCGAGGGGAGAACACTGGGACCATGATAGGCAGCTTCCCCCTGTGCTATTGATCCACTCACTGCTGCGCCCTGCGGGATGGGGAGTCTGACAGGTGGTACGGGAGGCATCTTTGCCCCCTTGCATAATTTAGAGGCTGTCGACATGCTTGGGAGGGTGGTTGGGGTGGGGGGTTCTGTTGAAGGAGTTTTTAAAGGAAGAGGGGTGGGGGGGTCTTCTTATTGCATCACACCATTGACCTGGATCAACCATGTGGACGGACTGCGCTGTATCACGGACGTCTTATGGGACGATGGGTGTGACTTTGTAATCAGATTGGCAGGCTGTCTGTTATACTTCATCCTGGTTTCCTCTATTGACCAGTCAGTGGGCAGGGGGATTGAATGTATAATTTCATGAAACTCAATAAAAGTCTGTTTTAAAAAAAAATGGGGGGACCCCTCTCCCTGCACCTTTCCTCTAGAGTCAGTAGAGTGTCCCTCCCACTACCAGGAATATGATCCCTTGTGCCAGTTCCTCAATCCACCTCAGGGACATTGCACCACTGGAGTAACCTCACAATCCTGAACCCCCTGGTGTATGTCAACCCCCTCTTTGAAGCAGGGCACCAAGTCTGTGTGTGTGTGTGTACCTCATCCTCAGTACTGGACACTAAATTTTTGCTGCCACCATCTGGGCTGGACAAAGACCTACTGGCTTCCCTATCCAGCTCCAGCTCTCTCATTTAAGATTGTGATCTAAGATCATCCTCCTCTCCTCCATGGCTAATCTTTTGTTTTCCCTATCACTTTCCAACCTGAGTTTCTCTAACTCAAACTTCCTTGCTTCCCGCCGGTCCTCCAGCTCCTCTGGGGACAAGCTACTGCGGCCTTGCCTGGAGGGTTCCCTCCTCCCAAAAGCACATCCACCCTAGGATCAGGCTCCTCTGCCTCTCCACTGAGAACACCAGACTGCTCAATGGCATCTCTGGCTGCTACCCAGGCCCTCAGCGCCTTTTGTAGCTCCTCCTTCCTAGTGAGGCCTCTGATTTGGATTTTTAGGTTTTTGCAAATCGCTCTCAATTCCTTAAAATTGTAGGATTCCAACCTATCCTCCTCAAAGGCAATTTCCAAGGATGCAACAGATGATGCAATTGATTCAGGCATGTTGAAGTAGCAAGTTCAAACTGGCATGATCAGAAATAGGCCAGAACGAACCAGTATGTGGTGCGTAATGGTCTGCGATATGGTAGTAGTGCACACCAATCACTGTAAGTCAAGTGCAAACACAAGTCACAGCTGACAACCAATGTTAGAAATGGGGGTCTCTAGTTGGCAAGGGCTTGCACCTTTGTCCCAGTAAGGGCCCTTCTTCCTAGTCAGGATATGGGAGTTACCCTCCTAAAATAACCCCTGCTCACCCCCTTGGTAGCTTGGCAGGAGCAGTCAGGCTTATCTTAGAGGCGGTGTGTAAAGAATTTACACAAAACCAACAGTAATACAATGTAAGCACTACAAAAGGGCACCACACCAGTTTAGAAAAATAGCCAATAATTGTATATACTTAAAACAAGACCAAAACAATAAAAATCCACAATACAGTACTTAAAAATCTTCAGTTATCACAGTATCCTTGAAAAACAGTTCCTGGATGTCGACAGCTCCTTCTGGGACTATCACGGCATCATGAGCAAACAAATCCAAACTGTTCTGGCTGACCACGGCGTCGCGGGTCAGCTACGGTGTCAGGAAGACCCGCAAACAGTACCTTTCAGAAATGCAGGTTGTCAATGACCTCTCGTTGTCACACGCGTTGCAGGTCGATCTCCATGCTGATGCAGTCAGGAGCGCTGGCGTCGGCAGGCGTCGGGTGCTGCGGTGCGAAGTGCAGCGGTGCGGCGTACGGTGCCCTCTGGTCGGGTTGCGAGCAGCGGCTCATGGGCGGCGTCAGATGGCGTAGTCAGAGAGACCAGGGTCACGGTGTGAGATGAAGGCGGTGCTTGTCACGGTGCTGGCAGATCACGGTGCAGCAGCATCGTTGTTGTTGTTGAAGCGCTGTCGCTGACTGATGAACTGGAGTCGATGGCACCGGCGTCAGTAGGCCAAGGCTGCGGTGCAGGATGAGGGCAGTGTGTTGTGTAACTTTACGAGCGGTGCACTCAAACCGCGGTGCAAGCAGCGGCGTTGAGTCCGGCTTGGAGCGGCGGCGTCGGGGATACCAAGACGTCATCGTGAAGCGAGGCGGTGTGGAGTGCGGTGCCTACAGGTCGCGGTGTGAGCAGCGGCTCGGTGGCGGCATCAGCAGGCGTCATCGGTGAGACCAGGGCCAAGGTGCAGCATTGTGGCAGTGGTCTCTGGGGTGCCAAAGCTTCGGCGTGAAGCGAGGCGGAGCGAAGTGCAGTGCCCATAGGTCACGGTGCAAGCAGCGGCTCGGTGGTGGTGTTGACAGGCGTCGTCGGTGAGACCAAGGTTGTGGTACCCTCTGCGGTGCCTTCAGGACACGGAGTTGGTAGCGGTGTCGTAGACGGCGTCAGGCTTGAAGTCTTTGCTGTTCCTGAGACTTCTTGCACAGGGGGCAAGCTCTACTCCAAGCTCTTGGAGAAACTCACAAAAGTAGATTGCAGAAAGCTCAGTCCAGTCCTGTCACTGCCCAAGACAGAGGCAGCCACTGCAGGCCAACACAGTAAAGCACCCAGCAAAGTGGTAGTTCCTCCTCACAGCTTCTCCAGCTCCTCTTCTTGGCAGTCTTCGTGATCCAAAAGAGTTCTCTGAAGTCTTTTCTATCCCTGAGACTTCCAACAGGAGGCAAGATCTACTTCAAGCCCTTGGAGAAAACTATAACAGCAGGATGATGAAAGCACAGTCCAGTCCTTTCCCTACCCAAGACAGAAGCAACCACTGCAGGCCAACCCCTCACCACGCAGCATAGGGGCAGTACTCCTCCTCCAGCTTTCCCGGTCCTTCTTCTTGGCAGGTTCTTTAGTTCAGAAGTAATCTAAAGTTCTGGGGTCTGCGCCCCAATATTTATACCACCAAATCATTTGTCCTCTGAGGGCAGAGGGTCCTGTACCTAGTTTAAACCAGTGCTGGGTGCATTCTGCCAGTGTCCACCTTCTTCCTTTGTCAGTGTGGGCCAGGGTCATCAGACGCACCACAGGAGGTGGAGCCAGCATTGTGGAAGGCAGGCACAGCCCTATTCAGACCCAGATGTGACTCCTCCCACCCATCTACATGCAGATAGGTCTATTCAGCCCTGTGCTGACTCATCCTGTCTCCTGGAGTCTCCCCAGCCCCTGTCACTCACAAACCAGACAGAGAATACACAACCTAGCAGAGGCAGGCTGGATGGTTTAGATAAGAAAATACCTACTTTCTAAAAGTGGTATTTTCAAACACAGAATGTTAAAACCAACTTCACTAAAAGGTGTATTTTATCATTCTGAGTTCAGGCATACTAAACTCGAATTTCTACCATGTTCCCTGGGTCAGTTAGGATTATAGGATTTTATAATCAAACCGCCCATTCTAGCCTATGGGGAAAAGGTAGCCTTGTAATAATAATGATAAACGAAATAGGCTGTAATTCACTATCAGGACATGCCACACACACCAGGGCATGTCCTACCTTTCACATACAATGCACCCTGCCCACAGGGGTACCTTGGGCCTTAGGGGCAACTCACATGTAGAAAAGGGAAGGTTTAGGGACTGGCAAGTGTGTGCACTTGCCAAGTCGACATGGCAGCCCCAGGCTGCGCACAGGCTCTGCGATGGCAGGCCAGAGTTATACTTTACGGGCTGTTTGCGTGGGTGGCACAATCCAGTGCTGCAGCCCACCAACAGCATTTGATTTATAGGCCCTGGCACTTGCAGTGCACTTTACTAGGGACTGACACATAAATCAAATAGGCCAATCATGGAAACACCAATCCATAACACAGTTTACATAGAGAGCATATGCACTTTAGCATTGATTAGCAGTGGTAAAGTGCCCAGAGTCCTAAAACCAACACAAACAGGTCAGGAAAATATTGGAGGCGAAAGCAAAAGGTTTAGGGATAACCCTGCAAAAAGGGCCATTTCAACCGGCATTAAAACGAAATGTAGTTTTATGATTGTATAATGGGTATGGGTCCTGGTGACCTACAGTCAATCTGAGTGGCGAAATAGTATCTGTTTTCATAACTGTGTTGTGCAGTCTTTGCTTGTTCATCTAGATTGTACTTTGTAGGCCTAAGGAATCTATAATAACAAAGTGTGTCTATACTTTACCATAGGTAGTATTTTTTCTGATAGAAACTTCTAGCTGCAGTATCCTCGCGTTTTAAATATTCCACAGCCATCAGACTACATCCTGAAACAGTTTTGAAAGTACTGCTGTGCTTCGGAAGGTGGCGCCATGCGGCTTTGCACTGATGTCATTCCACTCTCGAAGTGACGTACATGCAATGACGTCAGTTCCTTTGTTTCTGTGGCACCAGATGCCAATCCAGAGCTTCACCTCATCTCTCAGATACCCTTACCTCCCAAAAAAAATCTTCTCTCATGAAAAAAAAATCAGTGCACCACAGATGTCACAACAGGTTTAAAACTCTGTAAGGATTGTCGCAAGCAGATGTATGTGACAGATCCCCACCAGGTATACCTGTGGTGTCTGGGGTCAGGCCAATGCCTGTGGAGACTGTGTGTCTATTAACCTGAAGGACATCCGGGAACGTGAGGTGAAACTTTGTCATCAAGCATTGGAAGATGCAGCGTCAGAATCGCTCTATGTCCCGCTCTAAATCAAAGTCTCGATCCAGGTCCCACTCCTGGAGTCAACAGAGCTGCACTGGAGGCTGGTCTTCATTGCACTCCAAGTCCTCTGGTAAGTACAAAAAAAGAGCATGAAGTTGAAGCAGAGTTCTGCTTCTTCATAAATTCCCATTCCCACAACGACGTGGGTGGGTGGTATCAGCCATCTCGTTTCCACTCTTGCAGTCAGGCGACATCAGAGCCGATTCCCAAGCTGGTTCCAGCACAACCCAAGTTTCCCGGGCCTTTAGTCACACCGCACCGCACCAGATCAAAGAGTTCTGTACAACTATGCTCTGGCTCTTCGGAACCCTGACGACTTTGTCTGACACGCCTTTGTGCGACGTGGAGTCCCTATACCTGAACTACCACCAAAGGGTTTACCCTTGGCAGCAGCTGGACACTCTGAGTCACTTCGGCCCTCGGCTCCAGCCCGATGCAGCTCCCTGCGCTCAAACCCACGTTATGCCCTGGTACATCGACGCCTGTACCGATCTCGCCTCCCGAGATGGAGGTTCTGATTTTCCTCTCTGATGCCTACTCAAGGCCAGTTCAACTTCGACCGACGTCACGCCTGTATCCGACCAACACCTCAGCCCCTGCACTCTAACGTCCATGTGTCGGCAATATTTATTGCAGTCCCCCTTCGGCACGGACTCAGACAATGACTATGACCAAAGCCATGAGTTCACTCTGCTCTATACCAAAAGCAATTTGGTTGGAGGACTTGCAGGTGGCTAGAGGTCTAAATAAATGGCTCTATTTTCTCCTCCCAGCCCAGTCATGGAAGAATCTGCCTCCTTTGAGTCCAGCTCGCAATCATGGAGGTGAAAACAAACGTGCTTACTAAGGTCCTATATGCAGGCTAGACTATTCTGAGTCCCTCCTCCCTTTCAATGAGGCTCTGACAGATACCCTCCTGGGGGCGTGGGTCAAGCCTTGTACTAGCCCTCTAGTTGCCAGACATCATCACCCTGCTTCTGGCGACCAGGTCTTTTTGTCATGCACCCATCCCCAGAGAATGTTGTGGTGCTGGCTTCAACGAGTTGGACCAACCCAAACATTTTTCCTACCACTCCCCTTGACATGGAATCAAAGCGAGTGGTGACCCTCGGGAAATGCCTCTTTTCATCAGCCAGTTTGTCCCTGAGATCGATTAACATCTCCTGTTTGCTGGGCCATTACACTCATACCCTCTGGAACTCTGTGGCACGTGTCCTCCTTGGTGTATGGGAAGACTTTTGCCCTGTCCTTTCACAGGCAATTTAAGATGGTAGTGATGTAGCCAAGTTCATGATTTATTGTGGCTTGGACACCACCGTTGATTGCACTTTCACGATCATGAGGCCGAGCCAAAAGCAAAGGTGCATAATGTAGGCAAGGGCAATTAAGAGTTAATACCAAATAGCTGAAGGACAACAAAAGGTGGAACCATCCTTCTCCCAATCTTATCCAAATAGAAATCTGTCTATAGATGTAGAAAGAGACACCGAGTCATCTCATTCCAAACTTGGCACCATCCATCACAATACGCAGAAGAAGTCACTGACTCGAATGTGAATACATCTGATTAAGATGAGACAATTTTGTCTTAAACTAGACAGAATGCAGAAAATCTAATCTCTTGGATTGTGGCCAGCTAATGGAGGCATGCATACATCCTAGAATTGCTTATATTTCTGAAAAACATTTTGGGCCCGATTCACAGAACAAACTTAAGACTAAATCCTAAACTTAGTACCAATCTGGAATTCACAGAATGCACCTAGTACTTCTGGTATTCACAGAATGAACTTACTACTTTTGCTATTCACAAAATGAACTTAGGACTTTTGCTATTCACAGAATCCATTTACGACCACTAAACTTACGTCCGCACTCGGGCTGGAATTTCCGCACCCGGAGCGGAATTTCCGGGCCCGGAGCGGAAAGTCCGCACGCGGGCTGGAAAGTCCGCTCCGGACGCGGAATTTCCGCTCCCGGGCCGGAAACTCCACCCTCGGGCCGGAAATCCCGCTCCCGGGCCGGAAAATCAGAATTGGGACCAGACTACATTAACTGTTGCCATTGATCATTTGAGCCAAGGGGAAACACCTGTTCAAGTCCCTACAATCCCCCACCATGCATCAGCTGACGCACTCCAGCCAATCCCAGCCAACAGCTCCAGTTAGCCATCATGTTGCTAGTGCCTACCATCCCCCACCATGATCCAGCTGAAGCCAATTAACACAGATTGACCAGCAGCAAAAAACATTTAAAAGCAGCACACAGTGAAGGAACAGGTTTGGCCACACACAGTTTGTATTTGCAAGCAGAGACCGGCTAAGAAAAATGGAGCTCCTGAAGAGAAAGAGGAACTACACAGCAGAGGAGACCACCATGCTTGTGGAGTTCAATGTCAGGCACCACAAACGCCTCTATGGACTCCCACCCTACTGCACCAGTGGGACACAGAAGGCAGTCCTGTGGCAGCAATTAGCCACTGCTGTCACAGCATTGGGGGAGGAGAGGCGCACTGTCCAGGACCTTAAAAAAAATGGCAGGATGAGCGGCTGAGGGTAAAGGAGAAATACTCCAGGATTGAATTACAACGGATCCTCCCAGCCGCACACTCTGGACCACGCATCCGCCTCACCACACAGGAGGAGGATATCCTGACAACCATACACCCCCACTTGGTCCATGGGCTGCCTGTCAGTGACGTCCGCTGCGTGGTACCAGGTAAGTGGGATGAAAAGATAAAGTGCATGAATAGAATGTCTGTGTTGCACTGTCAGTGTGAATAAGGAAGTAGTCCAAAGTGTATAAATTAATCGGTCAGTCAGAGACTCCTGTGTCACCCTCTGTATGTAGCACTACAAGTCCCACAATCCTTAGCGATGGAAATGGCAAATCCCTCCCCCACTTCAGAAAACATGGCCACTGTCCAGTTGCATTAATACACCAGCCCGCTAAGTAGCAATTGACAAATAACAGCAGAGATGCGCCAGTAACAATGCCACACCCAATCCAACTCCTGTGCAACCGCGGATGCGTCACATTTACAATGCGGTGCACTGTGGCGCTGGGATAGACAGATGGGTGTCGCAACTGATGGCATTAGGGGGATGCTCTGCTGGAGTAGTGTTGCAAGTGTGACGCAACTCCAACTATGTCCATGGACCGCCTACACCTAACGTTCAGGGCAACTCATTACAGGTGCCTCAAGCTGGTTTAAGTTTGCATGGCAACACCCGATGAAAAGTGACTACGTGAAATGCCGTCGATTACAATGCATCACTTGTACGAGGCATAACCAAATAAACACACACCCTGCCTACATCACAGCTGATGCATGTTTAATGTTGCGCAGGACCGCACACCGTGAGGCATCCCCATAGATGCATAACATTGTGAATAAGTCTAAATGTGTCACCTGTATTACCCCACCGCTGTGCCACAGAAGTGACGCAACTGCGGTGTAAATGTATTACAAGGGGTGTGGAAACATGCCACTAAATATCAAAGAAGTAAATCACCCCGTGCAAGCTTAAAGCACAAAGCAGAAGGTGAGAGAACCATCTGATCCAAAAGTCAGACACCTATTCTGTTGTACATTTCCCACCCTGCCACGCCACTACGACCCCAATGCACCACTGCTCCTACCTGCCCAGTCAGCAGCAGTACTGCATAACACTGTTAGCATGCAGAAGAAATGGGGAAATCACAGAAATGTTCCACAAGCACATATTCCAGATGTTTAGTTTTCTCTCTTCTCACCCATTGACACATTCAGCCAGAGCACAGACAACTGCCGCAGCAGAGGTCCCTGCATCGACTGGGAGGCATCGCCACCATACACCCTCACCGACTGGTAAGTCAAAGTGGCCAGGAGATGGTCAAAATGCATACATTGTCAGGAGTGACCGAGGGACATGTAGTGCCCACATATGAAAGTCAACCAGAGATGTACAAATAGCTGCATTACTATTGGAGTAGTCAATGGACATCCACCTTTAGCTAATTATAATTGTGAACAGCTGAAGACAATATATTACATGTCTTGGCTCATCAAACCTTCGTAATTGCGGAACATGACATGTTTTACAGCAACAGGCCCAGACCTGGGAATCCAATCCTGTTATCGAGTGCCACAACTACTCAAAAGGGTGCCCCCACTATGTTGTAATGGTGTCTGTAGATGTAATCAATCAAAGTAATTGACTGAAATATGGCAATGATGAACAAGTGAGATCCCAGGGTCATTAGTATTGACAATGCATACACTGTCCAACTTTGAATGTTTCCAATATAGATCAAATTCCCAGTCCACACAGCTGGTCATGTACCACTTACATTGTCTGGCTTTTGTGTTGCCCATCAACAAAACACGATAGTGGACCTCACATCAGGATCCGTAGACATGTCATTGTGATATAGGTTGCATCCAGGTAGTGGGCCCATTCGAAGTTATGTGGGAGCAATCATGATATTACGTATAACACACTAATGCAACGCTGGTGCCCACAACTGCTTGTGCTCATCCTTTGTGCCAGAAATCTAGTGCATCACATGTGGCTGCCGGAATGTTAAGTAGCAAAACACACTTATCATTGTAGATACAACGAGGTCCTCCCAGAATCAAAGACACACACTGACTTCTGCTACAAGGTTGGCTGTGACATCTGTTCAGGGCCCACACACTGTTCCCGTGCTGGGCCAAGGGAGGGGAACCCAAGAGTATATCAGGCTGACTGCTCATGAAATGTTCCTTTCACGTCCGCCGTATGTTGCATGTGTATTACAACACTGTTGTTCTGCATCACAATATGCTCACATATGGCATTTGAACCCATGCAAGATCAGACCCTGGTGGCTAATGAAAGGATGACAAAAAATGTATGCCAAGTGAGTGCAGAATGGACATTCAATAGTACCATGAGTCATATGAAGTGACCAAAACACAACCGGCTTGCAATTCAATGATAGGAAACACCATGATGAAAATAGCAGGCTGAGGCCAACACTGATGCCAGTAGTGTACCTTTGAGATGAATGTAGGGGCTGCTAAGGTGAATCTTCATGCAGTTACACCTGCTAAATGACTAGGCAGAAGTGCAACACGCTAATCCAGTGCAGGCAGAAGGCATCAAAGCCTCTCAGCCTATCCGCAATGTGTGAGTATAAACCAAATGTTACAGTCTGCTTGCCTCCTCTCCTACTGTATTCACATGTATAGGTGAGTGTTTGACAAAAGAGGTTTGGATGTCTGCTGTACAAGACACCAATCGTCGTCAGCTAAGTAGTACCATGATCTGGGAAATAGAGTACGCAAAGAGAGGACACTCAAAGGATGGACATAAGACATCTGTGTTCTCTCATACAAATATGTGTGACTTCATGCGTGGGGAAGCACAAATGAGCAACATTATGTCCCTGACTATTGCAAATCTCACACATGAAACCCTTTCTGACTTGACAACAAACAACATGAGTGTGGGAGCCGGCCTCGTGGCGTGGTCCTGTTTCCCCACGCTAAGCCGCACGAGGTCCCATGCACCTCGGTGCTCCTCCATTTTGGACTATACGTCACTCCACGTGACCACCTGTGTGACCCCGCTTCACCCGGCCTCTGTCCCAGCGAGGCCCGACATCGAGGCGCCAACCCCTGGCCCGGGGGATACCACGTGAACCCTTCCCACTCCCGGCGGAGGGCAGTATCGATGGGACCCCCAACCGTTCTTCCACACCTAGGTGCGATCGCCCCACAGCTCTCTGGGGCCTGGCGCCTCTCCTGCTGGGCGTCTGGCCGCTCCCTACCCGGCCTCTCCGCCCCCTCCGGGCGCAAGGGTCCGGACATCAAAGGGCTCCAGTCCTATATCTGGGGCGACCCGACAACAGGACAGTAGTTGTATCCTGGAGTCAAGAGCCCTGCTGATCGGATCGCGGCTGACCCTACGGAGGAAGACTCTGCCTGAAACTACCTGTTGAGCCCTGCTGACGACGTCGCGGCTCCATCGTACCTACAAGACCTTTACGAACCTTTGGGGCCCTGCTGACGCCGTCGCGGCCCGACCTTGTGAACTTGCCATCAGAGCCCAGCTGACCTCGTCGCGGCTCGACCGAAGCGGACCTACTACCGGAGCCCTGCTGACTGTGTCGCGGCTCGACCCAAGCGGAACTACCACCCGAGCCCTGCTGATGCCGTCGCGGCTCTCCTCGACCAAGCCGCTCTGAGACAGCATCCAAGGTCTGGCACAGAGCCCCCTTCCCCGTACCTGGTTGGTACTGAGACTGTCCCGCTACCCTATTCCATTCGAGACATTGAGATTCTTACTGGATCCCTCGATCCCACTGTAAATATTGAACGTACTACTTTTTGATAAAGAACCAAGTCAAGCAACCGATATTGAGTCCTGTGTGGTGGTGTTACTGGGTCTAGTACGATCATAGGAGAAGGACCCCCCCCTGCAGGGGCTTCTCAGCGGCGCTCGGCTATACTTGTACGGTAGGAAGGTGCCCCGGAATAGTCTCCCCGACTCCCCGGTGGTCCTCCCTCCAACATTTGGTGGCCAGCGACGGGATCCGAGCCAGACGCAATCGTACAGGCAAGTAACGCAACCACTACCTGACCAGACGGAAAAAGAGAAAGGGAACCATGGACGGCCAAGAAGCAACCGTGGCCGCAATCTTCCAGCTGGAAAAACTGGAAGAATACACCCACAAAGAACTCAAACAATTCTGCAAAGACAAAGGGATCGCAACCACAGGATTGGGCACCAAGGAAGAGATGCAGAAAGCCCTGAAAGCCTGGACAGAACCCGAGACCACTCCACCCCGAGCCGAAGGGACCTCGGCCCGGGACGGAACCCTGCCGACCCCAACCCCGACAGATGGGGGGCGAGCCGACCCAGAAACCAGCCTTTCCCCCGAAGAAATGCGAGAACGGGAGAGGGTCCGGACACACGAAATGGACCTCGCCCGACTCCGGCTGGACGGTGAGCTCCTACTGGCGGAGAAGAAGATAGCCTTGGAGCAACTACGGCTGCAAGAGGAAATCGAGGAAAAGAAACGGCGTCGGGAGCTAGAGGAGAGACGGCAAACCCTCGAGCACGAGAGGAGCCTTAAGGAACTTGAACTCAAAGCTAAAACGGGGGAGACCAGCAACCCCGGAACCCGGGACGCTCTGCCCCTGACCGAGCCAAAGGTTCACATCCCCAAGGATGTCGTCAAAGAGTACTATAAAAATGACGACATCCAGCAATGGTTCCGAGCGTACGAAGTAGCCATGACCTCACATCGGGTACCCCGGAAGGATTGGGGTGCCGGCCTATGGGGGAGGTTCCTCAGTGAAGGCCGGGATACCCTGCTGCAACTCCCCGACGCGGTGATGACATCATACGACCACATGAAAGAAGCCCTACTCACACGCTACGGACTATCAGCCGAGATGTACCGGCAGCGCTTCCGGGACTGCAAGAAGCTCCCCGGTACCACGTGGGTCGAATACGTGGACTTCTTCAGCCGAGCGTTGGAAGGTTGGATAAAAGGAAGCAAGGTCACCTCATACAATGAACTGTTCGACCTCATTGTCTGGGAGCACCTCGCCAACAACTGCTTTGTTGAACTAAGGCAACATCTCCTGGACAGTAAACTGACCGAGCCCCGGAAGCTCGCCGCCGAAGCAGACCGATGGGTCAACACCCAGGTCCCCCGGAACCCAGTGGGGGACTATCCACGGAGTACCACGGGACCTCCCCGCCAGCGAGGCGGAGGAGGGGGGTCCCACCGCAATCGAGAATTCCCGGCCGCGCCGCCCAGAAGCCCGCCACGAGGCCAAGCCACCAACCACACTTCCCCGACCCAGGGCCGAAGGGGGACCCCTATCGCACGGCCGGGACCCCGACCGACAGTGACCTGCTTCGGCTGTCAGCAGACCGGCCACTATGCGAGCGACCCGGCCTGCCCCGTGAACCGACGGAACGGGACCACTGGGCCCCCTCCCCGACAAATAGCCGCCGCAGCCCTGGGGGAGGAAGAAGACCGCTGTCCGCTGCCACCTGGTGACCCCCGAACAAATCCTGCCGCATGTCCTCTGCCCTGTCCGGACCGCGGACAACACCGAGAGCATGTGCCGGATGGCCAGGATCCCCTTCGAGTGGGGAGGAGTGTCCGGCACCCTTAAAGTGACTGTCCGCGACGACGCCCCAGTGGACTGCCTCCTGGGGAATGACCTAGAGAGCTCACCCTGGGCCCAGGTAGAACGCCGAGAGCATCTGGGGATGCTAGGACTGCCTGAGTGGGCCTGCGCCACCACCCGGTCCATGACCGCCCCACCAGCCGCTGCCACGGCCCCCGACAAGCCGACGGGCCCCGAACTATCACCCTCCTCCAGCACGGAGGAACCTGACGAGGAGGCTGGGCCATCCGAACCTTCTCCCGACGAGGCCGCCTCCCTCAGCGAGATCCCCGAGCTGGCCCAGTGGCGCCACGACGGGGGCCCCACCCGCAAACAATTCCAGCAAGAGCAGAAGGCCTGCCCGTCCCTCGAGGGGGCCCGACAGCAAGCGGCCGCCCAGGCTGCGGGGGACCCCACGGGAACCCACTGGGTCTATTGGGACAATGACTTATTGTATAGCGAGCAGAAAGTCGCCGAACTAGGGGCCGGCCGGGTGCTGGTGGTCCCCCTCCGATTTCGAGAGTTCCTCCTGAACCTGGCACATGACGTGCCTCTCGCCGGACACCTCGGGCGGGACAAAACTTACAGCCGCTTAGTGACCCATTTCTATTGGCCCCGAATGAGAAGGGACGTGGACCATCACTGCCGTTCCTGCCCGACCTGCCAAGCTAGCGGGAAGACTGGGGGGCGAGTGAAAGCACCCCTCCAACCATTTCCAGCCGTCCACACCCCGTTCGAACGAGTGGGGATCGACATCGTGGGACCCCTCGACCCCCGAACCGCCCTGGGGCACCGCTTCATCCTGGTACTGGTCGACCACGCCACCCGATACCCCGAGGCCATCCCACTCCGCACCGTGGCAGCTCCAGTGGTGGGCCGGGCCCTGATGGGCATCTTCTCCAGGGTGGGGTTCCCCCGAGAAGTGGTGAGCGACAGGGGTACGAACTTTATTTCGAAGTACATGAGATCCCTCTGGCAACAATGTGGGGTCACCTATAAATTCACTACCCCTTACCACCCCCAGGGGAACGGACTGGTCGAGCGGTTCAACAGAACCCTGAAGGGGATGATCAAGGGCCTGGAAGAGCCCCTGAGGAGGAGATGGGATGTCCTGCTGCCCTGCCTCTTGTTCGCCTATCGGGAGGTACCACAGAAATCCCTGGGCTTCAGCCCCTTCGAACTGTTGTATGGGCACCCCGTCCGAGGGCCCCTCAGCCTGGTCAAGGAGGGCTGGGAGGCGGCCATCCAAGATGCCCCCCCCGACGTCTACCGGTACCTCCTGACCCTGCGGAACCAGACTCGGAAGTTCCGGGCCCTGGCAGAAGCCAACCTCGAAGCCAGCCAAGAAGACATGAAACGCTGGTATGACGAAAATGCCTCAGCCATCGAGTTCGAGCCGGGCCAGCAAGTCTGGGTCATGTCGCCCGTGGACCCCTGCGCCCTGCAGGACAAGTGGACCGGGCCCTTCAAGGTAGTTGAGAGGAAGAGCCCCGTCACCTACCTGGTCGACATGGAGTCCCCGAGGAACCCCCTCCGGGTCCTGCACGCCAACCGGCTCAAGCCCCACTTTGCCCGAACTGAACTAAGCCTACTGCTGGCTACCGACGATGGGGGCGAAAGTGACTCCGAGCCCCTACCAGACCTCCTGGGGTCCTCGGGCCAAGACGGCTCCGTGGAGGGCGTCCGCCTCTCCGCCACCCTGACACCAGAACAGCACCATGACTGCCAGAAGCTGCTGCAACCCTTCGCTGCCCTCTTCTCTCTCACGCCCGGGGTGACCCCCTGGTGCGTCCACGATGTGGACACAGGGGACAGCCCCCCTGTACGACACCGCGCTTACAGAGTACCTGACCGAGTCCGAACATGTATACAGACCGAGGTCGCCAAGATGCTCGCCCTCGGAGTCATCGAGCCTTCCGACAGCCCGTGGGCCAGCCCGGTAGTCTTGGTGCCGAAGGCCGCCGCCCCCGGAATGGCCCCCGAACTCAGATTTTGTGTCGACTACCGGGGCCTGAACGCAGTCACCAAGACCGATGCCCACCCCTTGCCACGAGCCGACGAGCTGATCGATCGCCTAGGGGCCGCCCGCTACCTAAGCACCTTTGATCTCACCGCTGGGTACTGGCAGATCAAGCTCACTCCCAGCGCCCAGGAACGATCCGCCTTTTCCACCCCCGATGGGCACTACCACTTTCGGGTAATGCCCTTTGGTATGAAGAACGCCCCAGCGACCTTTCAGAGGCTAGTAAACAAGGTCCTGGCCGGACTAGAAGCCTTCAGCGCGGCCTATCTCGACGACATTGCCGTCTTCAGCGACCACTGGGCCGCGCACTTAGGACACCTTGGGGAAGTCCTGGCCGCTCTCCAAAGAGCCGGGCTCACCATTAAGGCCAGTAAATGCCAGATCGGTCAAGGATCTGTGACCTATCTGGGCCACCAGGTGGGGAGTGGCCAGGTGGCGCCCCTCCAGTTAAAAGTCGACGCCATCCAGGCGTGGGAGCCTCCCGCAACCCAAACCGCTGTCCGGGCCTTCCTAGGCCTCACAGGCTACTACCGACGATTTATCAAGGATTATGGCAGCATTGTGGGCCCCCTTACGGAGCTCACTTCAAAGAAACAGCCCAAGGCGGTGCACTGGACGCCCTGCTGTCAGACCGCTTTTGATGCTCTCAAGGCAGCCATGTGCGCTGCTCCTGTGCTACAGGCCCCTGACTACAGCAAGGAATTTGTAGTCCAGACCGATGCCTTGGAGTACGGAATCGGGGCAGTCCTCTCCCAGGTGGACACCAAGGGCCTCGGCCGACCTGTGGCCTTTATCAGCCGCCGACTGCTGCCGCGAGAACAGAGGTGGAGCACCATCGAGCGGGAGGCCTTCGCCGTGGTATGGGCTCTCAAGAAGCTCCGGCCCTACCTGTTCGGCACCCACTTCAAGGTCCAAACTGACCACCGGCCCTTGCGGTGGCTCATGCAAATGCGGGGCGAGAACCCCAAGCTGTTGCGCTGGTCCATCTCGCTGCAAGGGATGGACTTCACTGTGGAACACCGGCCCGGCAACGACCACGCCAATGCTGACGGCCTGTCCCGATTCTTCCGCCTCGGCGAGGAGAACCCCCAAGGAGATGGGTGACTCTCCCTGCCTTCAGCTGGGGGGGACACATGTGGGAGCCGGCCTCGTGGCGTGGTCCTGTTTCCCCACGCTAAGCCGCACGAGGTCCCATGCACCTCGGTGCTCCTCCATTTTGGACTATACGTCACTCCACGTGACCACCTGTGTGACCCCGCTTCACCCGGCCTCTGTCCCAGCGAGGCCCGACATCGAGGCGCCAACCCCTGGCCCGGGGGATACCACGTGAACCCTTCCCACTCCCGGCGGAGGGCAGTATCGATGGGACCCCCAACCGTTCTTCCACACCTAGGTGCGATCGCCCCACAGCTCTCTGGGGCCTGGCGCCTCTCCTGCTGGGCGTCTGGCCGCTCCCTACCCGGCCTCTCCGCCCCCTCCGGGCGCAAGGGTCCGGACATCAAAGGGCTCCAGTCCTATATCTGGGGCGACCCGACAACAGGACAGTAGTTGTATCCTGGAGTCAAGAGCCCTGCTGATCGGATCGCGGCTGACCCTACGGAGGAAGACTCTGCCTGAAACTACCTGTTGAGCCCTGCTGACGACGTCGCGGCTCCATCGTACCTACAAGACCTTTACGAACCTTTGGGGCCCTGCTGACGCCGTCGCGGCCCGACCTTGTGAACTTGCCATCAGAGCCCAGCTGACCTCGTCGCGGCTCGACCGAAGCGAACCTACTACCGGAGCCCTGCTGACTGTGTCGCGGCTCGACCCAAGCGGAACTACCACCCGAGCCCTGCTGACACCGTCACGGCTCTCCTCGACCAAGCCGCTCTGAGACAGCATCCAAGGTCTGACACAGAGCCCCCTTCCCCGTACCTGTTTGGTACTGAGACTGTCCCGCTACCCTATTCCCTTGGAGACATTGAGACTCTTACTGGATCCCTCGATCCCACTGTAAATATTGAACGTACTACTTTTTGATAAAGAACCAAGTCAAGCAACCGATATTGAGTCCTGTGTGGTGGTGTTACTGGGCCTAGTACGATCATAGGAGAAGGACCCCCCCCTGCAGGGGCTTCTCAGCGGCGCTCGGCTATACTTGTGCGGTAGGAAGGTGCCCCGGAATAGTCTCCCCGACTCCCCGGTGGTCCTCCCTCCAACAATGAGACTCTGGAAATATGTAAGTCTGAATGGCAAAGGTGATAGCAGTGTAATGGGGAGGAATCCGGGTCATTTATCCCTTCCGATCAGTAATCTTCTCATACATGTGTGTCTGTTGATGTGTCATCTGATTGATGTCACTGCTGTGTGGAGGGAACGGCTGGCAACTGCTGCATGTGAGCAGGTGCCCAAATGTAAAGTTCTGGAGCTAAACATGCTCCACAGAGTTCTGGATTACCCACAAATGGTCATTGAGAATGACATGTTGGCTCAGAGCTACCATCTGTTGTTGCAAAATATAGACCTGTATGTCTTGTCACAGCTGCTGACCGGATTACACCCCAGCAGCGTGCACCATCCCGGGCACTGAATGACATCCTGGCTGCAGCTGTTCAACCCTCGCGCAGCCGTCCTTCAGGTAATTCTAGCATGAGGTGTCTGTTGATGTGTCATCTGATTGATGTCACTGCTGTGTGGAGGGAACGGCTGGCAACTGCTGCATGTGAGCAGGTTCCCAAATGTAAAGTTCAGGAGCTAAACATGCTGCACATAGTTCTGGATTACCCACAAATGGTCATTGAGAATGACATGTTGGCTCAGAGCTACCATCTGTTGTTGCAAAATATAGACCTGTATGTCTTAACACAGCTGCTGACCGGATTACACCCCAGCAGCGTGCACCATCCCGGGCACTGAATGACATCCTGGCTGCAGCTGTTCAACCCTCGCACAGCCGTCCTTCAGGTAATTCTAGCATGAGGTGTCTGTTGATGTGTCATCTGATTGATGTCACTGCTGTGTGGAGGGAACGGCTGGCAACTGCTGCATGTGAGCAGGTGCCCAAATGTAAAGTTCAGGAGCTAAACATGCTGCCCATTAGTTCTGGATTACCCACAAATGGTCATTGAGAATGACATGTTGGCTCAGAGCTACCATCTGTTGTTGCAAAATATAGACCTGTATGTCTTATCACAGCTGCTGACCGGATTACACCCCAGCAGCGTGCACCATCCCGGGCACTGAATGACATCCTGGCTGCAGCTGTTCAACCCTCGCGCAGCCGTCCTTCAGGTAATTCTAGCATGAGGTGTCTGTTGATGTGTCATCTGATTGATGTCACTGCTGTGTGGAGGGAACGGCTGGCAACTGCTGCATGCGAGCAGGTGCCCAAATGTAAAGTTCAGGAGCTAAATATGCTGCACATAGTTCTGGATTACCCACAAATGGTCATTGAGAATGACATGTTGGCTCAGAGCTACCATCTGTTGTTGCCAAATCTAGACCTGTATGTCTTATCACAGCTGCTGACCGGATTACCCCCCAGCAGCGTGCACCATCCCGGGGACTGAATGACATCCTGGCTGCAGCTGTTCAACCCTCGCGCACCCGTCCTTCAGGTAATTCTGGCATGAGGTGTGTCACTGGCTTCGACTCCAAAGCCATGACAGAGATCCTGATTCCCCTCTGCATGTAATCGGCAGTCGTTGTGTACTAAGTGAAATACAAATCAGGAGTGTCATGTGCCTGTCTGACAATTGGTGATGCAGATAATTGAGAATGTTGTCACTTCCCTCTACAGCTGCTGGTTCAGGGACAGCTAGGCCTACGAAAGCCGTGAGGAGACAGGTCCAGCAGGTGACACTAGGGGGGAACACCAAGGGACAGAGAGTTGTGGCTGGAGCTGGTGAGTTTGCCTGTATCTGTGTAACACCTCAGTGCTATGGTGTGAGCTGTCATTTGTGGTGGTACCCTACACAGGTCACATGATCCTCATCTGTTGATGCAAAGTACAGTTAATACAAACCCTTGTGTTGCACCACATGTTATACCAGGTCAATCCCTAATACGGTTGCAACCTCTGTTCCAGGGGATGCTGAGGACGAGGATGACAGGCCTATGACCAGTGCGGGCCGACGGGGAATCAGAGGGGAGAATCCCCTGATCCTCCAAGCTGTGATGTCGGCTGCAAGCACTGCTCAGGAGGAGGAGGAGGATTTTCCTGAGGACGTCTGCTTGGTGGATGATGAGGACTACATGTCTGATGACGATGAAGATGCCAATGCACGCTATCGTGCCAGATTGGCTAAATCGGTCAGGGCATCAACTCCTCTGCCAAGCAACGTCCGTCAGCCTCCTCCCAGGCATACCATGGCCTGTCCCCAGACTCGAGCAAACCAGCCACAGCACCCACGCATCACAACACAGACATCACTCCCTCACAGTCCTCACTTCCAGGACCAACATGGTGGTTCCCCTACCCACTCTTCCTTAGACAGTGTATCCCTGCCATCCTCTCCACCATCTGGGGGTGGCACCAGCCCTGTTGTGCTGCCGGAATCCCCTGGGCACCATTCACCTGCCCACAGGCTTCCACCTGCCACCCCCCCCTGCTGTAGGACTTGCTCGTACCATCCATGGCAGACAGCTGCAGAGAGGGCCTGCACCTGGCTGTGATGACCAGTGGGAGCAGGACTTCTACCAACAGCAGAGCGATGTGAGGCAGGATATTAGTGCCATAGGGGCTACCCTGTCCGACATGTCGGACTCCCTGCAGGACATGGTCCACTTCCCTCAGGCGGTGGAGAGGCTGAGCCAAGTGTTGGATAGGATGGATTGGACTTGGCAGGACATGTCCAGAAATATGCGAGACATGCTATCCATCCAGAGGGAAGAGAGTGCAAGACACCATGCCTTGGCCATGAAGATGATGGAGGGCATATTGAGAGTGAGCCAACCTTTCCCTTCACGGTCAACGCAGGGAGGGGAGCCATCATATCTGGCCACAGGACAGCACATCCCCACACCTGTACCAACTGCACATCAACACAGCAAAGGGAGACATCCACACCAGCGGCCTGAACTGGCACTCCCAACACCAACCCCTGTTCAGGCACTCCCGCCACCTGCACAACCACCACCAACCCCTGTCCAGGCACTCCCGCCACCTGCACAACCACCATCAACACCTGTACAGGCACTCCCACCACCTGCACAACCACCACCACCTGTACAGTCACTCCCGCCACCTGCACAACCACCACCACCTGTACAGTCACTCCCGCCACCTGCACAACCACCACCACCTGTACAGTCACTCCTGCCACCTGCACAACCACCAACACCTGTACAGTCACTCCCGCCACCTGCACAACCACCACCACCTGTACAGTCACTCCCGCCACCTGCACAACCACCACCACCTGTACAGTCACTCCCGCCACCTGCACAACCACCACCACCACCTGTACAGGCACTCCCACCACGTGCACAACCTGCCCTTGTCCAGGCACAACCATCAAGTGTGCATACACCATCTGCCCCAGCACATGTGGATGACCCTGGACAGTCCCTTGGACAGTACCCACCTCCACGTAGGCGGCGAGCCAGACCTGAGCACTCCGAGCAGTCATCCCCCCCAAATTGCGGCGTCGCACTCACCAGTGACAGGAACCCAGGACAATGTGATCACGTGATTGTGTGTGCACCAAATAAACACCTACCAAAAATAAAAATCTGTTGTGTATCATGTCCTGTGTAACGTTGTAGGTGGCCTCGAGATGTGAGAAGGTATGTGTGTGTGTGACACAGTTACAAGTGTAACCCATCATTGCAACCAGCCATTATGTGCATAGCAGATGACTCACCAAATATGTGTCCATATTCAGAACCAGACATTCAGAATGAAGTCAAACAAGTGGAAGTTATTATTATTCCGAATTGTATTTTAAGAAGGTACAAAAGAACAACCGTCCGTTTGGAAGGGAGAAAGGAAAACAAATGATGATCTTAATGCAGAGGGAGATGGGAACCTGGATTGGGGTGGGGGAACAAAAATATAACACGTCAGGGAGCGTCAGGGAAAACAGTCTATTTACAAGGGGAAAATGAAATAATTGTTCACGTCAAAAGTCAAGTGTCCTTCTGGTCATCCTCTAGGACCACAATGTCCAGATCCTCAGAGTCCGATGCAGGCACATGTCTGGCGGGTGCAGGAACAGGCACCACTTGGGTTCGTGCCACACGAGGAGTACGGGGGGAAACAGTGTGGGCCAACGGACATAGGGAGACATTGACAGTGGTATGGGAAGGGATTGGGGAGACAACAGACGACATGGCTGCGGTCAGTGAATTGATGCTGGTGGTGAGGGTGGCCATTGTTCGGAGCATGTCCTCTCGCATCATGCGTACCTCCATACACACTTGTAGCTGGATGCGAGCAGACATGTCTGGCTGACCCTCACACATCCACATCAAGTCCACTGGCACAGCCACAGGAGGAACAACACCGGGAGGGGCCTGGGGGGAAAAGGAGGGATGTGGTGCCTGAGGTCCGGAGCCAATGATGTTGGGGAGCTGGCGGCTACGATGAGGGGGACTGGTTGCAGGGGATGCAGCTGGGTCCCCCGATGGAATGGGGAACTCTAGAGGTAGGGAGGGGCTGATGGCAGGCCCAGATTGTTTGTTGGCCTGCCCCGAGGACACCTTTTCAGGGACCACAGGTGAAGAGTCCTGAGGAGAGTAGCTCTCCAACACCTCATGGTCCGAGGTGTCGTGTTCACCCCCCCCGATTCAATGTCTGCAGCCTCCACCCGGGATGTGGCACCAGCATCAGGGTGTCCCTTGTCAGTCCGGGTGGGCGCAATCCCCTTGCCTCTTGATGTTGAGGGTCCCTCCTCATCCTCCTCTTCCTCTCTGGTGGAAAGAGGGTGTAGCCGCCGCCGCACTGGTGGCCTCGCGCTCTGGACCTGGTCCTGCTGCCCTTCTGTTTCGCCAGCTGTGCCTGCTGAAATGTAAGCAAAATCCGAATGTTATGTTTGTGTCATGCAGGACGAGACACATTCATAGGAGCCAAGGTCAGACTTATTTTCCTCTGATCACACTCAATAGTTGTCAGTGTCTATGAGCTGACATTACGTGTATGTTCACCGTCATTTACTGGATTGAGTCTGACATGGCCATCTCACGTGGATGTGTGTGGCTTACACAACTGTATTGGCCAACCCTCAACCTGGCATTCTGGTGATCTGTGTGTCCTGCCACAGCTACATGTGCAGGTTCCAAAAGCAGTCCGCCAATGGAGAACATGAAGTCCCGAATCTCAGATTATGGCCATTCATAGGGAGTCGCAGCTATTGAAGGTCTGGACAAGTGTCATCTGCTTTGTAGCATTGTATGGGACACGACAAGTGGCGAATGTGGGTCACACATGCACTGAGGCTCTGGCCTATTTCTGTAGCTAAATTGTGAGTCTAGCCTTTGGCTGTCCCCACACATGTTCTGACAATCCAGTGGCACATATTGGCTTTGGTGACTGATATGGTAATGCAGTACACCGCTGAACACTGGCGGGAATTTAGTGACAGCTACCTGTACATGTGAAATGTGAAACAGGCCACTGAGGCTGAGACGTCTGTCAGTGGACACCCCTTGCAAATTTAGAAGCGCTTAAGAGTGATGCAAGGATGTCAAAGTCTGTCTTGACTCCATGGCACATGATGTTTTGTCACAATTGGAACCCAAACTCTAAAAATGCAATGCAAGTCATAGCATCCAATACCCTTTGGCCTGCCATGCGCACACTGGACAGTGTCTGTACCATTGCTCATCCAATGCACACATGATTTCCTAGTGCCAATTGTAGTGGTGCGGGAAGAGCTGATTTCAGGACAAATGCACAATTATGGCTCATTTAGCCAGTTGTCATGACGAGACTCCAACTCCCAAAATGCACTCTGCCCTGTACAGTCCATATGCCACAGTGTGCCTTTTTAAGCTTGGTGACTGCTGCATGGACACGGAATCTGTGAATGGAGGCATCGGACACACAATTGTACAGCACTGTTTCACTCACATCATACTCCCAGACACATTTAGCATATGATGCACTTACCATGTCCCTGCTGCTCATGCTCCTCCAGCTGAGCATGAAGGGTCGGCCAAGCTGATCGCAGGACCCTCCTGTACAGTGGGGATAGGCGAGGACGATGCACATGGTGCTGGGAAGACTGGCCCACCAGCTCCTCAGCCTTGTGCCGGGCCCACCGTTTTAGGTCCTCCCAGCGCTTGCGGCATGCCCTCGCACTCCTGGTGTGGACTCCCACTGCACTGCAGCGCTCGGCGATGTTGGCCCACAGCCTGGCCCGGGCTGCATTGCTCAGCTGGTGTTCAGGGTCCCCATATAGCTGAGAAAATTTGGCCAGCACCCCCTCAGCCAAGATGTCCAACTCACTTTCAGTGAAAGGGGGTGCCTTCTCTTCGTAACCCTCAGCCATTATGGGGATAATAAGAAGGATGAGAGCAGCAGGATGTCAGAGGATCTGTCTGTGATAGAGGATGACTCAGAATGAACACAAAATGGCTGCCAACTATTTCCTGTGATGTATTTCCTGCCTCCCACTTCCTGTAAAACATTTCCTGAATGAAATTATGTGTTCCGGGTCATTTTCGGAGTTTACGGCCCGTAAGCGCAGTTTCCGGTTCCGGAGCGGGGGGTCCGCACACGGGCCGTACGCTCCGTAATCGGAGCGTCCGCACACGGGCCGTACGCTCCGTAATCAGAGCTTCCGCTTTTTGGCCGCAAACTCCGAAAATGACCCGGAACATATAATTCCATACAGGAAATGTTTGACAGGGAGTGGGAGGCAGGAAATACATCACGGGAAATAGTTGGCTGCCATTTTGTATTCATCCAGATCCATCCACAATCTGGAATCAAATCTACTGCCATCCTGCTGTTCTGTTGTGAATAAAAAAGAAAAGACAGTGCATGTGAGAATTATTTAAATGTGACAAGAGGGTGAAGAGACCATTTCAAGACATTTCTGCAGTTTCTGTTTCAGTTTCTCATGCTTTGCATTATGGTACATGTAGTCCATATTAGGTGCTCATTTGCAGAGTTGTGTGATGTGTTACGGAACATTGTGTTTGAGAAGTGTGGATATATCACAGACACATGGGGGCAGATTTACGGCTTCTGGCGCATCTCTGCTAATCAGCAGAGATGCGTCAGAAGAGTTGCGATGCATCTGCCCACCCGTGCGCCAACACAGATGCGCCGCATTGACAATGCGGTGCACCGTGGTGCTCGGATTTGCAGATGCGTGACGCATCCCCCGTTAGAAAGGCAGCGCATTGCTGGAGTTGCGTCGCATGCACAACGCAGCTCCAGCAAGGATCGGGGGTGCCCTAGCCCTATAATGCTGCGTCAATCCTTACGCCTGCTTCAAGCAGGCGCAGGGTTTTGATGCAGCATGGCCTTAAAAGTGACTGAGTGAAATATTGTAGATTTCAGCCAGCCACTTTTATGAGGCGTTCCTGCGCCGGAAGGCCCCCCCCTGCGCCAGAACGCCTACATGTGGCGCAGGCCTTTACAACGTGACGCATCTCCCAGATGCGTCATATAGTACATACCCCGCAGCATGGCGCTGGCTTTGCACCGCCGCTGCGTCACAAAAGTGACGCAACGGCAGCGTGAAAGGGCCGCAAGTCCCACATGAATCTGCCCCATGGTGTCTGATTGACCCATTGCATCACTCACGTCGTGGGCGCATCATTTGTGGGGGAGTCACATCTGTTGATGGCACAGGGCCGACAATGCTATGGTTATGGCCTTTTCTGATTAAGAGACCCATCCTCATGAGGTCCGGCTGTGTCTCTCAGTACATGTATCATGTTCCATCTGCGGCTATAGATTCTTTAGGGACATCCACTACACTGATCGCTGTCATGGGCACATGTGCTGAAGCAGGCTCAACCTTTTGACTACTGTCAAGAGCTGTGATTAACATGCAGTTAGTGTGGCTTGCAAAGTTGCCTCCGGAAGGAATTTATTGACACAGTCGTGTATATCCAAGTTTCATCATTGGCAACAGACAGCAATCCAAATTTAGTCAATTCCACTACAGGTTGCTCATGTGAAAAACGTGGCAACAAGCTGCTCACGGACTTGCATGCCCTGACCTCGGTTATGTGCCATGGCCCGGTTTCCCAGATTCATAGGTAGCCGAGGTTCCAGCTGTATCTGTAAGCCATGCGTTAAGGCAATGTTGTGCAAGACACAACAGGCTAAAATGATCTTGCACACTACTTCTGGGGAGTACTGCTGCACCCCCCCTGTACGGTCGAGACATCTGAATCGCGACTTCAACAGACCAAAAGTGCGCTCTATGATGGCTCGAGTCCGTATGTGTGCCCTATTGTACCTACGCTGTGGTACAGTGTCTGCACGCCTGTAAGGGGTGAGGAGATGTGGGGTGAGTGCATACCCAGCGTCACCTGAGTAGAGGGGAAAGGGCAGTTGGTTAGATTTCCCTCTTTGACTTGCACAGGACATGATCTATACTGTATTACATGCATTGTCAGGTGGGCCCTGTATCTAGCTTTATGATTCTTATAGTACAATGGTTAATGTTGGGGGGCATTCAGACATTTCAAAAACACATATTCCTCCTTTCTAACGCTTGGTACTTACCCAGTAGCCACATGTTGCCAAATTCTCCCGCAGCCATCCGCCGGGCAAGAGGTGACATGCGGAATATGAAGCTGTCATGGGTAGTGCCGGGGAACACCGCATGCACATCAATGAACCTCCCTCTGGCATCACAGACAGCTTGCACGTTGATGGAATGCCATCGGTGTCTGTTGCAGAAGATGTGTGCAATGTGGCGGGGTGGCAAAAGGGCCACATGGGTACAGTCAATTGCACCCAGCACACGTGGAAATTGTGCAATGCGAAAGAAATCTCGTGCTGCCCTTTGTCTCAGGGCCAGTGTCGGTGGCATATGTATGTGGTGGTGGGATCTTGCAGTGATGCATCGCAGTACCTGATGCAGGCACCGCGACTGGCTCGCCTGGGATATGCCCACATGGTCACTGGAGACCCTTTGGAATGAGCCAGTGGCGAAGAAATGGAGCGCTGATAGGATCTTTAGGTATGCTGGTATTGCATGTGAGCAGCAGGTCACGGAGTCAAGTTCCTGCTCCCACTCACATACCATATCCAAGATGATTTCTGGAGGGAAACGGTACCTGGCCCTTACATCTTGACTGGACATTCCAAATAAGTTGATCCTCTGTCTGAAGATCCTCTCTGCTCTGGCTCTCCTCCTCCTCCTCCTCAAGTGGTTTTGCCGCATGGCAAGGGGCAGTGCAACAAACACATTCAGTGACATGTTGAAAGGGTTTGTGTGTGTCTGCTCTGCAGTTATACATGCTGCCGAGCTAGGATTGGCTGGAGTGTGTCAGCTGATGCATGGTGGGGGATGGTAGGGACTTGGACAGGTTCACCCTTGGCTCACATGATCAATGGCCACCAAACCGGATTTTCCGGCCCGTAATCGGAACTTCCGGCCCGGAGCCGGACTTTCCATCCGTAGCCGGACTTTCCGGCCCGTAAGCGGACTTTCCGCTCCGGGCCCGGAAATTCCGCTCCGGGTGCGGAAATTCCGGCCCGAGTGCGGACGTAAGTTTAGTGGTCGTAAATGGATTCTGTGAATAGCAAAAGTCCTAAGTTCATTTTGTGAATAGCAAAAGTAGTAAGTTTATTCTGTGAATACCAGAAGTACTAGGTGCATTCTGTGAATACCAGATTGGTACTAAATTTAGGATTTAGTCTTAAGTTTGTTCTGTGAATCGGGCCCATGGTGTCATTTGAATACAAGCTCCGTGAGGAGTGGACACCGTTTGTCTACAAGGTTTTTAAGGTAGAAGGGCTAAATTCTATGTTGGATCCCTCTGCAATGGAGACTCCTCTAGAACTATCTCTGCTACACTATCCCCCTGTTGCATGCAATTTTTAATCCTCCAACAGAGGATTCTACACCAGTTTAAGAATTCTCTGATACAACTACACTTTGTATCAGGCTTGTAGTATTTAGGCTTGATGCTTATAATGGAGATAGCAATCCTGGCAGAGTATGATTGAGTCACTTGTTTGTGGAAATGTGTAAGTAGTAGGGAGAAGCTGCTAGTGTATTCAGATAACATTTAAGACCATCCATACCAAATACATGTTTAATAGTAAATACATATCTCAATGATTGTGTGTTATATGTAACTGTTATAGGATTTATTTGATAGTACAAGTGAGACATTAGGAGACTGGAGTGTAATTCTTCAATGATACCTGAATGCATGTTTATCTGTAAATAGTTTAATTATTAATAATTTTAAATATTTACTAAGCAAGGGCTCATGGACAAAAACTGCTGTTTGAAAAGGTAAAAAGTTACAGAAGACGTTTGTTTGAATTTCTACTTATCCCAGAGGAAGTTAATCACCAATTGTAAGCGATATAGCCATACTGCTTGATTTGTGAAATAAATAAATATGTGCAGGGGCCCAAACAAATCTTATTAGGAGCTCACCACCAACACTGTCCAGTGCCTGGGTCGCTGAATACCTATCCTGGTTATCCTGATTGCTCCTCATGTCTCCACTTCCACCACCCAACACTTTGTCGTTGTGCATTCTTGCAGCTTCTTTTTCATTCCTGCTTTCTCTTTTTGTCACTGTCCCTTTCTTTCTCTTACGCCCCTTCTACCTTTCTCATTTTTTTCTGGTTCAAAATCTAATGCTGAAAACTAAGACCATGTTTGCAGAAATGAGTGCCTGCGTCAACCACCAACAACAATTAAGCCCTGCATGGCCACAAACTCCAACCTCACATCACCATTGCTTCCATATAATCTGCGCCTTCAACTTAGCAACTGACTATATTTATGTCATGTGCACACCAACACTTAGGGGGGCAAATGGACTCAGCCTTTTTAGGTCTCGCCTGAGCCAGCGCGCATGCGCTACTCTGCGAGACTTTAAGTAAGGGCTTTTCCACTCTAAACACACGCACGTGCATGTGCTTTTTTCCCCCTAACTTTCAATTGGCTTGTGCATGCGTGTTTACTAAAAAAATAGCACGCAATTTGTCTAAGGCGGGTGATTGTCCCGCCTTCTTTGTTTCGTGGCCTAGGCTCCTTGGCAGCGAGCATTAATGCCATCTGTTTTCAATTATCACATTGGCGTTAATTGTAAACAGATAGTGCTCGCGTTTTTTCCTTGTGTTTCCTATTTTACTTTGGCAATCTGTGCAGGCAAATGTCACAAATATTAGCACATATGCACATTTTTCTTTTCTACTCCAACCAACCCTTTTATTGCACTACATTAGGATGATTATAAAGTGTTTAAAAAACATCACTTTCCTAGCTTGCAGCCTGAACGTGAGCGTGCCCCCAAGGCCATGTTACCTTTTAGCTTGTGTTGTTTTTAATGTCACTTAAATTAGCACATGTGCACATTTTTATTTTCTACTCCAACAAACTCTTTTATTTCACTACGTTAGGATGATGATAGAGAGTTTTTAAAAAAAATCACTTTCCTAGCCTGCAGCCTGAACGCGAGCGTGCTCCCAAGGCCCCGTGACATTTTAGCTTGTGTTGTTTTTTTGTCATTGAGGCCCCAGACCTGTTAGCCGACTAACCCTTGGAAACAGATGGTGCTCGCGTTTTTTTCTTGTGTTCGTTAATCATAACTTGTGGCAGCTATGAACACTGCCTCGGGCTAAGTCTTTCAAAATGTAGATTACACCAGAAATATGGCCGCAAACACACTCAAAAACGAACCACGATTCCCTGGAGAGCTCAAACTCGCAGCATGCTCACGACAATTCTGATGTGGTACTGAAGTTTGAAAATTTTAACATTTTAGTGAAAATTAAGTGCCCCCCTCGGCTCCCTCCCGGCCGAGCCCAGCAGCCAGCCTTGCACTTACTGCTCTGTGAAGCAATTGGAGTCAGCTGGCCATGGTGGGGGCCTGGCAGGGGGATTATCCTGACATCTCTTGGAGTGAAACCTCGGTCACAGTTTGCTCTCCCTCAAAGCCCATTGGACGGCGGAGACGCCATGCAGGGGTGCCGGGGTCTGCTGGTGGCTCTCGGCCTCTGTCTCGGGTCTGCGCAGGTAGACTCACGGGCCGCCGCCCTTTGAGGGGTGCAAGGGAAGGGGTGTGATTGACTCGAAGCTGGGGTATGGATTCAGTGTTAGGGGGTACTTGGCATGTCTACACCTTTGGATTTTGGATTTGGGTGACAGACTACATGTTTATGGGGGTATGAGTGTATCTGTATGCACATGTAAAGGGGTGGGTGGGGTCTATATAATTTCAAATGAGTGTGCCTGCATATGTCTGTGCATACTTGGATGCATTTGTGTGAAGTATGTGGCACTTACATGTAGGGCCGCTGGAATTATGCAGCAGTAGAGATCCAAACTATGCCGATGGGTCGATTAACTTACGCGCAAGAAAAAGCAAACTATGCTGCATTATGCGACACATTTTGTGATACTATTATCTTGTGATTTTTACCCATGCCATGTTCAGTGGGAAAAGGACTGTGTATTTGTACGTGTCAAGTATATAATGTGTGCATGTCTGAGTGTATTAGCATATGCATAGTTATAAGGTGTATACAGAGTCTGAGGAAATGTTGGCATGTAGGTCTACACTAGTATGGGGATGTTTTTACACATGTCATCGTGGGTGGTGTGTATGTTATACACGTGTATTGAAGTCTATCAGTGTTTCTAAACATGCAAATGATGGTTTGAGAGGCATGGGGGTCCCAGAGTGTGTGAGACCAGAATCTTTCGTCGGCTGCCTCCAGGGGTCGGTGCATCGGCAGTTCTCATTTCATACAGGGCTAGATCTGTCTCTCTCGGGTTTCACCTGTTCTTTTAGTGCCGATGTTCTTTCTTGTGCCTGAGAGAAAACAGACTCCATCCAAAGGTCCTCCTTCTCACCAGGCTGTCAAGTGTGATTTCACAGGGTGTGGTTTCAGTCTCATTAGTCCACGCCCACGGGCTGAGCTTTGATTCACTTATTGCCCTATTTTGTCTTGTCAAAGTTGACTTGTTCCACTGGCCCATGTCTGTCTCTCTCCCTTGGCCCGTCCCAAGTCCCGTCTCATCCCCTCACTCCTGTCTTTCCTGAGGCAGATTGGTTTTTGTACAGTTAAGGGGTGTGTGCAGGCTGAATGCAGGGTGGGGTACCATGTGTGGGTGTGTGGTTTCCATGTGTCTTCCTGCGCTGTGGTGCCACCGGTTTCCTTGTTTCCCTTACAGTGCGCACATTGTACACCACTAGCGGGACGCTGTTCTTTAATTTAAGTTAGGCGTGTTTCCTGTGCCTTGTTTGCCCGCCCCCACCATCCCTCCCAGATCGCTGTTTTTTTTCACCCTTAAAGCGCATGCACACCACTCACGGGACGCTGTACTTTAATTTACATTCAGCATGGGCATGTTTCCTATGATTTTTTTTTTTTATATAGTCCGGCAACGCAGTTGTGTGGCTAAACGGATTCCCGGCTGGTCCTTTAAGACTTTATTAGAGGAGGCTCCTCACTTCTCACTGCAGCGTGTGGGGACAGACAGTCCCGCCAAAGAACACTGAGAATTAATCAGGCTGAATTTTGGCCCCAAATAAAAAGAGGTTTCTGGCATGACCAAGGACATCTGTGTAATATTTTCGTATGTCAGTGGGGGTCAGGGTGACATGAGCCATTCCTCATTCACATGGCTAACTCCACAGCCTGAATTCTGTTTCGAGACCTGACATATTGCGCGTTTTGCATTATCCCCGGGTTGGCAGGCTCGTGCCCCCCAGGCCATGTTTCAGGGCGAATGAACGAAGATACAACGCGTACCATCACAACGCGGAAGGTTACATCGTGGTCTTGACAACGCAAGTCATTACATCGACTTGCGTTGAGGGCGCTGGATTTAAAAATATTGTGAATTACTATTCCAACTCCAGTCTACGTACAGTAGGGAAGGTGTTGGAATAGTAATCCACACTATTCCAGTGCAAGTCGACGTAATGACTTGCGTTGTGAAAACCACGATGTAACCATACCGCGTTGTAATGGTTGCGTGGTAAAGGATGTTTCCCTCGAGGGCATGAGGAAGTGTGGGGGAGGGGGCGGGGGGAAACTGTATGAGTTGCCAGTGAACACGCCTGGCACTGGGCCGTGGTGGGAGTGACCGAGAAACATTTGTTCTTCGCAATATTGCTCTAATATCTAAGCCAAGGATGCATCTCAGTGAGTTCAGCAACAAAAGGAAGTGTATGTATGTGTCTGCCTGCATGCGTATTTGTGCGTGCGTGTGTATGCGTGTGTGTATGTGTGTATGTGTGTGTGTGTATGTGCATGTGTATATGTCTGTGTGTATGGGCGTGTGTGTCTTTCTCTGTAGATCAAAGGTTCCCATCTCTGGAGGGCCCCCTCTGCCTTTCATCCTTCTTCGTTTGGTGCCATCCTCCCTCTGACCCGTCATTGCAGTACCCGCTTCCTGTGTGTGGCTCACGCCCCTGCCACAGACTGTAGAGACTGAATACACACATCAGCAGTGAGTGCTGTGATGCTGAGCAGTCTGTCTGGTAGCACAGTCCCAGCATGCCATGGGGGTGCCAGTTTGACACTCCTTCCGCTACACTGGCTGCCAGTGAAGGCACGAGTCTCCTTTAAAGCACTGACAGTTGCTCTCTCAGCCTTTTATAAGACCAGCCCAAGTTACCATCTGAACAGGACGACCCCCCCCACACACACACTTTCCCAGTCGGCCCATTTCCTATCCATTCCATTCACCAATAGAAAGAAAAGGGCGGTTCTGCTGCTCGGCGATGGCAGCTATACTCTGGAAGGAGCTTCCCTTCGCCCTCAGATACATTCCGGATCACAAATTATTCCACAAACAATTGAAAAGCCACCTGTTTAAGGGATTAGATGCCTCCTACCCTCTCTCCTGGCTCTGCCTAGTGCCGGGACACACTCGTAGTATCCAGGCACTCTACAAATCTTTTCATTCATTCAATCATTGGGGCGCTATACAAACGGTTGTTACTGAGGTATGTACTTCAGGGAGGGAGGCACTAGTTGCTTAGTGCCACCACTGGCAACATTCCTCACCCACACAAACACATTGCATGCATGCTAAATGAATAAATACACAAGACAACTTTTGTTTGGGTAAATATTGCTGCAGGTTTATTCCATACAACAGTATAGTAGGGCAGGCAGCTGGAACCAACTATGCTACCTGCCCGCCTGATGAGCCAAGCAGCACTGGGGAGAACCCAATCTGTGCTACACCTTATGGTGTGATGCTCTTTCCGGATCACGTGACACATTGGTACCTTATTACTAACGCCCGTTTCAGGGCGGAGCGTAGCAAGGCAAGCCCCCGGTTGTTCAGGCCCACAACTGCCCGAAGGACTAATGGGACGCCGACGGTTTTCCAGGAACCTCCCATGGGCTCCTGGTATTTGGCTCTGGCACCCCTATTGTGCCCTGCAGAGGTATCCTTTTGTACCCATTTGCTTCCAGATCGCCCTGCAACTCTGCCTGCAACGAAAAAGAAAACATTACAAAATTCTATGTATCATGCCTGTCATCCCACGCAGGGTAAGCGGTAGGGTGGGAGATGGCGTGACCCGCGCACAAAGAGGATGACAAAATGGCTGGGGAGGCCTATATACCCTCCCCCCAACCTCAGCACGTGGGAAGTGACGCACCCAGCGCACCACAGGCCAGTCTGGGGGACTCCTCCCTGAGTTCCCGCAACTAGAGAAGGGGGTGGGTTAGTGCCGAGATGGCACTAGAGGACCGCCTTCTTGAGTAGCCTCCTGCGTGGGCCACGGGCAGCCACATAGTGCCACCATTGGCAACATTCTCCACCTACACAAACACATAGCATGCATGCTAAATAAATAAATACACAAGACAAATGTTGTTTAGGTAAATATTGCTACAGGTTTATTCCATACAACAGTGTGCAATATGGTGGGTTATCTTACGGGTGAAAGAAGGGCAGGCAGCTGGAACCAACTATGCTGCCTGCCCACCTGATGAGCCAAGCAGCACTGGGGAGAACCCAATCTGTGCGACACCTTATGGTGTGATACTCCTTCTGGATCACGTGACACATTGGTTCTTTATTACTCACGCCCCTTTCAGGGCGGAGCGTGGCAAGGCAAGCCCACGGTTGTTCAGGCCCACAACCGTCCGAAGGACTAACGGGACGCCGACGCAGTTTTCCAGGAACCTCCCATGAGGCTCCTGGTATTTGGCTCTGGCACCCCTATTGAGCCCTGCAGAGGTACCCATTTGTACCCATTTGCTTCCAGCTCGCCCTGTAACTCCGCCACAGCTCTGGAGGTGGCCTTCGTCGCCGCCAGAGCCCCCCCACTAAAACAGCTATGGTCTTACCAGCAACCTCTCAACTCTAGAGCTCCTGCAAATCTAGAAGGAAGAGATCCATCCCTACTGGTGATAGATGAGCCCCATTGACGTTAGCCTGAATCAGCTAGTGTCTGATGAAACAAAGGCTCCTTTTGGCCTGTGAACTTCTGCCAAGAACTATTCACCCCATGCAGGAAAGTTCCACTGCATCAAATGACTCAGCCCCGTGCCAACTCTGGGCGGGACGGTTTCAGACACCATGGCTCACATTGCCCCATCTATTTGCTGCTCTTACCTAGCTGCTGTCCTTCTAGCACCGTGTGTGCCTGTAAACCTGTGTCCCCCATCTATGGGACAGCAGCCCACTTTTTAGGTGACCACTCCCACAACCCGTCTACCTTCTTTGTCTATTAGGGCGAGCAGGATTATCCTTAACATTTGAACAGTCCCTTTGCTTTCTAAATCATGACGCACAGGAATGTTCATAACTAGAAGTATGTGACAATGAGCAAGGGTGCCTTCCTGCCCTTGCCATGCATCCCTTATTCCTTATGGGAATTTCACGGGCTCATCTCCCTCAGTGGTGGAACCCCCTAGACATACCAGCTTAGAGAATCTGTCTGATTTAATACAGTGTGCACTGTCTGCAATGTGGTGCCTAACACCAAGGATTGCTAAGTGCTACTTTACCCCCATCCTAGAATACTCCCAGGTAGGGGGGTGGGGTGAGGGGTTCACAATACCCACCCTGAGCAGCCCCAGCTGTGGAAAATTATCTGCCCCATTATATTTTAATTTTTGTTGAACACTGGACATGCCAAATGTTCTTTTTGCATAGTAGCTTTTTGTGCTCGACACCCTATTTACTCCTTTATTGGAACAGCAGCACGCTATGTTGGCTGACAGCGTCCACACCCAGCATGGCTAACATAGCTGACCGTGCAGTGCTTTTGAGCTTAACTGCAGCAATAGGTCACCTACCCTTGGTTCTGAGATGCACTTACTTCGCCCCGTTGACCAGACAATTGCACAGACCCTTATGATTGCTAAACCCTGGTGAACACCTTATTGGTGTCAAATCTGGTTTGAAACCTATATGTATTGTTCCACTATTGGCGACACCTCAACCTTTTGTGTAGTGACAGCTTACGCAGCGCACCCCGCTTGCTTAACTGCCGTCGGATCACAGATGCCAGTACCTGCTAACCATCTCTGACCCTGGATGCTTAAACTCGCAAAAGTGTCGGAATCCCAGATTCCCAGTTCTATGTTTAGCTGCAGTACACCTTCAGTGGATCCGCTGGGAGATACCACAAACCGCATTGGTCATGCGAGCCTTAAGAAGCACCCAATTTTCACCTGGGCGTACCTCTAAAGGAGACTCGCTGCACACAGCTGTAAGGCCAGAGACCCACATATATTAAACCTATTTACTGGTTTTGCCACTTGGCACCTTTCTGGTTGCAGCTCTGTGTTTTTGTGAAGCGTGCGTGCCCCCGGGGCATGATGTCGCTGAATAACCGGTGTATGTTACCTACACGCTGATACTGTATATCGCTAACTGCCCTTACTTGGATTGCAGGAATGCTGGATGATTCCTAAGGACAGTGGACTTAATACTCCAACCCAGTTTGACCCCAATTTTTGGGGGCAACCCAAGGAGTAATCATGCCCTTCGAGGTACATCTACCCTAGCGTTGACTATCATCGTATTTGGTACACAGGTCGCAGAAGATGCCCCTTCCAGTCTCAGGTTCTAGCCCATAGAAGGATAACCCAGGGAGCAGACAAGTCTGTGGGAACCAGACGGGAACATTATGTGCAAATACCTGCCGTTTCCTGAATATTGGGAATGCCAAATGGTCTATAATACCCTGTCGCCATTTGGCTCTAACGCAGTATTTACCAAACTCTTTTGCACCGCAGCACACTTGTTAGATGACAACTACCACATCCCGCCTGTTGCCCTGGCTAAAGCGTGGGTGAATATGTCTTAACTGAAGCAACCTGTAACCTGCCCTTGTTTGCAGAAGGCACGTTTTAGCTGCATCGACCAGACATAGCAAGACGAAACGAGCCTTACGAGCCCCGCTCCCACACAGCTAAAATGAAACATAGTCCATCAGGGGCCGAGGCATTGCCTTCGCAGCACCTCTCTTTGAGTTGTAATTGCTCAGATTAGGTGTAAAATTGTGCTGTCCCACCATTGGGCTGGTAACCGACGGCAACAAAAGACAGAACCTGTGCATAAGATCCCCGTTTCCTAGAGTAAAACAATAATTATCCTGTACCATTATCAAATGTGCCACAGGCACCCAATGCGCTATCCACCTGTTGCTATGCAGATGTCATCCAATTCAATGACATAGGCTACATATCAACCCATTCTGCCTTTGTGTTCAACAAAATACCATCTGCCGGGATTTCTCCACTAATCCTATGATGCTGAACCTGGATTTGCAAGGCGCACGTGAGGTTCAGCGATCGTCCCAATACTATTGCCATGTATCCAACTTATCAATATCGTCCCACTTAGTGAGGGCACTACGAGGACTCGTGGAATGGAATAGAGGTCTAAAGCATTAGTGCCAATTAAGAAACCGCCAAAAACCTCCGCATCATGCAGGAATTAGCCAATGGGGCCACTTACCCGAAAATCGGCCACAAACAAATAATCCCCATAATACCGCAATCCAGACATACACCCTGGGGCCAAGAAGGGCAACTCTGGTAAAGGAGAAAGAATGTGCGAATTCCATCCTTGCAACACGGGCATAATACTAAGTTAGAACCGTACATCGATATAAGCAAACAAAAGGACAGCCGGACACAGCCGTGCTACATCCAAGAAGATCCCTCTACAGTTTAAAGCCCACTTAGGGGAGAAGTACAGTTCCTGCCTACTTCGAAACCAACAAAACTAAAGAGAAGGTGCGCCACTCTGGAGTGCCCCACCTTGGCCCCCTGACATGTGTTAGGGTCTGCCGTCAGGAACATGCTAAATCCCATGTAAATGCTTAAGTTATAATTGTATCTCTGTATATTTTTATTGCTTCTGCCTTTTGTTGCTTTTGTTTATATTGCTTTGTGATAATGGGGGCTTGAATCGCCATCCTGTAGATCTTATTTGAATCATTGCTATGCCTCTGCACTCTTAAAATTGCCAAACGACATTGTTTCTGCTCCGTTTGCTAATTATGCACGTGTTGCTTGCACATGGTTGAACTGCAGTTAAAAGACACGTTACAGTTTATGGCAGTTGACACGGGGCTTTAAATAAACATGTGCGGCTGCTGAACTGTAATTACACGTGTAACCCTTGGTGCATGCTCCGGCATCCCCACGGCACGTGTAAGCCTCGAGATGTGTTCCAGTAACCCCACCCAGTCTAGAATCTATTTAAACCCACAGCAAGCGTTAAACGCTGCTTGCGCTCGTCCGATGCTACCCGCTTACCTGAAGTCTGAAGTCATCTCGTCTTCCTCCGGAGCTCCCGTCCATGGACAGGAGTGGCTAGTGGAATTTGAAACTGGTGGGGCGTAAGCTACCATGTTCCGTCGAGCATGGAGGCGGGCTCACATGGTGCTAAACACGCATTTCTCAGATCTTATGATTGACATTTCGTTACCAGATACCAACTGGGCTGACTCAGAGACTCACTCTCTCTCCCTGTCTCGAAAGCACCATTCATGTTCTCTCGGGAAAAAAATGTCTATAAACTAAAATAACTTGCCTGTTTGGCGCTCTATGGATTGTATGAAACAGAGACCGGGGATGTATGCCTTCCTGCAACACGCAACTGCTTCTCTGCCGGCACCAGCCAAAGCTTTACAAGTCATACTAGTACCAGCAAAAACTTTGGAGCTGCTTTGCACCAAACAATAATAAATCTGCCTCGGTATCTTGTCTGTACGAATGGAAATGCTGGATGAATTTAGCCTGTTTTAGGAAATAACCTACAAGCCCCATATGCTGACCGGAGTGACTGCACAAATTGCTGAGTCCTGATGTGCATATTCCAATATCGGCTCCTCTGCTGTTCAAGGTGGCACCCACATATTGGAAATCAATAATAAAATACGCCACACAGAACTCTCCTTATGATCCCAATATACCACTGCTATGCCTTCGCATTGGGCACACTGATGCAACGCATGCTGTCCACATGGGAGCAGGCAGGCGTGACCAATGTGGGTGCACTCACTGGGACTTACATAAACCATGCCGACTTCATAAACGAAAAGGGACTCACAGACACACTCTTTTTGTCACATGCAAGCCTTGTAAGATATGTCATATGGCACTGGGCTCCAAACGGGTCTGAACCCACAACATACGAGCTAGTCTACGCAATATATTTAATGGGCACTGGCAGATATTTGATACGTTGGTTATACCGAGGCATACGTATACCCATATTCTCGTCTCTGTTGCCATTACGGGAAAGGTGGGAAAGAGACATGGGCAGGGTTCTGCTAGATAAAGAATGGAGCTCGATCCATAAATACTCAAAACATGTTTCACATAACTCGCTATTTAAATTCATACAATGCATGATGGCACAACGGGCATGTCTTACACCACATAGGCTACGCAGAAGGAGAACTGCAAGCAAGCCCAGCACTGCCGAGGCGCCAACCCGGCCAGATTATCCAGCCAAACCTGACCAAACCCAACCCAGCCAAACCACCCTAAAATTAAAAAACAGTTAAAACACTTACCTGACCGGTGACCGCCTCGTCTTCTCCTGGCCCGCATTGGCGCCTCTCTGCCCTCAAACGGTCCGGAACACCACGTCCACGTGATGCATTGCAAGTGACTGGCAACCCGGCCCTCAGCCAATCCTGGCGCTGCAGCAGCGCCAGGATTGGCTGACGGCACCGCCTACTCCTCGCCCGCCGCCTGCCCATTAGGAGACCGAGGGGCTCCTAATGGGCATGTGCAAGGCAGCAAAAACACAAGTACGCATGACTGGGCACGGAGTAAAAATTAAGCTCCATGCCCACTCATGCGCACTTGTGCTGCCTTTCCCAAATGCGTCTGACAATGATGTCAGTCAACATGACGCCGGACCGCCCACGGTCCGACGTCATGCTGATTGACATTCACACAGAGGAGGGAGCTGCAGGCGCGAGGCGCGGGCGGTGACATTCACAATTTCACACAGAGGAGGGAGCTGCGGGCGCGAGGCTCGGGCGGGGGGGCTATGCCCCCACGCCCCAATGGACGCACCGCGCCTGTCCATGGATCTCCTTCATCCAGCTTCTTCCTACTTCCGGATCCAGGAGTCAAGATCCGGTTCTCACCCGCTTATCTTCCCCATCGGCAGCAAATAGGAAACCGAGAGTCCAGCAACCCAGCTCCAGTTCTTAAAGGAGCCACGACCTGGAAAAGAAGAATAAAGACAGTGAGTTAGTGTTTTGCGCAAATACACGAAGACAAACCAAGTAAGTTCTCAGTATTTCTTTTATACAGACGTGGAGAGAAAGAACGATACTTATCTTACAAACTCCTTCCTCAGCCAGGCAAGAACTTGTTTAAACACCTGAAAGAGGACACAAAAAAGAACTTAAAGAAAACAGTAAAAAAAAAAGAAACAAAAGACAATTTGTGTATTCAGTTTTGTCATCTTGGTTACTTTGTAAGTAATCAAAACTTAGGAATATATATATATAAATGTCCCGAGGTGTTAGAGTTTAGGTTAAGTGTGTTTGCTTATATTACAGAGAACAGTGTTACTCAGCACATAGAAAAGTCTGCATATTTACCAGGTGACGTTCTGGCGGAAGTAAGACCAGAATTAAGAGGTAAAAGAATGTTATCATAGGTGATTATTAGTTGCAAACTAAGTACCTTTATTTTGAACTCCAACACTTATGAATGTTTTATTTTGTGTCTTGTTGTCCAGAGAAAAGAGACCACCTGAGGCGACTGAACACTCGCAGCGCAGTAGAAGAGTGGTGTGTTTCTCTCTCTATATTTTTTATTTTGTCCACTTCCCCCTTCCCTTAAGCGTTTGCATTCAGTAAGCCGCAATTTGTATTTGGTTTGCTGGAAGTAAGCTCTTGAGGGCAGCCGAGAAAAATCTTCACATCTCTCAAGGTGACACCCCGGACTTCAGGTGAGTGAAGGTTTGACAGAAGCGCAAGCCTTTACTAAAACCTAAGGGGTCTTGAGAGACATGGATTTGGAAGACGAAGGAATCGATAGTCGTGCAATGGCTCAGGCCTTAGATGAAGATGTAGAAAGGGGTCACACGATCACTGATATGATGCAAAAGATGCAATTAGAAATAAATAAGTTAAAGCAGGAAAATTTGGTGTTGCGACAAGAAGTGGTTCGTTATAGACCTAGAGAGTCTTTATGGGATGTTCCTTTTTCCCCTTCTGTACCAAGGTCTTCTGAATCAGATAAAAAGACTAAATCTTCTAGGGGTGGTTTAGATTCAGATTCTAATGCACCTCCAGTACAAGTTATGGTGTCAGTTCCTAATGTAGTTCCACTATCTGCTCCAGAGCGTTTCTTTGGAGATAGTAATAAGTTTAACATATTTATCAGTCAATGCCAGTTACATTTTATTTGCAAACCACAGTTATTTCCCAATGACGCAACAAAGGTGGCTTTTGTACTTTCTTATTTAGGAGGTACAGCGGCCAATTGGTCTATACCCTATATCAACAGGAATGACCCAATTCTGCATAACTGGCCTCAGTTCAAAGAGACTATGACCAAATTGTTTGCACGACATACGTACATTCAGGCCAGTGATAACGAACTTTTAAATTTGAAACAAGGTAAATCAGATTTGTTAACCTATGTCACAGCTTTTAATAGACTGTTAACTGAGACTCAGTGGCCAGAAGAAAAGCGCACCTCATTATTTTATAGGGGTTTGCGTGACGAATTAAAGGACGCCTTGGCGCACATTGTAGATCTCCCAGATGATTACTCCGAGTTTGTGGATCTAGTGGTAAAATTAGATCATTGTTTGGGGGAACGAAAAGGTGATAAATCACGTTATGAGCCACGGTTTACAGTGTTTAAACAGGACAAGAAAGAATCTGACTCAAAATCAGCAGAGGTTGAACCTATGCAAATAGGAACAATCAAAGGACCTTTGTCTATAGAGGAAAAGGATAGAAGACGGAAATTGAATTTGTGTTTATATTGCGCCCGGTCTGGGCATTTTGCAAAAGAATGTCCAAATAAACCAAAGGGTCCTAAAAAGGCGAATGCCCTCACACAGTGTACTTCAGAACAGGAAAACTAGGCAACTCGTCAAGGAGGGAGGTCACTTGCTCGAGTAGGAATGCTTTACAGATCTCCAAAATAACCAATATGGTGCCAAAGATACCACGACATTTTGTCATTCAAGTAGTGTTAATAATTAGCACTCATATGCGTCATTCAATCCCAGTTTTGTTGGATTGTGGAGCAACTGGAAATTTCATAGATATTAAGTTGGCTCAAGACTTACAAATACCCACGGAGTGGAAAACTCATCCAGAATCAGTGTGTGCAGTAGATGGTTCTGCACTCTCCTCAGGTATGATAACCAAAAAGACAAATCCTCTTGTCATGGTTTGTCAAAATGGCCATACGGAAAAAATATCTTTTGATTTAATTGATACACCTACTTTTGGCCTTATTTTAGGGGTACCTTGGTTATCTTTACATAACCCTAAAATAAATTGGTCTTCTAGAACAGTGACTTTAGATTCCTCTCGTTGTAGGGAATTATGTTATCAGGAAGCATCAAACGGCTTTATGACTATGTTACATTGTGCAAACACAGTAACTTCTATTCCTACCATTCCATCTGAATATCAGGATTTTAAGGATGTTTTTGATCCTGTAAAAGCAGCCTTTTTACCGCCACATCGGTCATATGACTGTCGCATAGATCTAATACCTGGAGCACCTCTGCCCAGTAGTAGAGTATATGCCCTTACTGAGGAAGAAACTAAATATTTGAGAACATATTTGGATGAGCTTTTAGCGTCAGGATTCATTAGACATTCAACATCACCTGTGTCTTCTCCACTATTTTTCATCCCAAAACCTGACGGTAGTCTTCGCGCTTGCATAGATTATCGCGGATTAAACAAAGCTACCATAAAAAACAAGTATCCATTGCCTCTAATCCCTGTCTTGTTAGATCAGCTGCGTCATTCAACCATTTATACGAAGTTAGATCTAAGAGGGGCATATCATCTTGTTAGAGTGAAAGAAAATGACGAATGGAAAACAGCTTTTAAAACTAAATTTGGTCTGTTTGAATACACTGTGATGCCCTTTGGCTTGTGTAATGCGCCTACAGCATTTCAGTATTTTATAAACGAAGTGTTGCATGAATTTCTTGATGTGTGTGTAATCGTATATATTGATGATATTTTGATTTATTCAAAAGATAAAGAACAACATATCCACCATGTCAGAGCAGTTTTAAACAAACTATTGGAGAATCATTTGTTCGCAAAATTGGAAAAATGCATTTTCAATGTTGATACAGTTGACTTTCTTGGATATTGCTTGTCACCTGCAGGTATAATGATGGCTCCAAAAAAGGTGAGCGCTATTCGAGAGTGGCCTGAACCCACGACTCTTAAAGAAGTACAGAAAGTATTGGGATTTGCTAATTTTTATAGGCGCTTTATTCCTCAGTTTGCTGAAACAGTTGTGCCTCTCACCAAGCTTTTGCATAAGGGTCAGGTATTCTCTTGGTCTAACCAAGCAGCTCTAGCATTTGAGTCTCTTAAACAAAAATTCACCACTGCTCCTCTGTTAAAGCATCCAGATCCTGATTTTCCATTTTTTGTTGAGGCGGATGCTTCACAGATGGCGGTCGGAGGAGTACTTTCTCAAAGAGATGCTCAAGATGGGCAGTTGCATCCCGTAGCTTTTTACTCTAAAAAATTACTTCCTGCTGAGCAGAATTATACTGTAGCTGAAAGGGAGCTTTTGGCTATAAAGCTGGCATTCACAGAATGGAGACATCATTTGATGGGGACAAGATTCCCAGTCACTATTTTTAGTGATCACAAAAATTTACAGTTTTTTAGTTCTGTAAAAGCATTAACACCACGACAAATGCGATGGTTGAATTTTTTTAGTGCTTTTGATTTTGTAATCACTTATAGACCAGGTACTCAACAAGTACAATCAGATGTCTTATCCCGGTATGGGTATACACAGGATTCGAAAAAAGATTTGACAGGACCTCCCATTATCCCTCCACAAAAGATAGTAGCGCCATTGGTTCAACAAGAGTTTTTGACAAAGTTACGAGCTGAACATTTGCAAATAGATGCACAAAGATGGTTGAAAGATTCTCACCATTCGATACAGGATGGTTTGCTTTATCATAAAACTATGTTGTTGGTGCCTACTAAAGAATTACAAAATGTGGTTGTGGCGTGGCATCATGATTCTTCACTGGCTGGTCACCCAGGATATCAAAAGACGCTAGAAAATTGTAGGAAACATTTCTGGTGGTCTTCCATGATTACGGATGTTAAGGAATATGTAAGTGCTTGTGCTATCTGTGCTAGGAATAAATCTTTGCATAAAGCTCCTATGGGCTTACTACAACCCTTATCTACTCCACCCTATCCTTGGCACACAATCAGTTTGGATTTTATAACTAGTTTACCTAAAACTAATGGTTACACAACTATTCTAGTAGTGGTGGATTATTTATCAAAAATGGCACATTTTGTATCATTGAAAAAACTTCCAACTGCAGTAGAGTTAACAGACATATTTCTTAAAGAAATAGTAAAATTGCATGGCCTGCCCACGAAGATTATTTCGGACAGAGGGGGTCAGTTTACTTCTAAATTTTAGACACATGTGTGTAAAGCTTTAAAAATGGAAATTGCTCTTTCCACTGCCTTCCACCCAGAAACAGATGGCCAAACTGAAAGGGTGAATCAAACTTTGTTGCAAACGATAAGGTGTTTAATGGCAGATTTTACGTCAGAATGGGATAAAGCTTTACCTGTCGCTGAATTCATTTACAACAATAATGTACATTAGCAACACAGTGTACCCCATTTTATTTTTTAAATGGTTACCATCCAAGGATTCTTCCAATAACTATGAGTCCTTCTTCACCCCCAGGAGTTACAGAAAGGCTTACCTCTCTGTTAAATATTCAAGAAAAAGCAACAAAACATTTAAATAAATACAAGAAGGTAATGAAGCAACAAGCAGACAAACATAGGAGTGACATTCAGGAATATCAAATAGGACAGAAAGTATGGCTTTCAACCAGAAATTTAAAACTTGTGGGTGTCAGAAAACTACTACCTAAGTACATAGGGCCATTTCCCATAATCAAGATATTGACCCCTGTGACTGTGCAACTAGACTTACCTCCAGAATATGCAATCCATCCTACCTTTCATGTCTCCTTGTTGAAACCATACAACCCAGACACTAGATTGGAACCCCCACCCCCACCACTCCCTATTGATGGACATTTGGAGTATGAAGTCCGAAAGATACTGGATGTTAAACGCATACAAGGAAAATTGTACTATTTAATTGCCTGGAAAGGTTATGATGCTTCTGAGAACTCTTGGGAGCCGGCATCCTTTGTTCATGCTCCTAGGTTGTTACGACAATTTCATTTAAGATTCCCACATAAACCACGCCCGGTAGGGAGGCCTTTGAGGGGAGCGACTGTTAGGGTCTGCCGTCAGGAACATGCTAAATCCCATGTAAATGCTTAAGTTATAATTGTATCTCTCTATATTTTTATTGCTTCTGCCTTTTGTTGCTTTTGTTTATATTGCTTTGCGATAATGGGGGCTTGAATCGCCATCCTGTAGATCTTATTTGAATCATTGCTATGCCTCTGCACTCTTAAAATTGCCAAACGACATTGTTTCTGCTCCGTTTGCTAATTATGCATGTGTTGCTTGCACATGGTTGAACTGCAGTTAAAAGACACGTTACAGTTTATGGCAGTTGACACGGGGCTTTGAATAAACATGTGCGGCTGCTGAACTGTAATTACACTTGTAACCCTTGGTGCATGCTCCGGCAACCCCACGGCACGTCTAAGCCTCGAGATGTGTTCCAGTAACCCCACCCAGTCTAGAATCTATTTAAACCCACAGCAAGCGTTAAACGCTGCTTGCGCTCGTCCGATGCTACCCGCTTACCTGAAGTCTGAAGTCATCTCGTCTTCCTCCGGAGCTCCCGTCCATGGATCTCCTTCATCCAGCTTCTTCCTACTTCCGGATCCAGGAGTCAAGATCCGGTTCTCACCCGCTTATCTTCCCCATCGGCAGCAAATAGGAAACCGAGAGTCCAGCAACCCAGCTCCAGTTCTTAAAGGAGCCACGACCTGGAAAAGAAGAATAAAGACAGTGAGTTAGTGTTTTGCGCAAATACACGAAGACAAACCAAGTAAGTTCTCAGTATTTCTTTTATACAGACGCGGAGAGAAAGAACGATACTTATCTTACAAACTCCTTCCTCAGCCAGGCAAGAACTTGTTTAAACACCTGAAAGAGGACACAAAAAAGAACTTAAAGAAAACAGTAAAAAAAAAAGAAACAAAAGACAATTTGTGTATTCAGTTTTGTCATCTTGGTTACTTTGTAAGTAATCAAAACTTAGGAATATATATATATAAATGTCCAGAGGTGTTAGAGTTTAGGTTAAGTGTGTTTGCTTATATTACAGAGAACAGTGTTACTCAGCACATAGAAAAGTCTGCATATTTACCAGGTGACGTTCTGGCGGAAGTAAGACCAGAATTAAGAGGTAAAAGAATGTTATCATAGGTGATTATTAGTTGCAAACTAAGTACCTTTATTTTGAACTCCAACACTTATGAATGTTTTATTTTGTGTCTTGTTGTCCAGAGAAAAGAGACCACCTGAGGCGACTGAACACTCGCAGCGCAGTAGAAGAGTGGTGTGTTTCTCTCTCTATATTTTTTATTTTGTCCACTTCCCCCTTCCCTTAAGCGTTTGCATTCAGTAAGCCGCAATTTGTATTTGGTTTGCTGGAGGTAAGCTCTTGAGGGCAGCCGAGAAAAATCTTCACATCTCTCAAGGTGACACCCCGGACTTCAGGTGAGTGAAGGTTTGACAACATGCACGTGTGCTGGGGGGCTGGGGGCAGAGAAACAATGACCAACTGAGTGGTCACTCGCGACACGATTGGGTCGAATGCCCAGACAGAACTGATAATGAAACCTGCATGTTCCACGATTTAACTCGGGCGCCATGAGACAGAGTCTAGAACAAGAACCGGTGGACAGACGGCCCACTGGAGGCAGTGGCCTGTCCAGTTCTCCTCCGAATTCTCAGCTATAGGGGCTCCAGATAATTTCAGGTGTGAGAAAAGTCTTTCTAACGTAGCCAACTGACAGTTTATATGTAAGTGACTGCCCCCCATTATGGTACGACCAAACCAAGGCTGAAGCAATAGAAGCATGAGGCCTTAAGCAGCTGGTGTCTTTGTGTACTGGAAACATTCATTAGCCAGGCAAAGAACCATGGACATCCCCTTAAATGCGAGTCACCAGATCATCAATAAAATACTGTTGGATTTGAGACATAGGCGCCATCCAAAACTACTGAATTTAAAATTAGCTAAAATAGTTCTATGAAAGAAAAGCATTGAACGAATCGCTCATCAAAGTCAAAGGACATATCAAACCGCTTTGGTCTACCTGGCTGAAAAGGATGGAGCAATGCCCATTCGGTATTAGTGTATGAAGACATTATTCATTCATGTTCAGCCAAAGTGAGAAACACTGCCCCCAAGTGGCCGTCCCACTTTTTGGCATCATGGCAGTACAAATTGGTTTAACGCACCAATATTCAACCCCAAACTGATATACTGTTTTGCCCCACCCAGGACTCTCTGTCCAGTTACCGCCAAGGCAGACGCACCTCAACGCCAACTGAAGGCAGAGTAACACAAGTTCTGACCTAGAGCTGTTCACAGCGACATATACATAGAGATACCCAATATTGCATGAAACTAGAATCAGCACGGTATTGTAGTGCAAAACCGCAAAGATTATGAGGCAGAAATTTGCAAACAGATAAATGAGGAAACACATTACAGAAAGCTAAGTACTAATCCTCTACCACAAATTTGCAAAGATACCCTGCGGATCACCACCGCAGCAAAAGAAGAGGGCTACATTAATAAAAAAGAATTCAAATTTCTGAATGCTGACAACTCCAGGACCCTGGTCCTTTACACCATACCAAAAATACATAAGAGTACCACCAATCCCCCTGGCCGGCCTATACTGTGAGGATGTGGTTCCGTGTTGGAACCCATAGGCTCATACATAGACTATTTCATTAGAGATTTTGTCCCTCTGCAAGACACATACGTGAAAGACACAATGTACATGATAAATCTAGTGGATGGTATGCCATTCAACCTAGGTAGTGACCTATTAGCTACCCTGGACATAAGCTCGCTTTACACTAACATACCTCAGAAAGAGAGCATAGAGGTCATAGAGAGTCTCCTAGAGAAAAGACCCAGGCCAATACAAGTACCAACCAGTTTCATCATCAGTTTACTACGCATCGCTCTACAGAGCAATTATTTCATTTCAGAAGTTCACTACTACCAACAGCGCTCTGGAACAAGCATGGAAGCAATTTTTGCTCCAAATCTGGTGAATATCTACATGGACCACATTGAGCATAAGTTTGCCCTCAACGACAACAATATGTATCACTCAAACATCAAATGTTGGAAGCGATACATCGACGACATCTTCGTTATTTGGACAGGCACTGCCACAGATTTCAAAAACGTTGTCACACATTTGAACACTGTCCAGACGCATCTTACATTCACATCCACCATACATGCGTCCACCATAGCGTTTCTAGATCTCAACATTAATCATGAGAACGGGGCACTTTACACTTCCCTTCACGGAAAGATCACGGAAAGGAACACGTTGCTATCATATCGCAGCCACCATCCACGGGCCCTTAGAGATGGCCTACCATTCGGGCAGTTTCTCAGAATCTGCCGCAATTGCACTCATAAAGCGGACTACATGAGAGAAGCAGAGATACTTAGAGTCAAACTAGTTAACAGAGGCTATCCAAACAAACTAGTAAAAAGATCACTCAAACGGGCCTGGTATTGTCCAAGAGAAGAACTACTGAAAACTGAAGAGAAACCAGACATGGAGAAAATAGTATGCGTTACCACTTTCGGAACGCACACAAATCAAGTACGCAACGAAACTGGAACATCATCAGGAGTATAGATCCGGCATTTGAAACACCACTCTTCGCCTATAAAAGAGGGAAAAATATAAAAAACCATCTTGTAAGATCTGCCACTGACAAAAAAGCGAACTCACCCAATACTCTCATCAACGCATGGAGCCTACCCAAAATTAAAGGACACCATAAATGTGGCAATTGTGTGTCCTGTGAGTTCACATTCAACACCTCCACCTTTGAACATGGCAGCCTTAAACACACCTTAGAAAGCTTTTCTAATTGCAACACAAGGAATGTTGTGTACTGCATTTGGTACCCGTGTAACTTTCTGTACATAGGCCAGACTCAACAACCTGTCAAAGCCAGGATCAGCCAGCATCGAAGCCGCATTCGCTGATCTGTTCCTAATGCCCCCTTGGTCTCTCATTATAACGAGAAAAAACACACTGCTGACGAACTTAAATGGCAAGTGATTGACATCGCCTCCCTACCAGAGAGAGGAGGGGATATCACAAACATACTGCAGCGCATTGAATGCAGATGGCTAAACAGGGTTAATTCGATTGAAGAAGGCCTTAACTCCGCTGAAGAATGGAGAGGCTATGTAACTACCCTACATTGAGACAAACGCACCATCTGTGCACCATCTGTCTGACATCCAACCTATGAACGTTTCTGCAATCCAGCACCCCCCTAGTAGCCATGCACTACAACGCTGTGCACACTACCAACACAACAGCTCAGACGCCACCTACATGCTGCTCATCTGAGGCAAGTAGATTTCTCACCCTGGTATCTGCCATAATAACACCTTTGTACATATCATGCCATGCACAACGCCATCCCTATACTACTGTATATGCTTGCTCCATGAAGAAATGTCGGGTTATAGAATGTGAACATAAATCTTCCAAATGGGGGTATATGACAGATATAAGGTCTATATCAGAAATATATTATGTACAATGCGGAACATGTCGATATCCTACAATGTAATCACTATCATGTCACATGTCATTCTATCATGAACAAATGCTCAACATCTAATGTCCGGACCCAACAGGGCGTGAGTAAGCGCTGTATATACATTCACTACACACCTCTCCGGTGGAGTCGTGAAACCTTTGCTTCACTCAATCACACGATGTTCTGTCGTACTGTATATACAAGCTGGCGTTACATCACATAATTCAGATCGGCACTATTCATTTATTCCTTTGCATTGACTCCCTTTTCAAAAATTGCAAATATTGGATCCCCACTGTAGACATACCGATTTTTCTCAAGGCTGAACACCTCCGCAAAAGAAGCGGGTCTATTTTCAGTTTTCATTCCATCTCTTTCCGATCACCGGATCGCACGCTGTATCAGTGCTCTACCCCACCACCTGCCGTCCGGCAGGCAGAGAAGGTGGGAATCACTGGTTATAACTCCGTGCACAGCTTTCGCTCGGGGTCACTGCACCAAGTGCGCATCCGTACGCTCAGACTGCAGCAGATCCAGGCAGCAGCAGCGCCAGCCGCGGAGCCTCGTCCTCTCGCCGTTTTCCTAAGTAAGTCCCTGCACGCATCATGCGCTAGTGCCACTTCACTTCCCCTCCCCTCCACTAACCTTACCTGATTCAACCCCTTACTTTTTGCAGCTACCCATCTGCGGTACTACTACACAGAGTACCTTTGAATATATGGACAAATTGATCCCAGCTCCTTAATGAGAAGCAGTTCGCTACAGCTGTAGCAACACATTCGAAGAGTCATCCGGCCTACCCTTATCCTTAAGAGCCGGCCTTCCACACCGTGAGGTAACCTTCAATTTTATACTTCAGGTACCACCAGTTAGTGAGTAATTAGCCATCATACATTCACGCAGTGCTAATAATATACCATTGCTTTCCTCCTTTCGAACAAACCATTGAAGAACCCGGCTGGGTCCTCACGTGAGTTCTTTCTCTCACTTTCCACTGAGGCACTTCACGTTCACTAAGGCTGCGCCTTTTAACAATCCAGGTGACCATCTTCTATTGAAGTCCTTTGCTATAGTTTCTTCCATCTGTGCCGGTATATGGGCCTTTTGCTAACCCCTATCAATTTATTTTAGATGTCCCTACACCGTTAGTCCAGAAGAAACCCTACATTCACAGAAGGGTCGAAACGCCGTCGACCAGTACATAGAACGGACTATCACCCAGCCTGTATCATTGTATACGTAGACTGTTGAAAACATGTATTTGAATGGTCGTTCTTTATAAACTTATGGAAACCTTTTACAAAATATTTCACCATGTACAGTCACTTTTTGGTTCCAACTTTCACTTGGGGACACCTTGCACAAAATTTTGCGCTTTTGACTTAAAGAAGTGTATATACTATTCGCTGTATTTTATAAAATACTATATCGAATATACTGTGTAGAAATTTTATTTTTGCCCTCTAACATTATCAGGTCCTTTACACACCTATCGCGATTGTACATACTCATTGCTTAAATAATTTTCTCCTATTATCCACAGGAACCACTTTTTTCTCATATATAACTATATGCCAGGCCTCACGTCAGGTGGCCACTTCCTTTTGCAGCACACCTTGCTCCTGCTGTGCTGCCAATCCAAGTAACACCACAACTACTAACCCTGACACTCGTGCAAGCGTGGTAATTCCGCCTATTCCAAGCCCTCAAAGCTATAAGAATGGCTTGGGCAACAGGCAATAGTGATTTTTATGTAAATTTAATTAATCAATGCCTGTTGTGATTATCTCTAAAATAGACAGAAAGCGCCAACTCATGGCAGACTCAAAAGCGCCGGTGTGACAATTAAGTGATGTGCAGCACACCAGAAACCACCCGGTCGAATTAAACAGGTAAACTTGATTATGTAATTTAGCATTTGTAGCCCATTGCCACACTTTCTCACCTGTAACATTACCCCTACAGCAAGCCGGAGCTATTGTCAATGGTTGTTGGTTACATGCGTCAATAAGAACTATGGTTTAGTTGGGGGAATATTGAAAATGCTTCCAAGAAGACTTCAAGCCCAAACCAGTGGCACACACCAGGAGGTGTGTGCCAACCGCCTCAACGAGCCCGAGCTCGCAAACCAAAGCAACCTCAGACACCAGAGCATAACGCGAAACAGGCTGTTAAGAAAAGCAAAACGAAACCTGTTCGAGCCAGGCACCCGTGAACACGCAAGCAGCACGCTGGTCAGTGGCTGTTTTATGGCAACAGTTCCACCGGTGGCTATGCCCAAGAGCATGCTTCCGCCTTAAAGTTCAGCATCTCATCCTATTTTAACAGCAGCGTCCCTCCCCTTCTCCAAAGCCAGAAGCCCCTCAACGAAAGGGAAGTATGTAATTATTTGGGCATTTTGTCAACCGCAAACAGATGCCAATATCTAAAATTTCAGCCTCATCAAATACTTTGTCGATTTTGGCCAGTCCCTCTCATCTTCGTGGCCCACCCATGCTTGTTTATGGCCCAGCCGGGCTGGATTCCATAATAATTACTGGCCTTGTGACTTGTTAAGACAGCCACTGACTCTCTACCAGCAGCCTGGCCTCTCCCACAGAGTGCCTCAAATACACTCAAAAGGCAACCTTCTACTCTCTAATAGAGACCGCCTCTGGCTTGTTATTGCAATCTGTCTCTTAGTCCCTAATAGGAGGCATATAATACCTCAGAAGAGCAACATCTGATTCCTTAACAAGAAAGTCATGGTTTAGTAGACCACGCAAAAACGGAACGCTCAGAAAGGCCTGCTCAGAGAGTCTCTGAGTCCTTCACATGGGCAGTTATTGCTTCGGTCCTGCCCGCAGCATTTGACCTCCCAATACTGACACCTCTGATCCTGCACGTAAACAGCCTCGGCAGCAGTAGGCGTGAACTCTTAACAAAGGCATTCAATTCAGTGCACCAGTGGAAGTAATAGTAAATGCAGCTCTTTATTTAAAAGACTTTGAACACTGTCAACAAAGTAGCCATTCGTGACAGTGTTGGTACTTCAACACACTGATTGTGTGCTGCGGAGGCAGCACCCAAGGACCAACCAGCAATGGCCCGGCACGCCGCTCTGGCCCCACATATGGCAGCAAGTGCCCAGCTTGTCCCCCAAGCGTGACAAGCGCGCAGAGCAGGAAAGGTACCCCATGGAAGCCGTGGCATCCTAATGCGATCACGATATTGCTGCAGCCACATGGGAGTTAGCCTACTGTTTTAGGCAATTGAAAATAAACAACTGCTATGCACCAAACCTTTGGCGCTCGGGGTACGCACATGGGTACATTCCCTAACAGACCATAAGAGTCAGCACATGTATGTCATCTGCTGCGAAATCCTGTCTGCCTTTAAAACACAATTTGTAAATTCCTTTAAACACTTGTCTTGCAAATGGTTTCTACTATTGGGCTTTATTAAATTACACATGAGATTCAGTTGCGGGAGTGAATTCTTAACACAGTTATATATTTGGTCACAGTTCCCGTTGACAAAACACATAGGAATTTGTTAATTCACTTTAAACTTGAACAGTCTTACATGTGCGCCCTGCTAAACTCCGGTCCTATTGCCTCGTTGCTAGTGTAGAGCATAAACGAAGTGTGATCGGCAGCTCGTTAGTGTTTAACTGATCAGCAGGACTTCCTAAATTAGACCCGAGTCATCAACTATAATGGGAAGATGAGCAGGGCACGCGGTTAGCGGAGAGGGATACGTGACAGGGGCCTGCGACAACAATCAGAAAAATCCCTCCCTCGGAGCTGCCACTGCCGGGCCACATGCCCATGCCTCGAATTGTTCACCCCCCACACCGACTGCCAGGCGTGCCCATGGGCACCTGGATGTGGGAAACACTTTACCCAAATAACTGTCTGCCAATCGCAGGCACTGCTCCACAAAGTGGGCAAGGGGGGGGCAGACTTGACGAAGGCAACGGTCCCGGGACGCTGAGGTAACTGCTCCACCCGGTGCCACAGTAACCTCGAGAATCATGATCTGTTTTCAATGCGAGTCAAGTTCATCACATTTTATAAAAATGCATACATATATTCTCTTATGTAATGTAACAGATGCTTTCTTGACCTCGCTATAAAGTGCACACATAGGGCAGTGAAATGCCACTCATAAATACACTGAAAACCTGTGAATCCATGCCGGCTGGACTGGCCCACAGGGTAATCCGATGCTGCCCGAGGCCTCTTGCAATATACCACTCTCCTACCCCTGGCAAGCAGGGAAAGACAGGCAGCACTCCAACGGCCGCCTGCTCCACTCTCCGCGCACCCAAGGCGTGAGCACCCGCTCCGCACCACAGCGGCTTGGGCGCTTTTAATTGAGGGTACCACTTCTCCATAACCATATTGAAATTGGCAAGAAAGGCCCCAAAGGTCTTCCCTACCCCCCAAGTTCACCGCGCATGACGACCACTACCTGGTCCCGGATACACGACACCCGAGGCGCGCTGCAGATACAGTGTGTCCAGCAGGGGTAAAGGATACCGCAACAACGTCGACCGACGCAAGACCAAACGATTTGACCAGCGCGCAAAGAGGGTGCCAAAATGGCTGGGGAGGCCTATATACCCTACCGCCAACCTCAGCGCGCAAGAAGTGTCGTGCCCAGCGCGCCACAAGCCAGTCTGGGGGGACTCCTACATGAGTCCCCGCAACTAGAGAAGGGGGTGGGTTAGTGCCCAGATGGCACTAGAGGGCCGCCCTCTTGAGTTGCCTCCTGCGTGGGCCACGGGCAGCCGCATTCATCTCACTGTGGGTGTGGACTGGCCTTATACAGGCCACTGCCTAGCTTCAGATGTCTGTCTCTGGCAGGGACGTTTTAAGCCATGGGAAAAGTGGGCCCCAGTCTCCCTAGGAGGGGCGGAGGCTGCTAGAGCCAGCTCCTGTCTGCGGAGTCTTGCCCTGATGACCTTGAATAATGAATTTTGTTTTAAGTACGAATTTCCTTTAATTAATTTTTAATGTGTATGGTGTATGGGCGTCTATTACAGTCATTTTGCAGAGAAATGTTCTTCTTTTTCAACACTGTGCAACATCTGGTTATTTTCTTTTAGATCAAGTGCAGTTAGCAGGGCTGTGTCTTCTTGCTCTCTCCTTCGTGTGTTTCCCCTGCCAAATACTTGTGGTTTGTGTGAAAGGTTTAAGGGCCAGCCTAGTCTGCAGACATATTGTGCTCCTCTGTTGCTGCCTCTCGGGCTCTGCGGCGCTGCCATTGGGTAAAGGTGGAGCCGGGGTTGCTGTATCTCCTTTGCAGCTCCCTTGTCCCTTCTGCTAAACCCTTCATTCACTTTCCAGGGGCTTCAGAGGCAGACCGGCTGGCTGAGACACTCTTGGTTACTCAGGGTGTCCGTTTCATTTTGCAACATTACTTCTGTCAGCCTGTTCATTCATGAATGCATTTAAAGAATTATCAGGCTGAGAAAACAAATGTTGCAAAATTAAACGGACTCAAAGTGTAACTAAGAGTGTCTCAGCCAGCCGGTCTGCCTCTGGAAAGTGTTTAAGGCAGCTCTGATCACCGTGCCTCCGGCAGAGCCGGAACTTGAAAACGAATTATCTGCTGAGTGCAGGAAGCACAGAGCACTCAGTGAACAAAAAAGAAACATTTAACAAGCAGTTAACAAAAAGAAACATTCGGGACTAAAAGTAACAATATACCATCTCACATGCAGGCTTTAAGCAGATCTGTTAGAAATCTCTTCAATTACACTGCACACTGTCTTTTCTTAACCTCTTTAGAGGTTCCTTTCCACACTGACCAGTTTGCCTCCCTTTTTTCTACCAATTGCATCCTAACACCGTCATACTAGTGGTAAATGTAAACCTCTTATATCTTCAATTTTAATTTTGATGACTTAGAAGGTCCCAAAGGTGTGTGTGTGTGTGAGTGTACATGGGAGGAGCTGTATGGGGTATGTTTATGTGTGTGTTCTTTATGCCCGTGGGTGTGAAACTTTGCAAGCATGTCGGTCTACCTACCTGTGCTAATGGCCATCTGTTGTTTGCTCTGAATAGTGCATGCATGTGTTCATCTGTGTGTTTATTTGTTGTATAGCTCTTCAATCACTGGCAAAACATGCACCCAGGATAATATCCTGCATAAGCTAAAACTTATAAGGTCCCAACGGCGAGACCTATTGGCTATGCCAATGCTTGTTAACCTTTCTCAGGAGGTGCTCTGTGGGTGGGCTAAAATTTTGCTGCTGTACTGCAATTTTGCAACTGTGAAATCGAAATGCTGTGCCCAATTGTATGTATTATTTGTATTGGTGTTTCCCATGTAGGTAAAGTAAAAATGGTTATTTTACATTTTATTACGGCGGAAGGTTTTATTTACAGAAATTCTGTTTGTTTTAGCATGCACTGTTGCTCATCATCTCTGCTATGTTATGTTAAATAATTTTTTAAGCGCAACAACTACCCAGAGGCATTTAGACGCTGCAGTGATACAGGGGATGCGTGCTCTACTAGTTGTTAAAAAGCCATATTTTTAGAGCTTTTCTGAAGGAATAAAGATCTGTGGGAGGGAGTCCCTGAGTTTAGAGGTCCCAACTACAAAACTTCAACCAGCCCAAGAAGAGAGCTTTAACCTAGGAACAATTACATTCCTGGCGGTACTCAACCGTAGTGTTCTCGCAGGCTGGTTCCATCTGAGCCTGTATTTGGGGAATTTGGGGCCGGAGTTGTGTAAGGCCCTAAATGTGATACACAGAGCCTTAAAACTCACTCTGTGTTTAACTGAAAGCCGGAGAAGCTCCCATAAGGCAGGTTTAGCCAATTACAATTTCGGGATCTTCAGAAGCAGGCTAGCCACTGCATTTTGAGGGCCTGGAGCCCCTTTGGCAAACTGTATTGTCAAGTTGAGATATATATATATATACTGTTGAGGTAGTCAAGTTTTGCAAAAAATTGGACTGTGACCACAGTTGTTTTTAATGTAGGGGGGATGTATGTTAAATCTTATTGAATATCTTGAGTGTGTAAAAGGATGCTGATATGGTCGCTTTCACTTAGCCCCCAAATGTTAGTTTATTGTCGATAAGGATTCCCAAGTTCTTTACTCTGCTGGCTGGAGATGGTAGGGAGCCTAGCTCCGAAGGCCAACACGATGGGGTCCAGAAAGAAGTATCTTTCCCAAAAAGAAGGACCTCCGTCTTGCTAGAATTTAATTTAAGACAGTTAGGTCCAGTCAGTCACTAATAGCTAGCAAGCAGTTGTAGAACTTTTATTGAGAGGACAGGAGAAGGACACAACTATTTGTATATCATCGGCATAAGATGTTAAAGAATGATTTAATCAGAGAAGCCAGGGGCGTGACATAAATATTAGACTAAGTTAGGCCTAATGCAGACCCCTGGGTAACTCCAGAAGCCAGGACAAAAGGGTCAGACTCAAAATCATCCAGGGGTAGATAGGTGCAAGTGCTAGGTGTCATCTTATCAAGGGAACGACCCTTGACCTTCCTGGTAGGTCGCTCCCTTCCCGCTGCAGCTCCGCCTGCACCCTCGCTGACAACTACTGCCGCCGCTGACGTCGAGGCCCTCCACCACCCGCAGGCTACCACCTGCGCCTCATCCCTGGTGGCCAGTGGTGGCCTTAGGTTCGTATCCGCTCTGTCGTGCCTGTAACTCTGTCTCCTCGCTCCTCTTCTGTGCCCCCTGCCCCAGCTTGCCTCTTACTTCTGTGCCCCCTTGTTGCTCTGTGCCCCTCGCTGACTTCTGTGCCCCCTTGTTGTTCCCGTACCCCTCGCTGACTTCTGTGCCCCCTTGTTGTTCCCGTGCCCCTCGCTGACTTCTGTGCCCCTTGTTGTTCTGTGCCCCTCGCTGACTTCTGTGCCCCCTTGTTGTTCTGTGCCTCTCGCTGACTTCTGTGCCCCCATTTTTGATTCTGTGCCCTTTACCGCGTCTCCTTCCTGCGGCCGCTCCGCTTCCCTGCTCCCGTCCTCGCCGCTGCTTCCCCTGTGGCCCCGCCCCCTCCGCGCCCATCGCTGCCCCTGACACACGCCTCCCGCCTCCCAGCTGCTCCTCCCTCCCCACCGCCCCATATATGGCGGCCGCTGCACGGTGAGGAGAGCGACACTTGACCTTCCTGGTAGGTTGCTCCCTCCCTGCTGCAGCTCCGCCTGCACCCCCGCTGACGACTACTGCCGCCGCTGACGCCGAGGCCCTCCACCACCCGCAGGCTACCACCTGCGCCTCATCCCTGGTGGCCAGTGGTGGCCTTAGGTTTGTATCTGCTCTGTCGTGCCTGTAACTCTGTCCCCTCGCTCCTCTTCTGTGCCCCCTGCCCCCCGCTTGCCTCTTACTTCTGTGCCCCCTTGTTGTTCTGTGCCCCTCGCTGACTTCTGTGCCCCCTTGTTGTTTCTGTGCCCTTCGCTGACTTCTGTGCCCCCTTGTTGTTCCCATGCCCCTCGCTGACTTCTGTGCCCCCTTGTTGTTCCCGTGCCCCTCGCTGACTTCTGTGCCCCCTTGTAGTTCCCGTGCCCCTCCCTGACTTCTGTGCCCTCTTGTTGTTCTGTGCCCCTCGCTGACTTCTCTGCCCCTTGTTGTTCTGTGCCCCTCTCTGAATTCTGTGCCCCCATTTTTGATTCTGTGCCCTTTGCCGCGTCTCCTTCCCGCGGCCGCTCCGCTTCCCTGCTCCCATCCTCGCCGTTGCTTCCCCTGCGGCCCCGCCCCCTCTGCGCCCATTGCTGCCCCTGAATCACGCCTCCTGCCTCCCAGCTGCTCCTCCCTCCCCACCTCCCCATATATGGCGGCTGCACGCAGCGCCTAAGGCAAGCCCGTTTGCGCCCGTCCGCGCCTGGACTGCGCCCAGCGCCAGAACCCCTGCCCCCACACCAGCTAGGAAGACCGCCTCCGCTACAACGCCAACACCCTCGTCGCTCTCAACCCAGGAAGAACCTACACCTACTGCAAAGCCGCCCGAACCGCACCCACGGTCCCTTCGCTTGCCGGAACTGCAGCTTCTCCTGCCTCCAAGGCGCCGAGACACCCGCAACGACGGAACCCAACCAGCTCAGATGCATCCTGATCAACACCCGCTCCGCATGCAAACACACCGTCGAGCTCTGGGACCTACTCGACACTGCGTCCCCGGACGTTGCCTTCCTGACCGAGAGCTGGATGAACGAAGCCTCCTCGCCAGACATCGCCATAGCTATCCCCGACGGGTACAAGATCACCCGCAGAAACCACACCAACAGAGTCGGAGGAGGAATCGCCATCATCCACAAAAGCACCATCAGGGTCTCAACAATCACCAACGACACCCTCAGCACCGCCGAACACATGCACTTCCAGATCCACACGGACCCCAAGACCACCCTAAGAGGCACCCTCGTCCACAGACCGCCAGGACCCCGAGCACAATTCTGCGACTCCATCACCGACCTCATCAGCACGCACGCGCTGACCTCCACCGACTACATCCTCCTCGGAGACCTGAACTATCATCTGGAGAACAACAACGACAACAACTCCTTCACCCTGATCGACAATCTCGCCAACCTCGGACTTAAACAGCTCGTCACAACGCCAACCCACATCGCCGGTCACACGCTTGATGCCATCTTCTCCTCAAGCCCCCACATCACCTTCAGCCACGCTTCCGAACTCACCTGGACAGACCACCACTGCATCCACTTCTCCTTCCGAAAACCCCTCACACACCACCGCACTCTACAGATCCCCCGCCGCTGCTGGGGCAAAGTCACTGAAGAACAACTACAGACAAGCCTCGCACTCAACCCACCAACCTACCCCAGCAACCCCGACGATGGTGCACTCACCCTCAGACGCTGGATGGACGACTGCGCCAACACCGTAGCCCCATTGAAAAAGCCCACCAACAGAGACACCATCAAAAGAGCCAGCTGGTACAGCCCGGAACTCCTCACTCATAAGCGCACCTGCCAGAAATTGGAGACCATATGGCACAGCGACAAGACGCCGGACAGCCGCGCTGCCCACAAAGACGCCATCCGCAACCACCACCACCTCATCAGGACCTCTTTCACAGACCGCCTTGACAACAACGTACACAACAGCAAGGAGCTCTTCAACATAGTGAAGGAACTCTCCAACCCCAGCTCCAGGGCCAACAACATCCCGCCATCGCAAGCCCTGTGCAACTCCCTCGCCACCTTCTTTCACCGTAAAATCACCGACATCCATGACAGTTTCAACCTCCAGAAGACCCCTACAGGCCTCGACACACCGGACCCACCGCACCCCACCAACCACGACTCCCTGACAACCTGGGCCAAAGTGAGCATCGAAGACACAATCAAGACCATGGGCACAATCCATTCCGGATCCCCGTCCGACCCTCTCCAACACCACATCTTTAACAAAGCCGGCAGTACCATTGCACCCCACCTGCGCAACATCATCAACCTCTCCTTCGAGACCGCTACCTTACCTGAGGACTGGAAGCAGGCAGAGATCAACGCCCTACTGGAGAAACCCAAGGCAGATCCGAGCGACCTCAAGAACTTCCGGCCCATCTCCCTGCTTCCGTTCCCGGCAAAGGTCATCGAGAAGATAGTTAACATCCAGCTCACCCGTCACCTCGAAGACAACAACATCCTGGACCCCTCCCAATCAGGATTCTGCAGCAACCACAGGACCGAGACCGCCCTCCTTGCCGCCACAGACGACATCAGTCTCCTTCTAGACAATGGCGAGACGGCGGCCCTCATCCTCCTGGATCTCTCCGCCGCCTTCGACACTGTCTGCCACCGCACACTACGCATGCGCCTCCACGACGCAGGGATCCGAGAGAAGGCCCTGGACTGGACCACCTCCTTCCTCACCGGCAGAACTCAGAGAGTCCGCCTCCCCCCATTCCGAGCCGAAGCCTCCGAGATCATCTGCGGCGTCCCGCAGGGATCCTCCCTCAGCCCGACGCTGTTCAATGTCTACATGGCACCACTCGCACGCACCGCCCGACAGCACAACCTCAACATAATCTCCTACGCCGACGACATGCAGCTGATCCTCTCCCTCACCAAGGACCCTTCCACCGCCAAATCCAACCTCCACCAGGGAATGAAGGCCGTCACCGACTGGATGAAGGAAAGCCGACTTAAGCTGAACTCAGACAAGACGGAGATCCTCATTCTCGGGGCCCAACCCCTCAGCATGGGACGACTCCTGGTGGCCCGCTTTACTGGGGACACCCCCGGCCCCTACCAACCACGCACGCAACCTGGGAGTCATACTCGACTCGAAACTCATCATGACCAAACAAGTCAACGCAGTCTCCTCCACCTGCTTCAACACCCTCCGCATGCTCCGCAAGATCTACAGATGGATCCTGACTAACACGAGGATAACAGTCACCCAGGCCCTAGTCAGCAGCAGACTCGACTACAGAAACGCCCTCGTCGAAGCTCATCAACAGACTACAAAGAATCCAGAACGCCTCTGCACGCCTAATCCTCGATGTCCCGCACCGCGACCACATCACCCCCCATCTGAGGAACCTGCACTGGCTCCCCGTCGACAGAAGAATCTCCTTCAAGCTCCTGGTCCACGCACAAAAGGCACTCCACAAAAGCAGCCCAACGTATCTCAACAGTCGACTCTCCTCCTACGTACCCAACAGAAAACTCCGCTCCGCTGACCACGCCCTGGCCACGGTCCCGCGCATCCGCAGAACCACTTCCGGAGGAAGGTCCTTCTCCCACCGCGCCGCCAAGACCTGGAACACCCTCCCCCTAACCTACGAAAAACCGAAGACCTGCTGACCTTCAGGAGACGACTCAAGACCTGGCACTTCGACCAGTAGCAACAGCACCCCTCCCCGCTCCCCTCAGCACCTTGAAACCCTCACGGGTATGTAGTGCGCTTTACAAAGGATTGATTGATTGATTAATTGATTGATTGATCTCTCTCACAGACCGGTCATTTCTCCTCACTCTCAGGTTAATCTGGAACCAACTGGACAACCAGGCACACACCCTTCAGGAACACATTTCGATGGGGTGTTCCCAATTCCCAAACTTCCCACCAGAAATCTTTAATCTATATATCTATTCCGAACATTTAAGCTCAGGACAATGGCTCCTCTCTGGTTCTCTCACCCCACAAGAGAATGATGCATGGGGGAATGGCGATTCTCCTATTAACATGCTGAGAGAATCTTGATTTCATTAAAGACAACGGAGGCTAGCATTATGCATATACCTTGCATTGCTGCCCCCGACATGCAACTCTTTAAAGAACATAAACTATAACACATTATGAAGCATTTGTTCTATAATGGAATCTTGAAGCAGAGCATATAAACCCCTGCCACACAATCCACATTCCTCTTTTAGGCTGGGACGAAACCGGAAACCATCTTTAATGTTGTATTACTTTCTACTGCAAATTGTTATCTGCAAAGAGAAAAAACATAAATCAACAAGTCCTTCCTCAAATGGTTAAAGATAGACCAGTAAATAACACTTGTTTATAACACTTGTTTAAAAAGTACAATACAAAGACACACACACTATTCATACTTAAAGCTTTCCACTTCCAGACTGCTCAAACACAAACACTATTCATACTTAAAGCTTTCCACTTCCAGACTGCTCACATGCATCACTGGTTTCAGATAAAATATTGCAACAGTGTTTGTATTTGACCAGTCGGCTGCCTTCAGAATCTCAACAAGAGTTCCTCCCACTAGAAAGCTTTCTTAGCCAATGCACCCCTAGGTGAGAATGAATCAAACTTTGATTAATCGGCTTCAGCTGCTATTATACCGCTTTGTAAGGTTTCACATAGGAGATCAACAACTGTACTTTCCCATCGGGTCTGAATTTCAACATTCTTTGCTCACTTCTGAGATATTTGTCTTAATGAAACGTAAATGCTGTTTGACCAGACTACGCAAAGAGTGAAAAACAAACTCACGTCCCATAAGAAGTCATAACAAGCTCTAAGTGGACTCCTAAGTCTAATTGCTTTCATGATTCTACAGACCAAAATATTGTTTCCTATAGGAAAATTATTCAGCAAAGCATGGCCTGCCGACACAACTGATATATAACAAGGAATCGTTCTGTAAGAAAGATCTGAATTGAAGAGTTTAGCTAGATAGTTTGCTACAGGAGCCTCCACGGGATCTAAATTCCTCCCAATACACTAACTACACTATTTTCTTTTCAGACCGCCCCTACGGCATTTCCTAGTACCAGGTACAACCTTAGCTTTTCCTGAAAGACCCGAGTATCTGCTGGAATCTGTGAAATCTTCCATACACAAAGGTTCAGGCTCCCTTCCACCATAAAGAGATGTTCCTTGTTTTCTTAACCCATTGAAACTGGTATCAAACTAGGTTCCTCTACAGCAAATTTCATTACTCATGGACACCATACCTTAGAAGTCCGGAAGGGAGTCACAAGAAAAATGTACCACTTCGCTCTCCAAACCTTTAGCAGCACTCTCTGAAACATTGTAAATGGGGGGAAAAGTGTATCTCCTGTGTAGTCGTCATTCGTGAAACAAAATCATCTACTGCAGCCACACCGGGATCTAGTCTCCAACTGAAATAATTGTGTACTTAAAAGGTTAATCTGTTTACAGATAAGTCTACCTGTACTGGACCCCATAACTTTTTAATCTTCTTGAAAAGAATCAGATTCAACTTTGAGTCGCTGAAGTCCTTGCGATTCCTCAAATTCCAATCTAATTGGATTTTACAGACCTGGAATATATTTTGCTACTAAAATAATTTTCTTTTCCCAGCATAGAAATGCCAGATCTCCTTGGCCAGAGCTGATAATTGCGTTGATTTTGGCCCCTCCAAGGTAGTTTATGATTGACACTGCTGAAATATTATTCATCTGAATCAACACCACACTGTTTGATAAATCCTTCCTGAAACTCATCAATGCTTTCAATCCAGCTAACATTTTCAAAAAATGTATGTGCCAAGATCTTTTCTCCATGAACCACTTCCCCTCAGTCTCCTTGTCATTCAAGCGCACTCCCCAACCTAAGTTTTGGCTTCTGTCTCTAAGGTAAACTCCAAGATTTTCTTGAAAAGGGCTTTGCCATTCCAAGTCTCTAGATTGCCCAATCACCACTCCAATTCCTTCCGTGCTTCTAGGGATAGAGAAATTGAATCTGTATACCACAAACCTTTCCTTAGACCCAAGGTCTTCAGTTACTGAAGAGCTGTGTAATGAAGAGGGCCTGGGAAAATGGCCTGAATAGATAAGGATAAAAGACCAATTACCCTTGCCAGATCCTTAAGAGTATCTGCTCTTTTGATAAACAAACCTTATTTCCTTATCTTCCAGTGAAGAAGAAACAACTGAGTCAATAAAGTTGTCCACCTTAAATCTCAGAAACTCTAAGCTCTATTTTGGAACGATAATTGACTTCTCTACAAATATGATAGCACCTAAGCTCTCTAAAAGGTCCCTTGTCCACTCCAGATGCTTCAATAGCTCTTTATTTTCCCATGACATCAACAATATTTCATCCAAATAAATTATCAGATGAACACACTTTTCTTTCAAGAAAGCTACTACTAACAGCAACACCTTGGTGAAACCAAAAAGCTGAAGATAAATCAAAATGAAAACAGTGAAACTGGTATAAAAGACCACTTGTAACATACATATTTTTGAGAAACAATATCCATAGGTATTGTGAAATAAGCATCCTTTTGATCTAACATTTTAAACAAATCCTTCTTCTGTAAAATATCCTGCAAAAGATGGATTTTCTCCATCCTGAAATGCCTGTACTCTAGAAACTTGGTTAATTCCTTCAAATTTATTACATGGTGCCAACCTTTGCCTTTTTTCTTTACCAAAAACAACGTGCTCACAAAGCCATTTTCTGAATCTGGAATTTTTTTAATTACCCCTTTGCTTAGCAATTGGGAAACCTCTAAGTCTACCAAACCCATCTGCTCTTTGTCCAATACTACCTCCCTTGGTTTGGGATCCTTGATGTCATGGCTACCCAGTTTACAGAGTCCTGTATTTCGCAGAGCATCACAGGGTGTTGTTTTTTGTTTGGGATACGTTTGTGGAGCTGTAAAAAGTTGGTTCCCAAAGTTTTGAGGGGTGGGTAAGTCACTAGTGTTAAAATGTAATAGACCTGTAACAAACAAACCTGATTTTTCAAAAAATATATATTTTTATTGACATTTTCAGTTACAACCATAACTGCAACACCATACGGTTTGGTTGTTGCATATATCACATCAACAAACTGTAGCCATACCATGAACAGCAAGGATTTGTTCGTAAACATGTCAGGTTTTTTGCGCAACCTCATCTTTGCCCACATTAACACGCAATATATTAACACCTCCTATTTACACCTCAGCTAATCGGTATCTTCTGATAACGATTCTTCCAGTGGGGGATCACAGATGTTTCCACGATATTCATTCCACTTCCCCCACACCTGTGTCCATTTTTTGGGGCATCTCCTATGTATGTACACTGATTTTTCAGTTACTATTAATTCGTCCATATCTCGACACAATCTACTCACTGTGGGGGTCTGTCTGGCTCCCCATAGTTGTGCTATATTTCTTTTCGCTAAAGCCATACCAAGAGCTACCCAGGTTTGTGCCGCATGATTGAGATCCATCTGTTCCCACATGTTGAGTATACACCTCTTCGGCTCCGGCACAACCGTTATACCTGTGACCTGAGAGATTGTGCGCATGATTGCTTTCCAGTATGTGGCAATTTCTACGCATTGCCAGAGTGTGTGCCAGAATGTGCCTTGTGCTCCACATTGTCGGATGCAAAGTGGTGTATCTGTCCTATGTAATTTGTACAGCAATGTCATGGTATAATATGTGCAGTGTAGAACCTTCAGTTGTACTAGTTTAAATCTAGAGGGGATCGCTACCTCCCTGGGGGATACCATTGCTGCCTGCCAGTCTGTCTTGTCTAGTTCACCCAGGTCAGTCTCCCATCTAGTTTTCAGGATTGTTGTTGGGTCCGGTTGGTTGTTTACTATTTTCTTGTAAGTTAATGAGATGGCTTTTTTCGTCATATGATCGGTAAGTAGACTATCCTCAAGGGGTGAAGACTCTGGTAGTTACGGGCACTGCGGGATTAGTGCAGCGAGTGCATGTCGTATTTGCATGTATCTATAGGCCTCCGTGTCTGCAAAGCCATAAGTCTGCTGCAGTTGTGTAAACGGGGCAATCTCACCCTTCCGCCATAAGTCCCCCACCCTCGAGATGCCTATTAGGTCCCATTGTCTGAAACCTTTAGTATTTCGTAGCTTGCCTAATTTTTATTGTGTCCCATAGTGGCATTGCCTGCGTCACAACTCCCTCCCATCCCAGTTCTTTCTGCGCCTCATGCCAAATCTTGATTGTGTGCGCTGTCGAGTCTTTGTTTTATTCCTAATATATAGTTCCCACATCACACCATCCACACCCAGGAGATGTCTGTCCATGCGATAAGCCGGTTCCTCCTGCGCGTGTGAAGCCATTGATTTATTACTGCCAGTTGGGAAGCCCAATAGTATGTTTTGATATGTGGAAGTGCTATGCCTCCATCGTACCAGCTTTTGACCAGCTTGTGCATAGCAATATGGGTTGCCTTAACATCCCATAACAGCTTATTCGCTTCATTATTAATTGCTATGAAGTATGACGGAGGGACCGGAAATGGCGTATTTTGTAGGATGTATAAGAATCTGGGGAGCGCCATCATTTTAAAGAGGGCTGCCCTGCCTAGCAATGTAAGTGGTAGGGACCGCCAGTGGAGGACGTCCCGACGAAAACGTTCCAGAGGTTTCATGAGATTTTCTGCAATAAAATGTGTGTCCTGCATGTTATATAAATACCTAAATATTTAAACCCTTTGGTAGCTATCTGTATGTCACAATAGCGCGGGAGTCGCGGGGGAGCGCCCGAGAATACAAAGATATGTGATTTCATCCAATTTATGGTATAGCCGGATAGGCGCCCGTATGCCGCACAGATATCCATGAGGCAGTTAAGGGAACGCGCTGGCGAGGCCAGATAAAGCAGCACATCATCGGCATAGAGCGATATGCGATCCTCCCATCCCATTGTCCACTTAAGCCCACGGATTACCGGGTCTTGTCGTATCCATGCTGCTAGGGGTTCCAGTACGATTGCGAATAATAGTGGCGATAATGGGCAACCCTGCCGTGTCCCTTTTCCCAACGGGAAGGCAGCTGACATGCGCCCGTTGGCTACCACCTGCGCCATTGGTTTTGTGTACAATAATTCCACCCATCGCATGAATGTGGGTCCGAATCCCAGATGGTGACGAACCGCGAACAGAGAGGGCCATTTGACCATGTCGAATGCCATTCATGCGTCCAGAGAGAGAATTATGGCATCCTCTTTGATAGTGGATCTGCGCGCCAGGACACTGTGGACCCTTCGCAGGTTCAATGCCGTATTGCGTTGCGGTTGGTCTGGGTGAATCACCATTTCTAAATATGGCTGCAATCGTGTTGCGAGCACTTTGGCTAATATCTCTGCTTCTGCGTTAATAAGGGAGATTGGCCTGTACGACATGCAGCTGTGTGGTGGTTTGCCCGGCTTGTATATTGCGACTATCGTTGCCAGGCGCTGATCTCTAGGAAGTTCACCCTTCTCTAAACTATCAGAGTGCATGTTAAGTAGGTGGGGCGCCAGAATAGTAGTCGCCTGTCTATAGAATTCACGGGAATTCCGTTGGGTCCCAAGGCTTTACCTGTGTGTGTAATGCTAGTATTGCCCGTGTCAGTTCGTCTTGCGTAAGGTCTGCCTCTAATGCTTGTGCAGCTGCTTGGGTCAGCGTTGGAACAGCAAACCTGATTTACGACTGTTGGGAAAAGGAAGCAAGGTTGTCAACTAATCGCTCATAAATAGACTTTGAAAGCACATTGCAATCTATCTGGAACAATCCAGTAGATTCTGGAACAAACCAGATTGTTCAGGAACAAGCCACTAAAGAGACATTGACAGCGCATGGCAATCGATCTGGAATAAGCCAGAATGTTCTGGAACAAGCCAGGAGGTTCTGAAAACAGACAAATAATGTTGGCAGCTACTTTTGGTTTCAGGGGGATATAAATACCACTCCCTTGGACCACACCCTTTGCTGGGCAATCAGAGTTCTATTGAAAACATTACCTATGTTTCTCCCACCGGAGCCAGCTTAACTGCACACCAAGGAAATCTTGAAGAAACAACTAGAAGAGAAAATACTAATGTTTTAAAGGATTCTCACACAAATCAACAGGTATATAGAGCCCAGATTGAGAGAGACAATGTAAATGATTGAAACTGTAAATCAAAAGCTATAAAGTTTTTTTTTTATAAGTAAAAATGAAATATTTGTTCTTGTTTTTAGGCACTCACATGCTGAGAGGCAGATGACAGACGAGCCTGAATGGTGATGCATGAAAGAGGTCATACAGTCAGAATTCACCAATGAGTATGCCAATAGGATCACCCACAGTCTCTCTATTGGCTAAGTCTGCCAACTTGGGTTTCACACTCATAAGGACAGGAAAGCCTTCCTTCTCTATGCTAAAAGACCTGCATTTGCATTTCCTATCATACAGATAGCATGTTGGCTCCAGCCTCTCAAATGATCTACATCAATAACCATATATTCATAATTTGCCTCGTCGGCCTTATTTAAAATATGAGCCATGGGGCCCAGTATATCCAATAACCTATTTGGTACTATTTGAAGCATCGCTCAGTGCCCTTTCTGGGATCCCTTATCATTTTAAAAGGAAAGGTTATCAACTCTGGATCCAAATTTGGAGTATTGCAGGTCTTGTTCTCTGTAAAGAGTTTGGAACATTCTGCCTTCATTAAATTGCCAGTCTCCTCATCTAAACGTTTCCTCAACCAAAGTCCAATGAACTTCACAACATGCACCATATGCCACCATTCTGATCTATAAGGGTGTCTGTTTGTATTGGGATTAACCATATCTGCACCTAGAGGATCCTTAATTGCCCTTAAGGTTAAAGGCCTTTTTAGATCATCATCTAGACTTTTTAAAACGTCCAAGCCCTCCTGCAGGTTAAAAACATATTAACCTAATTATATGTCTTCATTTTCATTTAGCTCCTCATCCACACCAAGGGAACAATGCCCACTTTTTGTGCCTTTAAGGTCACCTTAGATTTTTGTGCTGCTCAAGACACCACAGTCTATTGTAGTATTAGGGCTACCTGACACCAAGTGGGTACATAGATCACAGTGTAAAGAGTTTTCTCTCCCAAAATTAATGTCGTTATTACTCTTATCAATATGTTTTGTCTGCTTAGACAACTTACCTCCCTTCTTGATAGTATCAGGGACTTCATCCTCTGAAAGAGAAAAAAATCAATTTCAGAAGGATTATCACTTTTCCACTTGAATAAAGGCAGGTTCCACCACATCCTTAACGGAAGATCTTAGCTCTTGTTCAAAATAACTCATAGACGACTCCTCTTTAAATTCAATAGGAGGCAGACCCTGGGCTTCCGATCTATCTGCCATTTCCCTCCTTTAAGAAATTTGCCAAGTTGTGTGGTTTTTTTTTTTTAAATGAGCCAGAAACACCGTACACCAGCAGGGTGTAACTGACATATAGTGAGCCATCATGGCAACGTACTCCTGTGGGGGAAACAAAACCTCTCTAACCTAAAATAGCAGTCATTTTAAAGCAGCCTCCCAATCTAAAATGGTAGCCAATCTAAGTAATCTTCAGTCCCTTTTCTATGGCAATTACTATCAACACACTAGGCTGAAGTGCTGGGACTAAAGGGAAAATACAGCGATCTGTCCGAGATTGGGCACGCATCTCAGAGTAGCAGCATTCTGATCCACCGGCACAGAAACTTACAACACGTCCACTCCAAAAGGATAAAAGAGGTAAGTTGTGACAAACAGTACCATGTAGGCCATTGACAAACCTGGGCGGTAAATGTTTTTTCAAAGACAGAATCCCATTCCAAGGTAAACAGTATTGAATTAAAACAGCGAGCAAGCTTGAAAGAGTTGGATAGTTAAAGGATAAGTACAAAAACTAGGAACAAATGTGAAAGCCATCCCGAATAAGTGGAATAATATACAACACAAAACCAAGAAAATAACCAATCCATAAATTGGAAAGGGTCAGAAGGCCAAAGCTAAAGAAAAAACTTCACAAGTCTCAAGAAAAAGTGTAAGGAAGTACTTTTCTGTCAGGAGCAGCCAATAAAGAGGAATGTGGTTGTGTGGCAGAGGTTTATATACTCCTTGAAGATTCCAGAGTGGAACAAATGTTTCATGATGTGTTATGTTTTAAGTTCTTTAAATTGCTGCATGTTTGTGGCAGCAATAAAAGGTATATGCATACTGAATACCTCAGGTCTTGTAATGACATTTTGTCACCTGTCGGCCTGTTAAATATTGACAATCACCTACTACAGAATGTTGGGAGAGGTATATTGTGACAAGCTCCAAGCACAGTTCCACTGAGAATGAGGTCATTCTGGCATTGTGTAGGAAAGATATTAATATTGCATACTCAGCCCTCGAAGGTGCAACGCTTGATGGCTCACAACTTGGCATCTTTTTTTATTTTTAGAAATATGTATTAACTTCTCCAAGTGCAAAGCTTACTGTTGTAAAGTAAACACTAGAATATTAATTGAAGTAAATCCATTTTTTTTATTTCACCACTGAAGTACCTTAGAAAATCATAGCTCAGAAGTGTCCCATAGGACAAGTCTCACATCACTAACTGTCAACATTCTCTCGCATTCTACTCTACTCAGGAGGGCCGAACCATGGGCAAGAAGAAAAAGGAGAGAGTCAAGTAAAGGGGGAAAGGCAGGATAGCCTAGGGTTAAATGGACAAAGTTACAACATAGCTCTTCATATATAACAAAATAAAATGGTTAAGGAGGTATAAAGATACAACACATCTAGATCGTACAACCACATGAAAACAGATCCTGAAAGAAGCTTCATTTAACATAGTCATGGTACCTTAAGGATTCTCTGAGGTCTTGAGGAGACATTAGACTGATAGAACTCAAAGCCAGACCTTTTAGAACTAAAATTATATGAAGGTGGAACTTTGTTCTTACAAATAGGGTCCATGCTCCACCGCTGACCATTTTCAACATTTCTAAATATTTTTTTTGTATTCTTGAGGGACAGGTGAAAACAGACCCTGTGCCTCTGTGTATATCTGGATCTCTTAACATGCAGAATGTCTCATACATTCCATTTAAGCCCTTTCATTTCATGCCTCCGTTCATAATAACTTTAACATTTCTTTTGATATTCTCCCACACCAGTTAAAATTCTATTTCTTTCCACTTGGACGTGACTCTCCCCTAACAACCATGAGGGGCCAATCCTGGTACTTGGAGATCCACTGGAGGTGAGACTCCAGTAACAGAGTTAGGTGTGGTAAGGTAGGCCAATAACATTTTTCCCAAGACATTTTTTTACAAGACAAACTATTCACATGGGCCCTCTATGATCAATCTTTGATCATGCTTTATATTCACCCCACCATGCCGTTTGCTCATGGGCCGTACAGTGCTATCTTAAGATGATGAATTTTCCACTCACATAGGAATTCTTTCATGGGTTCCAGAGTGAGCTGAACCCCACTATCAGTTACCAAGTGCTCTGGGTCACCTTCATCCGTGAAGGTATCCTTAAGGAGCTCAATGAGAGCGTTGGTGTGGATCTGATGTGCAATTCTTGTCACCACCCACACAGAGTGGTAGTCCACCAGAACAAGGATATATGTTCCCTCAAAACCACAACCCTCAATGGGTCCCAGAATACCTACTGAAAGTTTTGCCCAGGGTTTACTGGGGACTTCCACATAACCAGGGGATGGCTTACAAATCACTTTAATCTTATCGCAAATTCTACTCTGAGTTAGATTTCTGCTTAAGTGCACTTCATGACCTAGATACACAAGTTTTCACCAGAGCGTGCAAGGAGGAACAATTTTGTCTAACCTGTCAACCACACTCAGCTCATTCCTCACCTCCCAATATCTCTTAATGTCACCCTGAGGTAAAATTGTATGGGACAGCCCTTCAAAGCATACCCTCTAACCTTTGAGTTGAGTTAAATCATTTTGTTCTCCCTCCTTCCGTTACCTCTTATCCACTGCACAATTGGATATATTGAATATTATGTCACTTAAGGTGTCATCACAATCCTGAGTTTTATTGAGGAGCAACCTTGAGAGGCAATCTGCAGGTACATACTTGGGGGCAGGTAGATATTCTAGGTTGAAATTATAACCTCCTAGTCCTAACCACCACCTGGAAATATGTGGTGAGGTTTGTTCGACCCCTTTGATGGAATCGTCTGAGATTAAGAGCTTGTGATCAGTGTGTACTATGAAAAGTGTGTCCTATAAGCTGATATTAAAGTGTCTTATTGCCTAGTAACTGGCCCATGCATCTCTTTCAAATAGTTGCATTCTAGAGCCTTTATGGACCTGGGGCAAAAGCGATAACATGTTCTTCTTCATCCAAAACTTGTGACAGAGTGGCTCCTAGACTCTTTAAACTGTCATCAGCGGTGAGTAAAGTCTTCCTCCCGACTACAAAACAACCTAAAGTGAGTGCCATACTAATGCTGCCTTTGATTTATTTGAAAGCTTTTTGGCACTCATTGGACCATAAGAAATCAACTTCTTCTTAAGGAGGACACTCAAGAAAATGGCAACACTTGCAACGTTTTTATCTTTACAGAGGGTTGCACTCTTTTCCCCATACTTTTCGATCTTCATGTTGAGCCGTTTGCTCAAAGTCTGAAGCTGAATGAGGGCATAAAACCATTCAAGTTTGAAATCTTCTCAAGGGAAATTGCTTTATACACAGATGATTTAATGCTCTTTACCTCAGATGGGCACTCAGCGTTACCTCAACTAATGGCTGAGGCAAGAGAATTTGGTGCCCTTTCAGGCTATAAAGTTAACGAGGAAAAGACGGAAGTAATGGGGTGAAACCAAAATGAAGGGGAAATAAGAAGTGCCACGGACATGAGGTACTTGGTAATTTATATAACTAGGGACCTAGGGAAACTGACTACTGTAAACTTTGAGAAGATAAGCCAGGAAGCAGGGAAATTGTTTAATAGTGGCAGAATCTCCCACTGTCTATTTACGGGCAAATAAACTTGTGTTAAAATGTCCCTCCTGCCTAAAATCACCTTCCTGTTTGATAACATCCTGTTAAGCTTTGAGAAAAAGACGAAAATAACGTCTTTTATTTGGGCCAATAAGGGTGTGCGTCTCTCTTGGAATAAGTTGAGGAGGATGGCAGGCGTAGGGGGGTTAGGGCTTCCCGACTTACAATTATACTGTTGGGCCTTTCAACTCAAAAATAGTAGAATATTATTATCCAGATGAGACTTTAGTTGGTGGAATGTATAGAGCAATGCTTTACGAGCTATCTGAGGAAGGCTTCCTGTACAAATTTGGGTCCCCAAAGTACTTTAATAAGGTCAGACTAAAATGCCTTAAAGCAGCAGCTAAGATTTGGTACGAAGTTAGATCTGTTGTGGGTATCTCATATTACAGCATGTGTTCATATATATGGGACTCCCCTGGCACTCCAGAATTTATGCTAGATTCTCTTGCACACCCCATGAGACGGAGTGGTATAAGTAGATGGGGGCACCTGTTAGACGCATCTCACAACTTCAGTTGGGAGTATTGGAATCACAGGACAGAAGGGAGAATCTCCAGATTTAAAATATTCCAAATAAACTCAGGGATTAAAAATCAAGACTTGATAAGTGAAAGCCCCAACCAAATGGAAATGGACCTTCAAAACCCACATGCTAGGAAGAAGGAAGAGGCATTATGGTACTCACATCTACTTACAGTGGCCAATGAAAGGATGAGAGCTCCCTTTTCACCATGGGAAGGATATTTGCCGGATGCTGAGCTGGAAGAATTATGGCTTGTATCTTTATCTATGCTTTATGCGACAGTTAAATCCGCTGCATTAAGGAAGAACCATTTTTTCACTCTCCACAGAATATATTGGACCCCCAAAAAATTGGCAAAATTGTAGAGAAATGGCGATACCAAATGCAAGCTTTGTGGAAGAGCTGATGCAGATGACATGCCTATGTTTGCCACCTGTCTAGAACTTAAAGTGTTTTGGGTTGCTGTTGGTAAGACCATTTCTGACGTGATTGGTACCAAAGTGGAGGTAAGCACTGATTTAATTATAAATACAAAAAGCAGAAGATGGATATGATAAATTAATCTGCACATCATCACTGTATATATTTCATCATAATTATTTTGTCATGAATACACAAATTGGTCTAGGGTGCTGATACAGTGCTCAATACTTATCCATCATCAGTATTGTACTTTGTTTTATGACCACAGTGTAGTCAAAAACCATTCAATTGATCCAATAGGCACGGCAGCACACCCAAGTACAGTTAAGTAATTGGTAGTCCAGATTAAAGCACTTCCTCATTGGTAGATCTCAATTTGTTCAAACTCTGTCAGGTACCCAAAATTTTATAGAAAATAGTCCAATTCCATGTCGTGATGTCAAAATATATTATTTTTTCCAAAACCACGTGACAGCCGACGCGCGTTTCGCCCACAGGGCTTTTTCAAGGCTGTAAAGATTACATAAAAACGACATTTACCCAATTGTTTGCACCTATGGCATTATTGTCAGGTTAGAAAAATCAATATCATTTATAAATATTTGTATCTAACATCTGCTTCATAAATACACAAAACTTGACATTACGTGAGAGAGAAGAGACCACACACAGTGTCAGATCTTAAAAACACACCAAATCATGTGAACCAGAAAAAATCTAATGAAAAATATAAAACAAAAGAAACAGTGAAAAAAAGGATAAAAAGAAGAACTTTATAGGTCACCACAAAGGGTTAAGCAGAGAAAGTACACTGTCCCCTAGCCCTAAAGTGAAAAGGAAAAGAGACACACCTAAAGTGTATCTAGTATCGACAGAGGTCCTACGAGAAGATTGGCTCTCACCTCTAGAAAGTTAATTCTTTGGACATAGGTCCTCCCTGAGTTATTACAATAAAATCCTGTTGTGCATGCTCCGATGTAGTATTTTTTCCAAATTGAATTGTTGACATCAAGCGCCACAAGTATAAACTTATATATCCAAGTAAAGGACCAGAATACGTCCTAAACATCTAAAACATAAACGAGAAAGCGACCTGTAACCATTTGAAATGTAGAACATAAGAATCCAATAGATAAATCTATGTCCGTGATCTAATACAAAGCAAATCAGGCCATCCTCATCTTACTACTATGAACACCCCAACGTGTCCTGAATAAAATTTCACTAGTGTTATTAAAACGGTTTAGAAAAACCATCTGAATTAGACCCACATTGTACCTTATATACGGGAGAGGAAACACAAGCAACATAAATCTAATTACATGTTTTCCCAAAGCTAATGACTATATGGTGGTAACTCACTGCCAAAATCATACATCTAATGTTATTATCCGTAAATTATATCACATCCGACTTTGTGCTGTAAATATAAGCCCAAAGACGTTCATATTATATCGCTGTCTTCAATTCTGAAGCACTCACCCGCTGTCCTGTATTCCGACAGCCACGTTCTCCGAGTCATTCCGCGTTAGCGTCTTTGCTTTCCGCCATAACATTTAAAGATACGCTTGCTGGGTTGAAGAAATCGAAATATGATTTACTTCAACTTATTATCAAAATACCAAAAGTATGGCGGCCATTATTAAATGTCTAAATGGCTTTACATCATATCTATTTTTTAAGTCTTTCATTCAATTTTAAAAAATTTTATTCAAATATAGTAAGAACGAATTTGTTGTTTTTCAAATCTTTATCGAGTTACAGTCAAATTGAGTGAATTCATTATTTTTGCCATGTCTCCTGACACAATTGTAAATCAAGATAGTTGAGTAGATAGTATTTGACTCCCGTATAAATTGGGGCCATGAATATTGGTCAAGTATACAGATATCCAAGTCGTCCTGAATCTGAAGAATTTATTATGAAAACGTGACTTAAAAGATATGTTTGTTGAGAAAATCACCAAAATTAGTCCAATCATAAAAAATGAAAATGCCCCTGAAGAAACATTCTTGGTATCAATATGTTCCATCAGTGGGTGGGAGAATCTCGTTTTTTAAAATTCATCTCCGTGAAATGTGACGGAGCTGGAGTCAGAAAATCGTCCAGTGCACAAGAATCTTTAACCCATTACAAGGCCCAGTAACAAGTAGAATACAATAATCCTATTGGAAGAGTACCAACATGACCAGAAATAGACTATCCAACAAAATACTCGGTACTACAATGTTGGATATATTATTTCCACTCGGTGCACAAGATATCAGAATTGAGTGGTGAAATAGCCAATATTATTAAGAAACCTAACTGAAGAGTATTCAAGGCAAAAACACCCAGTAGAAAGGCCCACTCTAATAGTATCAATCCAATTATGTCACCACTTAGAAAGAATCCAATTTCCATTGAGAATTTTTAGAAACAAGAACTTTTCAATCCAATGGGCATAAATGCCAAAACAAATGTACGCACAGTACTGGTAAATAAAATTCAATTGATCAGCTAAGAGAATGTCCAATTTCTCATCTGGAGTTATCCATAAATATTACATATATAAGGCAGCCGCCTTATATTCTGAAAATAGAACACTAACATGTGTACAGGAAAGACAAGGGATATCAGAGTCCAAGAAGATAGTTTGAATTCACTACCATCACCATAGCAACATAGGATAAAGAAATAGATTACAAAAATTCAAACATCTCTTTATCAATATTAATCCCATGTTCTACAGCCCTTAAGTTAATAATCCATTTACCTTCTTTCTGACGTAGTCTGCTGGTTCTGTTACCCCCTCTCATATTCGGGAGCACTACTTCAAGACCATGGAAGCCAATATTGATTATTTCCGTTGACCTGTGCATCGTATTGAAATGGAAAGCTAGGGGATACTGTGCGTTGGTATTGCGTATTGCCCTTATATGCTCCTGTATCCTCTCTTTTAATGGTCTTATAGTGCTTCCTATGTAGATTTGACCACAGATACATTTGATACAATAAATTACAAATTTGGTTTTACAATTTATAAATTCATTTACTGTATATGTTCTTTCTGTATTATATTTGAAGGTCATAGTTCTATTCATGGCAAAGCAACAAATATTGCAATTGCCACATTTGAAAAAGCCTTTAGCTTTACTTGATAGCCAAGTTTTCTTGGGGGTTACTGGAATAAAACTGGGACAGAGGGATTGATTTAAGGAACGACCTCTTTCAAATGTAATACTTGGTATTGATCCAACTACCTTCAGAATGTCTTTGTCATCTGTTAATAACTGCCAATGTTTCTTAAGTATTTTAAACAATTCACCACTTATGTTAGAATATGGTGTGATGAATCTGATCTTCCTTGTCATGCCTGTCTTCTTTTTATTTTTTGTTCCTGCTAATAGGTGTGTTCTTTTTATTTTATCAGTCTTGTTACGTGCTTTCCCAATATCCACATTTTTGTATCCTCTAGCCTTAAACCTCTTTTCTACAGCATCCAGTTCTTTTTTTAGGATGCTGGTGTCACTGCGGTTTCTTTTAATTCTTATCATTTCCCCCCACGGAATTGATCTTAACTGTGATGGGGGATGTGCACTATTGGCATGCAATGTAGCATTGCAAGCAGTTGCTTTTCTAAATGGTACCGATTGTAGTTTATCTTTGTCAACCACAATGGTAATATCCAGAAAATTAATACAAGAAGTGCTTTCTTCTTTTGTAAAAGTCAAGTTGAAGGGATTGTCATTTATGTAGAGAAAGAAATCCTCCAAGGACTCCTTTGTCCCAGCCCAAAACATTAAGATGTCATCTATGTATCGTCCTAGGTATAATACATGTTCCATCAGTGCGTGAGGACCCTTTCTCCAAAGGTGTATCAATTCAAAATACCCTATATAGAGGTTGGCAAACGAGGGAGAACATTTCACCCCCATTGCCACACCCCTTAGTTGGCGATACCACTCTCCGTTATGCAAGAAAATGTTATTCTCAAGGACCAATTCAATAAGTTCCAATAACATTGCAGTATGTTCATATAGCTGTATTGGTCTGGTATCTAAAAAATGTTGTATTGCCATCAGTCCTAGTCTCCCCGGAATACTTGTATATAATGAACATACATCGAGGGTCACTAAATAGTGACCCTCAACCCAGTCCACATCTGAAATTTTGTTGAGTACATCCGAAGTGTCCTTAATGAATGATGGCAGATTCACTACCAGAGGCTGCAGGAATGTGTCAATATATTCAGATATCCTCTCCGTTGGAGAACCGATACCTGAAATAATCGGTCTCCCGGGAGGAAACCCCCCCCCTTATGTATTTTTGGTAAACAGTAAATACAGGGAATAGTTGGATTGTCATTATATAAATATCTGAACTCAGTGTCTGAAATAAGACATTTATCCTTACAGTATAGCAATTTGCAATGTATCAGTTCCTTAGTTGTGTGTAAGGGATTGGTCTCTAGATGGATATATGTGGTTTTATCCAACAACTGTCGGTCTATCTCCGCCATATAATCTTTTTTGTTCATTAGGACCACATCACCACCCTTGTCAGCCTCTCGGATGACAAGGGAATGATCATTTTTAAGATCCAATAATGCCTTCCTTTTCTCAATGGAGATATTTTGTCCATGATATGATTTTTTAATGAGTACCTTATCTTCAAGTTTGTATAGATCACAGAAAACATTTTGTTGAAATGTATCTATGAGGCTTGGTCCTGACAGTTGAGGGGTAAATCTCGATTTCTGTTTGAGGCCACTATCAATGTTAGCGAGTGTGACTAAATCTAGATCTGCTGCCACAGTTTCAATGGTAGGGATGTTATCTTGTTCCGCTAATGAAAGTAATAAATGTATGTCATTGATGTCTTTGATGGAAGGCATAAGATCCCAATTCTCATCCAAATGGGGACCTGTTCGTAACTCATTTTTATCTTGAAAAAATTTAAACAATTTCACCTTTCTAATAAATTTAAAACAACTTATATGGAAAGATGTAAAGTCAGGTAAAGCACTAGGACAGAAGTTCAATCCTTTGCTTAATAGATTTATTTCAGCTTCATTTAGAACATGATTTGATAAGTTAACAATATTTATATTGTCTGATTGTACAACATCATTAATACATTTTATCTCTTCTGATTGCGTGTTGTTGATCTTGTTGTTACACCTGCCTTTCCTTTTTCGACCTGAGCTACATTTCCCCCTCCTTGTTTTTTTAGATCCATATCTTTTTTGAATGCCTGCTTGTTCCCTTTTCTGAAACGTTGGAGCTCTAACAAAAAAGGGATCCGCAACTGCACCCATTGTTTGTTCCTGCAGGTTAAGTGATTCACTGCTGTTTAGACTGCTCATACCAATTGTGTCAGCTGGCTGGAGGTTACGTTCTAATGTCTCCATATTGGTGCTAGTCTTGATGTTATCATACTTTTTAGCAAAAGTAAATACTCTTCCATTTTGATAATCCCTTTCATCTCTCCTGATCTTCTGTGATTTTTTGTCTTTTAAATATAACTAGTGTTTGTGTAACTCTTCCTTAAGACCCACCAAATTCCGTTCCATTAATTCTGGTAGATTTAGATCTTGTATTTCCTTTTCCAAACTTGCGATCTCTCCTAAGATAATATTTCGTTTTAATTCTAGTCCCTGATTAGGATGTCCATCATACTTACTGAAGAATTTTACAAAAGTTTTTCCCACTCTTTGAGATGACCCTTGTGCAAATCTTCAAAGGACGGAAAAATTAAAATCCGTAATCCTCTAGGGACTTGTCCTTTTTCAATATATTTATGTAAGACCGTTGCGTCCCACCACCTTGAGAGTTCTTGTCGTTTTAAGCTTTCCAATTTGATAAATTTCAACCTCATACCTTCTTTGTTGGATGGTTTAGTGATTGTATGTACTTTCGTTGAATTATCATTAAATAAATCTTCCAACAAGACATTTCTATTATCGTCAAAACTCGCCATTTTTAACAATGATTCTCTAATTTTTGACAGAAAAAAGAACAAATATGCAGTTTTCAGAACTAAGTCAAGACAGTTTCTGTTTAGATGAGTGCAAAAAACAGCAAAATAATATAAATACAAAAAGCAGAAGATGGAGATGCTAAATTAATCTGCACATCATCACTGTACATATTTCATCATAATTATTTTGTCATGAATACACAAATTGGTCTAGGGTGCTGATACAGTGCTCAATACTTATCCATCATCAGTATTGTACTTTGTTTTATGACCACAGTGTAGTCAAAAACCATTCAATTGATCCAATAGGCACGGCAGCACACCAAAGTACAGTTAAGTAATTCGTAGTCCAGATTAAAGCACTTCCTCATTGGTAGATCTCAATTTGTTCAAATTCTGTCAGGTACCCAAAATTTTATAGAAAATAGTCCAATTCCATGTCGTGATGTCAAAATATATTTTTATTTCCAAAACCACGTGACAGCCGACGCGCGTTTCGCCCACAGGGATTTTTCAAGGCTGTAAAGATTAAATAAAAATGACATTTTGTCACATTTCACAGAGATGAATTTGAAAAAACGAGATTCTCCCACCCACTGATGGAACATATTAATACCAAGAATGTTTCTTCAGGGGCATTTTCATTTTTTATGATTGGACTCATTTTGGTGATTTTCTCAACAAACATATCTTTTAAGCCACGTTTTCATAATAAATTCTTCAGATTCGGGACGACTTGGATATCTGTATACTTGACCAATATTCATGGCCCCAATTTATACGGGAGTCAAATACTATCTACTCAAATATCTTGATTTACAATTGTGTCAGGAGACATGACAAAAATAATGAATTCACTTAATTTGACTGTAACTCGATAAAGATTTGAAAAACAACAAATTCGTTCTTACTATATTTGAATTAAAAAATTTAAAATTGAATGAAAGACTTTAAAAATAGATATGGGAGGAGCCAAGATGGCGACCGGAGCAGACGCTTGAGCGCCCGGCTCCGTCGGTCCGTGGCCTCGGACTACTATCCTGATGCCCATCCTCGCCGATTTTCGAGGTGAAACGTGTGCGAAGACGCGCTGACCGTGCTGCCGCTTTCCCGGAGTCTCAGCCCGCCCGGATGCCCGAGTTCTGGGTGCTTTGTCTTCGGCACTGAAATCCTGCGCCATTACGGCCTTTGCTGGCCCCCTGGAAGCTCCGCAGTTACCGGACCAGCGAGCGCTAACCTGAGCCCCGCGGTCCCGATCTCCCCTCGCACCACGGATCGCTGCCGGATGAGCCCGGAGAGGGACGGCCGGACACCTTCTGCACTCTGTGCCGGCCGGGCTGGAGCTGTGGGGTGGGCCCCGGTGCGGCGTGTCTCCTGCCCCGCTCTGATGACCGCGCTGTGGGATGCTGCTGCCCCCTTCCCCTATTGCCTAGCCAGCGGCGAAGGGAACCTGCGAGAAGAGAAGCGACTGTCGGCCGTTCCCGTTGCGGCGTAGACCTGAGGGGAATTGACTCCTTGCCACGACTCCCCCCCCCCCTCGGCCATTGCAACGTATAGCGGCAAAACATGGCGCCGAGTGCCTGCTCGAGGCTGGGGGGTGCTACTCCGGTCTCGCCCGCTGCCCACTTCGCCCTCCCTCTTACGGACACCAGCTCCACGGTGCCGTCCCGGATTGCTGCCGCTGTGGGGGCCCAACCTCCGCCGACACGCGGCTCCGTTCTGGCTGCCCTGCGGGACTTCCAACTACAGATGTGCGCTGGCCTGCAAGTGCTGAGTGAGCGGCTTGACCCCATACTGTCGGCTGCGGGTCGTGAGCGCACTGTTTGTCATCTACAGGGCGTGGGTCTCCCGGTGCTTTTGTCCACTTGCGGGGACGCAACGGCGGTGTATGACTGTGCTACACTGCTGCCTTCGCCTGGCGCTCCCGGCGCTCAGGGTGCACCGCTCTACACCTCAGCTGCGGACGCTTTGTCCCCCTGGTCATGGCTGCCTGCCTCGTTGTTGCCTGCCTCGCCGCGTCCGCTGGACTATCCTGTTGAGCGATACCTAACGGCGTCGAGGAACCGTCCGAGGTGGTCCACGGCTTACTTTTTGTGGAACTCCTGTACCTTAATTGCCAGGTTTGGATTTTATGTGGTGCAAAGAGGGACCTCAACCGATGGTTGGCGGCCATTTCGTGATCCTACTTCACCATCCTTTCACGAGCGGCCATCTTGTCTTGGTCTGCTCGGGACACGGGGCCTTCATGCAGGGGCTGGTTTAATCCCACGCCCGCGATCGGGCCAGGGCTAGACTGACTTCTATTACCAGGGTTTATGGACGGGCTGGCCTGGGACTGGAACTGTATGTCTGTTTTGCGCGCACTCATCGCGACTTGTATCCATTCGCTTACACTGTGGTGCCATGGTATCTTCGCATGCCGTTTTTTGGAGTAGTGGGCTCTCAGTGTGTGGGGGCCATGACTGGCCGATGGTTCGGGGCGCTCTGGTGTCCCGTGGGCTCCTCCCCACCTTTTTTTTTTTCTGTTTTCTTATTTTCTTTACTCTATTCCCACTTTCTCTCTTCTCTATATTTCGGGTTCATTGGGCGACAGGCACTATGTCGGGGGGGGGTAGGCCGTAGCCTCCGCATTGGTGTAGGGTGGGGGGATAATACTCTGTTCTTAATTAGTTCTATGGGCCTTTTTTCTTCTATGTCTCTGCGCTCTACTTTCTTCGATTCGGGGTCCGGGTGTGGGGTGGATCAAGTGGGGGCGGCTCCGGAGGGGTGCGTACTTGCTCATGTGACTATCCTGTTATATTTCGGCACCGCCTCACTGTTTGAGTTTTTTACTTCCATTGTTGTTCTTACTGATGTTGCTGCTCTCCCGTGTGGTGAGGCTATCTTGCGGACTCGAATCTCCTTTGTTCTTATCCTTCATTGACTTTTTTCTTTGATAAAATAATCTAAAAACTTAAAATTAACCTTCACTTCTCCTTCCCCGGGTGTCAAAGATATCTCCAGTATGTGACTCATAACTCGTTGTTAATCCTGACCATTGACGCACGGGGGATGTAATGTGGGCATCAGTGCTTCATTGTATCGTGGCCGGCCTGACGGTTGTAGGCCCGTATTTGTTCTTTTAAGATGCACAAATAAATGTTTTTAAAAAAAAAAAAAAAAAAAAAAAAAAATAGATATGATGTAAAGCCATTTAGACATTTAATAATGGCCGCCATACTTTTGGTATTTTGATAATAAGTTGAAGTAAGTCCTATTTCGATTTCTTCAACCCAGCAAGCGTATCTTTAAATGTTATGGCGGAAAGCAAAGACGCTAACGCGGAATGACTCGGAGAACATGGCTGTCGGAATACAGGATAGTGGGTGAGTGCTTCAGAATTGAAGACAGCGATATAATATGAACGTCTTTGGGCTTATATTTACAGCAAAAAGTCGGATGTGATATAATTTACGGATAATAACATTAGATGTATGATTTTGGCAGTGAGTTACCACCATATAGTCATTAGCTTTGGGAAAACATGTAATTAGATTTATGTTGCTTGTGTTTCCTCTCCCGTATATAAGGTACAATGTGGGTCTAATTCAGATGGTTTTTCTAAACCGTTTTAATAACACTAGTGAAATTTTATTCGGGACACGTTGGGGTGTTCATAGTAGTAAGATGAGGATGGCCTGATTTTCTTTGCATTAGATCACGGACATAGATTTATCTATTGGATTCTTATGTTCTACGTTTCAAATGGTTACAGGCCGCTTTCTCGTTTATGTTTTAGATGTTTAGGACATATTATGGTCCTTTACTTGGATATATAAGTTTATACTTGTGGCGCTTGATGTCAACAATTCAATTTGGAAAAAATACTACATCGGAGCATGCACAACAGTATTTTATTGGAATAACTCAGGGAGGACTTATGTCCAAAGAATTAACTTTCTAGAGGTGAGAGCCAATCTTCTCGTAGGACCTCTGTCGATACTAGATACACTTTGGGTGTCTCTTTTTCTTTTCACTTTAGGGCTAGGGGACAGTGTACTTTCTCTGCTTAACCCTTTGTGGTGACCTATAAAGTTCTTCTTTTTATCCTTTTTTTCACTGTTTCTTTTGTTTTATATTTTTCATTTAGATTTTTTCTGGTTCACATGATTTGGTGTGTTTTTAAGATCTGACACTGTGTGTGGTCTCTTCTCTCTCACGTAATGTCAAGTTTTGTGTAGTTATGAAGCAGATGTTAGATACAGATATTTATAAATGGTATCAATTTTTCTAACCTGCCAATAATGCCATAGGTGCAAACAATTGGGTAAATGTCGTTTTTATGTAATCTTTACAGCCTTGAAAAAGCCCTGTGGGCGAAACGCGCGTCGGCTGTCACGTGGATTTGGAAATAAAAATATATTTTGACATCACGACATGGAATTGGACTATTTTCTATAAAATTTTGGGTACCTGACAGAATTTGAACAAATTGAGATCTACCAATGAGGAAGTGCTTTAATCTGGACTACGAATTACTTAACTGTACTTTGGTGTGCTGCCGTGCCTATTGGATCAAACGGATTTAATTATGTTCGCGATAAGGCCGCAAGACCTAAAGGGCTCATGTCTTAATGTAAAACAAAGGCATTTGATGTTCTACCTAATCCTCATAGCAAAAAGGGACATTTGTAAATTATGGACTGAAAGCTCCATCCCCTCGTGGTAGGAGTAGAGGAGCTCAGTGGCCTTTTTTGAGAAGGTAGATAGGAGAGAATCTAGGAGAGCTGATGGGGGCATGGTATGGGACCTATTGAGTACTGGGTAAAATTACTGGTCCGATGATTACATCTTCTCATAGCATCGGGCTTAGGAAGCAAGCCGTACAAGAGGGGGCCCAATAAACAACGTTTTCTTTGTTTCTTTAAGAAGTCAGTCCAATCCATTAGGCACCAGGGTCATCACAACACGCAAGGTGCTTATTTTGAGATTGGAGATGGTATGAGGACTAAAAAAAAGCACTGGCAACGTTTTTAACACATTTAGAGTACTATTCTACAAGGCCAAGGAAATATTTTAAGACATCTTTGTCATTGGGGACAAGCACTTTCTTCACAGCTTCTAAAACGGTCCTTTTTGTGTTTAATTCCATCTTTATAGCGTGTGTGTCCAAGGTATGCCACTGAGCCCATATCAGTCTGACAAGTGTGCCTTTTGACTGTTAATTCATTCTCTCTTAATCTCTCAAGAACACACCTCAGTTTCGGGTCATGCAGACTGACATCTTCCCCAAAGAATAAAATATCATCCTGAAAGTATAAAACATCTTTAATGCCTTTTAGAACATGTTGCATTATGCACTAAAATATGGAGCCATCTGATGCCAGCAAAAAAAGGTATTCGGTACAAAAGGGGGTGGTGATGGACGGAGCATCAGAACCAATCAAACACTCACACCCAGTCAACAGATCTGGGTTTGATCCATCACCGTTCTTTAGCCCACTCTGCCACCCCAGTTCAGACATGGCCATATGCAGATCAGTCTGACCCTGTGCCTCATGGGAACAGTCCAGCCCGAACTGCCAAGCCATGCCTTCCCTGGACCGGAAACAAGCTTCCTAGGACCGGTTTGCCACTGAACATACAAGCACCTAAAGGAGTGATAAAGGTGGTAAGTGGCCTTTCGTCTGGATTGATCTCTACTTGCTGGTAGGCTGATGAAATGCCAATTACACTAAAGCATGTGGCCTTGTTCACAGATTTTAGTAAGTAATCACTTTTGGGAAGGGGATATCGATCTACCCATATCATGATATTAATGTTAAATCAGCACACAATCTAATATTCGCCCTCCCCCACCTTTTGGCAGCGAGAACGACTTGGGAAAGCTACTCTGAAGATTTTGTTTGCTCAATGCCTCCATCATCCACTAATATGTTCAATTAATCTTCAAGGGGTTTCACAATGAGAAAGAACATGCGCCGTGCTTTATGTACACAATTAGAGGCATTGCTCTTCAGTTGAATCCTGTGCTTAACATTTTTGAACAAACCTAACTGATCAGAAAATATACTGGAGAAATCTTTACATATAGCCTCACTCCCTAAACTTCTTTCTACCAAGAGGTCAGGATCATCAGCATTTGGATCTAATTCAATTCATTATTCGTTTTGGTGTCTCCACCCACATAAGTTGGAGCCTCATTCCATGATGTACACCTTCCCAGCCGTGGATCTGTCTTTGAAACTGATATACATAACTAACATCTCAATGAGGGGGAATTGTATCCCCCTGGGTTGATATCAGGTGTTTCAAGGTTGTAATCTTCTTTGTCGTGGGATGCAGCATAAACTTTTTTTGTCAATGATAGTAAAAGTCGAGCAAGAATCAGCAAACACTTCTACAGCATTATCATCACAGAAAATTTCACTTTTAGGTCAATCCACATTTTCAGTATTGCCTGTAACCTGAATAACAAGCTTGATAATCGCTTCAACCAAATTATCTATGACATTTATTTGCTTTGTGGTTTGATCCTTGCACATATGGGCAAAGTGGCCTTTTTCCCACATTTCATACATTCGGCGCTTTTAGCAAAGCAAAAATGATATTCGCAAAATGTACAGGGTTACCACACCTGAAGCACTTTATTTTGGTACAGTCAATTAAGGATTTCTGTTTACTTGAACTGAAGTCAAGGATTTTGTTGGAGTCTTTGTTTTTCTTCCACTTCTTAACAACAAAAACAGGTTGATCATTAGACGTCTTCATCTCTTTGACACAGGAGGCAGGATGTTCAATAGTATCCTGAAGATTAGGGTTTTTAGCCACCAACTTCTCTTGAATTTTAGGATTGTTAGTACATCTTGTACAATTTTGATCACGAATAAGTGAGTCGTAGAGTTCTCCAAATATACAAGTGTTAGCTGGGCCTCTGAGAGTAGCAATATAACTTGCTAAGCTCTCATTTTTTTTTTCTTGAGCCCGACCAAAAAATGTGTTGACTTTCTAACAGTACATTCATTTTATCACCCAATTGATCCTCCAGTTTCTTTAAAGCAAACTGGTAAACATCACCTTGCTCTCCTAATCCTTCTTCAGCAAGTAGGTCCGTTAAGTTGTCGAAAATTCTCTGTCCATGGCTACCCAGATTGTGAAGCAAAACATATTTTATTTGTGCAAAGAAGGGAACATTGTAGCTTCTATGGCGATTAAATAACATTTTAATGATTTTATCCAAAGATTCCATGGTAGTGTAGGTCCTCCATAATCATTTAGGGAAGGCGGTTGCTACGACATACTGCTGCTATGTGAGGTGTTGAAAGATAAAAAAGAAGAAAACATTTATAAAAATCAATCCCTAACAGAATAAACTAATTTTAAAATGGCAGTGGCAGTATACATATCACTGCAGAAAATGAACAATTATAACCAGTTGCCACTAGATGGCAGTAAAGACTATATAGATATTGTTACTGGCAAAGGAACTTTTCTTAGGAAGTTCCCTTTCTGCTGGAAAGCTGACAAAAACCTTGCTTGTGAGGGGTACTGGAAGCACAACAGATATTACTGGAACACTCTAGGAAACTGATTGTGAGACAAGAGCAAATCCAGACACAAAAAAGGAATGTCATTTCCCACGTAAAAAACACCAGAGCAAAAGATTTGCAGTGTTGGTAAGGTAAAAGAAAGTCGAGAAGGCTGTGACTCTTGTATGGTTGCCATGGTGCCTTGAGGGAGAAGTAAATCATAGACGACTGGTGCACCCCTTCAATGACATAACACCCTGTTTTGTCAAGGGGGCACCTGCGTTTTTGGTCACGGGCTCAGTGGCCATCTGGGGAAACCTACCAAACACAGACATTTCTGAAAAGTAAACATCCGAGGGTGTCCAGGGAGGTGTAGCTTGCATGGTCCCCCAATGTTTCTTTACCCAGAATCCCCTGCAAACCTCAATTTCATGTAAAAAAAAGTCACATTTTCCTTAAACTTCTGTGTGGGAAAGTGATGGGATCAATGGGGCGACACAAATCTCCTACCACCCAGTGTTCCCCCGAGTCTTCTGATAAAAATGGTACACCTCACCTGTGTGGGTTGGCCAAGTACCCGCGACAGGGAAGGGCCCGAAACATATTGTGGAAACATCAGAATTATTAATCACAAAATGACCTGGTTTTGCAAGGTCGGACACCTGCATTCTTGGTCCTGGGCTTGGCGTCCATCTAGGGAAGCCTACCAAACCCAGACATTTCTGAAAACTAGACACCCAGCGGAGTTCAGGGAGGTGTGGCTTGCGAGGATCCCCCAATGTTTTCTTATCCAAAGTCCCCTGCAAATCTCGAATTTAGCTAAAAAAAAAATCAAATTTTCCTCACGTCTGTCTGGGTTCACCGCACCAGCACAAATTTCCTACCACCCAGTGTTCCCCTCGGTCTTCCGAGCAAAATGATACCTCACTTGTGTGGGTGGGCCAAGGGCATGTGACTTTGAAAGGCCAAAAACATAGAGATTGAGGGGGTAGCACAACGAGCTCTAGGCAATCTATTTTCTTTATATATGTTTTAGGCGATTCTGCATTGGACACCCAAACAAGTGATGTATCATTTATATCAGGAGAGCAAGGGGAACGCTGGGTGTTAGGAAATTCATGCTGGCACGTGATCAGTTAGGCTTTGTAGTGAGAAACATTCTCTGAACAGCAGTTATTGCTGGGAGGCTGTTGCAACATCAAAGACTAAAGTTCCTTTTTAACCTCAATGGGAGCATTTTGTACTTCATAATATTCAATGTGATTTTCTGCTGTGTCTCTAATTTGTTAGCATTTGGGTTTTATTAATTGTAATAATTGTCAGTAATCTTAATCAATAAAGATTCATTCACTCAAAGATTACATGAATGACCCCTCTCCAGCTGTTAAACTCATTTGGACATTTAAAGTTTTGTCCAAGATAGATTTTACACATACACTACAGCCCCACGATTCTGCTCAGAATTGTGCACCATAGTTCTTGACATATGTCTCAATGGCAGCTGCCCTATGCTCCGCCATAGTGATCTCACATGAGGAGCTGGTCAGAATCTCTAAGATGTCATGCTGTTCCAGAGTTTTCTTCACTTATGTGTTTTCCTTGAGAGATGTTTGAGAAAGATAGCACCTTTGTGTGTTGACCAAATGTGTCTTCTGCCGAGGCACATTTTTTTCTGGCTACCTTAGAATTTCTCATGGTTTGCATGAGAGCAGCTCCTAGACTATGGGCCTGAGTTAAATTTTGGCAGACTGGTTACTCCGTCACAACGGTGACAGATATGCTATCTGCCGAAATATAAATCCCATAAGATATAATGAAATTTATATTTTGGCAGATGGAATATCAGTCATTGTGATGGAGTAACCCGTCAGTGAAAATATGAATCAGTCCCTTTATTTTTCCGAATGGAGACTTTTCAAGATTTTGGCCATGGCTCACTGACACCTAAGCCCCAAAACTATCACACAGTGCAGAGCAAATTGTGGGTGTGCCACTTCAAGACCTACGTTTCCGCTGCAAGATTGCTACAGCAACACTGTGATGATGCTCCTGTCCAACAACAAAACCATAACACAGAAGAAGCATCACTTGATCGTAGCTTGACTGTCAATGGGAAGAAAAGTAAAGGGGCTGTCTAAGGCACAGGCTGGTGTTCTCTGAAACCTAAGTAATGTGGGTGCAGTGGCCCTGCAATTTTGACACCTCAAAATTTAAATCAACAAGACGCCCACAGTTTCAGTCAATCAGAGAAAGTGTTAAACCTTAATTTTATGAGGAAATGCTTTTCTGAGGTAAGGTACCTGCCAACATATTAAGCATCAATAAATAGAGTCAATTAAGTGAGTGAAAGGTTCCACTCAGTAAGTTCTAGATCATCTGAATAGTCAAAGGATTTTACAAAATTCAGAAATAAGATGATACAGATTCAATGCAATGAAAGCTCTTGTAAATACGACAATGAAAGAAAGGTAAAATCAAAAATTAGTCTAACTCCCAAATAGGAAAGAAAATCAGGGGAGAAAAGGACAGCATCCCCTGGAGAACAGGGGCGTTGCATGGATCCCTCCCAATATAAAGGAGCTTTGTATATATATGAAACTAATAACTGCAGAACCATTGTGCTGTGAGCAAATATATCCTTTTATTAGCAAAACAGAACACAGAAATATTTAACAATATTATTGCCTTAGCACTTAAGCACTATCCCACTTTATGAGTAATTATCCTGCCCCCTCTATGTTTTTGTCTTTGGTAGAACAAACTAGGTACAAATCAACATCATGTTATATGAATGAATAGTTCACAGTCATCTGCAGCAAAGACCTTGAAGGTATAGTTGCAGTTTTGTGACTGAGCATGAGAAAGTTCATAGAAGACAACATGGACAATGAAAACAAATCATATTCTATTTGACTAAGTGCTGCAGAAACGACAGGAAGTTAGATGCGCAGGATGAAGACAAGTGAAAAGGTTGACATCTATTTTGGAAATCATGGCAATTATGCCCAAATTGGGGCCTAGTTGACAACAGTCCAAAAAACACACTCATCATTGGAAAATCATTTAAACAACAATAGTTCTATATTCGTGTGTACATGTGTAAGCAATTGTGAAAATACATTCTGCTTGTTATTAATGAAGCACAACAATATAAGAGCAAAAACATTGAACAACTTCCCTGTGATTATTCTATAATCACTAAACATTCAAATAATCAAATTAGTCAGCATTTTTAAGATAGTTTACATCACTTTCTGCTCCTTTCATATTGATTCCTCTATCAATTTTTAACTGGTTGTAAGCACGATCCTTGACATTCTACATTTCAAATTCTTGTCTCTTTAACAATTTTCCTTTTGTTAGACGCCAACATTTTTAGAAAGAAATACTGAGAACATTTGAACACAAGGAACATGACAAATGCAAAAATCAATAGAATTATTAGTTAAAATTAAACCAATCACCAACTTTGCTAAAACTCTTTTCCATCTCACTAACCTAGGAACCAACTGCTTCCCACAAGTCTTGCTCTTCTAAAGCTTGGGCTTCACGAGAAATAGTATACTACTTACATATGCATTAATACCCCTACTATTATCCGGTATAAAGGTGCAGCACTTCCTAAACTTCAGTACCTCGCACACACCGCCTTCCTTTGTGAGGAGGATATCTAGTGCTAAGTGGATTTGCATTATCATTGCACGCATATCAATTAACCAGACGTAATCCGTGTTCAAGTGTTGGCCGTGTTAGAAGCAAGTGATCCACAAGCGTAGACAAACACCTCATCTTGACATCATTCATGGCCACACTTATAGATAAGCTCATAGCTTCTAATATATCTAATACTATCTGTTCAAAACCACTTTTCATTCCATACCAATAACGTCATTCACTCAATGCATGTGATAAACTCTAGGAAACACTAAAGCAAGATACCACAAACCCACACAATTGTGTGGCCGGTTGAAATGAGCTGTCTTACTACATAGATAGGAAATTCCTTTCAGAACTGGTTCTTCACCAACCAGATAATCACCATTTATAAAATAGCTCCTTTCACCCTTACTCTCACCCACATATTCAATTGACCTAAAACCTGCAGATTCACAACGCACCATACATAATTTACCCTTTCTCTCATGCTCCATTCTCATATAGGAGGCAAATTTGGCAATCCAAATTATTCTTCAGCCCTAGTCAGTTCTCTTATCTTCTTCTCACCTTTCCAATCTTTTACAGTATTTACTCTTCGCTCCTAATATTCCCTACCAAAATCATGCTCTTCTGCACTTAAACTGCAAACATTCCCCCATTTAGTGGGGTTAGTGTTATGGTTAGTTTGTGTTCAGAAATGTATCTAATGTTAACCCATTGCTAGAGTCTTTGGAAACAAACAGGCATTTCAGTGAGATGCTGAAATCTGACAGATAAGGTGATGGTGAGATCACAGACTTCATATTGCTTCCACTCATGACTTTGTAAAAGCTCTTCACTCTGATCCTGGACTTGAATCTGGCCACTGCCGCTGCTACCAGGATCTTCACTCTCAGCAGCAGGCCCTTCTATAACTTCAACTTCATCAGTTTCATTTTCCATTTCATATTTTCCTCCACTCCCCTCCGGTATCACGCTGCAAACTTGACCTTGCCTCTGTGAATCAGTGGTTATTGTCACCACTTCTTCATCCACCATCTTCACTGTCCTCATGTGAGCAGCATGGATCTGCTGTGGAACTCCAGCATACTTCATTGCAGTGTCATTCACGAATATGATTTGAAATGGGCCTCTCCATCATTTTTCTACATAATTTTTGCTGATATGTTTCTTGATGCCCACCCAATTGCCTGGGTTTAAGGGATAGCACTGAATTTCGTTGGTCGGTGCGGGTGCCAAATTCACCTGATGCGATACAGATTTCACCATATCAGCCAGACCTTTGCAGTAATCTCGAAAAATATCATCAGTTATTGAAACAAGTGTAGCTGAAGGAGTATAAGCCACTCTCATTGCTATGCCCATTAGCACTTCATGGGACGAGAGACCAATCTTTTGGAACTCCTGAATCATCTGATTTAATTTTAAATACCCGAATCTTGATTTAGGGTTTCAATTGCAGCACATACGATGTACAATAAATCACACAGCCTAACAAACTGACAGGGGTCGATTGACAGCACATGAAGTGATGATTATTCTCCATTGATCCTATATAAACAGGTACTTCCACTATAACCTACTTAACAATATGTATATTATTAATATCTACAACTTGGACTTCTCTTCCGGAGAAGAGCAGGTTTGGAACCGCCACAGAACGAACTGTAGAGCCAGTAGCCCCCATTTCTAATACTCATAAGGACAAGAGGAAGAGCATCAGACCACCTCAGTGTGGTAGATGTACATACTTATATCTTGGCCAACTTGTTTTTGATGGTGCTATTCATCTCCTTCTCCACACCAGATGATTGAGGACGATAGCTATCATGGGACCTTTGATCAAAATGTAGCACTGTACAAATCAATTTCAAAATTGCATTTTTAAAATGGGAGATACAATATGTCTCAATAGAGGTCTGCAATCCAAACATTGTATTAATTCCCTTAACAAGAGTTTGGCAACTATCAGGCTGTCTGATCTCCGAGTAGGGTAGGCCTCGATTCTTTTAGAGAATAAGCAGACAACCATGAGAATGTACTCAAGACCATTGTAAACTGGCACATCTATGAAATCTGTTTGCAGTTTTGAAAATGAGCCTTCAGATTTGCCAGTATGATTCATGAGGACAGTAGTCATCTTACCTTGATTATTTCTCCAACAAATTAAGCATCACTGGCGCAAATCATCCGCAATACTTGAATTTGACCAATATCTATTAAACGTGTGTCATGGCATCTCTCCCTTCATATGACTGTTATGTAAATACCTAGCCATACAATTCCACATTGTGTCAGGCGATACCTATTTATACTCAGAACTAATGTAAATGTCTTAATAGTTCTTTTTGTAAACAAATATTTCCCATTTTCTCTTCTCATTCTCTAGAGCTTTCTCCTGGAGGTCCCTTAATTAATTCATAGAAGTCTGAATTGGATTCAAAAGGAAAAAACATACATTTCCTGTACCTTTCATAACAATTTAATTTGCTCAGTTCCTTTAATCATAATTTGATCTCACGGTTTATTTTTTCAAGTGCACATTATCTTGCCACCTGGTCTGCATTTCTGTTTTCAAGCGTGACCATATGTTTTCCAGTTTTAGGGAATGCACACTTGACTACACCAATTTCTTTTGGCTGCTGTATTGCTTTCAGCAATGAAGGTATATAAGCACTGTCCTGTTGGGAGTTCCAGAGGATGTCATAATACTCCTTTGTGACCACAATTATCAAAGTCATGGACCACTCCAAAACCATATTGGCTGCATGTATAAATCATCACATTCACATCTTCTGACAGGCAACAAGCTCTTGTCAGTGTGATCAGGTCTGCGACTTGTGCTGAAATTTCATATGGTTGATATGATGCTTTAAGAATTTCAGATATAGAACCTAATGTGTAGGCAGTTTTCAGTGTTCCATGATGGTGTCTTAAACAAGCATCATCAACAAACAGAATCAGATCAGCCATTTCAAGAGGAATTTATTTAATGTCAATCTTGACTTGTTACATAACTCTGAGACGCTGATGCAGATGTTTTCAGACTCATCATCATCCCTCCTGTTTTTGTCTTAATTAATGTTTGGAACAGGAAGCAGTGTTGCAGAATTAGGAAATTACATCTTTTGATTGAGATATTCTCACCTGCCAGTAAGGTTTGTTCCTATCTGGTCAGACGATTTTGTCTACATTCCTGCTACCAGTGCCCAAATGAAATGACCAGCAGAACTCTTCTTTAGCGTATTGATATTTTCATTCATCCCAGAAACCAATCATTACTGTACTTAGCATATTTTAGAATGTTATCTATATTCTTGCTTAACCAGTACAACAGGCTCTGTTACATATGTGAACTGAGATCCGGGTGCAAACCTTTGACAAAAACAGATACAAAACCACAAGCATCTTCTTTTTTGGGATCTTCTACTCCACTGTGTTTCTCAAAAATCTGCAAGAGCCTCTCATAATAGGCAGGAACTGACACTTCCAGCTCTTGCGTGGATCTCAAAATCTTTGACTGTTAATTTCCCTCTCCAGCACCTCATTTTTCAAATGTTCTATCACTTCTCTATATTTGTCAGCAACAACTTCAGAAGAAGCATTATTAGGTGTAACCCTAGTTCCTCAGATGGCCAGACAACAGCCTTACACTTGGACCATAAATCACTAGGGACAACAATCTCAAAACAGCGCATTCAAATAAGTCTAAAACATTTTTTTAAATCGTTGTGAAGCTATGAACATATTTGTACCACCTCTATGGTTCCTCTTCCAATTTAGGAAAATTTGTCATAAAAGCATAAACATCAACCGTCATCCAAGGCGCATGCACATAGTTTATACCATAAGACTGCCTTCCACTCCAGAGGCATCCATACACACCATCCAGAACGTAGGTCTGCCTTTCACTCCAGAACCGCCTTAAGAGGCCATCCAGGACTTTAGCATGCCTCTCACTCCGGAAAGACGTGAAGGGGCTTTCCAGGACACACATTTGCTTCTCACTGCAGAGTCACCTGAAGAGGTCATCCACATATAGGCACTTGTGCATCAGAAATGACAAGGGATGTGGCACAGGAAAGAAATACCACCATATTTTGCCTATGCTTGCCTGCAGTTATTTGATTGATTTTGCCTTCGAAGAAGCACCTAAGTTCTACAAACTGATCACATAGTATTATAGAGAGGGAATAGGATGGATGTGATGCAGGTTAATTAAAGATACTATGCATTACTTATAGTAATAATTTATTTTAATAAAGACATGATTATTTAATTGTTGTTGTGCTTGAATCACTGTGGACATTGACATTTGTGAGGTATGTGGGGTAATTGTGCTGAATGGAGAAAGAGGTGATAAAGTCTGAGATTTAATCCGTAAAGCTCTTGTTGTGTCAAGGGCAGTCTGTAGAATTTCCAGGAAGTAGAGAGTGGGAAATGGCAGGAAAATAGAACATAAAACATAGGGGCTTATTTACAAGCCCCTTGCACCACCGGTGCAACCTGCTGCATGATATTTACAAGCGCACGTAAAGCTACCCTGTGAAGCTTTATGTTCATGTAGAAATAATGACAAACCACACTGAATGCTGCAATGGATGGTTGGCATTAGAGGTAACTTGTTTGTTGTTTGTGTTAATGAAAAGAGAAGAGGATAACAGTACAACATGAAAGAGCAGGTGATATGAGTAGAAGATACAGCCGTTGTTAATGAGCAGCGTTATGTGGCACGCGATCAGTGTGAAATGGTTAAAGGGATTATTGTTGTTTTGAATTGGCCTGATAAGCAGAGTTTATCTGCCAAAGAGTTGGATATTGAAGATGAGATGAGTGATGGTGAAGAGTAAATTGTGGAATGACAGTTGAATTATACCTCTGGAAGATGTAAAAGTAAAGGTATTTACCTTGGCTCATGAAAGACACATGGAAATGGGTTACAGAGTGGCTACAATGTGCTTGAAGAGACAAGACTAAATCAATAAAAAAAACTTCCTTTGTTGTTGAATGAATCTCCAGATCAGCCATGGGTGAAACTGGGACTTGATTTAATGGTGCCTTTTAAGACATTGCTTGCGTTGGAACTATCGTTTTTTGTGTTGTACCCCAGGCGGTATAGGTAGAAGGTGTGAGAGTGATGGGTACTAAGACAGTGGTTCCATAAAGAGTTTGTGTACGACTTTATTCCTTTTAGTGAGTACGATGGATGATGAGGTGCCGCTTGCATCAAAAGAGACTAGGATTTTTCTTGCTGACATGACGTGATTCACTGAACATCTGTTTTGTATCCTCACAAGAATAAGATGTGGTGGAAGGGATGAGCAGGTTGATCAAGGTGGGTGTTCAAATGCATTTGATCAAGATGGTGGCTGTCAACAGCTTTGAGATAAATGCAGTGTGCCTGCTGAACTGAATCTAACACACCAACTGGAGTAGCTCTCTTGAGTTGCTGAAAGGGTGCAGGTGTCAATTTTCTCAGTTTTGGCTGTGTGGTATCAAAAGAAGGGAAGAGGTTTGTAAGAACTGAATTGCAAGTTGAATTTGCTGTGAAAAATTTGTACCCCAAGAAGTATAGCGTGGTGGCTCATGTTTGGAACAGAAGTAATTGGCTTAGGGTCAAATTGCGTCTATGTCCATGGGTGAGAAGAAGTTTTGTAAACTTCTGAGAATTTTAGAACTGACTCTGAGAAGGAATGTTTTAGAGAATGAGGAGGGGTGGAGAATGCCTTCTCTGATAGAGGAAGATCGGGAGAGAAATTACGAGAATGTGGAAAGAAACTTGATGGTTGACTGAGAGAATGCTGAGAAATATCCCAATGATCTCAGGGTCAACCAATAAATCACCAGGGTTAAAAGGAAAAATATGAAATTTAAAGACTATGTACAGTGAGCTTGATTTTGGCAGTTGCCTGTAAATGAACTGTGCATGCCAAATCTGTAAAGTTGGATTATTTTCCTGGTGTGCTTTCCTCTATACTTCTGTGGAAAAATGTGTAATTGTATTTCCCTGTAGGGGAAGATGAGTTTAGTCTCTTTGTGGGGTTTTTCAGTGTTTCTAGTGTATCTCCTGCACGCCGTATCATGCATGCAAACCCCTCCTGACAAACACCATGCAGCTCACCTAGAGACCCTCATCTCTAGCAATGACTTTTCCATATCTAACCTTTTAGTCCTGGAGACCTAAATCAAACTCACAAAGAAGTTTTTGAAGCATCTCATTTATTTAGCAAAGCAGCAGAAATCTCAAAGTCCCAACTATAAATATTTTCAATCCATAACCTTCTACAAAGAAAAAATATGCAATTTATTAAACTGATTTTTATTTGCAGCTGAGAGCCAATGCCTGTGGGTATGCCTATCCCATACACTGCCTCAAGTCCATCTAGTCGATCTCCTTTTCGTGCCATTCATTTCTTTATATCCCCTTCTGACATCCTTTAAACGTATTAACCACTCTCAAAAACTACATATCAGTTTCTTCATATAAGGTGCTGCTTCCATGTGGATCTGTCATGATGGTCGGTCTTCCTAATTTTTTATTTGTTGTTCATTTAGTCTTGGGCAGTTGATACAATGTCATTCATCTGGAGAGCAGATCTTCAGTGGAGCAAGTCACTATGAACAATATGTTTTTAAATACAGTTAACAGGAGAACTGTTTGGTGGCCTGTTCTGAGGTGTGATTTCCTCAAGGAGACTGACAAACTGGATACTAGGGACAGTCTAGTGTGGAAACTGGTGGTGGGGGGAGGAAAGACAGTGATCAGGGGGAGGCAAAATCAGTGGATGAAGGCATATGTCTGATCTTGCTGGGCCCTCAGCTGGAGTTTTCAGTTCAAGTCTGGAGGCCTCATCGAGAGCATTGCGCCCAGTCATAGATGCCACAATGGGCTCTTCCAGAACCCAATCTAGAGTGTTGAGCCAGGTTCTGGGGCCAGGTTCAGAAGGATAAAGTAAGATTGGAGAGGGCCTAGAGATGGATGCCAGAATGTTGCAAGGTTTAGACTCCAAGTCTATAGTGGAGAGTCTTAAGGAATAAATATTGTCAGGCCAGAAGGGGAGGACGGTCAGAAATAATTCTAATGGCCAAAAAGCAGTAGAAGCTGCATTCATCATTGGGCAAAGGTATCTTCTAACTAAGGAGATTAGAGTAGGCTCAGCAGAGAAGCAAGGATCCACTTCTTGACAGAGATAGGAAAGTTAGAGACTGCCACTTTCTCTGCCATGGAGGGATGTAAGGGTTCACAATCTAACAGCAGAGAGGTAATGGTAAGAAAAGAGGTTAGGCAAATAGAGCAGCCATGGTGTAGCTGTTGACCTTTCGTGAGCAGTGATTATGAGGACAAATGTTTTCTCATCCTCTTGCTCTATCTCCCATGACCCTCAAGCCTCTGGTCACTAGCAAATCTCTCAACTCCCTGCTTACAAATCCTGTAAAGAAATAGTCCACTTGTAGAAGCAGGTCCACGTCCTGTTGATCCTGGTGACCAGAAGGCTCTCTCAGTTTTAGCAGAAGCTGGCAAAGAGATGCAGAGACTGGTGACAGACGAAAAGGCGCTAAGTGGGTGGTTCTTCTAGGCTGCATCTATTCTTCTTTATGGCGAACTGGAAGAAAGCAGAGAATATAAGAAATACACTGTGGTGAATATTTATGAAGAAGGAGAGAAAGTAATGAAGTAAAAATAAAAATGAGTGAATGAGCAAGGCAGAAAAGACGTTAATCATAAAAAGAAAGATTGAAAGTGTGAACAAGAGAACATAAGAGAAAAAGGAAGATAGAAAAATACAAAGAAGGAAAAAGGCAAATGAAAAAGAAAAGAAAGGATAAAGGAAAGAGATGTGAGAATCCGCAAGAAGAGGGAATGAGAGGGAGAAAGTAGACCAAAAAAGGAAAAATATTTAGATGGAAAGAACAAAATACAAACCATTTCAGGAAAAATGACAGAATGACTAGGGAAAAAGAATATAAATGAACAAAAGACAGAGGAGAGAGCTAACAATCGAAGGAAGAAATATGAGAAAAAGAATAACACAAAGAAAAACAGAAAGAAAAAAGTTAAGAATAGAATGAGGAGACAGATAAAGAATAAAAAAGAAAGCTTAAGAAAGGAAAGAAGACAAATGAGAAGCAATAGAAGAGTGAAAGCGAAACATTGGAAAAATATTACAAAAAAGACAATATAAGCACATGAGAAAAATTAAAGCCATAAGAGGCAAAGAGAGCAAAAGGCACAACAAGAAAGAGCAAACTTGACCTTACTTGTCTCCCAAAGTGTCTACCATAGAACCGACCCACCTTCTTACTTTCTTATTTTCCGAATATTATTAGTTTTTCCTCACAGTTCCTCTTCCTTTTTTTTTTTTTTTTTTGAAAAAGTTTTTATTGAGCAATAATTCGGTTACAAGTACGGGCCTACAACCACCCGGGCCGGCCGCTAGGTACAGAAGGAAATCTACACATATCAAGGCTACAATCAGTTCCCAGGGCACTGCCCCGCAGTGGCTCCAGATAGTTCTCGAGGAACAGGAAGCATAAGTCCAACAATCACAAAAACAAAAAAAACAAACAATAAAAACAACAGGCGAGTTATGAGGGAAGCCAGTGCTGGTCAGGCTCCCCCCGGGAGACTCCAGTCAGGACAATTGAGCAAACCGCTAAAGAGAGGAGTACCGGGAGGCCGGGGACGGAGGGGGGGGGGAGGGGGTTAAGGGAGATGAACGTCCATATGTAGTTGTTCCGAAAGGCGCCAGGAGCCATCAAGGGTCAGGGGAACATGGCGATATCAGTGTCTACCAGGGGGGGCGTACAGATGCCTCCGCGATACGCGTTCCATTGCCCCCAAATTCTACCCCATGCCCCCGGCTTGCCACGGGCCACATACACAGTCTTCTCCCTAAACATACACCAGTCCATATTCTCCTTCCATACTGACACGGTGGGCGGCCGTTGAGCGCCCCAAAGTTGCGCTATGTCCCTCTTGGCAATCATGTTCCCTAGGGCCGCCCACCGAGTCTGAGCCGCGCTGTAGTCATTGGGCTCCCACACATTCAGGACACAGCGACGCACCTCCGGCAGCAGCACAACCCCAGTAACCTGTCCCATAACCGTGTGGACCCGGCGCCAGTAGTCCGCCACCTCGCGGCACTCCCAAAGGATATGAAGAAAGGTGGCGCTGAGCCCACACCCTCGCCTACAGAGCCCGTCGCCGGAAAATCCCATCGAGACCAAGCGCGGACCCGTCACATACACCCGGTGGAGAATCTTGAGCTGTACCAACCGGAGACGAGCCGGAATGGCAACCTCCTTGGGGGACGACAGTGCAGACTGCCAATCTTCGTCGTCCAATTCCACCCCATCCCCAGTCCAAGCCTCCCGAAGGCGCACAAAAAGGTCCGCCCGGTGATTAATTAATTTTTTATAAATTAAAGAAATAGTACTATCAGGGACATGTCCGTCAAGTATGCGGTCCTCGAGGGGCGAGGAAACAGGGATCTTGGTCCCCTCCCCGAAGACCGAGAGCAGGGCGTGTCGAACCTGGGCGTAGCGGAAGAACTCCCTGTCGGTCAGCTCGTATTCGGCCTGGAGCACCGCGAAAGTCTTTACCGCGCCCTTATGCCACAGGTCTCCCACTTTGCTGATACCAATCGTGTCCCACTGGTCAAACCCCTTCGTGGTCCACAAGCTGCCCAGGCGGTCGGAGGCAAACAAGGGAGTAGCACATGTTAATCGCTCACTCCAGCCCATGGCCGCAGTGGCAGCCCTCCAGGTCCGCACCGCAATCTTAGTAGGACCCGTAAGGGTCCGACCAGCCAGGCGGGAATAAAGTGCCCTGTTGTAGTTCCCGCCGGGAAGCAGGAACTTGTCCATCTCATACGCCGGGTTCAAGCCGGGCGCATACGTGGCGTGGTTAATGGCAGATAGCTGCGAGGCCCAATAGTACCTGCGAATGTCGGGAAGCGCGATGCCCCCGTCATACCAGGGGAGAGTGAGCTTGGCAAGAGCAATACGCGCCCGCCCGTCCCACACCAGTCTCCTCTGCAGGCTCTCCACCTCCCGAAAGTAGGCCACTGGGATAACGTCGAAGGAGTTCTGGAGTGCATAGAGGAACCTGGGAAGGGACATCATTTTAAACAGCGCGGCCCGACCCAGCGGGGACAGGGGGAGCCTGCACCACCGGGCCGTGTCCTCCCGCAGTCGCCGAAGTGGACGCAGGAGATTCTGCTCATAGCGAGCCACCGGGTCCAGCGAAACGTATATCCCCAGGTACTTAAAGCCGCTCAGAGATATTTAAATCGGGAGCCGAGGCGGCAGGAGAGGAGGACCACCAGAGATGGGATAAACGCAGGATTTAGACCAGTTGATCGTGAGACCCGAATTGTTCCCAAAGGAGGTCAGAACGTCAAAGAGGACGTTGAGTGACTGCCGCGGTGAGGTGAGATACAGGAGAATGTCGTCCGCATACAGCGAGACCCGATCTTCGAAGCCCGGGCCCCACCGGATCCCTCTAAGCGAGGGCTCCCAACGGAGCCAGGCAGCGAGTGGCTCCAGGGCGAGAGCAAAAAGCAACGGGGACAACGGGCACCCCTGCCTCGTGCCCCTGCCGAGGGCAAAGGGCCGAGAGACCCGCCCATTCACCACCACTTGAGCCATGGGTCCCGTGTAAAGGAGCCTCACCCAGCCAATAAATCCCTCTCCAAATCCGAATTTATCCAAGACGGCCCAGAGGAATGGCCACTCAATAGTGTCAAAGGCCATCGTGGCATCCAAAGAAACCAGCACGGCCGGTTCGGAGAGGAACTCCGCCCTGGCAAGGGCACCATGAAGACGCCGCAAGTTAAGAGCGGTGTTGCGGTGCGGGATAAAGCCGCATTGGTCCGGATGAATAAGGTCGCACACGACACTCAACAATCGATTGGCCAGGACTTTCGCCAGGATTTTAGGCTCCGCATTGAGCAGTGAAATAGGCCGGTAAGAAGTACAGCGGTCTCGCGGCTTGCCCTCCTTGGGGATAACGACTATAGTGGCCAAGCGCTGGTCGGCCGGAAGGGAACCCGCCGCAAGAGAGTCGCGGAACATGCGGCTGAGGAAGGGCGCAAGCTTATCAGGACGCAATTTGTATAGTTCAATGGGCAAACCGTTAGGACCCATAGCCTTGCCCGAGCGAAGGGAGCGGATCGCGGTCGCTATTTCATCCGACGACAAGGGGGCGTCTAGCCGCTCCCGGTCCTCAACGGACAGGCCGGGCAGAGCAATATCTCTCAGTAGGAGGCGAGAGTCATCCTCATCCCTGTCAGTCACCGGGGAGTACACCGCCCGGAGGTGGTCAGCGAAACATTCCACAATCTCATCCGGCTCAGTCACACACACACCATCCGCAGCACGCAACTCGGGGACCACACGATTCACTCTCTCCTTTTTGTCCAGCCACGCAATCAACTTTCCCGCCTTGTCCCCCGCGTCATACAATCGGCCCTGCTGCTCCCTATACATAGTTTTGGCCGCGTCAGTGACCAGGGACCTATATTCGAACTGTTTCAGGCTAAGGGCATGTAGCCCGTCCGGAGTAACATTCGCCTCCAAGGCCGACTCCAACCCCGAGATGTCAGTCTCCAGCTTCACCACCGCCTCGCTCCTAACCTTCTTGGCCACCACTATCTGGACGAGGGCGTGTCCGCGTATCACAGTTTTAAAGGCTTCCCAAAGGGACAATGCAGACGACACCGACCCCTCGTTTTCACTGAAGTATTGGTCCATGGCCTTAACCAGGCTGTCACGAGTCGCAGGGTCCCGCAGGTACCAGGGGTTAATAGGAGCTATCCGCCCTGCGGACCGCGACCCGGTGTCAAAGAGAAGCCACAGCGGAGAATGGTCGGAGATACCACGCGCCAGGTGTCTGACCTCTCGAATCCGACCAGTCTGCGCCGCGGGCATAAGGAAGTAGTCTAACCTGGAGAGACTCCCATGCGCCCCCGAATGAAAGGTGAACTGACACTGGGTCGGATGCATTAGTCTCCAACTATCCACCAAGCCGAAGGTCTCCAACATCCCACCCAGCCATGACTGGGCAGCGGGGAGGGTCCTTGGCGGGTGACGATCCAGTTCACCCGAAACCACAGAATTAAAGTCCCCGCCCATGAGCAGGAGGCCGTCCGGAAGGTCAAGCAGCATTCGACCCAAGTCAGTAAAGGTGGAGTTCTGGAGGCCCGGGGGGACGTAGACTGAAACCAGGGTAAGGGGCTGCCCCTCCCACCTCCCAATCAAACACACATAGCGCCCTCTGTCATCCGAGACTATCCTCGTGATCTCCACCGGAAGGGAGGTTCGCAGGAGAATGCCCACCCCCCTGGAGCCAGTTGTGAAACCAGAATGGGCTACGAGGCGGTATCCCCCCCTGTTCATCGCATGGCAGACATTGCCGACCAAGTGCGTCTCCTGGAGAAACACCACATCAGGAGTCACACGACGCAAATATTGCAGTACAACACCCCGCTTAATACGGTCCCCCAACCCATTGACGTTCCAAGACATAAGCCTCAACCCGTCTCCCCCCATCCCCTCCAATAGATCAAGAGGCCCCCAGCCCGCAGCACGGTTCCCAAATATGGACAAAAATCAATACCTCGCCCTGTAAACAAAAAACACACAACAAAACAACCCCTCTTCCCCCCCAACCCCACCCCAAGTCCAACTCCCCCCACCCTGCACCCCTGCGGGCCAATGACCCCCCCAACTTGCAGTGTGCCTGTCGCCCCCCTAACCCCATTCTACAAAAAGACCCCGGAGGAGGAAAGGGACCCGAACCCGCCCGCACCCCTCACGGGTCCTGGTAAGACACAGTATGCAAAAGAAGTAAGACCCAACTGCACAGTGCAAAACCGCAAAAGCAAGGACCAAATGTCAGTCTAAGGGGACCCGTCACCTGCGGTGCCCCCAGAGGGCCCGGGCCGGCCACCCCCGTCCGGCAGCGAGTCCAGCCAGTCACTT